>NW_026998113.1:0-625765 GCF_035044405.1 Drosophila montana | reverse complement strand
GATATTCCAAAAAAGCAACAAAAAAGGTTGACTTTAGAAACGAACCGGTTTTTGCTCAACAACTTTTTTTAACCCATCGATTTTGAAAATGTTTGAATGCAAATCGATAATAGGGATCCGCACGAATTCAAAAAGGTATAACATTTCAAAATCAGACAATATTTACCCGAGATATTCAAAAAAAATCATTAAAAAAGTTTTGATTTTCGAAACGACTCCGATTTTTCGAAAAAACGTGATGTAACCCCTTGCCATTTGGCCGATTTTGGTCAAAATTTAGATTTTCATTTTTTTGATGCCAATTGTTAGTACTGATCCTAACGAGTCCAAAATGGTATAAAATGCCAAAATCGGACATAATTTGGCCGAGACATTCCAAAAAAGCAACAAAAAAGGTTGACTTTAGAAACGAACCGGTTTTTGCTCAACAACTTTTTTTAACCCATCGATTTTGAAAATGTTTGAGTGCAAATCGATAATAGGGATCCGCACGAATTCAAAATGGTATAACATTACAAAATCAGACAATATTTACCCGAGATATTCAAAAAAAATCATTAAAAAAGTTTTGATTTTCGAAACGACTCCGATTTTTCGAAAAAACGTGATGTAACCCCTTGCCATTTGGCCGATTTTGGTCAAAATTTAGATTTTCATTTTTTTGATGCCAATTGTTAGTACTGATCCTTACGAGTCCAAAATGGTATAAAATGCCAAAATCGGACGTAATTTGGCCGAGATATTCCAAAAAAGCAACAAAAAAGGTTGACTTTAGAAACGAACCGGTTTTTGCTCAACAACTTTTTTTAACCCATCGATTTTGAAAATGTTTGAGTGCAAATCGATAATAGGGATCCGCACGAATTCAAAAAGGTATAACATTTCAAAATCAGACAATATTTACCCGAGATATTCAAAAAAAATCATTAAAAAAGTTTTGATTTTCGAAACGACTCCGATTTTTCGAAAAAACGTGATGTAACCCCTTGCCATTTGGCCGATTTTGGTCAAAATTTAGATTTTCATTTTTTTGATGCCAATTGTTAGTACTGATCCTAACGAGTCCAAAATGGTATAAAATGCCAAAATCGGACATAATTTGGCCGAGATATTCCAAAAAAGCAACAAAAAAGGTTGACTTTAGAAACGAACCGGTTTTTGCTCAACAACTTTTTTTAACCCATCGATTTTGAAAATGTTTGAGTGCAAATCGATAATAGGGATCCGCACGAATTCAAAATGGTATAACATTACAAAATCAGACAATATTTACCCGAGATATTCAAAA
Source organism: Drosophila montana (assembly GCF_035044405.1). Lineage (NCBI taxonomy): Eukaryota > Metazoa > Arthropoda > Insecta > Diptera > Drosophilidae > Drosophila > Drosophila montana. The sequence continues at coordinate 624,477 of NW_026998113.1, read as the reverse complement.
AAAATCATTAAAAAAGTTTTGATTTTCGAAACGACTCCGATTTTTCGAAAAAACGTGATGTAACCCCTTGCCATTTGGCCGATTTTGGTCAAAATTTAGATTTTCATTTTTTTGATGCCAATTGTTAGTACTGATCCTTACGAGTCCAAAATGGTATAAAATGCCAAAATCGGACGTAATTTGGCCGAGACATTCCAAAAAAGCAACAAAAAAGGTTGACTTTACAAACGAATCGGTTTTTGGTCAGCAAATTTTTTGAACCCATCGATTTTGAAAATGTTTGAATGCAAATTGATAGTAGGGATCCGTACGAATTTAGAAAAGTATAACATTTCAAAATCAGACAATATTTACCCGAGATATTCAAAAAAAATCATTAAAAAAGTTTTGATTTTCGAAACGACTCCGATTTTTCGAAAAAACGTGATGTAACCCCTTGCCATTTGGCCGATTTTGGTCAAAATTTAGATTTTCATTTTTTTGATGCCAATTGTTAGTACTGATCCTAACGAGTCCAAAATGGTATAAAATGCCAAAATCGGACATAATTTGGCCGAGATATTTCAAAAAAGCAATAAAAAAGGTTGACTTTACAAACGAATCGGTTTTTGGTCAGCAAATTTTTTGAACCCATCGATTTTGAAAATGTTTGAATGCAAATTGATAGTAGGGATCCGTACGAATTTAGAAAGGTATAACATTTCAAAATCAGACAATATTTACCCGAGATATTCAAAAAAAATCATTAAAAAAGTTTTGATTTTCGAAACGACTCCGATTTTTCGAAAAAACGTGATGTAACCCCTTGCCATTTGGCCGATTTTGGTCAAAATTAAGATTTTCATTTTTTTGATGCCAATCGTTAGTACTGATCCTAACGAGTCCAAAATGGTATAAAATGCCAAAATCGGACGTAATTTGGCCGAGATATTCCAAAAAAGCAACAAAAACGGTTGACTTTAGAAACGAACCGGTTTTTGCTCAACAACTTTTTTTAACCCATCGATTTTGTAAATGTTTGAGTGCAAATCGATAATAGGGATCCGCACGAATTCAAAATGGTATAACATTACAAAATCAGACAATATTTACCCGAGATATTCAAAAAAAATCATTAAAAAAGTTTTGATTTTCGAAACGACTCCGATTTTTCGAAAAAACGTGATGTAACCCCTTGCCATTTGGCCGATTTTGGTCAAAATTTAGATTTTCATTTTTTTGATGCCAATTGTTAGTACTGATCCTTACGAGTCCAAAATGGTATAAAATGCCAAAATCGGACGTAATTTGGCCGAGATATTCCAAAAAAGCAACAAAAAAGGTTGACTTTAGAAACGAACCGGTTTTTGCTCAACAACTTTTTTTAACCCATCGATTTTGAAAATGTTTGAGTGCAAATCGATAATAGGGATCCGCACGAATTTAAAATGGTATAACATTACAAAATCAGACAATATTTACCCGAGATATTCAAAAAAAATCATTAAAAAAGTTTTGATTTTCGAAACGACTCCGATTTTTCGAAAAAACGTGATGTAACCCCTTGCCATTTGGCCGATTTTGGTCAAAATTTAGATTTTCATTTTTTTGATGCCAATCGTTAGTACTGATCCTAACGAGTCCAAAATGGTATAAAATGCCAAAATCGGACATAATTTGGCCGAGATATTCCAAAAAAGCAACAAAAAAGGTTGACTTTAGAAACGAACCGGTTTTTGCTCAACAACTTTTTTTAACCCATCGATTTTGAAAATGTTTGAGTGCAAATCGATAATAGGGATCCGCACGAATTCAAAAAGGTATAACATTTCAAAATCAGACAATATTTACCCGAGATATTCAAAAAAAATCATTAAAAAAGTTTTGATTTTCGAAACGACTCCGATTTTTCGGAAAAACGTGATGTAACCCCTTGCCAGTTGGCCGATTTTGGTCAAAATTTAGATTTTCATTTTTTTTGATGCCAATTGTTAGTACTGATCCTTACGAGTCCAAAATGGTATAAAATGCCAAAATCGGACATAATTTGGCCGAGATATTCCAAAAAAGCAACAAAAAAGGTTGACTTTAGAAACGAGCCGGTTTTTGCTCAACAACTTTTTTTAACCCATCGATTTTGAAAATGTTTGAGTGCAAATCGATAATAGGGATCCGCACGATTTCAAAATGGTATAACATTACAAAATCAGACAATATTTACCCGAGATATTCAAAAAAAATCATTAAAAAAGTTTTGATTTTCGAAACGACTCCGATTTTTCGAAAAAACGTGATGTAACCCCTTGCCATTTGGCCGATTTTGGTCAAAATTTAGATTTTCATTTTTTTGATGCCAGTTGTTAGTACTGATCCTTACGAGTCCAAAATGGTATAAAATGCCAAAATCGGACATAATTTGGCCGAGACATTCCAAAAAAGCAACAAAAAAGGTTGACTTTAGAAACGAACCGGTTTTTGCTCAACAACTTTTTTTAACCCATCGATTTTGAAAATGTTTGAGTGCAAATCGATAATAGGGATCCGCACGAATTCAAAATGGTATAACATTACAAAATCAGACAATATTTACCCGAGATATTCAAAAAAAATCATTAAAAAAGTTTTGATTTTCGAAACGACTCCGATTTTTCGAAAAAACGTGATGTAACCCCTTGCCATTTGGCCGATTTTGGTCAAAATTTAGATTTTCATTTTTTTGATGCCAATTGTTAGTACTGATCCTTACGAGTCCAAAATGGTATAAAATGCCAAAATCGGACATAATTTGGCCGAGATATTCCAAAAAAGCAACAAAAAAGGTTGACTTTAGAAACGAACCGGTTTTTGCTCAACAACTTTTTTTAACCCATCGATTTTGAAAATGTTTGAGTGCAAATCGATAATAGGGATCCGCACGAATTCAAAATGGTATAACATTTCAAAATCAGACAATATTTACCCGAGATATTCAAAAAAAATCATTAAAAAAGTTTTGATTTTCGAAACGACTCCGATTTTTCGAAAAAACGTGATGTAACCCCTTGCCATTTGGCCGATTTTGGTCAAAATTTAGATTTTCATTTTTTTGATGCCAATTGTTAGTACTGATCCTTACGAGTCCAAAATGGTATAAAATGCCAAAATCGGACATAATTTGGCCGAGATATTCCAAAAAAGCAACAAAAAAGGTTGACTTTAGAAACGAACCGGTTTTTGCTCAACAACTTTTTTTAACCCATCGATTTTGAAAATGTTTGAGTGCAAATCGATAATAGGGATCCGCACGAATTCAAAAAGGTATAACATTACAAAATCAGACAATATTTACCCGAGATATTCAAAAAAAATCATTAAAAAAGTTTTGATTTTCGAAACGACTCCGATTTTTCGAAAAAACGTGATGTAACCCCTTGCCATTTGGCCGATTTTGGTCAAAATTTAGATTTTCATTTTTTTGATGCCAATCGTTAGTACTGATCCTTACGAGTCCAAAATGGTATAAAATGCCAAAATCGGACATAATTTGGCCGAGACATTCCAAAAAAGCAACAAAAAAGGTTGACTTTAGAAACGAACCGGTTTTTGCTCAACAACTTTTTTTAACCCATCGATTTTGAAAATGTTTGAGTGCAAATCGATAATAGGGATCCGCACGAATTCAAAATGGTATAACATTACAAAATCAGACAATATTTACCCGAGATATTCAAAAAAAATCATTAAAAAAGTTTTGATTTTCGAAACGACTCCGATTTTTCGAAAAAACGTGATGTAACCCCTTGCCATTTGGCCGATTTTGGTCAAAATTTAGATTTTCATTTTTTTGATGCCAATTGTTAGTACTGATCCTTACGAGTCCAAAATGGTATAAAATGCCAAAATCGGACATAATTTGGCCGAGATATTCCAAAAAAGCAACAAAAAAGGTTGACTTTAGAAACGAACCGGTTTTTGCTCAACAACTTTTTTTAACCCATCGATTTTGAAAATGTTTGAGTGCAAATCGATAATAGGGATCCGCACGAATTTCAAAATGGTATAACATTTCAAAATCAGACAATATTTACCCGAGATATTCAAAAAAAATCATTAAAAAAGTTTTGATTTTCGAAACGACTCCGATTTTTCGAAAAAACGTGATGTAACCCCTTGCCATTTGGCCGATTTTGGTCAAAATTTAGATTTTCATTTTTTTGATGCCAATTGTTAGTACTGATCCTTACGAGTCCAAAATGGTATAAAATGCCAAAATCGGACGTAATTTGGCCGAGATATTCCAAAAAAGCAACAAAAAAGGTTGACTTTAGAAACGAACCGGCTTTTGCTCAACAACTTTTTTTAACCCATCGATTTTGAAAATGTTTGAATGCAAATCGATAATAGGGATCCGCACGAATTCAAAAAGGTATAACATTTCAAAATCAGACAATATTTACCCGAGATATTCAAAAAAAATCATTAAAAAAGTTTTGATTTTCGAAACGACTCCGATTTTTCGAAAAAACGTGATGTAACCCCTTGCCATTTGGCCGATTTTGGTCAAAATTTAGATTTTCATTTTTTTGATGCCAATTGTTAGTACTGATCCTTACGAGTCCAAAATGGTATAAAATGCCAAAATCGGACATAATTTGGCCGAGATATTCCAAAAAAGCAACAAAAAAGGTTGACTTTAGAAACGAGCCGGTTTTTGCTCAACAACTTTTTTTAACCCATCGATTTTGAAAATGTTTGAGTGCAAATCGATAATAGGGATCCGCACGAATTCAAAATGGTATAACATTACAAAATCAGACAATATTTACCCGAGATATTCAAAAAAAATCATTAAAAAAGTTTTGATTTTCGAAACGACTCCGATTTTTCGAAAAAACGTGATGTAACCCCTTGCCATTTGGCCGATTTTGGTCAAAATTTAGATTTTCATTTTTTTGATGCCAATTGTTAGTACTGATCCTTACGAGTCCAAAATGGTATAAAATGCCAAAATCGGACGTAATTTGGCCGAGATATTCCAAAAAAGCAACAAAAAAGGTTGACTTTAGAAACGAACCGGTTTTTGCTCAACAACTTTTTTTAACCCATCGATTTTGAAAATGTTTGAATGCAAATCGATAGTAGGGATCCGCACGAATTCAAAAAGGTATAACATTTCAAAATCAGACAATATTTACCCGAGATATTCAAAAAAAATCATTAAAAAAGTTTTGATTTTCGAAACGACTCCGATTTTTCGAAAAAACGTGATGTAACCCCTTGCCATTTGGCCGATTTTGGTCAAAATTTAGATTTTCATTTTTTTGATGCCAATTGTTAGTACTGATCCTTACGAATCCAAAATGGTATAAAATGCCAAAATCGGACGTAATTTGGCCGAGATATTCCAAAAAAGCAACAAAAAAGGTTGACTTTAGAAACGAACCGGCTTTTGCTCAACAACTTTTTTTAACCCATCGATTTTGAAAATGTTTGAATGCAAATCGATAATAGGGATCCGCACGAATTCAAAAAGGTATAACATTTCAAAATCAGACAATATTTACCCGAGATATTCAAAAAAAATCATTAAAAAAGTTTTGATTTTCGAAACGACTCCGATTTTTCGAAAAAACGTGATGTAACCCCTTGCCATTTGGCCGATTTTGGTCAAAATTTAGATTTTCATTTTTTTGATGCCAATTGTTAGTACTGATCCTTACGAGTCCAAAATGGTATAAAATGCCAAAATCGGACGTAATTTGGCCGAGATATTCCAAAAAAGCAACAAAAAAGGTTGACTTTAGAAACGAACCGGATTTTGCTCAACAACTTTTTTTAACCCATCGATTTTGAAAATGTTTGAGTGCAAATCGATAATAGGGATCCGCACGAATTTAAAAAGGTATAACATTTCAAAATCAGACAATATTTACCCGAGATATTCAAAAAAAATCATTAAAAAAGTTTTGATTTTCGAAACGACTCCGATTTTTCGAAAAAACGTGATGTAACCCCTTGCCATTTGGCCGATTTTGGTCAAAATTTAGATTTTCATTTTTTTGATGCCAATCGTTAGTACTGATCCTTACGAGTCCAAAATGGTATAAAATGCCAAAATCGGACATAATTTGGCCGAGATATTCCAAAAAAGCAACAAAAAAGGTTGACTTTAGAAACGAACCGGTTTTTGCTCAACAACTTTTTTTAACCCATCGATTTTGAAAATGTTTGAATGCAAATTGATAGTAGGGATCCGTACGAATTTAGAAAGGTATAACATTTCAAAATCAGACAATATTTACCCGAGATATTCAAAAAAAATCATTAAAAAAGTTTTGATTTTCGAAACGACTCCGATTTTTCGAAAAAACGTGATGTAACCCCTTGCCATTTATCCGATTTGGTCAAAATTAAATTTTCATTTTTTTGATGCCAATTGTTAGTACTGTCCTTCGACAAAATGGTATAACAAATTTGCATTTTGGCCAGATATTCAAAAGACAAAAGTGATTTAACAGCCTTTTGTCAAAATTTACCGATATTCAAAAAAAATCATTAAAAAAGTTTTGATTTTCGAAACGACTCCGATTTTTCGAAAAAACGTGATGTAACCCCTTGCCATTTGGCCGATTTTGGTCAAAATTTAGATTTTCATTTTTTTGATGCCAATTGTTAGTACTGATCCTAACGAGTCCAAAATGGTATAAAATGCCAAAATCGGACATAATTTGGCCGAGATATTCCAAAAAAGCAACAAAAAAGGTTGACTTTAGAAACGAGCCGGTTTTTGCTCAACAACTTTTTTTAACCCATCGATTTTGAAAATGTTTGAGTGCAAATCGTTAGTACTGATCCTTACGATCCAAAATGGTATAACATGCCAAAATCGACAAATTTCCGAGATATTCAAAAAAAACATTAAAAAAGTTTTGATTTGCGACGACCGATTTTCGAAAACGGAGTAACCCCTTGCCATTTGGCCGATTTTGGTCAAAATTTAGATTTTCATTTTTTTGATGCCAATTGTTAGTACTGATCCTTACGATCCAAAATGGTATAAAATGCCAAAATCGGACGTAATTTGGCCGAGATATTCCAAAAAAGCAACAAAAAAGGTTGACTTTAGAAACACCGGTTTTGCTCAGACAACTATTTTTAACCCGATCGATATTCAAAAAAAATCATTAAAAAAGTTTTGATTTTCGAAACGACTCCGATTTTTCGAAAAAACGTGATGTAACCCCTTGCCATTTGGCCGATTTTGGTCAAAATTTAGATTTTCATTTTTTTGATGCCAATTGTTAGTACTGATCCTTACGAGTCCAAAATGGTATAAAATGCCAAAATCGGACATAATTTGGCCGAGATATTCCAAAAAAGCAACAAAAAAGGTTGACTTTAGAAACGAACCGGTTTTTGCTCAACAACTTTTTTTAACCCATCGATTTTGAAAATGTTTGAGTGCAAATCGATAATAGGGATCCGCACGAATTCAAAATGGTATAACATTACAAAATCAGACAATATTTACCCGAGATATTCAAAAAAAATCATTAAAAAAGTTTTGATTTTCGAAACGACTCCGATTTTTCGAAAAAACGTGATGTAACCCCTTGCCATTTGGCCGATTTTGGTCAAAATTTAGATTTTCATTTTTTTGATGCCAATTGTTAGTACTGATCCTTACGAGTCCAAAATGGTATAAAATGCCAAAATCGGACATAATTTGGCCGAGATATTCCAAAAAAGCAACAAAAAAGGTTGACTTTAGAAACGAACCGGTTTTTGCTCAACAACTTTTTTTAACCCATCGATTTTGAAAATGTTTGAGTGCAAATCGATAATAGGGATCCGCACGAATTCAAAAAGGTATAACATTTCAAAATCAGACAATATTTACCCGAGATATTCAAAAAAAATCATTAAAAAAGTTTTGATTTTCGAAACGACTCCGATTTTTCGAAAAAACGTGATGTAACCCCTTGCCATTTGGCCGATTTTGGTCAAAATTTAGATTTTCATTTTTTTGATGCCAATCGTTAGTACTGATCCTAACGAGTCCAAAATGGTATAAAATGCCAAAATCGGACATATTTGGCCGAGATATTCCAAAAAAGCAACAAAAAAGGTTGACTTTAGAAACGACCGGTTTTTGCTCAACAACTTTTTTTAACCCATCGATTTTGAAAATGTTTGAGTGCAAATCGATAATAGGGATCCGCACGAATTCAAAATGGTATAACATTTCAAAATCAGACAATATTTACCCGAGATATTCAAAAAAAATCATTAAAAAAGTTTTGATTTTCGAAACGACTCCGATTTTTCGAAAAAACGTGATGTAACCCCTTGCCATTTGGCCGATTTTGGTCAAAATTTAGATTTTCATTTTTTTGATGCCAATTGTTAGTACTGATCCTAACGAGTCCAAAATGGTATAAAATGCCAAAATCGGACATAATTTGGCCGAGATATTCCAAAAAAGCAACAAAAAAGGTTGACTTTAGAAACGAGCCGGTTTTTGCTCAACAACTTTTTTTAACCCATCGATTTTGAAAATGTTTGAGTGCAAATCGATAATAGGGATCCGCACGAATTCAAAATGGTATAACATTACAAAATCAGACAATATTTACCCGAGATATTCAAAAAAAAATCATTAAAAAAGTTTTGACTTTCGAAACGACTGTATGCAAAACGGACATTGGCCGATATTTTCGAAAAAACGTGATGTAACCCCTTGCCATTTGGCCGATTTTGGTCAAAATTTAGATTTTCATTTTTTTGATGCCAATTGTTAGTACTGATCCTTACGAGTCCAAAATGGTATAAAATGCCAAAATCGGACATAATTTGGCCGAGATATTCCAAAAAAGCAACAAAAAAGGTTGACTTTAGAAACGAACCGGTTTTTGCTCAACAACTTTTTTTAACCCATCGATTTTGAAAATGTTTGAGTGCAAATCGATAATAGGGATCCGCACGAATTTAAAAAGGTATAACATTTCAAAATCAGACAATATTTACCCGAGATATTCAAAAAAAATCATTAAAAAAGTTTTGATTTTCGAAACGACTCCGATTTTTCGAAAAAACGTGATGTAACCCCTTGCCATTTGGCCGATTTTGGTCAAAATTTAGATTTTCATTTTTTTGATGCCAATCGTTAGTACTGATCCTAACGAGTCCAAAATGGTATAAAATGCCAAAATCGGACGATAATTTGGCCGAGATATTCCAAAAAAGCAACAAAAAAGGTTGACTTTAGAAACGAACCGGTTTTTGCTCAACAACTTTTTTTAACCCATCGATTTTGAAAATGTTTGAGTGCAAATCGATAATAGGGATCCGCACGAATTCAAAATGGTATAACATTACAAAATCAGACAATATTTACCCGAGATATTCAAAAAAAATCATTAAAAAAGTTTTGATTTTCGAAACGACTCCGATTTTTCGAAAAAACGTGATGTAACCCCTTGCCATTTGGCCGATTTTGGTCAAAATTTAGATTTTCATTTTTTTGATGCCAATTGTTAGTACTGATCCTTACGAGTCCAAAATGGTATAAAATGCCAAAATCGGACATAATTTGGCCGAGATATTCCAAAAAAGCAACAAAAAAGGTTGACTTTAGAAACGAACCGGTTTTTGCTCAACAACTTTTTTTAACCCATCGATTTTGAAAATGTTTGAGTGCAAATCGATAATAGGGATCCGCACGAATTCAAAAGGTATAACATTTCAAAATCAGACATATTCGGCCAAAATTTAAAACGCCGAAGATATTCGAAGTAAACGAGACGATTTCAAAATGGTATCAAACGATTCCGAATATTCAAAAAACTATTAACCGCTTGATTTGGCCGATTTTGTCAAAATTTAGATTTTGAAATGTTTGATGCAAATCGATAGTAGTGATCCTACGATTCAAAATGGTATAACATGTCAAAATCAGACAAATTTACCCGAGATATTCCAAAAAAATCATTAAAAAAGTTTGACTTTCGAAACGACCCGATTTTTGCGAAAAAACTTGATTTAACCCCATGCGATTTTGAAAATGTTTGATGCCAATTGTTAGTACTGATCCTAACGAGTCCAAAATGGTATAAAATGCCAAAATCGGACATAATTTGGCCGAGATATTCCAAAAAAGCAACAAAAAAGGTTGACTTTAGAAACGAACCGGTTTTTGCTCAACAACTTTTTTTAACCCATCGATTTGGCCGATGTTTGGTCAAAATATAGATTTGCACGATGCAAATGGTATAATACAGATCGCTTACGAGTTTCAAAATGGTATAAAATGACGAAACGGACTCATTTGGCCGAGTAACTTCCAAAAAAGCAACAAAAAAGGTTGACTTTAGAAACGAACCGGTTTTTGCTCAACAACTTTTTTAACCCATCGATTTTGAAAATGTTTGAATGCAAATCGATAATAGGGATCCGCACGAATTCAAAAGGTATAACATTTCAAAATCAGACAATATTTACCCGAGATATTCAAAAAAAATCATTAAAAAAGTTTTGATTTTCGAAACGACTCCGATTTTTCGAAAAAACGTGATGTAACCCCTTGCCATTTGGCCGATTTTGGTCAAAATTTAGATTTTCATTTTTTTGATGCCAATTGTTAGTACTGATCCTTACGAGTCCAAAATGGTATAAAATGCCAAAATCGGACATAATTTGGCCGAGATATTCCAAAAAAGCAACAAAAAAGGTTGACTTTAGAAACGAACCGGTTTTTGCTCAACAACTTTTTTTAACCCATCGATTTTGAAAATGTTTGAGTGCAAATCGATAATAGGGATCCGCACGAATTCAAAATGGTATAACATTACAAAATCAGACAATATTTACCCGAGATATTCAAAAAAAATCATTAAAAAAGTTTTGATTTTCGAAACGACTCCGATTTTTCGAAAAAACGTGATGTAACCCCTTGCCATTTGGCCGATTTTGGTCAAAATTTAGATTTTCATTTTTTTGATGCCAATCGTTAGTACTGATCCTTACGAGTCCAAAATGGTATAAAATGCCAAAATCGGACATAATTTGGCCGAGATATTCCAAAAAAGCAACAAAAAAGGTTGACTTTAGAAACGAGCCGGTTTTTGCTCAACAACTTTTTTTAACCCATCGATTTTGAAAATGTTTGAGTGCAAATCGATAATAGGGATCCGCACGAATTCAAAAGGTATAACATTTCAAAATCAGACAATATTTACCCGAGATATTCAAAAAAAATCATTAAAAAAGTTTTGATTTTCGAAACGACTCCGATTTTTCGAAAAAACGTGATGTAACCCCTTGCCATTTGGCCGATTTTGGTCAAAATTTAGATTTTCATTTTTTTGATGCCAATCGTTAGTACTGATCCTTACGAGTCCAAAATGGTATAAAATGCCAAAATCGGACGTAATTTGGCCGAGATATTCCAAAAAAGCAACAAAAAAGGTTGACTTTAGAAACGAACCGGTTTTTGCTCAACAACTTTCTCGTTTACCGAGCCGAATTCAAAATGGTATAAAATTTCAAAATCAGACAATATTTACCCGAGATATTCAAAAAAAATCATTAAAAAAGTTTTGATTTTCGAAACGACTCCGATTTTTCGAAAAAACGTGATGTAACCCCTTGCCATTTGGCCGATTTTGGTCAAAATTTAGATTTTCATTTTTTTGATGCCAATCGTTAGTACTGATCCTTACGAGTCCAAAATGGTATAAAATGCCAAAATCGGACATAATTTGGCCGAGATATTCCAAAAAAGCAACAAAAAAGGTTGACTTTAGAAACGAACCGGTTTTTGCTCAACAACTTTTTTTAACCCATCGATTTTGAAAATGTTTGAATGCAAATCGATAGTAGGGATCCGCACGAATTCAAAATGGTATAACATTTCAAAATCAGACAATATTTACCCGAGATATTCAAAAAAAATCATTAAAAAAGTTTTGATTTTCGAAACGACTCCGATTTTTCGAAAAAACGTGATGTAACCCCTTGCCATTTGGCCGATTTTGGTCAAAATTTAGATTTTCATTTTTTTGATGCCAGAGTCTGCCTGGTAGTGCCACGTGGCCGATCGCAACGGTGACTTAAAACGGGGACAATTTTTAGCATCGATTTCGAAAATGGTATAAATGCCAAAATCAGACGTAATTTGGCCGAGATATTCCAAAAAAGGTTGACTTTAGAAACGAACCGGTTTTTGCTCAACAACTTTTTTTCGAACCCACGACTCCGATTTTTCGAAAAAACGTGATGTAACCCCTTGCCATTTGGCCGATTTTGGTCAAAATTTAGATTTTCATTTTTTTGATGCCAATTGTTAGTACGATCCTAACGAGTCCAAAATGGTATAAAATGCCAAAATCCGATATTATTTGGCCGAGATATTCCAAAAAAGCAACAAAAAAGGTTGACTTTAGAAACGAGCCGGTTTTTGCTCAACAACTTTTTTTAACCCATCGATATTCAAAAAAAATCATTAAAAAAGTTTTGATTTTCGAAACGACTCCGATTTTTCGAAAAAACGTGATGTAACCCCTTGCCATTTGGCCGATTTTGGTCAAAATTTAGATTTTCATTTTTTTGATGCCAGTTGTTAGTACTGATCCTTACGAGTCCAAAATGGTATAAAATGCCAAAATCGGACGTAATTTGGCCGAGATATTCCAAAAAAGCAACAAAAAAGGTTGACTTTAGAAACGAACCGGATTTTGCTCATATATATATAACATTTCAAAATCAGACAATATTTACCCGAGATATTCAAAAAAAAATCATTAAAAAAGTTTTGATTTTCGAAACGACTCCGATTTTTCGAAAAAACGTGATGTAACCCCTTGCCATTTGGCCGATTTTGGTCAAAAATTAGATTTTCATTTTGATTTTGATGCCAATTGTTAGTACTGATCCTTACGAGTCCAAAATGGTATAAAATGCCAAAATCGGACGTAATTTGGCCGAGATATTCCAAAAAAGCAACAAAAAAGGTTGACTTTAGAAACGAACCGGATTTTGCTCAACAACTTTTTTTAACCCATCGATTTTGAAAATAATTGAGTGCAAATCGATAATAGGGATCCGCACGAATTTAAAAAGGTATAACATTTCAAAATCAGACAATATTTACCCGAGATATTCAAAAAAAATCATTAAAAAAGTTTTGATTTTCGAAACGACTCCGATTTTTCGAAAAAACGTGATGTAACCCCTTGCCATTTGGCCGATTTTGGTCAAAATTTAGATTTTCATTTTTTTGATGCCAATCGTTAGTACTGATCCTAGAGAATCCAAAATGGAATAAAATGCCAAAATCGGACATAATTTGGCCGAGACATTCCAAAAAAGCAACAAAAAACGTTGACTTTACAAACGAATGGGTTTTAGCTCAACAACTTTTTTTAACCCATCGATTTTGAATATGTTTGAATGCGAATTGATAGTCGGGATCCGTACGAATTGAAAAAGGTATAACATTTCAAAATCAGACAATATTTACCCAAAATATTTTTTCGAAAAATCATGATGTAACCCCTTGCCAGTTGGCCGATTTTGGTCAAAATGTAGATTTTCATTTTTTTGGTGCCAGTTGTTAGTACTGATCCTTACGAGTCCAAAATGGTATAAAATGCCAAAATCGGACGTAATTTGGCCGAGATATTCCAAAAAAGCAACAAAAAAGGTTGACTTTAGAAACGAACCGGATTTTGCTCAACAACTTTTTTTAATCATCGATTTTGAAAATGTTTGAGTGCAAATCGATAATAGGGATCCGCACGAATTCAAAATGGTATAACATTACAAAATCAGAAAATATTTACCCGAGATATTCAAAAAAAATCATTAAAAAAGTTTTGATTTTCGAAACGACTTCAATTTTTCGAAAAACGTGATGTAACCCCTTGCCATTTGGCCGATTTTGGTCAAAATTTAGATTTTCATTTTTTTGATGCCAGTTGTTAGTACTGATCCTTACGAGTCCAAAATTGTATAAAATGCCAAAATCGGATATTATTTGGCCGTGATATTCCAAAAAAGCATCAAAATAGGTTGACTTTACAAACGAATCGGTTTTTGGTCAACAACTTTTTTTAACCCATCGATTTTGAAAATGTTTGAATGCAAATTGATAGTAGGGATCCGTACGTATTCAAAATAGTATAACATTTCAAAATCAGACAATATTTACCCGAGATAAAAAAAAAAAAATCATCAAAAAAGTTTTGATTTCCGAAACGACCCCGATTTTTCGAAAAAACGTGATGTAACCCCTTGCCATTTGGCCGATTTTGGTCAAAATTTAGATTTTCATTTTTTTGATGCCAATCGTTAGTATTGATCCTTACGAGTCCAAAATGGTATAAAATGCCAAAATCCGATATTATTTGGCCAAGATATTCCAAAAAAGCATCAAAATAGGTTGACTTTACAAACGAATCGGTTTTTGATCAGCAAATTTTTTTAACCCATCGATTTTGAAAATGTTTGAATGCAAATTGATAGTAGGGATCCGTACGAATATAAAATAGTATAACATTTCAAAATCAGAAAATATTTACCCGAGATAAAAAAAAAAAAATCATCAAAAAAGTTTTGATTTCCGAAACGACCCCGATTTTTCGAAAAAACGTGATGTAACCCCTTGCCATTTGGCCGATTTTGGTCAAAATTTATATATTAATTTTTTTGATGCCAATCGTTAGTACTGATCCTTACGAGCCCAAAATGGTATAAAATGCCAAAATCGGATAAAATTTGGCCGAGATCCACCGATCCTTTATTATGTTAATTCGGCCGATTTCATGCTCTTGGCACATTTGGATACCTAATACGTTTGCAACACTATATTTATACCCATACACCCTTCATTATTTTAGCTTAGAATGTATGCCATTTCAATCGAATACAGTTGGGCCGTTGTTTATCTGTTGCATGTTCTCAGTTTATTGTTGGACACTTTGCGGCGCGACAAGCTTACTACCTGACGAACGTGTCGCTCTGCGCTGCTGCTATATCTGCTTTACATGCTACCTTTATGACTGAACCAACTGTCCATACATTCATATACTCATATAAAGGTGTAGACTTGTATGCACATACCTAAAGATTTGTGTACTTTGTTTCGCTCAGTTTGATTTTGTTTGTTCGAAGCTGCGAGTAGTAAAAACTATTGCCGTAGGACTCTCACGTGCGCCTGTATGGGTGAGTGCCTGTGTGTGTGTGCGTGCGTGTGTGTGTGTGTGGGTGTGTGTCTGTGTGTGTATGTGTTTGGGAGAGAGCGTGTGTGTTGAATGCTGAAAATATTTCGTGGTTAAACAAAAACATTTGCATGGAAATGTTATACTTTTACGTTGAGTTTTCGGTTTGCTGGCCGTGCCGGAATATTTAGGGGCAGCAACCGGTTTTCTATTTGCATGTGGTTTATAGTTTTTGCTGGCACTGCTTGCACTGCTAATTGAAGCAGAAGTTGGCTTGAGACACTGGACCAATATTTCATTAGGCCTGACCCTGAAAAGTATGCAACCATTTTTTTACAATCGACTTGAACCAGATGTATGCCAAAGAGAGCGCCTCAGAAAGTGAACGGAATAAACTTAATCTGGAAAAATCAATCTGCAATAAAAATTAAATTAAGAAAGAACCCAACAAAATAGCAGACAAGCGCCGAAGAAATGGGCAAAGGCAAAAGACACACAGAAAGATAGAGAGTGAGTGGGAATGAATATGGTTTAATGGACGCACGGACCCTCAGGTATGCGTCAGGATTACGCGGCAGGGCGTGAGGACTGCCCTGCACGCAACAGCCAGCGGTTAAGCATCCAAAGGATATTCATAAATAAATATCTGCAAGCATACAAATTGATAAGCTGGCAGTCAGAGCTATAGAGCTTTAGCTCTTCACTCGGTAGCTGGGCTCGGGTACGAGTCCGGCTCAAGCGTCTCGCTGTCTGTCACGACCCAAAAGCAATCCCAACAAAAACAGCAACAATAAGGGCTCTGCATCTTAATCGACACATGCTGGGTACCTTTGCTGTGTCCTTCGAACAGGACCAAGACAAATACACCCCTACTGGCTGCTGCCTGCTGGCTACCTGTAAACATTGCCCACGTTCGTGCGTTCGCTTTTGCAGCTTTCTAATGGCCGCTCGTCCTTCAACAGGCGCTGCTCCTTTCACACGCAACATTTCTTCTTATTTTTTATACGTTGGCACATTTTTCTGCTGCCTCCTCACTTTTTTTCCTTTTGCTGTATTGTTGTTGTCGTTGTTGCTTTCGTCCTTTCTTTGTGCCCATTCAATTTTATTGTGTGCTCTCAAATTGTTTTGGTATTGAGGCTTTAAGCACGCGACTGCTTGTAGGCCCAACCAACCCCTCCTGCCATCCTGCCAACCAGCCTGCGGCTCTGTCGACCCAACCAGCCAGTCAGCCAGTCAACATTGCTGCCCCTTAACATTGTTGTTGTTGTTGGTGTTGTTGTTGTTATTGTGTTTTGCCTTGCGTGCGATGTTTTTGTGCTCTTCGATGTTTTTGCAGGTTTCCAACATATCCTGTTGCTTGCAAAAACGCAACCAGTTGAACATTTCCAGTCGCGCTCTCTGGGCTTCGGCATTGCTCGGGATTCGTTTAAGGCTCTCTCACTCTGTTGCTATCACTGTCACTGTCTCTCGCGCTCTCTCCCTCTCTGTCTCTCTCTCTCTCTCTCTTTCAGTTTCCCCTCCCTTCTGTTGCTTCTCGAACGCTTGGCACATGTTTAACGCGCAATTATTCTGGTCCTGTTGCGCCTTTTTCAGTGTCTGTGTGTGTGTGTCTTGGTCTCACTGTGTCCTTTAGTTTGTGTACAGCATGAACACAAAGCCAATGTGGAAGTTGTCAAACGCATTTCCCTCGCATTGAAATTGGCCAGTTACAGAAATTAAAATGTAATTATAGCTTTACAAAAGTTTAAGTAAACAAGAAAAATACATTTTTTCTGACTGAAAACAATTTTGTGCATGCTTTTCATTAATAAATATTAGTCTAATGACTACTAACTTATTTATTTTCAAACTCTTTATTTATGAAACCAATTTTAATATAATCTTTCACTTTTTCTTTAATTTATAGAACTGAAATTAATTAAAATTTTATAATTATTAAAATATTATATGCATTTTAAAAAATAAGTTTTGCTTACATTGCATTGTTATCCTTGGCATACGCGCAACTTTCGCATAATAATGAAATAGATGAATAAGGTAAAATTTTTAAATTTCTATGTACAATTATTTTATGCATAAATTTATATTTTTATTTTACAACTTCTGCTGCAAATGCAATAAAATCGCGTTGTTCACCTTGGCGTATACGCGACATTCACAACATCCTAGCATGCAACAATTATTAAAAGAAAAACTCTCCACAGCGTGCTGCCTTGTGTAGAAAAAGCGGAACGTGCAGAGCACGCGCACCTAACGCAAATGCGTGGGCGACAGGAGGCGGGGCCCCAGTGCATGGACGGACGGACGCTGCTGCATCCTGGGAAATCGCTTAGCTGTTGCTTTCGCGTTTCGACGCTGTTTGCAAGGTGGAAATTGATATTACTTTTTAATGCTGCGCCAGCTGGTTTTACGCCGTACCGAACCACACACTCACAAAAACAAATACCAGCACACACGCGGGACGCTTTCCAGTGGCACGAAGGTGCGTGGGAGAGCGTACGCCAGTAAGAGAGAACGAAGCTTATGCGAAGGACCTGACTGGCTGCGGCAGCAGCAGCTGAGCTTCGTTACAGTTCGAGTTGAGCCGTTTCGTGAACAGGACACAAAACGCGGAAGCTGCCTCCAGTCTGAAGCAGTTTGTCAAGCCAAGCAGCGTTGAAGGCGCCGCGTTCTGCAATGTTTTCTAACACTCCAGCGTCAAGGTGTGTGGTGTGGCTGTGTGTGTGAGTGTGGGGACTGTGAGACAGTGAGCTTGCTTCGAAGTATGCGTGTTAGTGTGAGCGCTGTGTGTGAATGAATGTGTTTCTGACCAAACAAAAATCCAGTAGCAGCAACTAAGCCCACACCAAAAACGAACACAGTAACTTTCAAGTGGCAGCTAAGTGTTGAAAATTATACGCCATTAAAAAAATATTTTAACAAGCGCCCGCCCATATAAACCCTCAAGTGCAAAAAATATAAAAACATACATATACATATATATATCTGTATATTGAAATACAATAATACAAATGCCTATTAAGAAGCCAGGCAAGTCGCTACGCTAAATGCCTGATCGAAATTGGTAAAAAAAAAACAGGTAAGATTTCAGCAGCAATTGTATTCTTTTCATTTATATTTTTTCCGTTTTTTTCGATGTCTTTGCGATTTCTGTTATAATTTATTTTGGTCTTGTCAGCAATTGTTGTGAATATAAGCAGTGCTTGTAAGCCAGTCTCGCCAACAAATAGTTTAATTTCCGCTATGGTCGTCATCGGGCGCACGTCCGGTTTCAGTTTTTTATTTCCGCCTGTGTCCAACGCTCAGTGCTCGCTGGCATGTGCCGCATATAAATCTATTTAATGTTATACGCGCATTCAGTTCCTCTCAACTGACATAACTCATTTCGTGTTTTCGATTGTTTAGCGATCGTCACGAAGTATTGCGCATTGGCTATTGATTTTCAGGCCAAAAAAAGAAAAAAATCTATTAAGCAGGCTTAGCGAAGCTGCTGCTACATCTACTTCTGCTCCGCAGGGATTAGCAAAACAAAAGCCTTAGGCTCATGGTAGGAACGCCTTGAAGGACCAAATAAAACCAGCTAATGAAGCAAGAAATTGAAAACATTACCGAGGCGATTAATTATTGATACTTTGATGTTTGGCACCGCCTCGTCTGGCATTCTATGCTTTGTTAGATAATTAATTTATAATTAAGTTAGTAATTTGCCAGGCACCAGGCACCAGACGCCAGTCGACAGGCGCCAGGAGCTTAACTCAAACGGCGCTGCCACTTCAAAAACTGTTTTTGCCTCAAAATTAATGGGCTTTAAGTTGTGTCCAGCAGCTGTGCGGTCTTCGATTAAGACTTTCTGAACGTGACTGGCCTGGCATATTGATGCCAATCAGCAGTGTCGTGCACGGTGCGCGGGGTCTGTGAGTTTTGCTTAATGCCACAATAGATACGGCTACGCTTCAACTAACCCAAAGACCGGGGCCCCCAGAGCAACATTTAGCTCGCTTGGCGGCAGGGGAAGCAGTAGTGGCACTGTGAAACTGTCATTACTCTTGGCCACCCTAATCCCCCCAGCGATTTTGTACGCGTCTGCACCTGTCCTGGCCAAAAGTCTGGGGCCAAAGTGTTTTTATGGATGCCATTTTAATTTAGATTCTTATCAATCCGTAATAAGCGTTTTGTGCGCCCCGCATTTAGGTCAGCGACATTATAAAATATAATTGTAATGATTATGGGCAAATTTAATTTGAGGAATCGCCACAACAACTGGCGGTACAATTATATTTAAAACAAATATTTTACAAAAATATTTCTGTTTAA
This sequence comes from Drosophila montana, assembly GCF_035044405.1. NCBI lineage: Eukaryota > Metazoa > Arthropoda > Insecta > Diptera > Drosophilidae > Drosophila > Drosophila montana. The sequence continues at coordinate 604,987 of NW_026998113.1, read as the reverse complement.
TTTCACAATTTTGCTGCATTTGTGGATTATAATTGAGGGTTTGCTCTTTGACACTGCACAGCGTAAACAAAATTGTTTTTGATTTTTAGCTGCTTTATGGCATACGTTAACAGAAAAAAATTCTTTGCCAGCCTTTTGGGCCACAAATTTGCATAAATTTCCGCCTCATTTTGTTAGCAATTTGTATGCGCAAGCGAGTGACACGTGCGTTTTAATTGAATGCAAATAAAATACCCCATAATACATAATATGACAAGCCATAATCCTGACAGCAACAGTTATATATGCTGACAGCTCGTTCGCCTCTTCCTCCACCCCCACACACACACACACACAACATTCAGAGGGAGGGGAAGCTGCCAGAAGACATGTCACTCGCCTGACAGGCTGCCCATCTCTCAGCACTTAATGGCATTTTAAACTACTGTCTCTACTCTGTGTGTCTCTTTCCTAGTCATTCGCATTATTCGCCCCGCTGTCTGTCTGTCTGTTTATATGTTCAAGTTTGTCTGACATATATCAAAATAGTATATCTACGATTGTATACATATATACGTTCGTTAATGTCTGCCAAGTCAAAGTGTTTAAAATGTTGTACACGCTCGGGGCATATCCTTGTGCTCCTGCTGGATTAGGCCACAGAGAAACATGTGTGTGGGTGGGCTGCTGAAGCCTTTTCTGCTGCGAGACGCTTTACTGCTGTGCCGTATTTTAGATTTATATATTAAGCAGCAGCAAAAATTAATTAATTTTTGGCGGAAGCGCCAAGCCAATTGTGCCGTCTCCCACCGCTTATTTGGCTTAATGCCCCGCGTTGATATATGTGTGTGTATTATGTATATTTATGTGTGTCAAGCATAATCAAAAAAAATAAAATATACCGAATAATAAAACTCTCCGGTGGCAACTGATGCCTTGTGCAACTGCACAATGTAAATTGCCACTTCATTTGCACAAATTTTTAATAAACCAGCGTCGCTCGGCAATTTTTTATAGCACACTTTTGGGGGCGGGCGAACAACAGCGACGACCAAAAAATTCGGACGAAAAAATTCAGTTGCCATTGGCAACGCTTTTTCGACTGTGGCCGCAGACACAAACATTTATTTTAATTTTTTAAATAACTCACATATTTGTCTCTGTTTTTTTTTTATTTGCAAGTATATCTATATTTCTTTTTAGTCAGTACTTACACAAACTGTTTGGCTGTCGAACACACACGCGGAACACGCATAAGCGAGCGGAATTTAATTAATTTAATTTCGTTTGGCATGCCCATTCGTTGTCCAGGGCACACATCTGCCTTTTCAGTTTATTATTCATGTGATGTGGGATGCAGAGTGGAGGCTTATGCAAAAATCAAACGACTCCAAATGCAAGGTAGGCACAGACACACACACTCACACACACGCACCGACCCAGCCCTAGCAATATGCGCACACACATAACTCAGTCATGCAATCAGTTGTCAACTTGTCGTTTGCAGTTGCTGTCGCTCCTATTTACTTGCTGCGCCCTGCAATTTTCAATTAAAATATTTACTCAAAAAAGCGCAGAGTGAAGCTTTTTCTAGCAGCATTTGCATATGTATGCAGCTATTACTTACGTTTCAGGCGACGCATTCACTGAGCAAATCGTTGTAAATTCCCGAAATCAACGTCCATTGCCATGTAAAGCAACAAATTGTTGGCTTAGATTATTAAGACATGTCCTCCTGTTAGTTGTTGCTGTTTGAGATTTTCTTTTGCTTAGCATAATAAAATAATTTCCATATAAATGGTACAGTAAATCCCGCGCCACAGCTCAGGACAAAAGAAAATGTAACAAATTTTACAAATTTCGTGCGCAATTTTCTGTGTGTTTGCTTGGATTTGCTTGGCCGCCGGCTGTTGGCAATGCCATTATCGTTACGCAGACTAAACCTAATATCCGGCAAACATAAGCACACACACACACACACACACACACCAATGAAGGAGCGCGGACAAAGGTAGTTAACTAAGGCGCAGCCCGGCCTAGCTGCCTGTTTACATTTTTGTTAAACGGATCCCTGACCCATGTCCAACTCTGTCTGCCCGCTCTTCTCGCTCCGCTCTCTACCAGCTGTGACTATAATCTCTCCAAAGCAGCTGATAATGGTTTATGTTAGCTAATGCACCTCCCGCACTCACCCATCACTCTCGGCAAACACAATTTTGCCGCATTGTTTGAGTGTCCCGCAGTGGCTCTGCAGCAAAAATTGTCATTTTTTCCGACCTTCTCATAGTTTGAGTGGATTTTGGGATTGGATTTTACACTGCAGGTCTAATGAAATATTTGAGTTCAGGCTTTGGTCTTATGCTTTGATTAATGTAATTGGCACCCAGGGGCACAATTTGGCATTTTGATCTCATAACGGCCGTGCACTCGAAATGATTAATGTATGCACCATGAGCTACGCAAAACCTAAAAAGCATAAAACAAATATAAATAATAAATTGTGAAAAATCTAAAGAATTTTTCCTAAATGTAAAGTTAAGCATGCACAACAACAATATAATAAAGACTGAGATGGATGGCAACCCAGCGAAGTTTTGACAGCTTCTCAGCTCTCGGCTCCGCCAGCTAGTTGCCCCTATTGCCAACTGTTAGCTGCGGCACATAGGCGAAATCTGGAATGGCCAAGGCCAGGCCAGCCCTGGGCGGCTTGTTTACTTAAAGTTTTACGCAAATTTCTAGGTTTTTTTTTCTCCGTGCACAGCTCATGTTTTTTTCCCGACCACGACGCTGAGGTTCGCTGATATCGCTTGGTTACATAGCTTGGAAAATTGAAACTGGGAACTGAGCTAAGCTGAGAGCAACAGTTTGGCGAAAAGTTGAAGCAAGCATTTATCAAACGAGCTGTGCAAAAAGTTTTGCCACAAACACGGAGAAAAAAAAACCGAAGAAAAAGCAAAACAAGCTTTAATACAACGACATTTTAATGCCCTTGCAAAGCTTTATTTGTAAGCATAGCTATCTATTCAATTTAGAATTTACCTTATATTATACTAAATGATAAAAAAGCAACTGAAATCTATCCAAGCTTTCATTTAAAACACTTTTTTTAAAGAACTTCCATTTCCAAGTCGAAAAATATCGGAAAACATTCTAGAAAACTCTAGAATATACATATATATATATATTTACTTCATATGAGTGACTAATGTTCTACAACCAATTTGAACATTGTCCCACTGAGTTTTTATGGCTGTTGTCAAAAATTGTATTACTTCTCGCAGTTGCTGTTGTTGTTGCGCTTGCTGTTGTTGTATGCTATACGCAAATTACGAGCGGTTTTGTCAGTTTGGCAACTGCCGCGCCCAAAAGCCAAAGGATTGACAGTTATTAAAAATGAAACGAGGCAATTACGAGTACATTCTGTTGTTGTTGCTCCCCTCCTTGTTGTTGTTCGCGGTTAGCTGGGTGTGTTTTAGCTGGCGTGTTTAACGGCGCTTTGTTGCCAGCAGACACAGTTGACTGTTTATTCGACTGTGCCCGCCTGTGTGTGGGTGTGTATCAGGGGGGGGGGGGGGGGGGTGGCAAAACGAGGCCACGCATATGCTGATTGCCAAGGTCTTGCCTTATCGTTGGCTTTAAAAAATTGGCATAACCCGAAAAGCGAGCATTATGATTTTTCAGACTGAACGCTGCTCTGCGCTCCTGCTCCCATAAATCATATATATTTTCGTAATATTTTTTTTGGGTAGACGCAACAGCGCTCGACATGCCCAGCAACTCATTTTTCATGGCATGGTAAGCGTGAGCGCATTAAGCTTATTTATTTTTTTAGCAGATTTGGTTGATTTTTTGCGCTTCTGAAATTGAATTTTATATTTTATGCGACTGCAAAATAAATGTTATATGCAGTAATTTTTATCTGCTGCAGGACAAAATCAAAATCCCTTAAGTGTGCTTGCCAAATGAAATATTAAACGGGGCCAGCCGCCTCATATATCATTTTATAGGGTCTCCTATTCCGCTTACTGTTGGCCACAGTATGCCAATTATGCCATATGGAGCAGGAGGTTGAAGAGGCGGGGTAACAGGCTGTTGCTTTTGGCTGCCCGGACTTGAAGCTCTCGTTCATCTTCCGGCCGAGCAGATAACGCCAAGAAGGAAAACTTTGCATAATAATGAGCAGTTTATTTGGCTCCATATGTGAGTGTGTGTGTGTGTGGCTTCCGTATTCAAGACTCGCCATGTGTGTGCGGCAGCTGGCTGCTCGGTTGGGCCACAACAGCCACAGCAAACGGCGGCGGCGGCGGCCAAAAGTTTGCACAAATTTCGTGTTGTTCTTTCATTTGGCGCAAAATTGTTGCGTTGTTTTCGTAGCTGCCGCACTTTGATCAGATTAACACGCCCAGAATCGTTTTGCTTTCCGGCTGCCTTGCTAAAAGAAAAGAAAGAAAAAACAACAACTGACTTATAAATAGGAAGGCTTAAATAAAATGTTATTTCTTGCTTAATATCGTATACAAGGAATATAATAAAACGCAGAGATAAGCAAATATTTTTTAAAAATTCTACAAAGGCTAATAAAAAATAGATGAGAATATTAAAGAATTCACTTAGTTATGTGCATAAATGTAGTTCGCAATTTATAGATATTAAAATTAATTAAAATGTTGCTTTTTCATAAATGCTTGCAACATTTTTGCCTACTTCTACAAGAAATTTAAGTTGTTGGCAAATTGAAGTTAAAGCTTTTTGTGGCTCAGCTTACGAGTTGCCATAACTTTAAGGGGTATGAAAAAATATTTGTTAGACAACTTTTGATGCATGTTGTTTGTTTTACCTATTTTTAACAGCTCTGTTTGCTTTGCACTTTGCTTGCTGTCCGAACAAACTTGCACAAACTAAGCTTAGACCAGAAGGGCGAGTGCCGTTTGCTTAGCGCTTGGGATGCGGTGCAGCCAACACACACAGAGACACATAGACACGCACACGGGACCAGAGAACGGCAAGGGAGCAAACGCATTTCTCATGCTCACAAAACGCACATCAAATTTGCATAATTTTGCGCAAAGCAACATTTTGCAAAAACAAATGGCCACCTACCAGGCACACGCAACAGGCAGTCCAAATGTGGTCTGCTCCGCACGGGTTGGGTGGCGGTGGGGGGTCATGTCATTGCTGTCATTGCTGTCATGGCTGCGCATTAGTTAGTAGATTTTATGAGCTGTGTTATTGCGTAAAACAATGGAATCTGTTTGCATTTAACTGCCAGCTAAATGCTGAAATCAAAAATTTGACAGTTCGAGTGAAGTTTTAAATGCTAATTAAAGGCGCAGCTGCCAACGGTGGCGTATACGTAATGAGGGCAATTTTTCAAATTGGCTAAGAATATGAGACCTGGCAGCGAAAAAGTTTACAACATGTGCGTGTGGCAGCAAAATAACATATGAAACATGAGAGAATTATTAGGGGAACGGGCTTTGGCAGCCAGTAGCACTAGGCAAACAATGTGACCGTGAGCGTGAGTAAGTGTACATATTTGCGCGTGGGTGTAAGCGTGGCGCTGACTGACTGCTGCTGTCTGCTGTCAACTTATTAAGTCAATGTGAATACACTCTCTGCGAAGGCAGCCTCGTGAATTATAAGCATGGCTAAAAATACTTTACCATGCCCAAGTGTCAGAAGATGGCCCAAACAGGCAAGGGAGCCGGAAACAGTGCAAAGAGACTGCTAACTGAACGAACAGACAATGCTCAGTATATGATTTTCATACTCTCTTAAAAGCTGTGTGCTAAGTGATAAGTAATTCATGGTAAAATAAATATATACTGGACATTTTGATTGAATCAAAATACGTATTTAAATTACTTTCCGTTTTTGGTGGTTTCCTATGAATTTCTACTAGAACTAAATGCATTAAACCAACCTTAAAGTAAACCTAAGCCATGCCTAGCAACCGTTTATCATGCTCTGTTGCTACGCCTAAGGAAACGCGCGTCATTGCAACATTTCGCGTAATTGCTGCCACACGCATGAGAGCCGGCAAAGAGACATGTGCATAACCATAACAATTATATAACTAGCACCTGAGATAACTGGGCATATAGTTGGCTCGGTTGCCTTGACATTGAGTGTGCGGCCAAATGTTAATGATGTGGCCTTAACTGCACTTGTTGAGCATTACTTTGTGACGCCACATGACGTGCCGCAAAACATCAATCTCAGTTAGAGTCGCACGTTTCGCATTTACAGTCTCCATTGGCAGTATGTGCCCTCAGTGGAGGCAGCGTAAGCTCCAGCAAATCTCTATTGATTATTGCGTTTATGTGTTTGGATTTTGGTGGTATAAAGGCAAGGCATGTGCCACGTTGCAGTGGGTGTGGCACATACAAATTCAGCGTGTCACAGCTGTCTTTGATAGCAGGTAAATCAATATTTTCCAATATAAACGCATGAACAGCCATACATATTCTTGTTTTTTTTTTTTTTTGTTTTTGTTTTACGCTCTTCAGGAAGCAAATCCTTTGCCAAACAAAGGAGCCAGGACTTTGCTGGCAGCATGCGTGCCAAATGCGCTAGATTTCGATGTAGGGACTAGAAAAGAAATGGTTGCTGCTTTGTTTCGCTTAGTCCCTCTACATGTGTCGTATTTATTTTTATTTGGTTTATTTGGCCATCGCCGTGTTGTATGTATAAGTAATGCCCTACCAGGACATGGCAGCAATGAGCAATGCACATTACGTGTGCGCAAGGTTTACGAGACCGAACTTAAAGTAAGAGAAATCCTAAGATCTATTGTCGCTGGCAGCATTTTAGATTGCCTTGGCTATGCTCAACAAAAGGGTTGCCCGGAAACCGGAACAGGAACTGGCAAAGGAAGCGCCCCATTGCAGTCGGCAGAGCTCATGGCTCGTGGCTGCCAGGCAGGCAGTTCGTGGCAGGCCACTTAATCCGCTCATTAGGCAACAGCTGCAGCTTAGAAATGATATTTATATAAATTTTAGAAAGGTTTATTATGACTTTCGGACGCACAGCACTAGCAGCAGCACAAGCCTAAGCTAGTGCTATAAATTATGGTTCTTATAGCCAGAGCAGCAGTGATTGCCATGACAAAAGCTGAAAGAAGAAAGCAGCGGAGATTTGCAGATGCCGCTTGCTTTGTCCTGCGTAAAGTGTCACTTTGGGTTGCATTTCTTGGGTGCATTTTGAAGGCAGATTGTTAAGCTGGTGCCATTTATTACATACAATACAAGCAGCTGTCATTTGGCATGCCTCGCTGCACATCAGGTTGCAAGCCCTTGTCTAGCCCGCATAAGTATACTACACTTGCTTTGTGGCGCCTTTGTGCTACACTTGGCTGCTGCTGATGCTGCTGCTGACTGCTGCTTTATTTATTTACACACACATGCACAGGCTTGGCTGCTGCGCCTTAAGTAAACATTATTAAAATTGCCAACGCCGTTGCCAGGCAATCCTAAAATAACCAAGGAACCCACGCAGCCATGAAGACCAGCAGATATAGAGGGAGATAGATATAATGATAGCAAGAACGAGAGGGAGGGAGAGTTGTCGCCCTTCCACCAAGCCCTGTAGCTGAGCAAGTGCCTTTGTAGTGGCAATGGAAATTGTCATTTTCATATATGAGAAAAGTCTCGTTTTTCCAAGCTCTTGAAGAGCCACATTGAAAAATACGAGGCGTCATGGCAGCCAAGGTTATTATTATTATTGCTAAGCTAAAGTGGACGCCACACAGACACACACACAGGGATGTCCACACCCACCCGCGCGCACACACACACACACACAGTCTCACACACAGGGATACATATCTACTTGTTGATTATGCTGGGGCCTGTATGATTATCCTTTTTTCACTGGGTTTATTAGAAAGCTGTCAACAACTCTCAGCGCGCCTCGACGCACACTTGACATTTATTTATGCAAAAATGTGAAATCATTTGTGAAACTTGCTTTCAGCGCACAGCAGTCGCACCCACACTCGGTGGCAAAAAGGACCAGGCAAAAAAGGATGCACGCCTCGCTGCCTGGAATATGTGTGCCACAAAAACTGGCCAAGGCTCATGGCCAAAAAAAAAAGGGTTCGCGAATCAAGTTTTTTCGCAGGCAATCAAATCGTAAAGGCTTAAAAAGAGGCAAAAAACGCGAGCGGCAGTCTAATTCTCTTTTGTGCAACACTTTATGCGGCATATTCGGCGGCATATCGCATGCTGCAGCTGCAGCAGGCTCTTTACCCCGCACCCTCTCTGCTAATAACTCATCATTAGATTAAAAACTTTTGTGCCATCACGCGCTTTTTCAGTTATGGCTCGGAGAGCGTAAAATTTTCGAGTATTTTATAACTTTGTCTCGTTGAAAAAATCAGACTTTTTTATTTGGCTGCCGGAGTGCGCATTAATTTGGCAGCAGGAAGCATGAAATTTTCATATTAAAATATTCTCGCACATAAATGGATCACTCGTGCCTAGCGAGTCACAGCTTCCTCTTGTCATGGACCTCTCTCGTAACATGCTTTTGTTATTTTTTGATGAATTTCAGTGCGCACGTGTCTCCGGGTTATTTCCGCTTCCAGGAAACAGGAGGCACTGCCAAGGCAGGCATCAGAGGCAGCTCATTAGGCGAAATGCAAAACAAATACATGTATTGTTTGTGTAATTCAAAAGGTTGTGCTTCGGTTATTACTCTATTAGTGCAAAGTAATCGCGTAGTCTACATAAGTGATACAGCCATAGTCAAGTATATAAGCACAGGCACTGCCACGTCCGCACACAAAGCCTCAACGAAGGCTCAACTCGAATCGCTGTGACGCATATCAGGCGCAAATATCTTGGGCACACTTCGCTGAGCTTAGGCAAACAACTGAGTGACAACAACAGCTACAACAACGAACAATACACAGCTATAGATACATTTGGCTATAGCTATAGCTATAGCTATAGCTATATAGCTATATAGGTTTATTGTTGATTGAACAAAAACAAGTTCATGTAGAAGTAAAGTGCCTACGTGTACTCTGGACTGAGTTAAATTTAACTCTTGGGTGTCTGACTGGCACGTACGGGAAGTCTCTCCGGCTGTCTGGCCAGCCTGACTATCCGTCTGTCTGTCTGGCGGTGCTTCATAATGTTTGGGCCTGGCTATGCATACGTTTAGACATGTTGGCCAAAGTTCCAACTTATGTGCTTCAACGACTTTGATGCTGTTGAAAATGGACTTGGAGCGTCTTCGACATGATGAAACTTCAGACTTTGGCAAAAAACTTTCCATTGCCTTTGTGTAATTTATGCTCTTGTTTTTGTGTGTGCAATTTGGCAAGGACGAAAACGTCCAAGCAGCTGCTGTTGTTGCTGCTGCTGCTGCTATTGACATTGACGACAACTTCCACCAACGTCAAGTGACTTTACATTGCGGCTGGCGACGCGACTGCTCTGCGCAGCAGTTAGGCTTTTTCTAATTTACTAATTTAAATCAACGTTTGCAGCAATGTCGAATAACTTTTGCCGCACAACTTGGAAAACGGCACTTTGCACAATTATGAGCATGTCCTGGGCTCAAAATTATGCCAACACTATCATTAGTTGCCTGGCACAATACAAACTGGAAACCCTCGCTTAGTAATTGAAGTGCATACTTGAAGGCATTGTGGGCGGACGCTTCATTGTCAGCGCTTATGCCCAATGGGGCTCGACCGCAGCCCCAGCAGCTCCAAAGCTGCCCCAGAGCAGCCCATTTGACCAACTTTGATAATTATGAGAGTAACGGCAACAGCCGCAAATGCCAAGGCACCGAAAACTTTTCCCAGTCAGCCAAGAAATTAACGATGCAAATATATTTTCCTTGTTGAATATGACTTAGTGCGAACTTTTGGGGGTCTTAGTAGACACTTAGACTGATATGCTGATAATTTGTGCCAACTGAAAGCATATTTAAATTGCTTTTCACAGTTTCGCAGCACCTAAACACAATGTAAGGCATTCCATATATATGAAGCCAATGATATTTTAGCTTTAAGCTTAATAATTAGTTCAAATATTTTACGCGCAAAAAAATATTTATAAATTTGTAAAGTTAATTTCTTGTGCTCACATCATGTTATATGTGCCTTTAGTTTGCCTTCAACCGCGATCCGGTAATATTTCTGTGAATATTTAGATAAGCTTCAAACTATTTCAATTAAAATGTAATGCATTTGGTTTAATTAAAGTAAATTCCCCTTTGCTGTATTCTTGCAATTATCTCGCTCGTCGGCTTACATTGAAATGTTGAAACCTTGGTTTTGTTTTTGTAAAATTTCAACTATGCAGCAAATGAATTCTGGTTTAAGTGATTTATGCTTCATCGCACCTTTTATTTGATTTATATGCCACATTATAAATTCGACAGCTGTCGAATACCATGCCATACTCAGCCCATACTCAATCAGCTCTATACACATTTTTCATCTGCAGTGCGTCTAGAAGAAACCACGAAAATATAATTCCCGAAGCCGAATCAGGCCAGCAAATAAACGAAACAAATCGAGCAGCTTGATAATGGCAGCAGCTCCCACAAAAAGGAAATGAAATCAAATCGCACAGGTAATTTGTACGCACAATCTTATGGGGAGTACAAGGTAAATCCCATCCTCCAAAGCTGATTATATACCAAACCTACTTATATACATATATATATATATATGTATATATATATATAATGTGTGTGAATGTGTTGCTGTGTATATATACATTATAAATGTTGGGATTAGGCTGGGTTGAGCTTGCGAAGCCTTGAACAACATGAATCGCCTGCTGCGGGGCTGTTAGGAAGCCACAAGCCGATATGCCAGCCCGTCCAAAGACAGCCAGTAAGTTGCTTACCAAGGCAAATGCGGTTGAGTAATGGCATCATCTATGTGGCTGCTGCCAAGGCAAACCACAACAATTATTGCTTCTCCATTGCCAATGCCTGCGGATCCATTCAAATTGCCGGATTCAATAACAGAATGACTTCGGTTCTACTCTGTACGTATATCTGCGTCTGCTTGTATGTTTGCAGAGTGTGTTTTGTGTGTGTGTGTGTGTGCTTGATTAATAACCATGTTAAATGCATTAACAAGAAAAATGATTTGCCAAAGTCACTTGAAGCCGTCACATGCGGCGTATGCGCAACATGTGTATAGCTCCACACATTGCGTATACGCCACGCTGTGCAGCAACAACATCAAAAGCAATCTGTTCTATGCATGCTTTTGTCTGTTAATAAAATTATGAATTATGATGATAGATGTTGATTTTAATGGCGTCACAACATCAACACAATTAGCAAGGCGCTCGGAAATATCCATCCATTTGTATACATCCAATTTAATATATGCAATACTGATGTAAATTTTGGAAGCAATTACATTAGGTGCAATTTGAATGCATTACAACATCGTTTTTAATTAAAATGTAAGTTCTTGTTGCTTGTCTAAACCGACAATCAGCTGGTTACAGAGTAATAAATTTTATTCACAACGTACAACAATCAAAATAAGTGGCATTAATGTTCAATTCTGCTCGCATTATTTATGAGAGCACTGCGGATTACATGTATTTAATGATTAAATCAGAGAGAAACTGACAGCTGGCAAACGGCAGCGGGAAAAAAAATAATGTAAAGGATTTCAAGGCAATGGCCCGAGGGTAATGCGTGTGTAAATGGCACAAGTCAAAATCTGCGGCCAACACAACAAAACCTATAAGTATTTAGCTGACTGGCTGTCTGTTGGTTTGTGTGTCTGTCAAACTGTCTGTCAGGCAGCTGCATACGGCATTTGACCTTCAAATGCTTGCACCCAGGCGGCAAATAAAGAGTGCAAACAATACAAGCCCTTGTTAAATATTGCATGAGTAACAATAAATAACAAGTGACAAATAATATCACGCAATTATTCGACTTAAGATACCCTTGGAGTCCATCTGTTATGCATTTCTGTCGTGAATATATTTAATATTAAATGTTATCAGCTGTTTCGTAAATATATGATTATATATAATTCATAGATTCTGAGGCAAGGCCTTAAGCCTGTTACATATCTAAGCATAAGTTTGTACTAGCGCATCATTGTCGGTTACAGGGTATGAACAGAAAAAATGCAACACAAATAAAATGCAATTTATACGCTCGAGCATTTACTGTGGCGAATGCTTAAAAAAAGTTGCACCAAGAGACAGCGACACACACACACTCATGCACACAGATAGTCAGACGACATGCCAGACGATGCATGTGTGGCGTTGCAATGTGTGCGATAAGTAAGCAGAGCAAAACAGTTTTAACAACAACAATGAAATTGTAATAACAATAATGACAACAGCGACTGAGGCCAAAGGCGGAAGACAGAAGACAGAAGACAGCCAAGGATGCGACTTCGTCCGTCACAAGGGAGACTAAAAGTCACGCCATGAGAATTGAGGGCAAGTGAAAGTATGTGCTCATACACACACACACACACGCACACAAACCCAAGCAATTGTGTGCATACGAGAATAGACAGATGTCTAGATAGTACCACAGACATGTGGATTGCTGTGCAAGTTAATGTAGTGCTGCATTTTGCTTGTCTATGGCACGCGATTAAAACAATTTAATAATAAACATTTTTCCAAACGTTGCACTTGAGTGATAATATAGCGAATAAGTACAGTATTACATTAAACATATTTAAATGTTAAATGCTTAAAATAACTATGATTTAGCATAAATAATTAAATTCCACTTTTATAAGTAGTTGATGCACATTTTGATGCCCGTCAACGTTCAGATATTAATTAAGCTGCCTAAATGACACACTCTGCAAGGAGCTGAACTGCAGCGTGCTTCATTTGCATATATATCAGCTCTTCTGCATATTAATGCAAAATTTATTTAGTTGTCTCTCATCGTTTTAATTGACTTTGGCTTTGAAAGCTGACGAACTGACGCAACTGACTTTTAGAAGGTCGACCTTACCCTAGGAATTTGACATTGAATTCACATTAGTTGCGCTGCAAAAGTTCATGCGTCCGTTGAGCTACCAAACGCCAGCCTGCCTGCTAACTTTGTTAGCTTGTTTCATTGGACGACAGTTTGACATGGACATTGAGATTGACATTGACATTGACACTGACATTGGCAATCGCCGCTTGCATATGTAAAACCACAATAAAAATCCGAAAGCTTCCATATTTAATGCGCTTTTCATGAGAAAGCCTAGACGATGCTGTATAGCTCTCAATTAAATATTATGCATAAAAAAATTAATACATTTTGATGCATGTGAACATGTTTCCTCCTCTTTTTCTAGAGTTCCGCAAAGAGCTTTTATTTTTTCCAACATTTTCGTAGCATTATAATTATTTTTATTGCCGACGCCGCAAGCTTCCATCTCCTTGTGTCTAATTAATTGCGGTCACTTTGTTTTCGTTGAAATTCCAGCACTTGGCTGCTATTAAACCCTTTTCGGCTGTACTTACGAGATTTTCTGGGCCCTTGTTTTTTGCTTTTGTCCTAGGTCTTCAGCAATTTGATTTAATTTGCTAGGTCAGACGTGCTTTATTTATGTGGCATCAGTTTTACTTAATTAAATCAAATAAATCTAAATTTATGCATTTCGCCGCACTTCTGAATTTGGCCTGATAAAATGCCAAAACTAATTTCTGCCCAGCAGCCGAAGATTACCTCAGTGTGTTGAGTTTCACGCATTGCTAATGTGCGTTCATGGCGCGACATCATAAATGCGAGACTGCCACGCACACACCTTCTCACATACACACACACACACACCCATACATATGGGCTTGTATGAGGAAGTCCTTGAGGACAACAGCTGAGTTCGCTTGGTTTGTTGCGTGCCGTCATGGAGGCAAATGGCCAACCGCAATGCACATTCTGCCCCGGCCTTAATGAGCTCCACTCCTTTTTATATTGCCCATATTCAGTTGATTTCGTTTTATGGCGCCGCGACGCGTGACTTCAAATCTTTTATGTGCTACTCTGCGTATGCGTAATTGGTCCTTGGCGCTTTTCGGTGTACCTAGCGGTAAACGTTGCATATATATTATGTGTGCTAAATGAAGTTTCGCGTAATGCTGCAGTTTTGCTACGTGTTAACGGTGCGTATAAGTGATGCAGAATTCATAACTCCCTTATTCTTTATCACACATAAGATTGTAAGTAATAATAAAAATATAAGGACTGCTCTGCTATATACTTACAGTATGCGTAATCTATTTAATCTAATAAGCACACATAGCCCAGTTGCAGGTGAACTGTAAGCACAATTCCCTCGTGCATGTGACAACAAATACGATTTTCGGAATAAATAATTCAACATACACTAAGCCATGAAAAACAACAGCACAGCATAGCACAGCACAGGGAGCAAACAAACAGAATACAAGTAAATTTAGTGTAAAATTGGAAATTTATATATATTGTCCACAAGGAACAATATGTAATCATTAGCAGACCGACTGACAAATCCGACCAAAAAATGTAAGCCAATAAATTACGAGAATGGCAACAACAGTAAAGTTCGAAATTGCGGAAAACAAAAGCACGCAGCAAGCCACACAATTACATTCTGAGAGTGAAATCACTTTGATTTGATTTCAATTAAGATGAAAGCGACAACAGCAAAAGCAACAAAAACAACAACAACACGCCGAGCAACAGAGCACAACAAGTGACAACTGTTGGGCCAGACCGCAGCAAACACATGAACTTGTGGCACAAAACCCATGATTCTCAATGGAGCACGTTGCCAGAATAGCTTTCGGGCTGAGTATTTGCTGTGTCTGAGCATGTTGATTAAACGCCAAATTGCGGGTATCGGCGCATATCCGCAGTACATGTGCCACGCCTACGCAGTTACAGCACTCGCATCATGGCATTTGAATAATTGAGTTTGAGTTTGAGTTTAGGCAAATGCCTTTGCCCATTCCCCCTTAACAAAAACCAGTTTAAACGTTTGTTTGCTACAGTCTCAGCCAAAAATGTTGTTGTCAACAGTCAGCCACTGCCCTGACTTCCGCACCCAATGTCCCCTGTGGGGCGTAGTTCCATTTCATTTGGATGGCATCTACGTGCCTCGCATGACCAATGCCAAGTGCCAGCTGCTGCGACTCAAACATCAATCTGTAAGACCAAGCCATCGCTACCCTAGTGCTCTAGGCGCATTGTTGTTGACTTTGTGCAATTAAATGTTTAATTTCAGTTGTTTAAATTCGTGCGTAGATTCAAGCTCTAAGTGCTGACTGCTGCCAGTTGCCAGTTGCCACGTGTAAACCGGCCGCTGTCAATTAGGCAAACGGCGTTGACAATGAGTCCAGCTTACGCTTCACTAGCTAAAAGCAAATGCCTTGCCTCACTCCACGCCACCTTGCCGCACTTTCAGGTTCATTAAAAATCCTGTTATACAATAATGGCCGTGTCGCTTGCCTGTGTGTGTATGTGTGAGTGCTAAAAGCTTCAACAATGATCCTGACTAGCGCATATGTGTGGCTGTGCGTAATGCTGTGGACTGCAAATTGATGGTTATTATGTGCGCTTGTTCACTTGTTAGGCAATCAATTTAAAGCTCTTTATATAATGGCGCAACTAATCTATATTCCTTTTAATTACTTTTTATTAGAAAGTTTATTGTTATTATTATTTAAGCGGATTAGGTGAATTTATGTTTGTAATATGCATTGGAAAATAGTTAAGTAATATTCAATGTAAATTAATATTTCGAAATAATCCTGCAAAGCAGAGTTAAGCCTTAACATATCGTCTCTCTAATATTGACAAAAAAAAAATAAACAACTTAATATGAATAACGCTTATGTTATACCCTTGTTTCCAAATGACTTAGATACCTATTGTCAGAAGGGAGGGCAGGGCCTTGTGTGGCAAGTACGCTTCCGATACCCATATCAGTCTGACAATTTGCCGTATAAAGAAAACAATTTAGGACAGTCGCGACTTCAATGCCAAAGCGAATGCTACTGAGTACAATTACGCTTAATAGTTAATAGCCAATCTAATCCATGCGTAATAAAGCATACAATTTGTCTATCGCAATAATATATTTATGGCAAAATAAAATTTGCTCTTCAATCAACTCTTTATTTATGGACTAATTTTAGTTGATCAGCTTTCAGCGGTCACATTATTTGATTTACTGCACGGCCAGCTACACTCAGCTCTCATAGTTGCCACTGTTCATAAAACTTGACTGAGATGTGGTGCAAATTTAACATTTATCTTATCTTGTTGCTGGACAAAGTCCTGACCGCAACAACTTCCACGCAGCAGCAGCATTCGCAGCGCTAACAAGCCAAACAACAGGCAACTAGTTGCAGTTGCAATCCCCAATCTCTCCGCTCTCTATCTCAATTGTGTACGCAGTCCCCCTCTAGTTGCTTGGCATTGTTGACAGCGCTTCATTCATGGCATTCATGAGGCTGTGGCTGCTTCCCAGCCCGCTTACCCGCTGCCTGGCATTTGCACCCTGCTGTTGGCCACTTTATTTATGAACTGCGCTGCGATTTCTCAACTGCAATTTGAGCTGCTGCTGATGCTGCTGTTCGACTCCTGTCGAGGTCCTGTGGCTGGTGGCTGCTCTGTTCCATTTGAGTTTTTCTTCATGCTTCATTTGGTCCAATACAATTTCATCTGGACTGCGTGCTGGCCATTTATTATGGCATGCTGCTGAACAGTTAATTTGTGTCACATGCACGTTCCGGAATTCTGAATTACAATTCACTTTCTACACTCCATTGACGTGTGGCACGCACAATCCCAACAGCAACAGCAACAACAACAATAAAAAATAACCTGTTTGCTTGTATTTATTTATCGAACGTTTCAATTTCGATTTGGTTCGCCTGTGCGTGACAATTTCAGGACCATGTCCTTTTGCGTTTTGTGTGTGTGATAAATCTTGTTTAATTTTGCCTAATGCACGCATTATTGCCACATACATATTGACCTTTAACGCTATTGGCTGTCCTGATCAGTTACCGATTAGCATGCAAAGGACGAAACTGGCGAAGGTTGTGTTGGTATTGGTGTTGATGTTGGTGGTGGGTCTGGAGGCCTCCAGCGTGAACAGCTGCCGGCTCGTTTGGCCAATTTCGCGCTAATTAACTATGTGCCAACCATACCAGCTGGAACTTTGCCAGACCTCGTCCTGTGTGTATGTGTGTTCATGTGATTTCATGCTTGTTGCCTACAGCCAGCAGCAGCAGCAGCAGCAACAGCCAAAGTTACAATTTATGAGCACATCCTGGCGCGCCAAGCTCGTGTAAGCAGCAGCGGAGGCAGACGGGTCACCGCCTTCTCCAACATCCTCATCGTCGTCGTCGTCGTCGCCGAAATGGGCGAATGGGCGTGGCATGCAAACACTTGTAACTTGTAACAGTTTGCTTTACATTCTGGAGGCAAACGCCCACGAAAATCGTCCGAATCTCGCATATTGCAGCGTGTCCTGATTTCTATTTATCTTTCTCAGTCTCCTTGCCGTGGCATGCAGCTACGTCCTGTTGCTGGCATGTTGACAGCCTTCAGCTTCAAATAATTTTTCTGCATTTCTTATTTGCCAAATGCCATTTATAAAGTTAAGCAAACTCAACTCATTTAGCAAGTCAAAAATTTCATTAAGCGTAAATATTTTCAATGTCATGCCCCAACCAATTCCCACGAATATCTCAGCGCCATCTCTGGATGTCCGCCAGTTCCGGGCCAACTTTCCAAACTGCGCTTCGATGGCTTTTTATGAACTTTTGTAATGTGCACACAAATGTCAAGAAGAACCCAATGATAGAAATAACCCAACAATGAACAAACCATTGAAATGAAATTTCTTTTGCCAATTTCCTTTAACGCAAAGTTCGAAAACTTTCGGACCATGTGAAATAGTTGAGCACTGTCTTTAATTTTTGTAGCAGCCACTAGATATGGGAATTGCAAATGTTGCAAGTGCTCGCACAGATCGTATATTGACTGCAAATCGAGCGATTCAATTGCTATGTGGGTCATTTGATTTAATAATGCTGCAGCCAAGCCAAAGCCGGAGCCAGAACAAGAAAAAGCGCTAAACTCAACAGTGATTGACTAGAAGATACCTTGTAGGAAGCGTAGAAGTAACCTAACCTAACCTTGAATAACAAACAGCTGAATAATTAATAACTTTTGTGCTTATTACCTGATTCTTTATCAATTTTTAAGTATATAAAATTTAAATGTCTTTTTATACATAAAACTAACTTAGTGAACCAGTTTTAATCCGTTTCGTAACCGAATTTCACATTAAGTTTTAACTATGCACCAAACCGATTGCCCAAAAAAAAACAGGCAAACCTTTTTGGTTCTGAATGATTGGAGGGAGATCCGCACAAAAAAAAAAGTGGGTTCCAACCATAAAATATAGCCCGCAATTTCTGTATGAAAATATTTATGACCTACAATTTTTTCATTAGAATGGACAGTTATACATTTAACATTGAACTAATTCATTTAAATGTAAAAATTAAATATTTGTGGATGTGTTTTGGGCTTGCAGCCCAATGAAAAGTTTGTATTCTAAACTGATTTCCTCGAACTTTCTTCATGTATGCCCAATTGTAATGTATACAGGGTATAAAGAGGGGGGAGTGCGCTGCTAAGTGCGGCTACTATTCCTTAGTCAAAGGAAGGCAAAAGAAGGGCAACAAGATTTGCTGTGAATGTACCATAAGCTGTACAAAGCGCAAGAGTTGTGAATGGCTGGGAGCAGCTTACGAGTACACCCAAGGATTTGCGCCAACAGAGAAAACTGATGACAATGACTGACATAAGCAAAACAAGAGACAAAACTTAAAGTTGAAGGCTTTAAGGCGACTGTGTGGGAGGGTTGGCAAAGTGGCAGGTGCAAAGTAAGTAAAGCAACTCGATACTAGTCGATGCTTTTAAGCACCTAAGTGCTGTGCACGAAAGCACGTATTCAGGCATTTATTTTTAAGGTAAAACAAAGAAAGAAATGCCTTAAGCTTCTTGCCAGCTAAAAGTAGGGAGACGAAATACAATTTGGTTTACTTAGAATGTTGCTATTTGCGTACCTATTTATTTTGTTTTATTATAGCTAACATATAAGTATATTTTTACACGCGACTTAATGCGACTGCTTAACCTAGTTGTAAGCTCTAGCAGCAGCCATTATAATGGTCAGTTTATCGCGCTGCCACCACGCCTACAATTCACAGTACGCTTAAGCACTTTGCATGCAGCGCAACACATTATTTTCCGCCTTATAAACTTTTGCCGCTCGACTTTTCAGCGCCATGTCAGGCAAGAGATTGTGTGGGTGTGTGTGTGTGTGTAAGCGTGTATGTGAGTGCGTGTGTGTGAGGGCAACCCAAACGCTGTTGATGCTTATCGCTGGCAAAAATTATGGCGGTCCAAAAACTTAAGTACGGTGTAAGCCCTGCGGGGATTTGGGCATGACTTGCACTTAAACCGATTCCTGCAACTTTTCAGCCTATACTAAATAACTAATTATAACCCCTAACCATTTTTCCCATTATTGCAGTCGCTGTAAATAAAAACCAATGTTAATTAAAAGCGAGAGGGAACAGCAACGTTGAGTTGGCTTTAAAACCCATTTATGCCATGGGGCTATAAGCGCTGTACTACACATAAGTAAATCACGCGGAGCTACGGAGCAACATGTAGTTCGTGAAACCATGTTGCACTCGATATAAGAACGATTTCGATATACAATGTCAATGGCTATTTACATGGTGCATGAAAAATGGCCATTTGTTTTCAATCAAATTGAAGCGCACACAGAATGGACAGCAACAACAACAGCTACAACAGCAATGCAGCAAAAACAAAAATGACTTAAAGCCGCTTAAAAGTGCAAAACAAACGAAAAAGGCAACGTAAAACGAAACTCAGGCGCAAACAAAAACAAAAGCCGCAGCAGCATAAATTCCAGCAGGCACACGACCAACACGGCGTATGCGTGATTAATTGCACTTTAAATACAAACAAGAAGGACGCGCAAGGACGACAACACTGACAAAATGTTGCCCACAAATGTGATGACGTTCATGAAAAAGGTAAGCGACTGCGAATCTGAGAACATTCTCAATATTACATTTACCATAATTCGCTTTCCACTTCTTATTAATTGTTGTGCGTTAACCATAAAGGGGCAGGGTATATTTTTTCTGTACAATATCTGTCTGCTTAAAGAAAATGAAACTATATCCAGTTTCAATTTTGGATAGAGGGTTATGATCTTTCTGAAATGATAATACCAAACTTTCTGTTAACACTTGAACAACGGAATATTCAGTGATAAAATTACCGATGAACATTTTCACACTTCCATTCGCGACTTTGAGGCAACAGTCAGTTGACAGTTGCTAACGTAATTTATGCCTTAATTTCTTTTTCACTCTCGCAAAGTGTATTGATTTTTAATTATTTTTTTTCGCCGTCACTGAAAACTTAATGAGCATTTGCTGTTTGGAATGCTGTGAAAACAAATGAATTGAGAATTAAATTGAAATTCACAAGCCAACTGCACTTATTTAAAGGTATATCAGCTTTCACTGCGTGGGCTGCCAATGATTTTAAGCCTTTTTTTCAAACGGGGATCAACAAAGACAAACAACGCTAAATCGCAAGGAAAGAGAGGGAAATAGGGTGAATGAGAAAAAACAATATACAAACAAAACTTTTTAATTAAAAAGTCCGGTAAATGCTTTGGACGCTCGACTGCATTTATTTTGTTATTTATATTTTTTTTTAGCTAGCTAGAAAAACAGGAAAAATATCAAAAATAAATAAATGAAAGGGGCAGCAATCAAAGCGATTCAATTGTACTTAAGCACCTGCCCGAAGGGTGCGTCGTTTGCCTTTTTTTTGGCATAAAATTAGACATAAGCTCAGCCAAAAATAATACTGTAAAAACACACACAAAGGACATGCAAAAAAAAAGCCAAGAAACCCAACCAAAATGAAAGTGTAAATTCCGCTGAAATTATTTAGCCCCAAAATTCTTTAGAAAAGTTTATGAGCAGCAGAATGTAAAAGAAAATTAAAGTAAAAGTAAACTGAAACAAGCAAATGTCTCAGGTTGTGAGTGATGAACTGTTTCCTTAGGTTGCCTGAGCAGAAAAACTTTGAATTTACCAAATGAAGCACAAAATCAAAGCAGAAAACCACCCAACTCAGGAAAATATGATTTGACGATGACAGTTCAGCAATGTCACTGTCAGCAGATCCTT
Source organism: Drosophila montana (assembly GCF_035044405.1). Lineage (NCBI taxonomy): Eukaryota > Metazoa > Arthropoda > Insecta > Diptera > Drosophilidae > Drosophila > Drosophila montana. The sequence goes on along the minus strand of NW_026998113.1, from coordinate 583,730 downwards.
ACAAAGAAGAAATAAATATAAATGAAAGGATTACCCAAAGTTTTGCTATTTATTTTGCCCATTAAATGCCTTACATAAATTTCATGCTCCTCTTTCTCTCCTTTACCTAAGACAAAAAAAAAACGCCACAAAATGCAAAGGCAATCAGTGGGGCGTAAATGTGTTGCAAACAGAGAGCAGGAGAGAGAAAGAGAGAGAATATGAGATTAAAAGTGAGAGAAAAGCTTAAATGCAGGCAAGCGCCTGCTGTAAATTATGTGCTGTAATTTTCTTAATAGTTTCCCTGAACTTTATCAACTAGCAAACACACACACACGCACGGACACATACACACCATAACAGACCAAAATTTAAGTAGCTGCCTGCAGTTTGTGCTACAGTTGTTTGTGGTTTTTGCACTGCAACGAACACACCCACACTCACATTCGGCTTAATGTGTGTGCTGCCAGTAAGCCACATGATGTCTAAAATTTGGCTCTGTTATTTACATTTACCTATGTGCTGCAAGCAAATCAGCCGCCCCGAAAAGCATGCTATGCTTTTTGAAGCTTTTGCATATTTATCCAAAGCAGCATCTTTATTTTACTGACAGCAATGCCAATCAGCAACCGACTTTATGTCTAGCCCAATTTGTTAGTGTATTGCATGGTCGTTGTACGTTTTGATAGATGCTTTCATTTTGCTTTTTATTGATTTTCATGTGCAGTCAGCTGCAATTCGTGCGCTTTCAATCAGAACGCGAAAATGCCACAGCTCTGTCTGCACCCACCTCAACCCTGCTGCTGCTCTCTTATTACATATTGACTTGCATTTTATGTAGCGTAGTTTACGGCCATAAAGGACGCACATATGGCTTGTGTGGATTATGGCGGTCCTTGGCCGCATCAGCAGCACTTAAATGTCTATACAGCAGCCCATAATTTTTGGGCACTAAAAACGAAACTATTTTGAGACAGGGCTCGCCTCTAAAAAAACCTCATAATAAATGACGAAATTAACACGGCCATAATTACACGTGCTAAGCGGCAGCACCAGACACTGACAGAGACGATGGCGGAGTAGTTTTTGCCACAGCGAGTACATAAATTATATGGAGCGCCAGGGCAAAGGCATGGATATACGAGTATGCAGTAGACCAAGATTGGTTTCCAGCTAGTTAGCTGGGGCAGACAGAAAAGCATATACATAAATCCGGAGCAACATGAATATTGCCTTGAGGCCGACTTCGAAATGACATCATCAAAAATGTAGCACAAGCTGAGCACAAAGCGACCATAATCTGACACTAGGCAGCGCTTAGCCGAGTCTGAGTACAGAGCAGGTGCTTCCCTCTTCCCAAGGCGCCTCGCCAAAGGTAGGCAACGAAAAACGTTGCAGCCAAAAGCACTTAGCGTAATTTGCGCCATATCTGACTGAGAGAGACAGAGAGTGAAATAGTGTGTGTGTGTGAGTGGGTGTGTGTGTGTGTGTGCTGGACTGTGTATAGCCCACATAGGCGGCTGTTTGTTCCGGTTTCGTCGCCGCCATCGCTTTGGCAAATAGAAAATTTCCACTTCATAAAACGCTGACAACGCAGAGCACTTATGTTACGGCAAGAGATGGAGGAGCTGCTCGCTTGGTCGCCTTGCCAGCCAACCAGCTAACATTTTGTTGTTGTTTTTCTCAATTTTAGTGTTACACTCTCTCCCCTCTCCCATTGTCTTGCTCACGCTCACGCACTCTAGAGTGTATGTGTGTGCATTAAAAAGAATGACGGCAATTTTCGAAAGCCGCTCACTTGGTCTTTTTTTTTTAGTTTAAATAAAAATTGCTTGCCGCATTTTACGATTTCTTAGCAATTTGTTGCGCTCGAGCCGCGCCGGTCCAGCAGGTACAACAACAACAACGAGAAGAAGCAGCACAAAAACAAATAAAACGCAACGCATTTTTTCACCTGCCTGCCTTTTTGGTGTTTATCAGAATGACGATGCTCGAAATGAGCATGAGCTGGCAAGACGTTATAAAAATATGCGGAGAGCCTTTCAGGCTGGGAGGGAGGCATGAAAAGTGAAAAGAAAATTCAAATAAAATTAACAAATACATTGGCCCGGCTGAGCAACAGCTGGCGCGCAGTTAAATGAACAGTCATAAAGCTGTTCCGGAATTCAATTTCGATTCAATTCCAACAAGAAATTGCATTTAAAACCGTACAGATTCAATACCCCCCCTTGGTCATAAGTGTGTGCACATAACTATAAATATTTTGTTGCTGCCACAAATGAAACTTTCAGCTCAATATGCCGTTAATATTTACAACTTTCTTCTTAAATCGCTTTTTTTCTTTTTTCATCTTACGCAGATGGTGGCCACCGATGAACAGGCCAACCAGGGGCATCAGCATTCAACCGATTCTGGCAGTGGCGCCTCAAACACGGGCGCTTTAAACAAGATGAAGGCAACGCTCTCCTCATCGCTGCTAACCGTGACAGACAAAGGTGAGTCCAGGTTTGGGGTTTGGGTCTTGGGATTGGAATTGGCGTACGCGGGTCGTAAGTGCATGCGAATTTATGGCATGAATTTTTATGCAAGTGCTCATAAAGCTGCTCGCAAAACTTTTACAAAACTTTGCCCTTGCAATGCCAAAGCCAGCTGATGGTTGCCTGAAAAAATATTACGTGTACGCAGCGTAAGCGCAAACAAAAGGCCAAAACTAAGTAAGCGCTCAAAGTGCACGCAAGTCATAACAATGAGCCAAAACAGGAAATGTGCCAAGCTAGCACAATCTTAACCAACCCGCTCCTGATTTTTACCCATTAGCTCACGGCGTTATAGCCTTGCACAAAGCAACAAACGTTGCGTATACGCAATATTTTCTTTTAGCTTTATACGCTCGCTGTGCACCTTGAATTATGCAGAGGTCAGCGTCAGCCAAATGCATTAGCCAGTCATTGGCATTGCCATTATTATAGTCATTGTTATGGCAGCCATAAACAACGAGAGCTGTACATTTTTTACTAGTGTCCACAGCACAAATCCAATGTCAATAAATGGCTAACAGCAGCTCCAGCAACCGCACACACACGAACACGACTGTTGACTTTTGTGTTATTATACTCTTGCAGCGGGTATTCACATTTAATCGCGAAATGTGGCATGCTTTCAAAGAGGCAACACCGATACCACACTATTTATATAGTTTTATATTTTCTTTGGCACACAAAACAACTATTATTAAGATCAGCTTCTCTTATTGAACGTTTGTTCTGTGTAAGGGTATTTATAATTCGTTAAGCCACATAAAACAGTTCCTTCTTGATTTTATTGCATTTTAGTTGGCTGTGCGGTGGCTTCCTGCTTTTATTGCGTCCACAGCAGATTTATTAGTTCGAAATGAAATGTTATTTTATGATGTTTATTTAACCAACTCTTCTTGACTTCGCCTCCCGCTGTTTCCCCCCACCCCAACCATAAAGACAAGTCCACAGCTTCAAGTTTTTGTGCTGTTATTGCTATTGTGTGCATAATTTGTGCAAATATTTTGCAAAATGTACTTGTGCACGACCTCGACTCACGATTCCAATTGCCACATAATTGACTGTGCTTAAGAGCACATTTGGGCGCACTTATATATAGCTTATACTATAGCTGCATTTTTGGGCCGTATTAACCAGCGAATTGGCCAGCCTTTGAGCAGTTTGTTATTCGCAGAAATTTTTGACGCGGTAGCTTTTTTCTAATTTCTCTTAAAGATTTAAATCGTTCGTCCATATTAAAGCAAAATTAACAATTTATATTGTGGTCACAAAAATGTTGATTCACCTTTTGCCATTGTTCCAGTTGGCCCAAAAAGAAAAGTTTCGTTTCCGCAGCCAAAAAGAAAGTCTTCACGTGCAACTGAGCGTATACGCAACATGCCAAACAAAGCAAGCTTTGTGCTTGTTTCTCGACTGTATATAATGCAAAGCAAACTCGTCCATGCCATGACTGCCTAAGTGGCGAACACTGAAAGCTTTTTATCAGACAAGTGGACCTTATAACATTTTTTATTTATTAAAATATAATTTCATAAATTGTATATAGTATTAATACATTTGTGTATTTGTAGACAAGCACACATTAATGTACATAAATCATTGCTTTTGCCGTTTGGCTTTCAACTGCCTTCGCCGTCGCCTTCGCTTGCCTCAATTAATTGGCAATTTAGAGCAACGCCCACTTGTCGCTACGATGTCGGCAATTTCCGCTTTGACTATCGCTAATCGCAGTCATTTATTTTATTTATCGCCCTTTTTCGTCTGCGCCTGTCACGTTACCAATTTACAAATGAATTAATTATGAAATCAGGTCACATTTTGCCGAGCAACAAGTGAATTATTAAATCTGCCTTGGGCAAGGCGCCAACCACGCCCATTTGGAAGGGTGGGGTCGGGGTTTTTAATGCATTTGTGCTGACTTCATTGAGCGCAATTTTTTCTCGCTGCAGTTAATAAAATGTCGCCACGCCCCTCTCTGGTGCCAACGGATGCGGACACCAGCGGCAGCTATGGCTCGCCCAGCTATCAGCAGCAACAACAGCAACAGCAGCAGCAGCAGGAGGCCAGCAGCAATCTGAACAACAACAATAACAGTACCGGTGGCGGTGGCAGTGGTGGCGCCGCCGCCAAACAGGAGCCCGGACGCCGAGCGGGGGCGTGCCGGGTGTGCCTCAAGTCCTTCAAGCCGGACGACTACCACAAGACGTGCTTCGAGTGCCAGCAGCGTGTGTGCGAGGATTGCGCCAGCTACAGCAAGCTAGACGATCATGAGGACGCGGTAAGTTTTATTCTATGTGGCGGGAGTGGGTGAGGTGGGGGAATAGGTAGCGATGATGTTGCTGTTGGCAACTGCAGCGAAAACAACAGGGGGACAACACGTTTCCAAGCCACTAGGCAATGTCCATTTGTGGGCGTGGTAAAAATAAACACATTATCCCGCGGCGCTTAATTAATAAGAGAAACAACAGCTGTGTAAGTGTATGTGTGTGTGTAAGCCCCACAATGCGTTGCGCTACATTTTCGTTGACTACGGCAAAACTAAAGCGCTTCTGGCATCTGGCTGTGACAATGATTGCATGGGCGTGGCAGCAAGGGCGTGGCAGTGGCATACATTAACCGCTGCCTGCACACAAATTAGATTACATTTAGGGGCTGCCAGCAACAGCAACAGCGACAGCGGCGCCAATAACAATAGCTCTGCCTTCGCTCTGCCTCGTGGCATTAACAAGATAAAAGCCAGATTAACGAGATTAAATGACAGCTACAAAAGCCAAAGTCAAAGAGAGGGTCCGCGCTGGTCAGGCTGGCGCCAGTTGCACTTGGCCTGTTGCTCGGCTGGTTGCCTAGTTGCCTGCCTAGCCAAGCATTAATAGGGCGGCAACGCCCACAGCAAGTAAGCAGCTCTGCCTGCTTCACTCCTGCTGAAACCTATTCAATCAAACACTCGCCGCATGTATCAATATCACACATAATGACCATAGACTGGGCAACCATAACAAGCATACTTATATATACATCTATATAGAGATGGAGGGAGAGAGAGAGAGTCTCGTATCTGTTGAATCAGCAACAATGCCCGTACGGCTGCAACTTTGTCTTGAATTTGTGGTAATTTGGCGGCTTTCTCCATGTCGACAGTCGTGTGAAGTGTCCGGCAACGCCCTGCGCATAAAATTTAACGTTTGTAAGTCAACTGGCCACTTTGGTTAATTGAAATTGATGTTTGTGGGCGAGCACTAACACACACATAGCTACAGTTACTCAGCAACGATTACACTCGCTAACACACACACACACACACAAACACACATAGAAGTGCATATATACACATGTATTTATGACCACAGGAGCGTAATTATGGCCCACGTTTGCACAATGAACGCATGCGACGTTCCAGGCAGCTGTTGGCCTGACCATGGCCTGACCCAAGCCGCTGTCATCATTTGCAATGAGTTGGCAATTTGAGGTTGTGGCAGAAGCATATGATATGCCCGCTGAATGCAGCAGCTATTGCATACCCACAGAGGCGCAGCAGCAATTAATAATTATCTAGGTTATTCCAATTAAAATGTGTTTGTTGTAATTTTCAGCATAGTTATGGAGCTTATATTATATTTATTGCAGCGATCTAATGCAGCAGTATGTCGATTTAACAAGGTTGTGGGGTGTGCAAGCCAATAAAACAATCGGATTAGGTAGGATTAGAGGAAGAGATTCCAATACACAGGTTTTCATAATATAGAGTAGTCAGTTGGTGCAGTTAGTCATATCTCAACAAAAGTCTCTCTCTAGTCTCTAGTCAGCTTTTCCTTCTAAAATCAACAACAGTCTACTATTTAATGCACTCAATATTCAGGGTTTCCTGCTCTGCATCCTTTCTCTCTTGCATCTCGAATCGATTTCCTGCTTATGCATACGAAATCGACATTCAGCAGCCTTCAAATGAAATGCCTTCAGTTTGCAGCAACGGTTAAAAGGCTGGCTCAGAATCGCAGCTGAGTTTGTTGTGCGACAAGCTTTAAAACAACAGTTGCAATTGATTTCTCGCCGGGATCAGGAGCCGGAGCCACAGCATCTGTAATTATAATGCAACCAGTTGGGGAAAACAAAAGCAATAAAAGCGAAAGCACAGCTTCTGCATTGCTGCGGCTGTGGCACATCCTCAGCACGGGGACAATACAGCACGATCTATGATTATAGACGCACTTGAAGCACACACATACACATAGACACACGCACAATTGTATATATATAGAAGCACGCTCTGCTGCACCTCAATTAAAATGGCGGCAACTTCCGGTGCAGCATTCACACACATGAGTTTACCGTCGACTGCCGCTGGGTCAAATGAATCATCGACCAGGTGGAAGTGTAGCGGGCATTGCTGGAGCTTAGTGCAGGCTGTGGTGCACGTGCAGGTGGGGTTGGGTTGAAGTGCCAGGCAGTCATTTGCGCCCACTCGTGGTTGAGAACGTGGCAACTGCTGCCCACTCTTATTCTACCTTTTCACGTGCGCGGAAATAGATTCATTTTTCGCACAGCTCGCGGCTGCACGGTGCAACTTTTGTTCAAAAAGTAATTAATATTTATTTCCAACCAGCACTAAAACAACAACAATAACAACAACGCAAGCAGCAACAGCAGCCATAGAGCCGAGCATAATGTTGCCTTTTCTTCAACTTTAACGAACTAATAAATATTATCCCGCTGTTTTCTGCAGCCACAAATAGAATTTAGCGCTAAGCTATGAAATTTAATTAACGCTGCGTATACGCAATTTTGCTTTGCACTGATTTCCCCTCTCTCTCTTTCTCTCTCTCACGTCATCCATCCCTTGGCCCTTTTGCAGAACATGTGGCGCTGCAGCGTTTGCCGCCGCAAGATGGCCTCGCGCGTCTGTATACCACAGGACTCGACAGATTCCACGCTGGACGTGCCCGTGCTGGAGGCACTGCAGCGTCGACACTCGGACGCCAAGCTGGGCAGCAGCACACAGACGCTGGCGCCGAGCAATGGCGCCGCCTTGGCACCGCCGCGCAGTCCAGAGCTGCGTCGCCATTCAGATGTTTCACCTGCATCACTGAAGGAGCTGGAGCGCGTAAGTAAATCCCATCACGCACACACAGCAGCCACAAACCACTGCCATTTGTTTCGTGTAATTAATGTAATTTCAGCAGCTAAAAGGTGGACGCAGCATGGCGCCCAGCCGTTCGAATAGCCCGCCGCGCGGCAGCGAATTGGAGCCCGCATTTGGCGCGCCCCTCTCGCGGATGCAGTCGCGGCGCGGCTCACGTGTCTCGCGCCAGCACAGCTACGATGATGACGTGAAGACGGGCGGCGTGGGCGGCAGCATGGGTGGGGGCGGGCCCGCGCTGGGCGTGGGCGCTGATGGTGCTGGCCTGGGCATACCAACCATGCCGCGCAGGTAAGCCACAGGGCTAGCAAGCAGAACTGCCGTTAACGATAAATTTCCAACAGGAAATCGGCCTACGATGTGTTTGCCCCGGGACTGATGCAGGGTGCGGCAACAGCAGCCACACAACAGCAGCGTTCACCGTGTGATGGCGGCGGTGGCATAATGCCGTCTGTGCAGCTGCCGGGCTCGCGCCGTCCCTCGTTTCGTGTGCCGCATCCCTCGGAGGATATGCAGAACGATGAGTCGCCCGGCTCGCCGGATAAGGGCAGCCCAGTGCTCACTGTGGACGATGATCGACGCATGCGGCGACGCGGCTCACAGCTGTAAGTGGTCGCCAATTTTTGGGGCTGGCAGCTCAGCACGTATTAACACCGTGTTTTTCTGTGTCCCGATTGCAGGCCGGACATTGCGGCGCTGCAGAATCGCGGCGCGTTGCCAACGGGTCTGACCTGCGCGATACCGGCGCCAATGGCCTCGTTTACGGGTCCCAATTTGGAGGATTTGGAGGCACCACGACGGCAAACTTCCATGGATGGCGAAGCCATACGTATTGTCATACATGATGTTGATTCCGGTCCGATATGTGCATCAAAGCGTCGCATTGTCCTGCGCCGGGACCCCACGGACAAGGCACATCGCAGTAAGTAAAGCCTTCAGAGAGCACACAAACTGCCTCCACCTTAATGTGTGCATAATCATGTATGTGCGTGCGTGTGGGTATGTGTGTGTGTGTGTACAGCAAATTTTATTTGATGAAAGCACGCTGGGGCCGTGCTCCCTTCTGGCCACACCGGAAATGGCCAAGTAAATAAGACTCATTACAACTTTTCGTTATGCTAATTCGTCAGAGCGACCTACCGACGACCAGAGACTCACTGAAAGGACTCGACCAAGCCGCTAACATTTCCTGTCCGCTCTGCGCTTTTCCCAATTCCCAAGCAAACTGCACGGCGATACGATACGACCGTAAAGGATAATGTGGTCGGGGTCCCGTGGGCCCTAATGAAACCCAAAGCGGAAGCAAACTGGTAGCAGATTAAGCAACTGAGCGGATTTTATTGACATAAAGGACTGCAGGCACAACTACGACAGAAACACAGACCCAACACAACAAAACTTATACGTGCATATACATATATCTCTGCTAGTTTACATATACGACACATATACATATAATGGCAGCTAGCTGCTGGCGTTGCTTCTCCGCCTTGTCATCAATTCAAAGTGTCTGTGTGTGTACGTATTTTAATTATATGCATTTTTTGTTGCATTCCTCTGTGGGGCAGCTGTGGCTGCGATGGCGCTTGACAAACGATGCGCATAAAATGACCGTGCAAATGAATTTTTAATTATCAGTACAGAAAAAAATCAATAGCAAAAAACGTGCCAGAGCATTAGAATTCAAAAGAAATTGCATCAAATTAGCATGAGGAAGAAATGAAAACTTATTGAAACAAAATGCGCAAAGAGGAACTTAAGAGCAGATATAAAAGGCACAAGCTAAAGTCTAACTAAGTATTAATTATTTCAAAACATAATAAACTGAATGGGAACTTTGAAAAATATTATTTTAATTTTCTTCGCTTTTCAACTTAAGCCATAAAAGTTTTTATATCCCAAGTCCTTGTGGATATCGATTTAGTTTTGACAAAGTTATTAAAGTGGATAATCAAGATTTTATACCTGTTGTACTGTCCATAACTGCTGTCGTGCTTAATGTAAAAATTAAAATAAAATAACTAACGACTAGTTCAGTTTTCAACCGCATTCTGAGAAGCGCCTTCAAGCGCTGACACGCTCAGTTGTGTTCCTTAAAAATTACCTAATCGCATTGGAACATTTTAAAGTACATGCAAAACTGTCACGAATGGCTCGGAAATGTGAAAAGTTACAACCGAGCAAAGCAGAACGATGGAAAAGATTGAAAAAGCAGCGGAGCAGGCAAAAGAAGTTGAGTGGAAAGTTTATGCAAATATGTAAGAGAGCAAATGGAAAATCGATTTGACAGTTAGTCGCTCATAATTAAAACTCGAATCGCTTATTCTTCCATTTCATTGAATTCACTTTATAGATGCATAGATTTGACAGATTTATTTTGACTGTTATGGCCATGACTGCAAGACAGATTTTTACTCTATGTCGTAAACAAAAGATACTCAGCTCCAAAGCATAAATAACTTTGGCCCCAAATATTGGCTTTATCTACACATTATTGGTGGATGCCAATTTTGGGGTGAAGATCTAATTTAGCCCGCAATTTCTGTATGAAAATATTTACGGTTTGCAATATTTTCAGTAGAAGGGGCAGTTAAAAATTGAAAATGAATTCTTGCGTCAAAATGTCGAGAACATATGACAGGGCTCGAAACAAAAACTGGATTAATGGATGTGAAAATCGAGCTGCACGAATCGAAACCCAGGTCAGGTAGTTGGTTTGTTACTGACAGCTCATGTTGCTGCTGTATTCACTGGCCGGAACACGTTAAATTAGATGAAAAGCAAACCTAATTGGCTTAAAGTGCTTGGTAGTCGGGCTTAAAGTCACGAACGCAAATAATTGTAATCAAATAACTAGCCGCTGGCTTGTTGGCTACCTGTCTGCCACTCACTTGTGCCACAAACGTGCGCCTGACTGGCTTATTTCCCCATATACGTATAACTCTATATAGTAAAATTTCAATTTGCATATCATAAAAAAATGTCAATACCCAACAAATACACGTAAGCGCAGCCTGTAATGATAAAAATGTGTGCGTGTGAATGTCTGTCTGTGTGTGTGTCTGTGCTCGTATCAAGAGTTAAGCAGGCTCTCCTGACTGGTTGCCTGGATCTTCTCTATGCCGTCGCCTGCCTTGACTGCCTGCTGCTTACCTGGCATATTTGATATGCAACGAAGCAAGTGGAATTTTAATGTGCTAAACCATTTTCTTGCCTGACGCTGGCGCGCCACTGCTGGCATTTGTTGTGGCTGTCATCCTTATACATATACAATATATATATATCTCTGGCTATATCCTTGCTTTAGCTATTTGCCGTGCGGCTTAACCACAAGCGCACGCCTGACACACGCTGTGACTGCGCCTGTGGCACCTGCTCGCCTTGAGAGAGATATTGACTTGCATGCGATGCAACGGGGGTCTGTGTGTGTGTGCTATACGAGTGCCATGTAATTTTAAAGCAGCTCTGCACATTTGTTCGAGCAGTTGCGCAATTAGCAGCTGCTTTGAAAGGGCGCTCAATTAAACCGAAAAGCACATCAAATGCAGCTAACATACAAAGCAATCGATGGCAAATGTTATGTAATTGTAAATGGCCTAATGCGCTTTCAATTATGCAGTCCGTCCAAGTGTTTTATTGGCTGCTAAAGTAACACACACACACACACACACACCCGCTCACATATACTCGCACAGGCAATAATGGACGCCACTGGGCGATTGCGTTAGTGGCCCGAATGGCGTCTTAACACGCCTAATGAAATTTTATGCAGCCTCATGAGCTACGCATTTATTACTGCAAATCACGTAAAACCTGCACACACATATAGGAGTTTGCGTGCGATTGGCTCGTTTGGTTTTGTTCGGGGCAACAGGTAGCCAGAGTGCGCCCCGTGCCGCCGCGCCGGCAAGCGTGGCTGCCATTCATAGTTTTAGTGCTCTTAAGCACACTGCTTACTTGCGGGTATTTTCCAGGCACGCTCTACTTAGCAGCAGCCCCTTTGAGTCGCTTGTCTCCTTCAGCTGCTGGCTCGCTCAGCTGTTGACATAAACGAGCGATTGGCTGTCTTGTAGCTGTTCCAGGTGTTCCAAAGTAGCACTTGAATGCACACACGTGTGGCGCACTTGTTTATTAGTTTTCTCTCAAAGTTGATAACCTGGCTAAGGTCTGTCTCCAAGCAGTTGCCGCTCTTGCTAGTTTAATTAAGAATCAATTTTTATGGCAGCTGATAGCAGCCACTAAAAAGCTTGGTCATGCCCTGGCAGCAGCTGCGTGCGTTTGGGTGTGAGTGTGTGCATCGATTAAGTCCTTCGCCCAGGCAACTAAAAGTTTGCACTGCTAATGCCATTAGATGCAGGGCAAGCTTTGGCATGCCACACAAGCAATTGCCAGGACAGAGGCTTAAAAGTTTCCAGCACAAATTTCAAACAGGTAAAACTTAAAGCAACTACCACAACTGCCGCCGCACACATAGATCACTTTTTAAGCGTACCCAAAATTAGTGGGTGACCTCAAAGGACGGGCGAGGGAGACATAAGAGGGTGACCCTCAATAAAAAGTTGGCAAATTCTGGGCATAAACATGCCCATAGCTACCAGCAACAATGCTCAGTATTTGGCTTATTAAAATCCTAATGATACCGACATAAAAATAAAAATACAAAATACAAAGGAAAATAAAAATAAAAGATCAACAAATTGTATCATAAAACGTAGCTGAATGACACATGCACACGAAAGGAGCAGCTAGCCGACAGCCGGCAGCAGGAAAGCAGGACAGCTCAGGACAAACAATGAGACACGGGCTGCCAAAATAGCCAAGGCAAACTGCGAGTGGCAGAACCCAACCTCTCGCATCGGAACCCAAAAACCCAACCTCACCTTAGTGCTGTCCATTCAGGGGTAGTCTCATGATTTTAATGTGGCGGGTTTTATGACCAAGTCTAAGCATATCGAGTATTCACTCAGCACGCACATTTCGTGCATGTTAAGTGCGGCCAAGGGATAACTTACACAAAGCAACAGTCGCGTATGCACGACTAATAGTTACCCTGCAGACAGCTAAGTTTCCGCATGCTCATAAATCAGATTTAATCATTTCTAAATGGTAGCAGCAAATCGCGAGTCTCAAAACTGCCAGGTCATGGACTACTTTTATATCCCGGTCAGCTTGTGAATAATCTGCGCAATTTTACATCCTTTTCGCTTTTTTGCTGTCACTAGGACGCAGGCAGCGCTGACAGCAAAGGATTTGTGTTTTATTTATTTCGTTTTTATGGCCGTGTTTAGCGAGCAAAAGAAAAGATGAGAAACAAAAAGAGAAAGTGAAGCGAAAGAAAACTTTTGATTAAAACACTCAAAGAGAAAATGTCGCGTTATCCTAATTGGGTATCAATGTGCCCCAAATCAACAGCAGCAACGAGGCGTATGCGCAACATTTTATTGCATACTTCTGAGGGCGCGGCGCCAGTTTGTTGGCATTTCCTGCGCAAAACTTTTCCAACAAAAAAAAAAACTGAAGGTACCTGCTCTGAATAATTCTGCTGTGGAAATCCACACAAACGTAAAGGCAAAAATGTCACCGAAAACCTTGGACGAACAAAATTTCATTGTCAATGTCTCGTTACCCCACATACCACACTACTAGCCCCCCCCCCCTCCCTCACCACTTCGCTTCCCTGCTTGGCTCTCAGCAAGTCGCTAGTTAACTTTCTTGGCAATTGTCTGCAGCAAGCGTTCAACTGTCTGGCTGGGAGCTGAGCATTTCTTGGTTGAGTTGCTAAGAAGAAGATGGGGCTTGGGGCGGAAATCCGCTTTCGTAAGTTTTCGTGCACAAATTGTTGAAATTAGTTTTCTGCGCCCAATGATAAGTACTTGAAACTGAGCTGCACATTCGCAGCGCACTCGGCCAACAGCAAACTGAAATTGCAATTAAATTAATTAAATCGTTTGGATTCTTGCAACGAAATCTTGAGAGTGCAGCTGCAGACTGGCCATAAAGCAAAATTTTCTTGTTTTCAAGTTGAATTCGTACAGGTGGCAACCCAATTTTCTCGAGCTGTTCTGCTTTAGAAATGTTTTTGGAAAGCATACACAAAACTAAACAATTTTGGATTATAGCATGTCAGACAAGGCAAAGTCACTGGCCAAAAGAAGTCGAGTTCGGCTCTATATAAATCCAGCACGCGCCCAGCTCTAGCTCGAAGCTAATATGAAACTAAGCATCCCTTTCAAATAAAAGTCGACTAAGCACAAAACTTGTGCAGACAGTCAGCTAGAAAAGTAAATAGTCGAGTTGTTTGCCGAGTCGAGTGCTTTTGTCTATAGCATATACACAGTGTGCTCGTAGGGTGTCAGACAAACACGCAAACAACGAGGCGTATACGCAATGTACTCCGGGTGTCAGACAAGCAGTGCAAACTGCAAATGAAATCAACACAAATTGCTTGCCACATGCCCCAAATTTGTTGCTACGTGCTACGTCTGTGTGGACTCGAAGATTTAATATTGATTTTCCTTTTTGTTTTTCGCTACCCATAATCAGTCAGCATATTTTCTTATTAAATTTCGTGCCGTCTTCTTTTTTTTTTGCAGCACGAGGCTTTGGCATGCGCGTGGTTGGCGGCAAAACCGGCACCGACGGGCGGCTCTTTGCCTACATTGTCTGGACAGTGCCTGGCGGGCCGGCTGAGAAAAATGGCCTACAGCAGGGCGACAAGGTGAGTTAACTACTAAGAATCGCAATTCGAATAACTAATTAATTTCGAAAACAAGACAAGGTGATGTGAAAATTTGAAAACAAATGTTTTAGGTTACTGGCCAAGGCTAAGTTAAAAGTTGGAGTTCAAGTGCTTAGCCATATAACCCGACGGGTATAATAGTTTATATATATTGAATCTTCACAAAAGAATATATATATCAAGTCCATGAATATAAAGCTGCGATCAATTAAGTTCATGTGTACTGACAGACGGACAGCAAGACAAAACCAAAATACAACAATCAAAATAATTGCTCTAGAAAATATGTGATTAGCAACTCACCCACTTATTTCACATGCGTCGATCGTCATTGCACTTAGTTGACCATCCACGTCTGCACTCTCCAAGCGACCCGACCACACTGCGCAGTAACCAGCGCTGCTGCTAACATAGCACTGCATACTCCTTTTCTCTCACGACGTCGACGTCGACGCTCTGTTAAGTCTGCGACGCAAGCCTATAGAGCGCGTCTCTTTGTCGGTGTCGCTGTTGCTGCTAAGCCTGCGCGTGTTACTCAATTGCTGTTAGAAGTCGGCGGCTCGCTGAGCGTCGCTGTTAAATCTCCAGAGACTCCGTTTTGTGTAGCTGAGTATGCTCCGTTTGGTCCGCTACTTTGCGACTGTATGTGTGTGTGTTCGCTGTCCGTTCTCTTTAGTGAACTCAAACTGGCGAACTTACCGGCGACTATAAGAACTCCTAACTAACACAATAAATAAAAGATAAAAATAGAAAATAACTGCAGCAAATAAAGTTTCATGTTTTTTTTTGCGACGCAGCCCAATTTACAGACCAAGCGGCATTTGAGGGTAACAGTGGGGCACGAGCTTGTAAAAATATATATGTAACTGCCTGTCAGCAATTTTACTTAAGGCAAACATTTTTTGCTGACAAATGATAGCTAAAAGGATGATTTTGTTTTTAACTTAACAGATACTCGAGTGGAACGGCATGTCGCTAATCGATCGCAGCTTTGAGGAGGTCTGCTCCATTATGGATCGCACAGGTGACATTGTCGAGCTGCTGGTGGAACATGCCACAGATTTTCGCATGTGCGATCTGTTCGATGAGAATCTGCCGCCCGGCAATAGTGGCGGCCAGAGTGGACCAAGGCGCTCCGGCGATGGTCCTGTAGGACTGGGACTTATAGCGGGTAAGTTTCAGACGCTCATTCATGTAGCTAGTCCCACAGTCCAACACTTTTGTAATCAGTTTTGTATATATATACATGTGCATAAATAATTTATTGATGTACCCTGAAAACAAACATTTACATAATTTTCATTTGTTGTTCTCCTTTCTTGTTACTTCTTTTTCAAACAAATAATTGTAAAAAAAACAGACCCCGAAATCAACACAGACAAATCACCAGCATCGCCAACTAGACGGAAATTACCAAAAACTCCGGTATAAAAACAATTTCGTAATATTTATTTCAATTTGAAATTTGCGATATGCGATTTGCGATTTGAGATAAAAGAGAACATGAACTCTGGCAGTGAACATACAAATATAAAAAGGAAAATACCTTTATATACTAAACTTATAATACACAATGGGCTATAATGCAATAATTAGCTATAAAAACAATATGCAGCTTAAGCATACGCAGTTTTCTCCACACGAACTTTCAGCTTTTCCTCAAAGTGCTCACAGTATATGAAATCATTTGGCATATTTCAGTGCAGCTTCAGTGCTATAAAAAAAACTCACCCCTATTTCAATCCACTTTACAAACGGTTTTTATGATTTATCGATATTTTTGATTATGTTTCAAATACGAGATTTGTATTTGTAGTAGCTAATATTAGTTAAAAATATATGATTATATTCTGATTTGATTTCTATGTGTTTTTCGTTTCGGTTGATTCTTAATATAACTTACTACCACTAACTAACCATAAACAAATGGCTATGGCTAAATGTGTTCTTTGCTATTTTGTCATATAATCACAATAATTATATTATATTTATTTTTCGGTGTTGGTAGAAATAATTGTTAGTGAACTAAAAACAAAAACCAAATACAAAAACAACGTATATAATATAGTATATGTCAACTACTTAACTAGAAATAGAAGTGACTACGTTTAAGGTTACTATAAACTAAACAAAGGAATTAGCTTAGCTACGAATGCTCAATACTAATACTATACTAACGATTTCGATATGCGTTATATAGCACCTTATAGTATCCATTACTCGACATATATTTTGTGTTAGTTGAACCTTCTCTTGGGCAATCGAATTGCCTGTAAAACACAGTAAGAACAAAGCACCAACAATAGATTTATAAGCTGAACATAAAGTTTTACATAATTGTTAGTCGTCTCTACTCTGAGTAATTGTCTGCAGCCGAAGACAGTGACGAATTTTTAAAGATTTTCCTATATACGCAGCTTGTGTAGTACCATTAAATTAGGCTCTACAAATCGATACAATAAATGAACAACTACTAAGAATTACTATAAAAACAGCTGAGCTGGGTTTTGGGCCAAGCTAAATGAGAATAGTTGGCCAAAACGCAGTGAACAGTTATTAAATACTATTTATATAGAAACAAAACAAACACAAAAACTTTATAAACGTTAATAGTGCAAATTGTAGCAGAGTTTAACTATATATTTATGTGTGTTTTAAATGTTATTAACTTTATATAAGTAGCAAAGAAAATGTGCAAAAAGTTGGAAGAAAACAAAAAAAAAAAACAATCCAAAACCCAAAACAAATAAGTAGCTTGTTGTTGAAATGTTTAAATGTTTTTTAACCGAAACAAAAAAAATGAAGCAAAATTGAACCCAACTTCCTTAAATGGTACATATGCATATACGACAGTTTTACGCATTTTTGGACCCAATCATAAGTAATTGATGTATATGTATTTTGCATACATATACATATAGTGCATACGCCTATATCAACACCTATACACATTTGTATTTGTGTGTAATGTCATTGTTAGTGCTGTGTTTGTAAATGTTTAACATAAATAATATTTTAGAGAAAGCGCGATTATATATATTCAATAGATCGTGGAGCCCACCTACTGATAATTACTTATATGATGAACCCACAATAACAAAGTGCTAAATGAAATATAAATCATTTCTTGAAAGAAACAGAAAAAATAATAAAACTACGTTTTAGACTCTTACTAAAATACCATTAACTAAAGCTGCTGCTTAGCTGTGTAACTCCTGTCAGATGGGTGATAAAATTGAACTTTGGTTTTGTAAAGTACACGTTGTAGAGCCTCTACACACACACACACACACACACACACACACACACACACACACACACACACACACACACACACACACACACACACACACACACACACACACACACACACACACACACACACACACACACACACACACACACACACACACACACACACACACACACACACACACACACACACACACACACACACACACACACACATACTTATAACTGTACTTGTACCTATGTATTGATAGTCCTTATACAACTTGTTGAATTACACACATATATATATATATGTACATACGTACTCATATGTATAACTATGTACTACTTCCCCCCAGCTATTGACCTACGTACAATCCAAAATGAGAACTCTATAAAATGATTATATGAGAAACATGAAAACTGATGACTGTAATTGTATTTTTGGCGCAAGTTGTTGCATTGACATTTTTTTGTATGTATATGTTTAATTAAAAGTAAAAGGGTGAAAACAGAAGAGCTCCAGTACGAGCTATATAAATGGAGCCGCTGGCAGGAAATTTAATCACATTTATGAAAGTCAGTCGCTTATCTTTATACCTATATATATATATATATATACCCATGTATACATAACTTTACAATTCTATACGATATCTATATACACCCAGTTATTTTGAAAATTTAACGCATACCAATGTGCTAATGATTTGAAAAGTAAAAGAAACGTGAAAAATAAAGTCTCTCTATATTAACTGCAAAAAAGAATATCAAATATGAAATGCCTGGAAATTCGTTTTATAACTTTTGTATGCAGCCAGTTTCAAGATTCCAGCCTCGACACGAACGCACCCCATTTCGATGCCCGCCAAATGGTAAATGAACAAAACAACTCTATCAATACCCAACATGTAAATGAAGCATCCCATACAAAATATATACATAAAACCGACTATATATATCTTAATAACTTGTACAGTTCTAGCACTCCCAAAAAAAAAAAACGAAAGTAAAGCCCGCTAGCAAAAAATCCTTTCAATAATACCAAAACCAGTGTAATATAGATAGGTTCTATAAGTTGTACTTATATATTGTAATGCCCACAAAAATATAAAAAGAAATGTGTGCGCTTTTCTTTATTTTTGTTTTCCTTTGAACTTTTGTTTCTTCTGCTTTGTTTTTTTAATATATATAAAAATATATGAAAATACATTTTTCTTTGTTACTGTTACGTACGCGCCCCGTTTTTTCGCTGCGCTGTGTCCTTGTGAACAATTTTCCATTTCTCTGTCAATTTGTGAGCTTTTGTTTACGTTTCGCTTAGCAAATGTTTACCTATCCTTACCCAACGTTTCATTTCGTTTCGGTTTATGCATATTTCTTGACTCTTCAATGATTCCCCCTCTTTCTACCTCTCTCTCTCTCTCTAAACTATACTCGTACATAGTGTTGCATAACGTTTTACACTTTCTCTAGTTGTCTTAACAAAGCGAAGCCTTGTAATAAACTTACTATTCACACACCTTGCAGTAAATACTACCTACTATTCCAATTCAATCTAATCTATTTTTTGTTTGTATATACAAAAAAAAAGTAATCTATTTGTATACAAGGAACATTAATTGTAATGTACTAGCTTAATGAGGACAGCTTTAAGATCTGTATTAGTGTTAGCTGCTTTTATGAAGGGTCGCTTGGCAGATTTACAAAGAACAACAAAGAACACATACAAAAACAACTTAAAACTTTCAGTTTTGGTATCTTTTTAAATATTTTCATATAAATTTTGATATTTTTCATTTGTCTCTCAATTTTACCAACTATTTCTTTAACTTGATTGCATTTTGCTTAATTTGCATAACATGTACCGCAAAGCCTACCAATACAATTTGTTTGACTAGCATTTAGTGGCTCTTTAATCTAAAACCGATTAGCATTTCTTTAAACAACTTGCAACTAATACAAATGCATTTAACTATAAAACTTTATATTAAACATATATATATATTTAATAAACAAAACCCTACTACCGATTGTATATGAACTAAATTTTCATTTCCACCTGTACAAGAATTGTAACCCCAGCTGGCACGAGTTATGGCAATGAATATTAAAAATAATCTAAACCAAAATAAAACTGCAGCAAAATGCAGCAACTCAAAAATAATACTAAATAGATCACTTGGTTTTTGCCTCAACAAAATATATGCAGTATATTAAATAACGATGACAAAAACAATATCAACAAAAATATAAAAATAAAAAAAAAGCAGAGCAGAACAAGCTGCGGAAGCAGTAGGAAAAAATTAGTGTCATCAATGCGATTGATTGATTGATGAGCAATGCTGTTTCGCGTCTGACTTTATGATTGATTGATTCTTTTATTGAATGTAATAATTTCATTGACATATGCATATATGTAGCGGACCCTTAGACATAATGAATTGAAATTTAAAATACATTGACTTATCTATAAATACTATACATATATGTGTGTGCGTGTATATATATATATCAAGGGGATTGAGTCGCCCAAAAGTATGAGTAGCTAATTATATATATATGTGATTTTTTATTTATATAAATGTATATTCTCTTGCACGCTTCAAACTCATATAACATCGTATTTAACCGTATATTCGTAAACTTAGTCTTGTGTCTGCTGAATGTCTTCCGTTGTGACTGTCTGCACTGCATTTATTATTCATACGCACCGTAGACGCAAAGTTTACTATCAATTTTAGTTACTTTTGCCACACGCACAAACAAGCAGTCGGGGGAGTAGAGGGCAGGTAACAGGGGGCAAGCAACTACAGGCCTTTGCCTAGCTGCGGTTTAAGCGCCACAACTTTGAGACACTGTCTCTGCGTATCTGTGTGAGTGTGTGAGTGTGTGTGTGGGGGTGTGTGTGTCTGGGGCAGGTGTCAAGTTAGCGTGCGAGTTTTTCATTACGCCCAAAGAGCAGGCAACAGTTGACTCCTGCCACAGCGCTCATTGGTTGTAGGGTGGGTGGTCTGGGACCTTGTTTTGGGCCCTGGCGGCTGTCAGCAACAGGTGCTGTCGCCTTTAATTGACAGCTGGCAGGCATAAAATGTTTGAAATGTCGAAAATTAGAAAACTTTTAACAACAATTCAGGCAGCGCCGTCGTCATTATTATCGGCATTGCCTTTGAAAGGCAACAGCCCCCTCCGTTGCCCTTGTCTTGTGTTAGCCTTCTGCTGCAAAGTTTTTCAAGTGTTTGGGCACTTATCGCTGCCTGCCAGCCAGCCATTTTGATCAACTTCAATAATCCTGGCCCTCTGCATGTGTATTTATGTGCGCGCGCTCGTGTGCGCGTGTGTGTGTGCTGTTTACCTTTAGATAAGTGCGCGCTTCTGCCTCATAAACGCCCCGCACGAATTCGATTTCGTGTGGCCCCCTTCCCACCCAACAGACGAGAAATGTGTCTCGTAATGTAATAAACTTTTTGGCACTGCCATAAAGAGTTGCTACACACACACACAGACACGCGCGCACCGAGCAACAGTTCCTCAAATACATTTGGATGTGTGTGTGTGTGTGTGTGGTCCATTTCCGTTTTGACACACGTTATTGCAATATGGCGGCTTCCGTTGCCATTGCAGTGCTCTCTGTACGCCAGACAGTTCGACATTCGTTTCAGCTGTTGCTGTTGCTGTTGTTGTTGTTGTTATTGTTATTACTGTGCGCATATACACGCTATGAATATTTTATGAGGCTGCGCTATATTCAACACACCCAAGTATAATAAACACAACACTATGCCAACAACAACATCAGCAGCAGCAGCAACAATGACTCTTATGCGCAACTGCGCAGCAATGACTTCCGTTTGAGTGGGATGTGCCGACAGGGGGAATGGGAGGAGGAGGTGAAGTACAAATAAAAAAACGCTAGTCAGCGCCCACAGCAGATGGCATTTGCGGTTCTCCGTGTGGTCAATGTAAATACAAATATATCTCTGTGTCTGTGCGTGTGTGTGTGTGTGCTATAACGTGCGCTTATTCAAGCATCATTTACATGTAACTATGCATGCCTTTTTGTATGGGTATGTGTATGTTTATGTGCATGTGTCTGTGTAACGCCTGTGGCTATGCACTGCATTTTCGCATGCTTTTCATTTCCTTTACTTTCACTCTGTGTCTCTGCCCTTGCTCGCTCTCTCCATATGTGTATGTGCCTCTGCCTTTATTTTCACCCGTTTAATTAGTTTTATTTATGTTTTTATTGCTTTAATTTGTTGTTCAGTTATGTACACAACAACAACAACAAGAACAACTACAGCAACACAATCAAGCAACTGTAAATATGCGAGTTGAATAATAAACTAAAGAGTAAAGATTCAATGCGTTACATATGTAGGCATTAGGCTAATATAATCCACTAACTAAATATTAAGCTAAAACTTGTACAGCGCAGCCTTTTTTACATGCTTCGAGTTGTTGTTCTGTCGTATTGGATCTATGTACTAATACTTCTCTCAACCGCAGGAGCAAATTGCACGGGAGAAAATGGTCAGCGGCCGTGTCCAAATACAGGTTTGGTATCATGCGGAACGCACCGAATTGGTCGTATCCCTAATGGCTGGCGATGATCTAGCATTACGCGATGAGGCATACGGGCATGGCAATCTGCCGGAAGCATATGCCAAAGTTCGCATATTGCCCAAGTGGTAAGTGTACCGTTAAAATGTTTAACCCATCTATTAAAGCCTCTTTATCGAGCTGTTAAAGCTCTTATGCAGCAAACATCAATAATCTCTAATTGTGACTACTTAACTTATTTACAAATATACCCAAACCTTTCTCTACAGCATTTTCTTTGTGTCTTTTCTATTAATGCTGTATAATATATATGTATTAACTCTCGATTATCCTCTTGCTACTGCAGCGGCGACGGCAGCGTGCAGCAAACGGAGGTCAGTCGGCCCACTCAGAATCCCATTTGGAATGCAACCTTGACCTTTGCCCATGTGAAGGCCGACAGCTTGATGGATCGCTATATAGACATACAATTGTGGGATCTGGTGCCGCATACAGAGTCCATATTTCTGGGCGAATGCAACATTGAGCTGCAGCAGGCATTTCTCGATGACCAGGCCATCTGGTGTCGTCTGGAGGACCCAAAGGGGCTGCGTGGCATTAGCATCAGCAAGTCGCCAAGCGTCTCGCCACGAGGCTCCATTGCTGCGGGTGCTGGCCATTGTGGCGATATGGCACGTTTGCTGCGTCGGGATTACAATATGCAGCGCTCCATATCGGATGATGTTGATTCGATAGGGGACGGTGCATCATTGCTACATCCGGATCATGCTTGGATAGCGGGCTCGCGACGCGGCTCATCGCAATCAGAGACATTGGAAGTCGAGGTATATCAGTTGGGTAAGGACTTCTCGCGCTCATTGCCGGGCTCGCGTCGTTCAAGTTTTCAGGATGCCGAAAAGAATCGGCTGGAGGAGGATGCCATGGCCACGCCACCCACATCATATCTTGTGGGCCGGCGTCGCTCCTCAGTTGCACGACGCGATCCGGATGAGATCTTGAAGTCCTTAAAAGCTGTACGCGGCGAGCTGGGACGCACAATGAGCCTGGGCACCGAGCAGAACAAGCGCATGGGTTCGCGACGTAAGTATCGATACCAAGTAGCTTAGGTTAATTATTTACCTTTCAGCTGGGTTCGGGATGCAGCTGTTATGATTTCATAAAGATAAAGGAGACCTTTCTCCAAAGTGTGCTCCCAACTAAACAAACTCTCTCTGAGCTGTCATGATACCCCACCACTGTCTTTCTACCACCCCCCCCCTCTTTCTCTCTTTTCACACTCACTGAACCTGGCTTGCTGTGTGTCTGGTACTACTTTCTGCCTCAGTCTAGCAACTATATACTAACTATATATACATAACATATATATTGCATTGGCCTCTATTTACAACTGTCTATCTAATTTCTTTGCTTTCCCATATCTTTCTCACTATTAGCCACAATATCGGTGTCGCATTATCAAAGCTTTGACACACCCTACACTAACTGGACAAACACTAAATGATAAACCATATCACACAATATTCAATTAACTAAGCAATAAACAATAAATCCCGTTAACTTCCAATGATTATAAATAATGCAAGCAAATTATTAAAGAACTCTCTCAGCACCCGACACCTAAACCTCGGTTCCAAACCTAATCAAAAGCTCTAAACTACACAAATTCTGATATTCAATTTAAAAACCACTCTTTGCACGGCAATAATTAAATTAAATAACTAAGCCAGAAACCACAACAGCAACTAAGTAATCGAAAGCAACTAAGTAAAAACACCAAAAATCTCAAAAATCTTTTTTTGTAAATTATACGAGACACATTGCAAAAACCACACTGCAAATTGAGCTTGGCAGCATAATAGTTTATGTTATTGCAAAAGAAACAAAATATATGTTAACATTTATAAAACAATACAAACAACAACAGCAATGCAAAGCAAAAGTATTTAAACACACAAAAACCACGAACTCACCCACTGGTAAGAATGCAAAATGAATTTTCGTTTTCAGTTTAAGTTTTGTGTTTCAGTTCTGCCCGACTAGTGCTTCACTTTGGCTTATTTCAATCTCTTAAGGCCTTTAAAGAATTGTTAGTACAAAATTCTAGCTGCATGCCACTTAATTAACACACACTGCGACACACACAATTTACCTGTGCACGCTGCCTGAGCTTAAGAACTCCGCTTGCCACTCACCCTGTACAGCTTCTGGTATATTATTAATGCCCACACCCACACACACAAACACAACCAAACCTTCACATACAAGCACATGAAAGACCTGGGTTGCGCGTGCACAAAAAATAGCGGATAAGTCAAGTCCCAGGACTCGGGAAAACTTTTGATGCCATCATTTGGTTGAGCTTAATTCAGCTTATTGCTGTTATTTGCGCCAAGCAACAAAGCAGCCTCAGCAAATTTTATTTAAAATGCAAAGCCATACACACACACCCACACACACATTCACACTCACGCCCAGCCAGCGAGCTGCCACGCCCTATTACCTGTTGGCTGACAACTCCTTGACGCCTGCCATGAACCCTTCCGCAGAACCGAAAAATAGCTCAGCCTTGAAATTAACTTTTAAAAGCAAGCGACACGCAAAATATGAAAAGCCGCATAAGGCACAAGCAAAAGAAAAATCAAGTAGACGAAGAAGCACACAAAGTTAAGCAAATATTAAAGAAAAAGGGAAAACAACAGCCAAATGGGACGTCCTCTTGATGAGCCACAAACAAGCCGTTAAATATGGAAATCAGCCGCGGCCCCAACTCTGACTCTAATTTCAACTACCCACAAAAATGGGAGCTATGGCAAATGTTTGCGTGTTGATGTCACGAAAGAAAAACACGGCAAGGAAACCTGCTGAAAGAAACTAAAGAAAATGGAATATTTTGTTTGAAAGCAAAATAAAATATACGAAAGCCTAAGAAGTGAATTTCATTCTAAAATAATAAATAAAATACATGGAAATTCCAAGAGTCAAGAAAATTAGTGTAGAAACGAATTTGTTACGTAATGAAAAAAGACGTGTTACTCAACACTTAAAAATCGCCGATGCGAATCTATCCTTAGATGCTGCGGCAGTTTGGCCTTTTCAGTTTTGGCCCTGCTTTTCAATGTGTTTCGCCTCACTCTTCGCTGCGTTCCACTGAAATTTATTTTGCTTCGCATAATACACACACACACAGCTCTGAGAAAAGTTTGACATATATTTTATTTTTACTTAAAAGGGCATTGGCAAAAAAAATCTTTGAACTCTTGCCATAAACCCTTTGGCCACATTCTGTATTGTGCGCTCAATTGATTGAATGATTGATTGACTGTTTGAATCAGCTGATAATGAAGCTTGACGCTCTCGACAACTATTATATAAATATGCATATCACGTCACAGGCCCCGCCGTGGTATTAAAAATATATAAATCACTCATGTGCATAACCCTTAGTTGGTAAAAACAATATGACAACGGCGACCGCTGCAATCACAAAGCCAAGATATTTTGTCAAGAGCAAATTAAGTATACGCACCCAGTGCAATTTACCGCCAACAAAAAGTACAAAAAAAATTGAATAATATCAAGCAGTCAGTCCACATGAAATTCCCAATTTGGTGAGAGGCTATGATAACAGTCGTGCGACCCAACATAAGGTGATGGCTTTGCCTCTGAAACATAAAAAGTAAAAACAATTAACTTGATTAGCAAGCCAGATATTCCTTATTACCCATACGCACTGTTGGATGCTTACCTCATACGCGTGGACACCACCTCAATTATAACGGAAGTAGTCAATGCAAAACTACTGAAACACATTGCTAAGATGCAGTGTCGCCACTGATGCATTGCAAAATGGAACTAAAATTCGATGTGTTAAAACAGAATTAGGCTAATAGAAAAGGAGGCTAACAAAAAGGCGCCACCCCAGTAATCGAGTGGCAGGTCTGAGAAAACCCAACTTTTATGCGTACTATCCCATAATGCGCTGCTATAGATCATATCGCAGAAAATCCGATCGGCCTAGTTTACAGAGCATATATATGGCGATATATAATGCCCAAAAGTAATGCCACAGCAGCTCACACAAAGAAGAATCCTGAAATCACGACGCTGACGAGCAGAAAATTCTTAAAATATAGTCTTCTTAGCAATGTAACCATATCATTCCAAAAGCATCTGAAAAATTTAGCAGGTTGCATCAAACTGAGGCGCGGAGGTCCAGGAGTAATAAGCGTCACACCCAGGCTGGCTAAATTCCGACCACAAATTCTCAAACATAGATGATTAAACGTATCATAAGCACGCTCATCCTCTCCGTTTTGGCAATTGCCGGACTGCCAGACATCATCCACATCCACCGTGGTCATATTGAGAAAAAGAAAAGTTGAATATTTTGTAAATTTATAGAAATAACCAAACAAGTACAATCCAAATAAGCAAAGCCTGTGCGACTTAGTTCTTAGTTCTCCGGTAGGAAAAAGATGAGCAAAATGGTAACTGCATAAAAAGGAGCTTTACAATATCAAGCATACGCACCATATGCATCGGCCACTTACTTGCCATGCCCGCCACGTACACATTGAATGTTACCAAGCAGCAGCAATTCAGAGTATAGCCCACAAATATACTGCCCACCAGAACGCCAAAGCGACCAAACATCATCGCCAGGGCCACAGCTTTGCTTCTGCAGGGAAAAAAAATGGTGGAAATCTGTTTGATAATAGGCGACAGACTCTCACCTCAAATGCGTGGCTACCACATCGATGATCACAGTCAACGTCAGTCGCATACTACACAAAGTTGGCACAACGAGCAGGACAAATGCCGCAATGACCAGCTCATCGCGGATGACAAGGTTGAGCATGAAACCTGACAAAGTGGAAAGGACCGAGAAGCCCACCAGAATTGGCTTACGGTTAAGACAAATTAACAAGACACTGATTAGCATGAATCCCGCCAAACAGGCGCCACCATGATAAATGCAAGCGAGCAGATTAGATGTAGCCAAATGGCACTAGAAATTGGCTATTTTAAGTTCTGGTCTAGCGCATTGATGAAACAACGAACCTTGGAAATGACCGTACTGGTATTCCGAGCGCCAGATGCTTTTAACACATCACAGAGTATCATACTTTCTTCGCTTTCCTCCGTCATTTTGATGACGCGCGGCATCCAAACCGTCAGCACAGCACCGCTATAAACACGTATATTTATTTAGATGCATAATAAATACATAGATATATATATATATATGAGAATGCTCAACTAGTAGATACCCTGAACCCAGGGGCAAGCAGCCATTACAAACATTCCAACTTTCTTCTCTTAGAATCGACTATGTCGTTATGATTTTATGGAAATGGTGCGAGATTCCGTAAATAGATCGACTCATGCTGCTTATGGTATGAGAGATTATATCCATTCTCCCTAGTTATTGTATTTCCCGAGATTGACGCGGGAAATACAATAACTAAGCAAAGGAGCAGACAGACGAACATAGCTAACTCAACTCAGCTTGTGGTACTGATCAAGAATATTATATTCCTAGCTTGATTTAAGTGACCATCTACTGGGTAACAGCTATTGCATCCAAATAACCACCCACTATGAATAGCACGGCAACCCCGTGAAGCTACAATAGACCCAGTGTCAGGAGCTTTCAATAAATATATATATAATAACGTCTGTATGCAACATACATTTACACGAAATCGATATATCCCATTTTCAAGTGGACTCAGGGTAGATATTTAACCCGCAAAAAGGTCAGCTAATTCTGATCGAAGAAAAGATATATATTATGTGCGAAATATCCTCTTCGAGGACAATTAAACCAGATACTCACGTGGCAAACATAAAAAACATAATTCCAATAACGAGCAGCATGTAGCGGGCATTGTTGCCTTGCAGCAGGGGCTTCGTATCGTTCCAGACACGTCGGAAAAAGCTGTGGAATAGTTAGTTTGAGCAGAAGGTGCACAGCTGCTTGTTAGTATTATCGCTACTCACTTTTTATCAGGTAGCAGGGAATCACGGCGTAGATTTGACTGCGTCACAGACTCGATGCCCAGACTTTTAAGCGTTACATTCTTGCCCTTGTTGTACCGACAGCACATCTCCAGGACGTCGAGCGCCTCTTGCGTTTTCTGGACGGACAGATAGTACTTGGGACTTTCAGGCATGGGCAAGAGAATAAGCACAGAAAGGATGCCAGGCAGCAGATTGGTCATACTGAGCACACGCCAGCCGCTAATCGCATAGTCGCCGGATATCTTAAGGTGTATATTTTGCGGCAATATCACCAACGCAGAAGCTGTGTGTAGAGGCGGAACAGTGGGCATCTGTCTCGATACATGCAGAGCACTTACCTGGCACATACAGCATGCTGATGCCAATGGAATAGCACAGAAAATTGAGCACCATGGGCCGCAGCTTGATCTTGGTGAACTCGCCCATGTACGTGATCACCGCCATGCCAGGACCTGTTAGACTGCCGAGAACAAATGCATGAAATATTAGCAAACATTCACCAGACTTACACGCAGCCGTTGATGAAACGCATCACAAGATACGACCAGAACTCTGGCATCAGCGACGATATAAACGAGGTGAATATGGTCAGCGTGGAGGTGATGAGCAGCAGCTTGCGGCGACCGATCTCATCCGACTTGTAGCCCATATAGTGGCTGGTGCAGACTTGCGCCATCAGCCCCGCGGTCATCAGCCAGGACAAGTGATGGTTACCGATGCCAAGTTCACACCTGGCTGCCACAGTTATCAGCGAGATGCCGAACTGCTCGTTGGTCACATAAAACTGTTGCATTGCACAGCCAAAAAATATAATCATTTGCATGCGGCCAAAGCCTGTAAATGCCGCGGAACACAGAGCTGAGCAATTGCAGCCGCAGATCGAAATTCTGCACACGCTTACCAAGTGTATTGAACACATCGTCAATGTCCACATTAGCCATATTTCACTTGAGAACGATTTTGAAAATCCCTTTAAAATTCGGTAGCCTAAGAAAATGTTATCAAAATTTGGGAGAATTCAAGTTTTTGTGGGACAAATGCCAAATAGTTGAGAATACAGCTTAATATCTGTCTTAATGTTTTATTAAAAAGTGCAGATGTTTTGAATTGGAATAATCGGCAATAAACCACATTCTGGAGACTAGATGACAAATACAGTTTAATTTATATACATTGGTTTATGCAAGAGGATTTGAGTTTTAACTACGTAACAAGTAAAATAGAGAAAATAAATATTGTAGTGCACTGGAATAAATATAAAAAAAATTACATTTTGTTAAATAAGCAGACTAGCCGAGATCTTAGGATTCAAAGATATACATATTTTGTATTGTTGAATAGTCGACAAAACACTCAAGCAAAAAATGTAATTCATTTAAAGATAAAAGTAAAGAACATAAAGATTTCCAATAACATCGCCCGCACAGCTACTTAATATGAAAATATAAACCAATTTCAATTACAATAATAAACACACACAAATTTTACACATGCATATATGTATATGTACATTAAAATAACACGCATACGCACTGTGACATTTCTTAGCTGTTGTTCTGCATGTTTGTTTTGTATAGCTAAAAGCATTTCTCTTCCCCTAGAGCTTAGACTTGGTCTTAGACCATGCAACTCTCTCTTCATATTTCGCCCAGTAAACCTTGAATACATTGAGTTGGAGTTGGAGTTTCATTCAGTTGAGCCACCTGCAGTCCATGACAATGCCGAGTTGTATTAATTTAATTTAATTTGTGTTTGCCGCATCCCTTGCTGCTGCAGGTGCCAGCCGTGCCGGCCTGCCGAGTGGTCCCAACAGTCGCAAAAGCTCCATACTGGATCTGTCGCAGCAGCAACAGCAGCAGCAACTGCAACAACTGCAACTGCAAAACCTGCAGCTGCAACAACAGCAACATCTGCCGATTGGCATTGGCACAACGGAGACCAGTCCACCGTCCGATGATGAGGACAAGCGCTATCGTCCACGCTGGAAGGGCTCGGGCACACAGCTGCCACCGCAGAGCGCCAAGCAGGCATTGTCCAGGCTAAAGCAAGCCGCCTCCGTCTCGAATGTGGCACAGGAAAAGCAGAGCCAGCTGTTGGGCAGCGGCCTGGGAGACAGCAGCCAGCAGCAGACGCTGCGCAAGGGCAGCATGGTCAATTTGCGTGGACAGGATACACTCAACGCAGGCGGACAGCTGCAGCAGCAGCGCAAGGCTAGCATGTTTCAGTTGGGCGAGGGGCACGCCCCGCAATCGCAGTCGCTGTCGCAGTCGCATTCGCTGCAGCGCAAGGGCAGCGTCTATGTGCCCTCCGCCAGCGATACGCCCCCCATGGGCACGCCCACACGCAAAGGCAGCATCTATCAGCGGACCAGCACGGAGAGCGGCGACAGTCCACAGAGAAAGGGCAGCATCTATCAACGCACCAGCACGGACAGCGGCGACAGCCCACAGAGGAAGCAGAGCGTGGTGAAAACCCTCAGCGGCAGCTATGTCAACGTCGCGGCCATCACTGGCAGCGAGTCCAGCTATGGCCTCAAGTTGGGCCCCTCCCAGATACATCCCAAGGGCTATCGCCTGACCACGGCGCGTTATGGCGAGCTCAAAATGGGATTTGTGAAAATTAAAGGCAACGTCGAGGTGGAGGTAAGAGAACCTCCAGAAAACTGTTGCCCTTTATTAAAGAACTGGCAAATATCTACCTACGAGAATAAATGTAACATCAACTAATCAATGGCCTTTTACATTATTGCAGCTGATTTGTGCACGAAACATTGTCAACGCGGACTGCGAGACGCCGCCGGACACCTACGTCAAATGCTACATCAAAGATGGCGAACGTTTGCGGCACAAGAAGAAGACGCGCGTGGTGCGGCATGCCGCAGAGCCAATCTACAAGCAGACCATCAAATACCAGGTGAGCAAATGGGCCATCAATAAAGGGGCAAAACTCGCCGATGATGCCACAAATGGCGATAAGCACCGCTGGCCGTCAGCTCAATGTTGTTGCAGTTGTTGTTGGTCGCATTTTAATGCGATTAATGGCGGCCAAATTGCAGCAGACTGCGCAGTGCGTGTGTCTCCAGCTCGCGAACACAATGAAAATAGGTCGGCAGAATGCGGTCGGGTGCCAGCGACTAAGCAATACTCTGTTCACAGTTGAACTAAAGGTTGAGTTAGTTGAAAAAGAGACTTCTTGCCTCGGCAGCTGCAACAGGCTTTTCACTTCATGACTGTAAACAAAAGCTTGAGGAAATGTCGCCGCAATAATTATGAGGTGACCTTTAAAGGAAGTGAGCCAGGAGCTAGAGTAGATACCTGCCCAATTTGTCCGACTCTTGTTCTAAGAATGGAATATAAGTTCAATTAATTAATTTTTAAAACTGTCTGCTGGCATTTAAACGAGCAGACGGACAGACTTGTAAACGGACAGTAGAGAAAACTAATATACTCTTTTCACTTTATGAAGAGTGTATAAGAAGCATGTAAGCACTGGCCTGCTTCTTCTGCATATTTATTTATATGTATATTTCCCAGTAATTACACAGAGTGACATTAATGCAATTTGTATGCAAATAATCTTTACTTTTTAACACGCACACCCACACACGCACACCCACACACACACACACGCACACACTCAACGCACAGAGTGCGGATGTCTTTGGCCGGAACATTGTCATAATGGTGTGGCAACGATGTGTGGGCTTCGAGCACAATCAGGGCCTGGGCGGCACGGAGGTGAATCTGGACAAAGTGAACATTGGACAGCACATCAGCGGCTGGTACCCGCTGTTCCCCATGCACAGCTACGGCGGCTCGGATTCGGATAATTCCCCTTGACCGAACACGGGAGCGCGCGCGACAACCGAAACAATAAAATTGAAATGCATAACACCAATATTTAATGATATGCTATTGCTTAAAGTAAACGCTCAATTTGTTAGTACTTAAGCTGGGCCATCCGAACATTTGTTGTTTAATCGAAGTTATAATCCCAAGCCAATCCCCAACAATTCCCACATATATACATTTATATATATCTATGTATGTCCCCAAAATAGTTTTAGTAGTTAAATGAGCTTGACAGCGTTTTTGGTGAGAGAGCTTTGTAGGTACAGTAAGGCAACACTACGGCAAACAATTGCAGGCACAATAATTGAGAAATCAGAGTACCAGATCGAACAGACAGACATATAGAAATACATATTATACAAGAAATCAAAACAAAAGAAAACAAAACAAAAAATGAATGATATATATATATTTTTGCTTGTTGTTGTTGTGTTTGTGAGTGTTTAATGCATGTTGTGTTTGTGCCACGCGCAGGCAAAGGCAAAAATCCAATAAAACAAATTGAAAATCAACAATAAAGTCGTAAAATGCAAGGCAACGAAAAGGCAAGTAAATCGAAAGCATACGCTACAGGAAACCTAAAGTACACTAACCTTTATTAACAAATATATTCAACTAAATGTTTGCTAAATGTTAATCACTTTTCAAAGTCAGAGCTGAGTAAACCCGTGAAGGTTTCAAACTGCAGGCCACACGAATCAAATGCAAAACTAAACACTAAACTTTCTCAGTGTATAAAATATAAAAGAAAAAAACACTCAAACGATATCAAGTGGAAAAAAAAACATATACAACTAAATTAATATGACAATCTTCTTGTGTATGTGTGTGCGTGAGCGTGAGTGTGTGTGTGCGTGAGCGAGTAAAGCGTGATTAAGACGAATTTACTGTAGTCATTTTTTCGGTAGTCAGTGTGGTAGGCGCAACACAACATTTAAAGCAATTTGCTTAAACGAAATCCTCAACTTCCTTCGTGCCCCGCTTGGTAGCCCCCATTTGTATCTTCCCAGAACTTGCAGCTTCACATTCGACTTTCGACAGGACAATCTCTTGTAATGAAATACTAGGAAACAAAAAGATTGAACAAAAAAAAACACTTCTTTTTTTAGTGGGCTTGCAAACAAAACCAACGTTCAACTTATCGACTTGGAGTTTCAAACTTGGCAAACATTATATAAAAAACGAAAAGAAAAAATTATCTAAAAAATATTTAATAACTAGCATAAACTGGTGTCATATTATCAATACAAAACTAGAGTACATTTAAGCTTTGATGAAAATCTTCAACTTTTTACTCTCTACTAACTGAAAGCCTCTTGCAAAAAAAAAACTCGACTATTTCTACAAGTGCGACAACTTTTTACCGTTAGTTAGCAAAAGGACTTCAAACAATTTCACGTGGTACTAAAGAAAAAACTATCAAAATTCTATATACTCTACTACTCCTAAGAATTCGTTATATATTGTTTTTGTTTTCGAAACCCCCTAATTGCTAAGTTTAAGAAATAATCTCTTTGTCATTGTACAACTGCTTAAGTAACATGTGCATATATACGTACATATGTAATTTGTCCAGGTAGCCAGGGTAAAACCTTCGAGTGGTATCGGAAATAAAAAAACATTTCAGTTTAAATAAATATTAAATACTCTTTACATTTTGGCTGTTGACCTTAGCTCGAGAAAAATAGTGTTGTAAGACGAAAGAGCGTCAAAACGAAATGAAATGAATCGAAACGAAATGAAACGAAACGAAAGGAAAACTAAAAATTGGTTGTGCTTTGAGAAATCTATTGTAATCATTGTTGAAAATCTATTTTCTATAATGGCTGTAAAAGCCTTAAGATATTTTCAGCTAAACTTAAGTATCTTAATACTAACTATTGCTGTAACTGAAACTTAAGTCTATTTGATCAACTTTGTACGATCTGTACTTTAATTATTAAACCTATTATACCTATTACATGTTGTTAATTGTAATTGAAAGTACTCTGAAAAGAAAAACACTGTAAAAATAACACCATATCAACGTGTAGCGTTGAGGACAAGGATTAGCAAGGATTAAGGACAGCGCTTTAAAAGTGCAGAGTGTGTGTAGCATGGCTTACGATTATAGAAAAAGGAAAACCTATATTTAACAATTTGTTAAACATTAGTAATTACTTGCATTAAACTATTAAATACAATATATATAGACAGATGTGAACAATATGAACGTACATATATACGGATATATATACATATATTATAATTAAATGTAGCAAAACCCAAGACAACCACAACAATATGTATATCAAATTGAGTTTCAATAAACATACAATATTTATTTGAACAGCGCTGTGTTTTTTTTATAAACGTAGAAATTAGTAATTGGGTTAATCTTAATGCAATTTCTGGTAATTTGACTATTTGGGAAAGCATTAACTAGATCTGTAATAACTAGATTTGCAATCAAAAATACGTTCAATTTGATAATTCTTAGACACATGTTCGAAATTCGAATACAGTCATTAACTACTTCATGCTATAGCAATTACCTTTCAATGCGACCTACCAGAGACAAGCACCATGCTAAGTTTCAGTGGCGCACTCATTGGCCGTCCTTAATAATTTTGCAAGAACCACATAAAAATCACCAGTACTGTAAATAGATAGGAAATTTTGTGTATATTAAGTATACAATATGTCCAAGCGTTAACTGCTTTACTCTATAGCAATCAGCTTTTAATGCGACTTACCAGAGACAAGTACCATGATAAGTTTAAGTGGCACTCATTGGCCGTCCATAAGCATTTTGGCAGGAACAACGTAAAAATGACCAGCACTATATATAGAAAGGAAATTATGTGCATATTACGTACACAATATGTCCAAGCATTAACTGCTGCATGCTATAGCAATCAGCTTCTAATGCGACTTACCAGAGACAAGCACCATGCTAAGTTTCAGTGGAATGAGATTTTGTCAGTCACGCTCTCCTTGACCCTTCTTCATATCTTCGGCAGGAAGCACGTGAAAATCGCCACCGCTGTAAATATTAGGGAAATTATGTGCATATTACGTATACGACCCGAGTGCAGCACTTACCCAATGTAAATAGCACAAAGATATTGAAGGTTACCAAACAGTAAGGGACCATGCAGCTGCCAATTATAGCGCTGGCAATAACGACCGATAAGCGCGCGAACAAGTAGCTCATATTGATAGCCATGCCCCTGAAAATATATAAGCCCATATAAATATATATAAGTCTGACAAGTGTATTAAGCAAAATTAGCTTACCTCAAATGCGTGGGCACCACAGCGCATAAAACCGATGAGATCAGTGGAATGCTGCTGGCTAGCAGCGAACTGAACAGCACCATCGCGATTAGGATGGGCAGCTGAAGCTTCAGAAAATTTAGGCTAAATCCACATATTGTTGCGACTATTGCATACAATAACTGAATGTAAGAGTTGCGCACGCAAATCAGCAGAAGGCTTATTAAAATGCAACAAGCAAGGAAGACGCAACCCAGGACTATGCCGTCGATAAAGTTGGATGTCTTTTGTGAGCACATCGAGGAGGAATGCGTGGTTTTCGTATACTTTATCATGTCGCAGGCAATCATATTAGAATCAGACATGATTTGACGTAGCTTCATGAACCATAGCGCGATCCCATTGCCCCTGATGGAGAGAGAATGTGGTAGCTATTGGCCAAGGGTCATCCCGCACAAACTCACACAAAGAAATAGCCGGACAGAATGACGGTACAGATCAGAAAGTTGCGCAAATAGGGCGGCTTAAATAATGGCACCGTATCGTACCATAAACTTTCGAAGAAATTTCGTTTTTTTGCTGAGCTTTCGGGCAAATCTGCTTGAAACACGCCGGTAATGCCCAGGCTTTGCAAATCCTTTCCTCGATTCTTTAAACAAAGGCGATTGAGAGTCTCGTAGGCGCGATCCTCTTTCCCTACGGATAGTAAAAATTTCGCTGTCTCGGGTAGAATCCACATGAGGATAATCGCTATAAATCCAGGAGTTGAATTCAGCAGCATATTCAGACGCCAAGCACGCAGATGAAAGTTACCCCAGCTAAAAAGTATGCGACTGAGCGGGCTCAGAAAATGGGCCACAACTGCAGACCGAACAAGTCAATGCGGGAGAGTCGAGTCTGGAGAAATGCTACTCACCTGGCACATAAATGGCACCGAAAGCAAAAGCGAAACACATAATGTTGACAACAACAGACTGCAATTTGACTTTGGTAAATTCCGATACATATGTTATATTGTTGACGCTGACACCAGAGATTCTGTGGGGAAGAGTAGCTATCGGTAGAGTAAAGGCCAGCTGAAAAACTTAGCCGTACCCACAATAGGCCCGTCATAAATCTCCAAAATAGAAAAAAGTAGAAACTTGGCATTAATATTGAAATGATCGATGATGCCATGGCCAAGACCATGGAATATATCATTATTTTACGCCGTCCAATCTTATCCGTCAAATAGCCCGAATAGTGTGATGTCAGAATAAGGCCCGCAAAAGCGGCACTAGACAGCAACGAGAGCTGCTTATTACTCAGCGAAAACTCACAGGCTATCTCAACGGCGACCAGGCCCACGCCCATGATTTCGTTGCTAAGAAAAACGCAAGTCAGACTGCAGGTAAATACCATCAGCGCTTGCATGCAACCGAAACCTGAGGGTAAATGCTGCATGTCCTGCAATTGCTGCCTGTTAAAGCCAATGAAGCAAATAGTTACCAATCTCATTCAGGACATCGTCTACATTCGCGACGACCATCTTCGGTGCTAACTATAAATAATATTTAAAAATATATATAATAAATATAATACAAAAATTTAAATTTGACATTTAATACCTATCATAAAATTCCTGGAAACTTGGCTTGGGTTAGTAGTGCGCGTTTTTAACTACAGATGACGCCAGCTATTTCTCTATGCATGTCATATCATGCAGCTTTTTCTAAGTTTAAGCCAAGACAAACACCCCAAGCAACGTTCAGGCTTTTAAAATCAAATTCTTAGTTTAAATTCATTTTATTTTCTTTATTGTTAATTACATATGTTGTCATGAGTTCGCCCACAGGTCGAACCACTCCCACATATGACACCATTTGCCACATTAATTTTGCTCAGCTCTCAATTCATGTTCAAACACTTTCTCATGTATCATCAAGTGTATAAATTATATAAAGTTAAGAATTTTGGAATTGTTTTCTTTGCGCACGCACTTAGTTTAGTTTTTCTTTCAGCTTATTGAACCAAGTAACCACAAAATTGTTCCTCAGTTTATGCACACTCATATGCTAAAGCATCGAAAATTATAGAGCATTACTTGATTTAAGGTAGGGAAAAAATTAAGAGTTACGAAAGGACAGCGGCTCCGACATATTTACAACCTGCTTAGGTTTAAAGCTTATGCAGCAAGTTCTACGAGATACACTCAGATTGCAGACAAACGGACAAGGCGTCTCGGAGATGGAAAACTAAAAAAACAAGTACAGTACAGACTAACTAACTAAGAATCTAATTCACTTGCCAGGCCTCTAAAAAACGTTCACTATGCCGCAGACTTTTAACTTTTGATTACGGTTATTATACTATATATGCTTGTTTTTGTTTTTGTTTTTCCATATCATATGTATATATAGTATATATTATGTAAATTATAAATAAATGTATTGCAAAGTGGCGTCCAACATAACAAAAGGTAGCGCCGCCCGGCTTTGCATTTGACTTAAGCCTGAAAAGTAGTCAACTTAAATAACTAAAAGGGCCCTAAAACAATATTAATTTCGTATTTAATGAAATCTTGTGTTTTCTCATTTTCGTCGTCTCATAGTCTTAACATATATGTGTGTGTTTATATGTAGTTTTGTGGGTGTGGTTGTGTATGTGTGAAAATGTACAAGGCAAAAGCAATACAAAAATTATTTAGGTATAAAATTATAATTAAGTTTTTGTTTTTTGCATAATGCGTAAAGTAAAATGTACAATTGTTGCTATTCCATATATAACAAGCTAGCTCGCTCTTTGCTTTCCAATTCGCATATGCCTCATGCATAATGCAAAATTGTCATAACTTTTGCTATAAGTAAATCGTTAAGGAGACTTTCTTCGCATGTGGTTCATGGAAGCTTTTCTCTCCTATATTAATGCATTTCTTTATAGATTTATTAATGATTGAAGGTGCGTTTTAGTGTATTCATTTTTATCTAATAGCCACAATTACTGTTGCTTTTCTTGGTCAGCTCGAAAAGTAGCAGGTGCCATTAAATATGAAATGTGATTATAAAAAATAAATCTAGTAAGCATATTGCTAGGTGCGTTTAGGTTTTAATGCTTTCAATCAATATGTTTACCAGCTTATTTTTCATGACGAATGTGAAAAATGTGTGCCATATAAATTATTTATATATATATATGTGTATATAAATAGTTAATACATGATTGTTATACTTGTAGTTCTGTTGTGAAAAGAGAAACGTTTCATTGCGTTTGCTTACATTAGGTGAGGTCTTTTCGTGGGGTGCACATATGTATATTTTTGTTATATATATATATATATATATATATATATATATTTTTATATATATGTGTGTAGCTATGATTAGTGACCGTATTTTATATAATATGTTGTTCTCTACTTTATAATCAATGCGATTTTAAATCAAAGTAAATATACCAACACTGTGTATAGAAAAGACAATTTTTAGCTTATCTTAAAACGAATGTACATGGTTGTGCGTTAGATGTGTATGCGTGATAGTTGGTATGGTATTCATGTTTTATGGCTGTCCAGTATAACGCAAAGTTATGACAAAAGTACACAAATGTATGGAACATATGCAAATGCTGTTAAGTAGTTAACATTTTAAACTGCCTGCCTCGTCCCTACGAACGAATCTAAGCAAAGAGTGTGCACTCAATGTAACTCGTCGGCACAAAGCCCTCGTCCCAGCCATTTGAGTTGTTCGCTCGCCGCACACGCGTCCAGCCATCACCCTGATCATTTTCAATCACTTGCAGCTCCTCGCCCTCGTTCATGGGTATGCTGCCTTCGCTGGTAGCTGATGGGGGGCAAGATAGACAAGTTAATTAGATAAGAGGAGTTACTTAATTAACACATTTGACGACTCACCTTCAAAGGGATACAGCGCCCGACATGTGCCTAGGGGCTGTAGCAGTTCCACTTCGGTTTCGTAGGACGTCTCCTCGCCAGTGGCATTTTCATTGGCGCTGCCCTGTCCGGAGCCGGGCAGTGACGTATGCGAGGTGCCTAGGCCGCTCTCGGGACTTGCCGAACTGCTGGATTTCACCATGGAAAGGCAAAATGAAACGAAATATTTGAAGAAGTTGCAATTTGGACATTATTACGTGTTAAATGTATGATGTAAGCAATTAAAATTGAATAAGAACTTAAAGTAATTTAGATAATTGAATACAAATCAAATGAATCAATATAAATTTTGTTTCTTTGGCATATAGTGGACTTTCTTTTTAGTGGGCACTTGTTCCTGTTACTTAAAAGTTTCGCTGATGACAAATCATACGTGTAAAATATGAACAAACGGAACCAACACCATAAAATGTCACCAAAATAAAATGAACAACAAACCATGTACAATAGAAATTATACAAAAATGATCCAAATCATAAGCGATATACGACATACAATAATGTATGAATGTGTAAGTGTGTGTACTGTTTGTGTGTGTGTATGTATATGTATTAATGTGTAGCTGAGTGAATATATAAACATTGAACGTAGACTTATGAGTGTACCCGTTATTGTTATTATTATGCCCATTTTGAATTTGCGCCACATTATCCTCAGAATCTGACCTGCTTAAGCTGCCAGCATCATCGGGCTGATCATCGCCATCATGATGATCATCAGCGCTGGCGCTGCCATTGGAATGTCTGCAGAAGAAAACATTGAGTAATGTCACGTTAAATGGTCATCATTAGCTGGGTTGCTTATTGATGTACTCACCTGGATGTTCGGTGTCCGTTTTGCAATTGATTACGATTCGATTGCGGACTATTGTTGGCCACCTGCAGCTGATTAGCCTTGTCCAAAAAGCCTTGATATTTTTTCAAATTCACTTTCAGTTTTTCCAATTCATGTTCGGATTCGTTCAGTTGTCCCTCAACAGTCATCGGATTGCCCAGCGATGAGTTCGCCTCATAAACGATTTTCATTTTCATCAGGCCATCACGTGTG
Organism: Drosophila montana; assembly: GCF_035044405.1. NCBI lineage: Eukaryota > Metazoa > Arthropoda > Insecta > Diptera > Drosophilidae > Drosophila > Drosophila montana. Next base: position 543,442 of record NW_026998113.1, on the reverse strand, counting down.
TTCGTCTCCTGATCGACCTTATGCTGCAGCTCGGCAATTTTCGCCTGCAGCTTTTTGCGCTGCTGATTCGGTGGCAGATCGCTAAAGTCCTCCTTTTGGCCGTCCGCAGTTAGTGAATTCTAGATACGAATTAAAAGAGCATTAGTTGTTGGGCTTAAGAAAATCTATACATACATATACATAAATATATATATGTTATATATATGGTATGTAAAAGTGCGATGAGTACTATACAAGACAGAAATGACGGAACAACAATTTTAACAAACACATTCACAACGTTTAGCAGACGCCAGTTGTTTACATAGATAGGGTATACAAAATAAATAGACAACTTAACAGAAATTGAATAGAATTTCAAGAAATGTAATGAATTGAAAATAATTAGTAAAAACAATGTCAGAATAATCAAACTGCATGTCGCAAGAAAAATAAAAACAAAAAACATGCTTGAATTTTTTATAAATTATTATTAAATTTAAATTAAAGTTAAATATTTTTTTTTTGCAGTGTGTTAGTGTGCTGCTGTGGCATGTTGCTAACTAACCAACTATTTAACGAATGTTTGAAAATCGCATATATAATATTAATTATTATATTTCATTTAATAAGTTTTAGTTAAATGTTGTTCTTAAGGTTAGGTGTTCAAAGTGAATGTGACTCAATGAAGAGGCTAAATAAATTTGCTAGTGTTTTTTGATTATGTTTAGCAGTTGTGATTAGTAGTTAAATGCTTATTAGTAATTGGTGTTAAGAGCAGTTAGTTAGTTAGAAGAGCTGGAATTTACATCATACCTTCATCGTGATACAAGCTTCAATTATCTGCCGTTGCTATTGGCAGCGAATTGATTTATTATTGATTTATTTAACATTTATTTTGTTTACATTGAAAACGTATCACATTTTGTTTTCGTTTTAGTTTTTCCGAGTGTGGGTGTGGGTGTGTATGTATGTGTAAGTAAAAGCATGTTTTTTGTGTTAGAAAATTGTATGACAGCAACAAATATGCATAAAAGAAATTAAAGAGTTAAATACAATTAATATTTGTGAACTGTTCCTTGTGGTTGTGTCTGTGGCGAATTTTTAAATAATAATGGAAAAGCGAGTGAAAAGCGTAAGCAGCCAATTGTTGCATAACTAATGTAAAATTTTGTTTAATAATTGTCAAACAGAGACATAAAATATACAAATTCGTATGCAATTGTTAAATGTATGTTTATAGGGTGTTGAGTATGGTATATATATATGAAAGACTGCAACAATCATTGTTTGGTTTAGTCGACATGTAAGACATGAGATGGGAGGACACGAAACGAAACGGCGCTGAGCTGCCTGGGATAGGTTGGACAGGCAGCTGGACACTTGGTACTTACAGCAAGGTGGAACCAACGTCCAACGTAAGTTTCGTGACATAAATAAAAGAAATGGCATAACGATTTTTGTTTTTGTTTTCGATAAATGAAATAAGAACAGAAAAATAGAGACGGCATGAGTAAAACTATAAGAAGAAGACACAAAACCTACGACTTAAGAATTAACTTAAAACTAATCAAGAAGCATCTGAAACACAAGAGGCAATTGTGCTGACTGGTGGAATCTCTCGCAACAAACAGACACGGAGAGAGTAAGAGAGAGAGATAGAGAGACAGTGTGTGCCAGGCAATGATAGAGATAGGATAGAGACATGAACATAACAGAGGAGCACTTAGAAAGAAATAAAATAAAACGGCTTGAGGAGCTTGCAGCTAAATTGTAAACCTGAACCAGAAGCGGGAATCGCCAACGACTGCTCTCACCTTGTTGCTGCCAAAGATGCTGTTCAAGATGCCGCCACGGGCCTTCTTTAGCTTTGCGGCGGTCAGCGTGCCGCTCTTAATGGTCAAGTGATTGTAGGGAACACTGCTGTAGTTGGATTGCGGCACTGCGCTGGGGTCCATCTTTGACAGATCCTCAAATGGTATGTCCGTTGGTGGTGTGAAGCCCGATTGATATCTGAAATGGTGATGAAAACGTTTAGCTATGCCCGAACAGAAGTAAATCGAGTTTTTTATGCAAACCTTTCGATGACTTTTAACGAGTCTTCCGTCTCGTTGATGGATTCGCCGGCCTTGACAATGCCTTCCATGCAGCGCGCAATAATAGGTGCCACCGAGGACTCAACGTCGGCGGCACCAATAATGAACTCGCGTATGCCACGCGTACGCTTCTCGTCCAGCTCTTGCAGCCGATTGAAAACGGCGGGCAATAATATACCATAGTGTTGCTGTTGGAGATTGTTTGTCTTCTGCAGCTGATTGGCGTATTCGTTCTTTGCATCATCCGACTGCTGTATTTTGGACGTCATAATGTTCTTGTAACGCTCCACTTCGGCGCGACTCAGATTAAAATCCATGTCAGCCTTCTTGTAATTCTCAACAGCCTTCTCCGAATCCCGATAGGCTTTGTCATAGTTGCGCTTGGCGCGCTCCAATGACGAGAGCTGTGCGCTGAGGGTCTGTTGCAGCATTGTGCCATCATTAAGGCATTTCTATAGAAAGATGAGAGATGATTAATAACATATATAAATGTGAAAAGTTCAATAGACATTACCTTGCGGTCCTCTCGCAGTGTTTTCGATAGCAACGTCACACCCTGGATTATCTGTAGCTGCAGGGTCTCGGACACCACCTCACGCTGCCCCGCCAAATCGCCCACCTCCTTGAGCAGATTGCGGAACGCTTGCCTCGATGTAAATCTGTAAACAGCAGGCCAGGCAATCAGTTAGTTAACTGGGTTTACAGTCGACCCACGCCTTTTCGCGCCTTGGGCTACAAACTACTTCCAATGTCTGTCCCTCAGCACCAAGACCAAGACCAAGACCCAAGCACTGGCTATGGCGATTTATGGCCCTCTTATTGGACACGCGCTTTATGACGCGCACTGAACACCCACACGACGCTGTCGTCGCCACAGTCTGTCCGCCAGTCTGTCCGCCAGTCTGTCAATCCGCATATGGTATAGTTCCAGGCCGAGCGGCAATCATGAATAAATATATGGATTTTACAACTGTATAAGGCGAAACGTCAAGCTATCGAGAGAGCTGCCTGGCATTTCATTACCAACTCTTCAACTTGGACGCAACAGCTCCATTGTCATATTACAAATGCTAGCAAAGATTTGCGCCGAGCTATTTGCGAGCCATGATGTCAGGCGGCCGCAAATTGTATGGAATGAATGTAATTAAAACTGAGTGGCAGGCCGCACAATATTCTCAGACCACACATGGAACATGTGGACCCTAAAGTGGCTACAATCATGCTTCCCATACGAGTCTCTCTCACAAATGAAATGCCACAGACACGCAATTGGTTATATGAGAGTCATCGCTAGCGTTGGCCAAAATTAACACTTAACACGTTGCTTACATGTATGCCAAATAGCAAATCGCACAAATTATGGATAATTTTCCAAAAGATTAAACAAACTTTTGCGCAATCGTGTTAAAGAAAACCATCAACAATTTTGGGAATACCCTGCACAAAGTGTGGCAAAGGGCATAGTTATTTTCAAAGAGCAGAATGTATGAAGTATGAAAGTTTTGGAACTGAAGAAACTCTCTCAAAGAAATCAAATTTGCCCCACTCTTCACTCTGATTTCAGTTACAGGGTATACTCAACGTTGAGCTGTTGCAATTAACAGCTGTCTAACTTCTCTTTTTCTATATACATTGTTGTTGCTTACAACTACATTTAAGTTTTATATATTTTGTGCTTACTCATTGTCTTCCTCCTCCTTCTTTTTGGGCTGATAATTTTTCACTAAGCGCCTGTAAAAAGAAAATCAAAAGAGCATGGCATTAGTGAAACTTTGTTTATGCATAGAAAGAAATAACAATAACAACCACTATGTATAACTATTATTACAACAATAATAATAATAACAACAGCGCCAAGTTAAAACATTTGCATTAACACGAGACTTTTCATTTCGGCATTGCGGGACACGCAAAGCACTCTTCAAATTTCAGTCTACCCGACCACAGATTTCAGATTTCACTAACTACAATATGGCATATGTATATATATGAATATATATATATATAAATATATATTTAATATACAGAGAGTGTTTTTCATTCAATGCGGCCGCATTTGTGGTCTAGTTGGGCGCCTGGGAAGAGACGCCGCCAACGCCGCGTCGCAATGATAATGTCATTATAAAGGGCTCAGACCGTAGAGTAGCTGCAGGCATATCAGGCACAGTTCGCCCGGTTCAGCTCAGTTCAGTTCAGTTCAGTCAGTCATCAAGCCAACTCTCGACTCATTTTGCGGCATTCAAATTGTGGGAACAGACGCCACCGCATTGAGAAATACAGTTTTGAAAAGAAGAGGCAGCTAACGATAGCCACGTTGCGAGCCAGCGTTCCCAAGTGCTCCAACAGCTTGGCCCAAAGCAGCAGCCGCAGCAGCAGCAACAGCGGCGACGGCGGCGGTCTGAATCTTCAAGCAAATTATACAATTATGACGCCCAGTTGCAAGTACATACAGCCTGGGCTCGGTGTTACTCAAGCTCAATCATATTAAATGGGCAGCATTATCAGCTACACCCCACCCCTCTCCCCCGCGCGCTCCACTCTTAGTCGCGTGTCAGTTGCGTGGGGCAGGTCGCGGTCGTCTCTTGTTTATTCAGTTGTCAGTCTATTGCGCAATTTAGCTGGCGAGCTGGACACAGCCATGCGCGCATATTATTGGGGTGGGTACCAACGCGCACACCCTACATGCCCGCTCCCTACACACAACCCGCCCATACACGAGGTGCGGCACAGCATTCTCGAAATTGAGCCCATGTTGTCGCTTGTAAAAAGGGCATTAATTGAAGTGCGGCGCAAAAGCCATTTTTATCTTTATGAGCGCTCTCTGTGCTGGCCACAAAGCATATAATTAGTTAATTATTATATATATAGCCCCTCTCCCCTTCCCCTGCGCCAGCGTCAGTTCAGCTTAGCTGCTGCCCAGGAATGGCCATTGGACACAATGCACCGGAGCACAATCTCTAGAACTGGCTGACCTTGTGCTTATTTCAGATTTCAATTTATTTATATGAAAAAAACTTTATATTTATGAGAATTGCACTCGCGTTCAGTTTAAAGTGTCTTGTTTTTTGTAAGGAATTGTTTGTTATGTACTTGTTGTTGTTTTTTTATTTGTTTTTGTCTTGACAGGCCGCTGGCCCGCAAACGGGCGAGGCCTTTGCCAGCAAACCGTACAAAAAATCATTTAATTGACGTACAAATATGGCCATTAAGTGGCGCCACATGATTTACACATTTTTGGGCGGCTTTAAAAGCATTTGTAATTACAATTATTTTACAACATTTTTTAATAACATCTCAACAAATGAGGTGTTGAGTTTAAGCTGTAAATGTTTATATTATCTCAAGTATTTTTCAGCTTAGTCTGAGTCTGTCCTAATTATGATTATTATCTTAATACCTCAACTATTTAATTCTAGATTTATATATTTCACTGTACTCACCTTAATTTGCCGGCATATTCCGTTTCTATGGCCACTCGATCGCGTAAAAAATTGGCATATTTATCGAGCACTTCAATGCCTTTGTTTGTGTGTATTGAAAGATTATCGTACTGATCCTGCAAATGAAATAAGATGACACATGATGCGGATTAGTTGTTTGCGTCGCACAACAAAATATTTGAAAAGAAATTTTTTGTTAATTTTAAAAATTGACATTGAGCCAGCAAAGAGAAACTGAATTGCGTGAGCAAATCAAGAAATCTGCGCTGAACAAAATTAATTGAGTTTTGTATTTTATTAGAGCAGCAACTGCGTCACAGCATGCGAGTGACAGCAACGTGGCGTATACGCAACACAATCGCATTAATGAAATTTAATTGAATTATATGTAAGATTAAGATAGCGGGCTTTCAAGTAGTGTGTGGATAAAGATCGCAATATAGCTTTTCAATTAGCTGCCATAATTTAAGCAATTTACCAAATGCTTTAGCAACTAAAAGTGATCTATTTAAACAATAATTATCCGACAAGGAAGTAATGAAATGTTAGCCTGCACCCAGCTATATCATCACATTATAATGTATTTAAATTTATTAGAAAATCGCACTCTCTATTTCTCTCCCTCTTTATCTATTTCTCTCCCTCTCTTTCTTTCTTTCAATATTACGCTCTCTCTATCAACTATTGGGTTTACCTTACTCTTTCTCCATTCAACTCATGCACTCCCGCATCCTCATCAAAAGAATGTAAATCTGTTAGCATTACCTGAGTTTTTGAAAATTGCATAGAAAGGCGATATGCATTGGAATAAATGAAAACAGAGTCTTAAACAAATATGTAAATGTCTAATTTCGTTGTCCTGCTAAATGTAGCAATATAGATAGAGATAAAGATAGAGGAAATGATGGAGATAGAAATAGAGAGAGATATTCTGCCTGTTGTGTATATTTCCACAACTTTATTACACCCTTGTCAGCCCATTTTTAATGGGTACTGGCTATAACAATAAGCAGAAAAATACAAAACTAGAAAATGCCATAAAGAGACTGGCTCCAATTAGCAGCTACTGCAAACTATTTAGACTCAATATTATGCTAAACGTTAGCAAACGAAATAAGTCATTTACAGTAGCTACAGCGAATATGGAAGTCGTCAAGCTGTGCAACTTCCTCAAACCTCGGTGACATAATGTTCGAGTTATGCTGCGGCAATTTGCAATGCCATTCAATACAATTTGTCAATAGAGAGGCAAAACAACAAACTGTGCTCCACTTTTTACTTTTTCGCACGCAACAAAAATAACAACAATAAAAATAAAAGGAAAAAAAATAAAACAAAATACGTAACATCAAAAGACGTTGCCAATCACGCCCACAAAACCAAAAAACAACAATAAAACAACAGCCACAAACTCGTCAAATCGGCAAACAAATTGAATTTAAAGCACTCAAAAAACGGTAAATAGACCAAGTTTAAAGCTGGCCTCAAACATGCGAATTTGCATAAGCTGCACAAATTCAAAAACCAATTACATAATGGAGCACAGTTTACAGGTTGTTATCATGATCATGATCAACATCAGTCCTCAATAACAAACTATTTGGGCCACAAGCTTTACGTTTTTTGGGTCTTCTTCGTTTTACCTGCATTTCGTATACCCTGTACTCAACAAAAGTGGACACAGATAGGCAGTTAGGGTAGCTATCTGAAAGTTTGAAGATTCTATGTACTATGGAAAAAAGAGGGCTTTATTTGTATCGACTGAAAGTCACTCCTGGGTTTTTAATAATATTAAAAATGAAGCGTATTTCAAGCACATTTGAAGATAACAAGCTTTTGATATTTGTAATGGATCAATGGTATCTGCAAGTTGAGCACAGCCTTTGTCTTTTTTAGTTTATTTTTTATACTTTTGTTTAATGTGTAGCGAATTTAAATTTGTTTCGTTTGCAACAGTGAAATTTGGCAATGTCGCTGACTTCGACAATTTTCACTCGATTTTCGAAGGCAACTCGCACGCATTTGATTAAAAAACACAACAACAACAGAAAACTTTTTAAGTGGCATTTGTAGAATTTTTTGTCACACAACTTTCACTCAGTGCGTGTGGGTGTGGCCCCGAAAAGAAAAGCATTTTTGTGGTTGCACAAAAACTAATCAAGAAAATGGTCAGGAAAATGCCGCCCGCCACACACGTGAGCGAGTTAATCGAGTGGCGAATGTTGCAACGTTTGGGCAACTGCCACTGTGTCATGCATAATGCATGCGCATTGTTGTTGTCGTGGTTGCCTTTATTATTGCTGTGGCTAAAAATGTGGGTGGCAGCTTGTCAAGTAGCGGGCCTTAAGCACCGAAGTGCCAACTGGTGCAGTTCGCATTACTAAAAATGCCCGAGGGATTCAACTAGGCCAGGCCAAAACCAAATTACTTTTAAAATTCATTTAGTTTGCTTTTTTTATTATCATTTTTTTTTTGCAGCTGCTGCGGCGCTTGCGCAACAAACCTGTCAGCGGGAAATTGATTTTACAATTGATCTGCTCTGTGCCAGTTTTTGTTTTTCAAATACTTTGCTGATTAAATGGGCGCATGCGAGTGGCAAATTGTTTGCGTCTGGGCAGGAAAGTTGCGATTAGCGCCATTTATATAAACAGCTAATAACAGGTGAGCGGCGCAAACAATAATTAAATTGTAAATAAATGATGTTCGGAGACAGTAAGAGAACAGCGATAATAATCACTTTCTTGAGGTCTTTAGCGAAAACAAGCTGCAGCTCATTTAAAACTCAGTCAACGTCTTTAAAAAAAGTTGCACGCATTCTTACAATAATTCTCAACAGTTAGGCAAAGAGATAAAATTAATTATACAATTTGTACTATTCTTAAATATGTCAGACATATTTTGTAAATGTTGCACAATCTTGTGAGTTTTTAACAATTATTTGTACATCTAATATTTGTAATATTTCACAATATTATGTTGCAATTGGAATAAACATTGCCTAACAAATGCACAAAAACCACAAGCTAATTTTGGGTTTCGCAAGCAATTTTGTAACATTAAATTTTTAACTACTTTAAGTTCCCAAGAGTCTAGACACTTATCTCTGTTAAATATTAGCTGTAAGACTGTTTCTGAATTATATTCATTTGATTTGTTAGCTCAGTTTGGCGACTTATGAGCTGATCAATGCTGATCCACAGATTAAAATGCTGCTCAGTTATGCTGGGTATTGGAGCTCGTTGAGCTCATCTCTATGCACGCGGCGAGTCCAACGTTGACATTGACAGACGACTCTGGAGGTTATTTGCCAATCGGAACGCAGCTCATTGGATCGCATAGTTAACCTTGACCAGGCGGCTGGCAGGCAGTCAACGAGCAAATGTTTCGCGCGCTCCGGCTATAAAAGGCGGATAGCACAAACACGTACATATACAAGCATGCTTATAAGGAGCAAGGGTTTAAAATTGGCATGCCAGGGCCGCCTCCCGCCGGCTGCGCTGGCTGCTGGCTCCAACTGGAGACAGACTTCCCAGTGCAGCATGTGGCGGCACGCGATGCCAAATGAGGAGCGCTGGCAGATGGCAGCAACAAAGTTGCATGGTTTTAACCGAGGCTGTGGCAGCTACAGCTATGGTTGGGTTGACTTGGGTTAATAACCTTTCGATATTGAAGATAAGCAAAGATAAACATTTAAATAATATTTATTTATTTCAGAGAGTCACAGAGATTAATGTCGCAATGACCGAAAATGCTGGCCAATAAATCATGGCGAAAGTTGATAAACAACACAAGAAAGAAACAAACTACAAAAAGCGGGGAGTACAGCGGGATAGCAAATGTCATCAGGCACACTTCAACTTCAAATCCATCGAGTTATTAGTCGCAGCAACACCAATCCCCAAAATCACTAACCAGTCGACGCTTTCACTGATACCACTCAAGTGTCTAACCGCGCACACCCCGCGTTGGCCCCCTCATTATCGCCAAAGACAATCAACTAAATGTAACAATAAGAATCTAAAGACAACACAATAAGTTTCCACTTTCCCAGCAGAAGAAATAGTAAAGAAACACGGACAACAATGACAATAAAAACCAATAAAGAAATTAACAAATTGCTGAGAGAGAAAAAAAGGGAACAAATAGCAACAAAACACGACAGAAACAAACACTAAATTAAAACCAAAAGTGTTAAATTCGTTGAAAGATTGTCATCGATTGGGCGGGAAATGTGAGCAATCAATGTGAAATGGAATCGCCGCAACCACAACATAGGGCGTTTCCATTGCCCAGACCCCATCCGATCTGAGTGGGGGGGGGGGCCTTCAGGTCGGACACATAGCCACTGGGTCAAGATTGAAATTTGAGCGATTGATTAAAGCACTCGCAATCGCACTCGGACTCACACTCTGCGAGACTCTGCATTGTAGAAGTTCATTAAATTAATCGTGCCTCTGCTTCGATTCGTTACGATTTGTTTTCTTACTTTATTTTGTTTTATTTTATTGTTATTTGCTCGTGACAATTGATCAAAACATAAGTTGGAAGATTGAAAATGCACTCGAAACGGGCACAAGCTGAGGAAGTGCTGAAACGTGACTGTTCAAGTTCTGAAATCCATAATAAATACGTTTTTATATTCTAACTTTATATAAATTATTTAGATTTTTATTAAATTTAAAAATATTATTTGCTAACTTCAAAATGCAAGTTTAATTACAAACAAAAAAGAGTCGAATCAAAAATCTTACTCAATCATACTCTTATGGTTTTCAAAAATGATTTGGAATAGATAACTTGGACCCAGAAATTGGATTTATCTAACCACAATTGCCTGATGCCAAGTTTTGGTGGATATCAAATATACCGCTCATCTTGTATATGAAAATAGGTACGACTTGGACTATTTGCAGTAGAACAGGCGCGCAGTTTTATATTAAAAATTGAATTGCTATATTTAAATTATCAAAATATATGACTAAACAAGGTTTGAACCAAAACCTGGTTTCGTTAATGTGTAAAACTGGGTTCAAGCAGTAAACCTAAAGACAGGCAATTGGCTCGATCCGCAACAACTATTATAGTTATACAAATAATTATAGTTATATTATTTTTAAAAAAACAATTTTGTTTTCATACCTTTGGCAATTTATCCTTAGCTCACAATCTGCAAACGTGATAAACTGATACAACAAAGCGGCTAAATTGGCTGAAGGTAGGAAATTCACAAGCTCACAATTGCAACGATTTGATATTGGTTTATGCTAGATTTTGTTTCTTTTTTTCACATATCTTCGGGGCCTGTCATAAATTCAATTCTATTGCCAGTTAGTGTAGTGCGGTGCCTGGTTTATCTAATCGAGCACAGAAACACAGGTATATTAGACACCATGGTTAAAGCCAAATCAAATATTGTGCAAGAGCCGGCGGTTGCGGTAAAGGGGTTTCCCCTTCGAGCAACGAGCAAAGAGCAACGAGCCAGCGTCGTGATGGCCACCAAATGAGCTGCGCGTCGTTCGCAGTCAATGTTTGTTTTTATGCAACTGCAACTGCCACTGCAACTGCAACGGCAACTGTTCGGCTGAAGGGTGTCAATTGAAGCAGAAATCGACAGCATACATATACTTGTCTCGCTTGCACCGATCGTAGTGCTATTGCGTGTGGTACAATATGGTTCCTGTTTTACATTACAATTGTCGAGGCGCTCACTCGACCAGAAACATTGGCTTCCTTTTGGCCACGCATGGCTTTTTTTTTGTTGTTTTTTTGAGACCCAGTTTGGACGACCGACTAACCAAGCTAGCGCTAGCCCGGCCAACAGGCTAACAGTAAGCAACAAAACTGGGTAACAGGTGCAGCGACAACGATTTTGTTGCCAGTTGCAGCTGGAAGCCATAGACAGGCTGAGTAATGATGGGGTGGGGTGGGGTTGGATTGGGTTGTGGTCAGGCGTTAACTTAGACATGCCAACAGCTTAAATCGCTGCCCCAAAGGCAAGCCACGATAATTACACTATGCAACAGGATTTCAAACAAAACCTTAGCTGCAGTTATGTATGCTTAATGGGAACTAGACTTGACTAGACTATCTACAACATTTGGCATTTAACTAAAGATATATATTTCTATCAAATTATCTTTTTTTTTTATTTGGGCCTATAATACAAACAGTATTAATATTTAAGTGCCAAGTCAAGACCTTATCTGAAAATATTTCTAAGAAAAAATCAAAAGAAAGTTATCTATGGGCTGTCGATGATTTAATCCCTTCCAGACATATGTATATCAGTTTGTTTGACATATTTCTTTGCTTGGCTACACATGGGTCATATTTTTGATGACATTGACTCTTTCACTCTAAGTCTGTATTCCTCTTGAGCTGTACTTCTGTCCCCGACTCTCGCAATCCTAGTATTTTTCTCGATTCAGTAAATTCTTTAATATTTAAAGAAATGATGCAGTGGATGGTTTATACGGTTGACGCATTGCATGTTATGATTACAATAATAACAACAAAAAATGGAACTTGTGGATGACTCTGAATGGAAGTTCCGCAGCACGCGTTTTATCTGCAACGGACGTGGCACGCAAAATAAGCAAAAGAATTGTAACAGCAACAAAGGCAACAGCGTCAGCGGCAGAGGCAACAACAGCAGCAGCGGCAACGGTTGCAGCTGATAAGCAAAGCAACAACTATCGACAATGATGTTAAGCGCCCCAGCGTGTCGTTTGTTGTTGCTGTTGCATATGTAGCTGATGTTGTTGTCGTTTCTGTTGTTGCTGCTGTTGTTGCTGCACCCAGTTGACATTTAGATGACGCTGCTCGCTGGTCGTTGGTCGCCCGTCGGTGCACGCGGGGCCTTGGGCCTGGCAAATTGACATTGGCTTCATGTATTAAGCGCGTATTCATGCTGCTGACACACACACACACTCACACACGCCGCCCGCTCCCAAGCACCCCCTGTTGTGCCTGTGTGTGTTTTGTACATACATTTTTTTCACAATTTAACAAACGGCGGCGCCTTTGTTTTGACTATAAACTGTCAAACTCATCATGATGTTTGCTCGAAGTGCATTATATTTGCCGTTGTTGCTGTCAATTGTGGAGAGTGTAAAAACATTTCTAAAAGGCGGTTCAATGTGCCAGCAACGTGCAACAATTTAAGGAAAAAGACAACAAAATAACCTTAACTAACAACAACTGTCAACAATTTGGCCAGCTGTCCCATGTGATTTTCCACAAATTTGCGCTAATTTCGTTTGATTTGAGGCAAAACCTCAACTAGGCAAAGAAAGAGAAAACTGCAAAGTAAAAAAAAGACAGCAGAAGACAACTAAAACAACGCACAGCACAAACAACTCCTGACCTGTTTTAATACACTTTTAGAGAGTATTATAAATTTCTCATGAACTATGTATGTATTTATACTAATATGCCAACTAGTCTCTCAGTTTACCAGCTTTTGTCATGAGACTTTGCACAGGTTTGTCTTTCAGTTTCAGGCAGTTTGTTAAATGAGGCCGGATATAGCATATAGCTTGCATAATAAGGATCGGAGATATAAAAACTTGTTTGTTCTTCAAGATATATAACCTAACCTAACATTTACGAGATCCTGACTGACTGATTGGTAATCAACGCACGCATACATACATTAATACATGCATACACACATAGATATATACATACATACACAAATATATATACACATACATACATATGTAGATACATGCATCCATGCATACATATATATGTTCACACGTATATATATACAAAAAACAAAACACAAAAAAGCACTACACTGCAGGCTGAACATGAAAAACTGCAGAGCCTACTTGAATTCTTGAGAATCGAGGAGGGGAGCACTTGGTAGAAATCCGTTTTATTTAAATTTGCAGCACAGCGACAAAAAAGCTTGATCTGCGTTTGGTATTAGAAAACAGACATGCATGCATACACATCTACATAAATGCATACATACATGCATGCATACATACACTAACACACACACACATATATATAATACTTATATGCCTTCGTAAAAAATACTTGTATTGTTTATATGTTTTTCATAGGAACAATCGGTCGGAAGTAAAGCTTATATAAAGCACCTCCTAACCGAACGCCTGCAAGGGTATTTAATCTTCGGCGTGACGAACATCGCCGTTCTTTCTTATTTTTTAAACTATTTATAAGCAGCTTGCTTGCTTTTGTTGTTGTTGCTCTTTTGCAGTTAATTTGTTGCAACGATTTTCCGCATCGACAGCAACAACAACGAAGCCCTTGTGGGCAACCATTGTTGTGGGTATTGCCTACCACTTGTTAGCTCACTATGCCCCTACCCTACCCCCTACCTACCCCACCCTATCGCTTACTAACTCGACTTGTCAAATGCTATTTATATGTCTGTGCGTTGCCTCTGGGGTATTTCTCGCCCTCTCACCCCACTCTCCCTCTCCCTATCACTCTCACTCAGTCATTTGCTCTCTTACTTGGTTTCTATGTTTTTTTTGCCAGGCAAATGTTGTTCAGCGTACCAAAAATTAGCACATTAACCCGTGTGTGGTTGTTGTTTCCTTTGTGTGTCATGCTTGTTATTGATTAAATAACTTTAGCAAGGCGCGCACAAAAATCAATACCCATATCTTGATATTAGGTTAGGCAACAACAGCAAGATCAAAAGCAACGCGGCTTTATCCAATTATAAACTTTACAAGATAAAATTAAAAGAAATAAAATAAAACATAAATAAAAGGTACAGTCGCGGCCTGTCAGAAACATGTGTACCATACTTGCAACAACAAATTGCCCGCTTACAAGCTCTGATAATTACATGAGTGTATATACATGAATATATATATATACATATATATATGTGTATAAGTATGCATATACTATATATACAGCAGCTGAATGAATAAATGAATAAATCAAGCGACGCCTTTCACAGTTAACTCTTGAACAGCAGCCAGAGGCCAGAGGCAACAGCTAAAGCCGCTGGCAAACAAAAACAAATCTTGAGAATTCACAGAGCAACAGTCAAGTTAATCTCCAAGCGCTAGGCAACAACAACAACAGCAACAACAACGAGCACAACAACTTTGTGGCAGCAACAGCTACATGATCTTGGCCAGAAGAAGCTCACGCTCGTAATGATGACGACGCCAACTGATAATGCGCGTTCGCCAGACCGAACAGGAAGCATAAAGCATCAGCCAAAAAATCTAACAAAAAACACATTCTATACTATAATATAATATGTGTATATGTCTGTGTGTGCGTAAAACCGTTAACAGCTAGCAGCTAGCAGCAGACAAGTAGCATAATCATAAAATACTTGAACAACGCCGTTTATTTGAACTTTAACTTTAGCCACAACAGCTGAAGCCAAGCAGCAGCAGCAAAAGTTGGTCAAATTTGGTAGCCAATGGCCAAATATGCAACTCTTTGAGATGGTCACGTGAATGGCCCAAACGCAACGGCTCACGCGCAAGATATAATAATAGTTTAATAATATAAATGCTATTTCAAAAAGCTGTAACAACTTATTTGGCTTACAGGCAACATGAAACGCGTCTTTGCTAAACTAAATACTTATTATAATTCTCAAACAGTTTTTGATTTAAGTATTATAGATTTTAAAATGTTTATAATTTCATAGGAATTCCAAAAAGGTTATTGTATATACTATATTTATATAGTGTCTATAATATTTTATGCTGTATTTGAATTAGTTACCTATATTAAAGATGCTTTTATCTTAAAATATGTGAAAGCTGTTACTATAAATGAAAAATGTAATATATATTTTCAAATTTTCAAAGCGTTAAAGGTTTGGTATAAGGGATTAATTTTAAATAGAACTTGGAACCTTGATTTTAAAGAGCTTCGGAAACCAGGTAACGAAACATATTTCTCTGCTTCTTTACACGCAATTCTCATTTTTAATGGGGTTTGCTTTTCGATCGTTTGATCAACTTCAACACTTCATCACAAATTTTACATTCTTTTGAATTTATGTCCATAAAGTGCACATTTTATTAATTTTATTCACTTCTGAACAGTTCTTTAAGTTCCTCAACGTACGACTGTACTTTCTCAGCTTGCATTCCAGCAACTTTTGTCCAGCTCTAACACACACACATTTACACGTCGTTTGCAGCAGTTGGTTATGCAAAAATCAAAGCACATTTAAACGGCGACATTTAATTGCAAACTGGTTGGCCACGTTAATGCAACTAGCAGCAGCCAGTTAACCACCTGCGGTGCAGTTCTTGTGGCTGTGGCTGAGCTGTTGCTGTTGCTGTGGCCACCTCGCGGGCACTCACCAAAAATTCCATATGCCAATCCTTGTGGCTGAAATGTGTAACAGCAGTCAAATAGCCAAACAGGCAGCTCATGTTGAAAGCCAGATGCTAACTAATTGGCCAAGTGCTGCAGTTGCACCGCAGCTAAAAGCGGCCCAAAAGTCACTTTTGGTGTTTCGCGATAAGCCAAGAATTTCAATAAATAGTCAAATCGCAATTCGTGAGCAGAAGAACAAGAAGTAACGCCGATTTGCTTGCTTATTAAAAATTTATGTTATTGTTATAGTTATTACGATATTTATGTGGCTTTTTTTTAACGCTGATTGCGCGCTGGCCAAGTGACCTCGAAACGTGCTCGCAACGCGCAAAAAAAAACTGGCGCACGCCGAACGCTGTTGGCCTGGCCAAAACAGAACTGGCCCGTTGACAATTGCGGCTCATTAGGCGTACAGCAACAATAACATTAACAGCAACAAGCAAAAACAATTCGACTGATATAGTACAAAGTACCTGCAAAGTACCAAACAACAACAAGAGCAAGTTTCAAGAAACAAGCAACTATTTCAATTGGCAGCTGGTCAAGCAAACAGTTGGCCAACAAACACTTCCGGCTTTTTTTTCAGCATCATGCTGTGATCTATATAAAGTCCACAAGGCATTCGACAGTGAACCGCGCTGCCCCCGACTCCCGTTTCCTCACTCAAACGCCATCCAAGTTAATTTGCTCCAATTATGAAAATGCCCATGTGCTCATTAAACTTAATTGAGAAGCTGCAGAGAGAAGCTGCAAAGAAGCTGAGCAGCAGAAAGGAAGACAACAACAACTTAAGACTTAAGACAAAAGCCTAGCAGCAGATGTGCTCTACGTTATAAATGAATGAACGTATTGTAGAAATGACTGAATGACTACGGACCACGGACCTCTCCGACTGACACTTAAACTCGCAACATAGTTAAGTCCCACTTCATATGCAAAGCAAGGCAGCCCGAAGATCTTTTGTTTTAACGACACGAACGCTGAGATACACTACATGAATTTCATTGTGCTCAAAAACTGAAAGAATTACTGAGAAAACTTAAAAGCTATCGAAAAGATAAAATACTTTTAATGAAGGATCGTACTTTTAATGTAAGGAAAGAAGGAAAGTTCGGATATCGATTTAATCCATTGTGTTGGACAGCTCAAAGCGGGAATCCGAAAAATGAATGTAGAGTATATCGGGTTTTTCTCCTTAAGAACTAAGCAGAAATAACTTTAAATTTTACAGGAGTTGGCCTGTATTGGGTGTGCAATTGATCTCATAGCTCTTAATTTAAATGTCTTTAAACATTTTTTGACAATTCAATTTCCATATTAATAGTTTGTCCATTTTTCTTTCTTAATTATTCCAAGGTATAAGAAGAGGGTTTCAAAATGTATACAAATTATATTAGTTCCTTGACTCGAGACCCTAAAGAAAAATGCCAATTAGAATATATCAGAAATTTAAGGAAAGTTATGTTAAATAACCTTTTTAAATACACCTTTATAGCCTCTATTTATTTCTTAGAATATTTATCCACAGTAACTAAAAACTTTGAAATTTTCGCTATTGGCACACACTCAGATTTTACATAGATTTGATGCGTTTGGCATTTATTGGCCCTGCCTTCTGCCCCTGCTCAAGTGCTACTTTATGTGGCATGGCCATTTAGCGCAACATATTTGCGTAAATCTTGCACGTAAATTGCTAGAAAAGTTAAATTTACTTATTTTCTAGCTGTTGCTGCTGCTGCTGTTGGTGGAAGAGCTAGAAAAATGTATATTGAAGAAGACTTCATTGCGTAGCCGGCTGTAGTAAAGTTGAAAGCAAAAGAGCTATAAATTCGCAGCCACATTCTTTTGGCCGTCGTCGCAAAGCGGCCGAACAGGTTGAACTACTTTGTTGGAACCGTGTGGCGCATGCGCATTGCCCAATGCAGGCCCGGACATTGTAGAATCCATATAGATGTAGCTAGAAAGAGGATCATGGCATGGTCAGGGCAGCAATAGCAATAGCTACGACTATCTTAGCTATAAATAGACAGTGGCCAGGACTTATAGGCCAAGCTAAGCTTTGACAATAGTTTCGCTTTTGCAGTGTGTTATCGTTGCCATGCGCTTAGACAACAACAATTTGTTGCATTTCCGTTGCTTGTACGACAAAAAATGCAATGTTATTATATATATTTTTCTGCTTTAACTAGAGCAGGCGGCGTAAAAAGTGAACAACATTTCCAAGTAAGTAATTTCTCATGCACTCGTCTTATTCTTCTTCGTTGTCTTTTCGCTGGAGAGTCAGCTCTTAACTCAACTCAAGTTATCATTAATCTGAGCGCAGTGCAAGGCGAGAGGCGTGAGGCATGCATAGTTTTCATATAGATATACATATATGTAAGTAATTAGTTGTTGTTGCTGGCTTATAATTAAAATTCTCACATACATGTATTTACATACGCTTTTGATTGTACGGATAGCGGCAACAGATTCGTGGAAAACAAGGTGGCAATTATAAAAGCGAAACGCGTTGCGAGTCACTAGGCAAAAGAACTAAAGGCGAATACTAGACGATTACTTGGAAAGAAAGAAAATGAGAAAGGGAGAGAGCGAGAGAGAGAAAGGGACAGCTATCTAGTGGCCAAGAATCTTGTTCTCACATGCCACAAAGTAAATAAACAAAGGCAAATTAAATATTTTATTTGAGATCTCTCGCGTTGAGGAAATGCTCAGCACTATAAAAAAAATCAGTGCGTAACTTTCGCTGCATTTTTCCGCTATTTTTATGCCTTGTGCTAAAATTTTTATTACCAAATAATTTAAGGGGTATCATAGGGTAGGAACAATTAAGTTAAAGTTAAAATATTGGACAATGCAAGCAATTTTGTGAATAGAGTTCTTCAAATATTAAAATTCTCAGAACATTTAAACAACAATAAGGGCCACGTTTATTTTTTTTATATATACAACTGCAGGGTATGCACACAGTCAAGCACTCAACGCCTGTTGACGGAGAACACATGAGTATGTGAGTGAGTGACTGTGAGCCATAATGCAATATTTATGAGCCATGAAAATGCAATTCGAGTCTTCCTGGCAGACAGACGCCTCACACCTCACACAATTGACTGCAGTTTTCAGCTGCGACTTCCTTAAGCAGCAGCTTCCGCAGCAGCAGCAGCCATGGAAATTGTGGGTGCTGCACTCCCCTCACTCTCCCTCTCCCTCTCCCTATCTCTAGCTCTGTCTCACACTTTTTCCTAAAGTTTCGGGCTGCCATAGACAGCGGGGCGTATGCGCAATAAATTAAACGCTGTCATTTCGCCCAGTCGAGTCAACTCAAAAGTCAATTAATAACAGGCAGCAGCAACAACAACAACAACAACAATGTGCTACTCCAGACATGCAACAGCGACGACCGACCACAACTGACGTCACAAGCCGCCTCAGCTGAGCTCTCTGGTCAGTTCAAAAGGTTAAATTGGCTACGACATTCGCCAGCTGCATGAACGTGAGAGAGTTTTAGCTGAGGAAGCAGCCAAAAGTTATGTTAACTTAAGTCATGTCCCAAATGCCACAACAACAAGAACAAGAAGTCACAACAGCAACAAAAGAAAAAACAAGATTTACATGATAATTTAGCAGCTTCAATTAAGCTCATTTTGCTTTGGAATAATTAAATAAAATAAATTAAATATTAATAGAATAGAAAATGAACTGAATAGATAAACAAATTTAAAAACTATGTACAATAATATCCTAAAAAACTATTTTAAAAAATTAATGAATGAAGATTATATAAAAATAAATCGGAAAAGATTTTAAAAATATATTATTAATATTTTTTTAAATAAATTGAATAACTTTAGAGCAAAATCTTTCAGACTGAGTATTATTTATGTGTACATTTTGTGCAATTTTGAATGCTCTCCAAAGATTTCACCCAATGCACACAATTATAGCCAACAACAACTTTGCATAAACTCGGCTCCAATCAAGTCTGCAACAAGTTGAAAAACCAATCTGCAATAGCTGAGCAGCTGCCTCCTAATCAGTGTGGACAATTGCCTGGGCCAGAGACGCTTTCAATTACGCGAGTGAAATGCCAGTAATATGCGCTTTAGAACAAAGCGAAAATTGGCCCAGGCAGCTGCTGCCGCGAACACGTGCCGCTGGCTGCGATCCAAGTGCAGGAGATGGCACAGACGCCCCCACCCCCCAGCCACGACATTCACTGACTGAATGATTGGCAAGCGTGCGAGGCGGGAGGGTTGGTAATTGACCGACAGCCGCAAAAGTGAAAATCTAAACCAAACGAAATTCTGGTTTCAATTGCTCGCGGTTGTATTTGCTTTTTTTTCTCTCTCTCTTATTTTCAGTTTCCTACGGTTGAGTGCAACGAGCAGCTAGCGGCAAGCGGACTTTGCCATTGTTTAGCCGAGATTTTCTGTTTGTTCCAGCTGCTTGACGACGTTAAACACACAAACACATACACACACACAGGCAGGCAGGGGTGTGCGAGGCGGAGAAAGAGTCTAAGTTAGTTGCCTGCAACTCCATCATCAAACGGCTAAACGAGTTTTAGCGCCAAGTGCCAGTCCCGTCAGTCCGTCTGGGGCTGTGCCATTGTTTTTTGGCCTGGTTCAATTCCAACGCTTGGCGTTTGGACAACGCCTTTTGGAAAAATTGAAAATGATCGCCGGACAATGAAGCGTCTGCAAAGCTTGCTAAACAAAACGAGCCACTTAGAGAAGGAGAGAGGCAGAGATAGAGAGAGGAGGCGAAGTGTTGGCGATTTCATAACAATTATTGCCAAATGCTGCCTCCTACAACAACAACCGAAATCGAAACGATTCATGAACGAAGCAACAAACGCCGCATTCAAAATCATTTTTATGCATATGCTTTTATATCTCGAGTGTATTCTTTTTCTCTATTTTTTCTCTTAATTTTTCGCCGGCTGTTGCGGCTTTGTGGCGTGGGCGATTTTTGGGTGTGCAGAAAAACGTTAGCCAAGTGCTTTGCGTATTTTTATATGTAAAACATTTTCCAAGTGGCCATTTGGATGCCGTCTATATAAATACATTTGTATGTTTTTGTATATATAGTAAGGAAAATTTTGTTTTCGATTCATTTAGTCATCAAAAATATTTATATATCATTTTGTTGGATATTTTTACCTTTCAAAACAATCACAATAATTTTTGAATATACTTATATTTTGTAAAAAAAACTTAGGTAAATAAACTGTTTACTGTCAATATCCGAACTTCCAAGAAAATATTCTATTAATAGTTCCCCAACTTCAAATACCTGTCAATATTAATCTTCTAGAAAATGTTCTTCAAATAGTTCCCCAACTTAAAAAAAAAGCCTGTCATCAGCAACTTTTGTGCTTGGAACTATACTTCACCTAAATTTATGCTTAAGATAGGCCTAATATCGACACTTCTTTAAAAAATATTTCTTTTGTCGGGGATTCTTAGAAGTTTGGGGCTCAGCTTAAGAGCTGCAACAACAGTTAGAATGCATTTAAACTACCGTTAGCAAAGAGATTCCCGAAGCGCTCTTCAAACAAAATTTTCATATGTTAATTTTTTCGTCAAATGTTTTTATGATCCAACAGTTGCTTTTATTTTTATGTTTTTTTCTGTGTTTCGTTGCTTAATTTGCATTTTATTTGTGTTATTAAACTAAATTGTTGCTAGGCTAGAGCTATAAAAAAAAACTGTTTTCACTTTCGCAAACTAACAAAAGAATTCGGGCAAACAGATTCCATAACAGACTCTCCCCAAGAAATGCACACAAAATTCAAGTCAAATCAAATCGAAAAAAGCACAACTTAAATATGCAGTCAGAGTTGTATGAAAGATATACAAGAGTTGGCAGAGTCTCAACCTTATAAACCGGTTTACACCTGTCTCTGCGATATGTAAAATTATGAAAGAGCTGGGCATAGAATGCATAAATAATTTACAAAACAAACAACAACAAATCTTTTATGAACACAAATTTAGTGTTGTTGTGTGTTATTGTTGCTATGGTAAACAATGGGAATGCAAATTGACTGGCCGCATGACGTTTTATGATTTGTAATGTTAATTATGCGCTGATGAATAATCCCAACAAGTGAGAGAAAGGGAGGAGGGCTGCAGCTTCATTAGTCAGCTCGTCAAGTAGACAATAAAGCGAATGCATGAGCATTAATGCATATATTTATACTCAGATATACATATAATTTATAAAACAGAAGGGGGAATACGCATAAAACTGAAAGTGCCAAAACAAAATGCGGAAACACTTCCACATATGGCATATTAAGAGAATTTTGAACGCATTGCGTTTATATATATGTATCATATATCAAAACTTTTGCGTTATTTCAGTTCGATACAAAAGTAAAAGTTAACCAGCTGCCCTCCCAGTTAAATGGGCGAAATGGGTGTGGCCAGAGCTGGAAGAGCTCTGATTGCGACGTGCTGTTTACTAAATAGAAAATCAAGGAAAACAGTGAAATGCCACGGAAATGCGTCAAGAAGTTAAAACGAATTGAAGGCGGCGCAGTTTCAGTGGGTGGCTATAGATGCGTATGTGGTGTCTTCCTCTTCTCATTCAGCTAGCAGTCAATGTTAACATAAACACAACAACAACAACAGCAACAGCAACAACGGCAACAACAACTGGAGACTTATAAACATTGTTCGATCGAACGCTTGAAAATATATGTACTTTGTTTATAATAAATGCTCTAAAGGCTTATAAAAATAAACGCATCAATTGCAATGCCGGCAAAGAACGCAGCCAAAGGCCGATACTTGCTGCTGCTTCTTTCAACTCGCTGCCCCTCGCATTGTTTATAAACTGGGAAATGGCAAATGTGTTTATGGAATGGCAGCTGGTGCATACGACTCACGTGGCTTGATTAATTGTGAAGATTGAACTTACCTGGAAAGCAAACAGAAAGAGAGAGAGGGAAAGAAAGTTAATGAACATACAGAGGAAAATTACAGAGTTGTGAATAAGTGAGTTACGTTAGCAATTTAAATGGAAATTATTTCTACAACCTACCACAAATGAAGAATAATTGATTATGTAATTGTAAAGGCCAAAAGTTCGGGGAAAACAATGGACATAAACGCAAGAAATATATGCAGAGTATATACTATAGAGAGGGGTTATCGCTTACTTCTTATCTATTTATAGATTTTCATCTACAATCGATTAGTTTTCCCATGTCTACAAATGAATGTTTAAACTCTTTTCTTATTAAGTTCGAACTTTAACCAATAAAATCCCACTCTTTCTATCTCTGATAGTCGCAGTTCCACTTAGTTAATTTACTCCACGAGTATTCATCCGAATGTAACTGATAGTCGACTCAATTATAGCCGCCAATTTATGTTCCCAATAATCATTTATGCATCACATGTCGCAATTGATTAAATATAATCGATCGCTTGATTAATCGATTGATTTATCTTTCTGCTTGGATTAACATATTTTAATTAGAAATTCGCTATGCATCACATAGTTTACCGACTCCCCATTGGGTGTAACTTCAAAGTCAATGTTCTGCTGCTTCTTCTTCTCTCATACGTCTACTTTGAGTAGTAGTTGTTGTTGTTGTTGTTGTTGCTGCTGCTTGTTGTTCTGCTTCTTCTTCTGTGAAATCAACGCTACCATCATAGAATAATGGCATTATCACAAGGCGACAACGACGACGACAACGATGAAGACGACGTGTGCAGCGAGTTGCATGACACGACCCAGGACACATACACGCACAAACACTTGCAACACTCATTAGTGTATGTGTGTGTGTGTGTGATGCAAAATAGTTGGCAGCTGAGGCAGCTGCCACAATGACAGCCTCGTATGGAGTGCAATGCACCGGCAACAACTGTGCAACAACTTCTTGCGCCTGCCACACGCCCCACACCCCACGTCCCAAGCCCCACAGCTGCCTGCTTCTGCTCCACTGGCAGCAAACAACGCGCAACTTTTATGCCCGTCGCCGTCGACGCTGTCGTCGCCCGTCTGTTGTCCGCCCAGCAAAGTTTTTCTCTTTTTTTTATGAACCAAGTGAAGTTTTAATATTATTATGCCACGTCGGAGTGGCGAAGCAGCAGCAGCAACAAAGTCGGCAAGACACGTCTCAGACTCTTGACTTATTTCGACTTTGCCACAATTTGCGGCAAAAAGTGTGCCGCAAGCTGAGCCAAAGCTGCTGCTCTGCGCAACTCGGACTCACGGACACAAACGCAAACTAAAACCCGTAGTCCATGATGATGCCCAGCTATTATGAACGGCTATATCAATGCCAATTCTCACGCGCTGACAAAACAAAGCCAATGATATTTTTTAATGTGCGCCATTCAATGATTGATGCATTTTAGTTCAAATTGTCATAAACTGCAGCAAAAGGGGTAGACAATGGCAAATGCCTCACCAAATACACAGTCAACCCCCCTCTCTCTCTTTCTCTTTCTGTGTGTGGCACGCGTTTCCTTACGCTTTATGCGCGTTGCGTTTTTATGAACGAGTGATTCAGTTATGTGCAGAAACTGAAAGCGACCTCATTTGTGTTTATGCCACGTACAATATGGCTCTGGCCGGACCGGCCCATGAGTCAAGCACTTTGGTGATCGTGCCCAGTAGCCGGCTACGTGCGCGATCCACGCTGCGGCGCTGCACTGCCCTGCGCTCGGCCCCGGTTCTGCCCCGTGCCCGGCTCGTTGTGCGGCCCTTCCGGCCCCGAAAGAATCGATTTCTTTATGCACAGAAAGAAAACAAAAACAACTCCATGCTGGCTTTTAAATGGGTTCGTTGGCATCGTTGCAAAATATAGATGACAGACAGCCTGGCAACATGTTGCAGCAACATGCAGCGGCCGCTTATCTGCGCCTGCTCTCAAAAGCATTTAACGATTTCCGTTAGCTGCGACTCCTTCACACAACTTGCCCACGCCAGCACGAAAAACAAAATAATAAAGCCCAAAAAAAATATGAAGATAAATAAATAATTCGACTGGAGATTTTGCAAGCCGTGCCACGAGCAAAACAAGAGAGAACTTAGTTTCCAGTTGCTGTAGCTTAAATACCCTTACATATTCATATCTAAGCCATCTACCAGACTATAAATATGTTAGGAGCATAAGAAAACTCGTTTTAGACGAGTTTTTGCAAGATGTCTTTGGCAAATATAAAATGTTTTACACAAAAGTTTGTTCTCCTTAAGATATGTTCTGATGTTTCCTGGATTCATAGACTCATCATGAACAAGAACTAAATATACCTCATGGGAATCAAAGTTCCCATCAAATTTATTGACAATATCATAAAATATAAGGGTATAAAAACATAGAGATGCCCCAAACAATTTGCGTTTGCCTTTTAAATATTTATGAATAACATCAACAAAAAAAGAAAAGAAAAAAAAACAGGCGTCGAATTTTGGTAGGGTTAAAGCCTCGGGCATGTCATGTGACAGGAAATGAAGCTAATTTGTTGGCGGGGTGTGGCTGCTGCTTGGCCAAAAAGGAGGGCGCGGACAAAGACAAAGACCAGGCCAGGCCAAGGCGATTGCAAAAGCAAGGAATCGGCCAGGTAGAGCTCATATTTACATTCAGTCTTTATGGCAAATGTATAAAAGCGCGCGTTCAAAAACGCATTCACATCACATTTTATGACGAGTTGTCAACACACACCCACACACACACACACAAACACAAACATATATCAAGCATACATAACACAACAAAGGAAACATCCTGCCGCTCTCTTTCGCTCTTTTGCTATTGCCTTTCAACTTGCCTGGGCAAAATATATATGAAAGCTTTCTGTATGAGGACAAAAGCTTGCGGCAGCTTCCCATGCACTGAGCGAAAACCATGAGTAAATTCTAACATTTTTAAGACTTGACTGAGCATTTAACTTAAATAAAAAGAAATGAAGCAGCTCGATTTTCTAACTAAAATTAATATATGTCAAAACTACACATAAATTATTAACTGATGCTGACACTTGTCTGTCAGCTATTGCAAAATTAAATCTAGCATATTTTTTGTTAGTGCATCGTAAAATAGAACACTTTTCCACTTTCAGCATTAAGCAAACATCATAATCAAGCATTTTGCCGCAATTTTATAGACAAGGGTTTGTGTACCAGGCACCGAGTTGAGGGGGTGAATAAACAACAAGACAACAAAGCCACCCACGCGGCCCGCCCTTAGAATGTCAGCTGTGGCCGTGAGTCATACAGCCAACAGCTGTTGGTGGGTTGCCCCGTTGCCAACTGAGGGTGGCCAACTCATCACCCCCTTTTTGTGTGTGGGTGAGTCAGCAAGATTGTGGAAAGTGTGAACTGGGAAGGGAAATGACTCAAAAAGGAAAAGCTTTTCGTCAACTGTCAAGCAGATAATGAAACGTGTTGCTGTGCGTTTAATCAGCAGCGAAAACGTGTTGCAAGCTGAAATTAGAGCATTCGCATTTTGAATGTGGCAGAAACGTGAATAAACAAAGAAAGTGTTCGCCCTGACTCCTGGCACTTGTCCACTTGATGTCAAGTGCAGCCAACAGTTGAAATGGAAGTGAATTTCAGATTTAGCTGCTCGAGGGTGGCTGCCATCTGTTTCCCGCTCTCCCTATCTCTATCTCTCTCTCTCGCGCTCTCCTTCTCAAGTGATTTGTGGTCGATTTTTGACGCCGATTTGCAAAAAAAATTGCCTCACATTTGGCAAGGGCTGCTTTGTTCTTTAATACTCGTTGGCCGTGTGGCAGCCACATGTCGCAGCATGAATGGTCCTCAGGCGTAAATGAATTATACGCATACGCTCGTCACGACACATTTTAATATAATTTTGAAAATCTTACGGCTCAGAGTTTAATAATAGATTTAATAAAAGAATGGAATCCAGGCCAGTTTGTAGCACTTCATGAGAATTCTTCAGCGCTTATCAGCGCGGTAATTCTAAGTAAGATTTTTGCTAAATATATATTTATTTATTTATATAACTATATTTATCAGCAAAGCCGCATACATTTTTTCTTTGCATAAATTCACAAGTATACAAAAAAATAGCATTCTTTTGTTTTCCTTATTATTTTGTTTGGCTCATAAATAATTTTGGTATTTTTAATTATTGAAAATAAATCGTTGAACGCAAAGGAATGCCTGACCATATTAAACACGCGTGAGTTGCCCATTTTTATTTTTTGCAGCCACACCCCAACATGGCCATGCTGAAACGCTTTGCAGCTGAAGCCCCAACATTAATTGGCTTTGCTCGTGGCCTTTGGGCCAGCAAAAATACACAAAATACGAATAAAAAAATATTCTTAAAGTTACCTGTCACGACGTTGTGTATCTAATATCCAACTAATATTTGCTTATTAACCTTTGCCCATATCGCTGTCAGTATGTATATGTGTTTGTGTGGCAAGATAGCGGACAAAGTTAAACTAAATATAAATATATGTTCGAGCTATCGCTTGCAACCAAAAATTTATAGCTGAGTTATTTGATATATTTTACTTTAGGTTAAAATTCCCAATAAGTTATTGTTGCAATTGAGGGCTGTAAAACATAACAAGTTATCGAAAAATGTATAGCTGAGGTTTTTGATAGACTTTACTATACCAAATATAACGTTATAATTCCCAACCAGTTCTTGTTGCAATTGAGTGTTGTAAAACATGACATAAACTCTCGACTTGTCTATCGCTTTCTCAAGCACTGCAAACGTTTTAAAAGTTGTATTATTATCACTTTGTTGTAGGTCATATAAAGTGCGGCGATAAGGCACAACTCTCGATAAAAGCGCCAACAAATTTAATAAAGTCAGACAGTTTTACCTTTTATTTGGGAGAGTGTGAGTTGTATATTTGCTTTTGTGTGTATGTATGTATATATTTATATAGCAACAGGTTTAATTTAGTCAGAGTCCACACATGCCCCAACCGATTTACTGATAAGTTTCTTACATTCCCTGACGCATCCAGATATTACACATATGAAGCGGAAATGTGTGCACATATCTGGCGACATGCCTTATAAAATCTAGAAACAATAACCCTATAGAAAAATACAACATGAATCAGCCTTAGATGCTGACCAAAAAGATGAGAAAGAAGGTGAAACACTCACTTATAAAACAAAAAACAAATCAGCAATGCGATGACGCATAAAGTTTAAACAAATTAAATTGTTTGCCGCAGCGGGGAGTGGCTCATAGGTGTTAATCATACAAACACTCACAGGGTAAATCAGAAACAAAAAATTAAGCAAATATATAAGAAAAAAAACGAACTGCTCTAGTTAAGACTGCTTTTTAGGATATATACCCTGTAATTGGGAAATTTCAAGGAAGACATATAAAGTTTAAGCTAAAGCAACATTCGTATCTCCATAAGAATTATTATATAGATTGAAGACAAGTTTTAAAATTTGAAGAGCAGAACTGGATCTATGAAAGCAGGTGCGTAAGTCGAACTTTTTACTCCCTAGCCTCTGGACTAGTTTAAGTAACTATCCCAGATTAGTTTATCCTCATATAACTTCAAGCTAAGACATCTCTTTTGCCTGTCACACAGATTTGCACAACTTTATGATATTATACATTCGCTGCATTCAAATTGTTTGTTTATCAGTTGCAAATGGTTGGGCGAAAAGTAATTTCAAGCGCCAAAAAGTGTGTTGAAATATTTGTTTATTGTTTTCATTTAATTTGTTTTCAATTTGTTACGCATTTATCGCTGCCTCGAAAAAAGTTGGTCAAGCGATAAGTTGCAAAGGAAGTGTGTGCTCTTTAAAAGAACCATTGATATATATATTAAAAAGTATATTTATATGTACTTATATGCATATGTCTTGTCCAGAACGTCTTGGCTTATCAACGCTTTACCACAAATATGCCATACGAGTAGAAGTATATGGCATACTATATAACCATATAGGAATGTGTGTTGTCGCAAGTGCAAACGCAGGCGCCGGCGCACTTTTGAATGGCAACGGTCGCAATTTGCATATTAAACGCGTTGGCCAAATGTATCTGATGGATACACAGCGAAAGAGATAGATAAAGAGACAGCGGCAGACACAGCGGCAGCTGCTTAATATGCATGCAGCACAAACTAAAGCCTGAAGGCTACTGAAATCAATAGACAGCAGACACCACAAACCAACAACAACAACATCAACTCGAATGCAGCAACAAAAACAACAACAACAGAGATTATTTTACAATGCACTTGGAGAATGTGAGCGGAATTCGCAATTATTATAGACTAAAAGATTAACATCGAACGCTGCTCGAGAAGAGAGAGAGCGGAGAGACAGACAGACAGACAGACAGACAGACAGACATCGAGAGAGATGGAGATAAAGAGAATTTGCAATGCATTGTTTTGTCTCACAGGTGCTCTCTCAGGTACTCAGCGAAGACGGCTTGAATTTTGATATGGATCGAAATTTAAAATGCTTCTTAGATAGGCATCAAAAATGATCTAAAAATGTAGCTTAAGCAATCTTATAATATTTTTTATACTTTATGCCACTCCATTATTTCCTTCGCCAATTTTCATGGGGTGTTTTCTTGCGTAAAATCTAATAATATTTCTACCCCTTGGACAACATGAATTGCGTCTTAAATCTACCAAAAAGTAAAAATAAATAAATAAGAGAAATGTCAAGGAAAACACGCCGGATGCAATGAAATCATCGAGCATTTTTGCAACCACCCATCGCGTGGCTCGAATGCCATATCCTTGCCAAATCCCAAGGCGAAAGTCCTGGCCGAACGCCACGCACAAGCGTATTGCGAATTTTCCGCTGCAGACAGGCGCCAAGAAGCTGTCCTCCAGCTTGGCCGGCAACTGCGTCTGAAGGTCTGCTGCTGCCAAATCGATGGGATGTTCAACAAAGGAGATTTGCACTTGGGGTGCGACCCCAACGAGATTGTGTCTAATCTGCAATCAAAATGCGTTTCTTGACAACTTGGCCTTGAGCGCATAAATCGCCGCTGGTGCCGCCCCCGGACCACGTCGTGTGCCTTAATTGGCAGCTGCAGCGATGGGGTCGCAACTGTTGTGTGTGCGGGACAAGGGGTGTGGGTCGTGGAGTGTGGGGGGGTGAGTGCCAGAATTTTAATTATGGCGCACACGTTAGGTAAATTAACGATCCGACTGCAAACAGTAATTGGTACTGCTAAAAGATATACGAGCCCGAGTTCTTGTCGCTTTTTTTAAGATTCTACATACATGTGTGTCATTCGCGAAGCCCATAAAAACTGTTGTTGTCTAGAGTTTATTTTTAGCTTTAAATGCTTGTCATTAAACAGCTAAAAATCGCTAAAAACAACACGCAGACAACACAAAATTGGTTCAGTTATGTTTTAGCTAATTGCTGTGGGATACACATTCGATTTCAGTGTCAAGAAAACCTATTGAAAAACTGCAACAAGAAAATTATTTACACTAATCTCTAGAAAAGAGAAAAACAAGCGACGCCGACAACAATGACAATGGCATTGAGCATCGAGTGGATTCGATGGCAGAGTGTGAAGGAGCTGCACGAGCACAAGAGACCTCGACAGAGAGACAATGGAAGGGGAGGGACAGCTGGAGACAAGTGCCTGCTGTGTGCTCAAACAGCTGAGCCACAACAAACAGATACATAGATGCGAATCGATTAACAATTACAAAATACACATAAATGTCGACTAAACGGGCACAAACTGATAACTCAAGCAATAAAAAGACATAGAAGTCACAGAAATACTACAAAATTAGATAGATTAGAGAAAAAAGTAGAAATAATCGTAATGAGTTGCTATAAAATGAATCGTGATATTATTTAATCTTAGTTTTTAAAAATAATCAAAGCTTGATAGCAAACAGCTGCAATAAACAACGAAAACAGCTGATAAAATACTCAAGAAATCGGGGTTTTTTCTAAAAACAAGAAGTAAAAGTTAATTACGATTTGACAAAGATTAAATATAACAGATGTACAATATAATTTTGATCCCAGACTCAAGTGGTTGTTATGTCGTATATTAGTCGGAAGTTAATCAATTTTGGCTCGCAATAAAACACATCACATTTTATGCAAATATGGAAAACATTTATTGTGTATCGTAAATAACAGTGTAAAGCCTTTAAAAACTGTAGATTGTACATATTCAAAGGTTTTCCTTATCGTTTTTCTATCTATTCTAGTTTTCGCTCATTTCCACCAAGGAGAAATGCATTTCTTCGAAAAGTGTGAAACACCCCTCAAGTGAATTTGAACCAAGATCTTTGAAAATGAGTTTGAGGCCGATCGGATGGAAAATAAGAAAGTTTCACACAAACGTTTTTCGCGATTTTTTCACACATGCGGGTGGAATTATCCGAACCCCCGTCTTAACGTGCACTTCCATCACACAGTCAGTCGGTCAGTCAGGACAGACAGTTTTAT
The DNA here is from genome assembly GCF_035044405.1 of Drosophila montana. NCBI lineage: Eukaryota > Metazoa > Arthropoda > Insecta > Diptera > Drosophilidae > Drosophila > Drosophila montana. The sequence continues at coordinate 512,148 of NW_026998113.1, read as the reverse complement.
ATATAGAGATATAGAGATATATATATATATATATATATATACACATTTTTAATTAAAAGTGTGACCTTGCCTCTAAAATCTTGTTTTGACTAAATTTAAACGCTTGACATTTTATTGTTTTTCTCATACACCTGAGCTGACAAATGTTTATCGATTCGAAATTCCTGACACTAATCCAAAACTTTATATAGGTAATGACAACAAACGCAGCAGCGCAATAAAAATACTCAGCGCAGAGCGGTAAGGTTTTCCACTAGACCGCGTTTCCCCTCCCCTCCCCCTTGTTTTCATTTTTAAATGACAGGCGACTATTTTTAGAGCGTGCGTGTGAAAGAGAGAGAAAACGTTTAGACGAGGGCGTCAACGAACCAAATAAAGTATAGAAAATAGAGAAATAGAAAGGAAATTCACCCAAAATAACGACTGTTTTTATTACAATTTTATTTGATTTAATTTTTTGAGCTTTTTGCATATGCAAGGGTTCAAATTTTAATGGACGTGAAGACGGCGGCGCATGCTTTAAATTTAATTAAAGTGAAAATTTTGTTCATAAAAACTAAAATAAAATAAAAAGAAGCGCAGCAAAAATGCAAAGAAAGTTTGTTGAATTTTTTGTTTTTAGTTGACTGGCGCAGAAATTGGCTTCGGCTTTGGCTTCAGTTCGTGGTTTGGTTTTTATTTTTAATACTTATTTCTATTTTTATGCAGGCCTCGCAATTGACCCGCTTATTAGCCCGGCTTTAAGCTTGGAATTTGCATTATAAATAACGATATTTTCGTTTACGTGTTGTAATCAATTAAACGTATTTAATACTCTGCTTACACTTTCCATGCATGATATGCAAAATGCGATTTGTTTCTATTTCCAACAAAAGAAATCACTTTTTTCCCTCTTTTCTTTCGTCCAAATATTTGCGTGTAAATTATTTATGCAAACGTTGAAATGTTTATGGTAAAAAATAAACAATAATTGGCCACAGTAGCTACAGATTTTTATTCTCAAACAATGAACAACAATTGAGTTTTCAATTTATGGATGACTCGGAGAAAACACCTCAACAAAAATAGGTAATTTCGACAAAACGAGAAAGAATTAATTTGAGTAAAGGCTTTGCAGAACAAAAATTTTAATTAAATTGAATTTATCGTAAAGCTTCATTATTTTTAATTGCATTCGCAAAATTGCACTTGCAAAATTGAAAGAAGACAAATCTGCTTTTTGTAAATGCCTCACAGATTTCAGAAAATCCAATTCGGATTAACAAATTTCTTAATTTTTTTCTGTTTTTGGTTAAAGTCAAAAATATGCAGAAACAAGTACACGAACCGAACCTAAAACTCGGAGTTGAACTGAACTAGTGATAATTAACATTGGGTCTGCAGCCCTGGTACATATTTTTATCACAGTTATCATACATATTTGTTCAAAGCGCTTCCTTAAATCCAAAATTCAAACAAAATACTCACATTTGTGGGATTTAAGCTTTAGAAACTATCAAAATGCGGAAACATGGGTTGGATGCTAATAGATAAATCTGACTGCGACCGTCTAGACATGCAATTTTATCCTGGCAGAGAGCAGCAAAGCTGCTACGATGGCAACTTTACCAGCTGCACACACACACACACACCCATAGGCAGACACACGCACACCTACATATCGATAAAGAGAGTTTGAGGGTGTGCTGCCGGCTGCTGTCGCAAAAACTACCCCCAAAATTGAAATCGAAATTAAAAAAGGAATAGAAATAAACAGAAATCGCATCGAACTGTAAAGCAAAAACTAAAAAATATAAGCCCCCCAAAATCTCCGCCGCGCTACTACAGCTGAAGCAGCACATTTGAGTGCGTGCAGCGTTGGGGGAGGCGACGGCGGTATTCAGGTGAGACGTTAAACGGGCGTGTCAGCAACGAGTTAAAAAAAAAAAACAGCTGTGTGCCAAATGGCGACAGGAGGCCATGGAAAAACAGTTAAGAATAAAATCAGTTGACGGCTGCCTGGAACGGACCCAAAAATAAAAAAATTATAATACAACAACAGCAACAACAATAACAACAACAACAAGAAGAAGAATTCCACGCTTGCGGGCCGCAATTTACATAAAACACGCAGAACCAGTTTTTAGTATTTTTTAAGTCGTGTTCTGTTGGTCAAGAGAGTGCGCGCGCGAGAGCGAGAGAGAGAGGGCAGCCGCAAGAGAACGCTTAAAACAAACGCTTGCACTTTGAGCTTTATGTACAAAAACTACAATAGCTTGCTTTAGATATACAAAAACAATAACATAAGAAGAGGAAGAAAAAACTTACCCATAGCTCAGTACCCCAACTCATTTTGTTGTTGGAGCTTGGCGCTGCTGCTGCGTTTTCTGGTTCTGCCAGTTTCTGCTGCTGCGCTGCTTTTGCTTGATCCGTTTGCCACTGTTATTATAATTATTGTTGTAAACAACAGCGAAACATGGGGTAAGGTAAATAAAATAAAAAAAAAGAATAGAAACTGAGAATTTTGTTTCGTTTTCGTTGCCTTTGCTTTTCGCCTAATTGCCTGTGAACAAACGACAACAAAACGAAAAGAGAGCAATTTCCAATACTCTGCGATTCCAGCAACGTTGAATGCAGACGTGTCCACAGGCGCAGCGGCGACGCCGGCTGCGGCAGCGGCAACGGCATCGGCAGGTAGATCAAATGGTTAAGGAATTTCGTTTGTGGAATGGGAACGGGTATAGGACTCTAAAAAAGTGCTGCCAATCGCTTTCAAACAAACAACAGCAACAAATAAAACCGGCCACCGCCGCTGCCGCTGCTGACGTCAAGAAAATTTTCGTGCACTGGCATTTGCTGCAGCCTAGCGACAGAGAGAGAGAGAGAGATAAAACGCGATTTGGAGAGCATGGCTGCATTTCGTAATTGGGAGAGTGCGAGAGTCAATTGGAACGTATAAGCAATCATTTATTTATGACTTTCGATACATTAAAATATTAAACACATAAAGCCGCACGCGCGCCTCTCTTTAATTAAATTTGCCATTAGTTTTAATTTTCAATTTAACCGCTGCCAAACAACGAGCCGCAATGGCTACAACAAATTCGACGCCAGAGCTCACAATAGGCAAATGTGCCTATTGTTGTTTTTTACATAATTTCGCACACACACACACATACACGGGCGCGGGCGCACACACACACACACACGCACACAGCAACGAGCAGAGGCCGAATGCACGCACTCTGCTTCTTCTATGCTGCATTGTTGGTTTTTTTCGCATCGTATTGAACTGAAGTGCAGCGTTTGGGATTTAACATTTTTTGCCGTTCAAGTGTTGCACAATATTTTTATCACACTGATATGCGCTTGCACTTAGTATGCGTCATAAATTTAGGCGACACAAACACTCGCAGGCACACACACGAATATAATTGAATTGTTGTTTTTTTCTCGCAAAAACAAGCAACATGCGGACCACGCGTACCTTTACTTTCGCCGATTCGATTGCAACTAAAACAAAGCTCATCGGTGTGACCGTACTGCGATATAGTAAAAATACTTAAAATAAACCGATGCTACAATCGACGAAATGTGTTATCGATGAGTAAGTAACGAATAGTCCGCAAATATAAGTATCGAGTAAAAGGAACTTTATCGTTATTTTCAAATTGAGTATCGCGCAATTACTTTGCACAAAGAGGAAACGTATTAAACTTTGTAACAATTACATATAATTTATTGATTTAATAACTAACTAAATAGCTGCCATTAATAGGCTTTGCTCGCCTGTTGCAGCTTGCATCATTAATTCTGAAGTTGCGTATTTTTCTGCAAATAATTTTGCATTAAATTATATACAGTAATGCAATAACAATTACAAAAAGTTCATTTCAAATCGTTGCTTAAGCTAAAACATAAAATTATATGCTTGTTTGTGTGTGTGTGTGTTAACATATAGTACAGTCATTGGACTTTTGTTTCTGTTCTGAAATTCAAGCATTCTAATCGAGTATTTTGCATAGATTCGAGACATATTCGGTTGGGCAATAAAAATAGATCGGGCTAAAAACTAAAACACGGCTGGCAGCAACGGCCCAAATTCAACACTAATACACATATCTGGCTTAACTAAATCATTGTGCCCAAACTTATTACTCTAATTAGCTGCATTTAGCCCGCCGCCGTCTGCAGCAGCAGCTCTGCGGCCATTTCCAAGCTCCAGCCGGACTGATGCAGTGCCTGCTCACACTGGGATCTGCCGGCGACGCCCAGCCGAGTCAGCTGATCGATCTTGTAGTGGCGCTGAGCCAGCTGTACATCGCCGCTGGCGGCGCGCAGTGCATTGCGCACATCCTGCTCCACAGCGGCGCTGCCCAGCTCCAGCATCAGCTGCTGCAGTTTCTCCTGTTCGCGCTGCGCCTCCGCCGGCACCGGGGCATATAGCTGATGGGCGCCCTCGAGCTGCTGCTGTTGCTGCTGACGCATTTTGTCCAGACGCCGCTGGATTTGCTGTGCCGAAAGCGGCGGCGGGGCCAGCGGTGCCGGACGATGCGGACGCAGATAATCGTCCAGAGTGACCTCATCGTAAATGGCCGCGCCACTGCCATTGGGCACCTGGCCGTAGTAGGCGGAACCGGCCATGCTGGCGGCAACTTGATCATAGCGCTCGCCGCCGGAGGACGCCACGCTGCCATACAGCGAAGCATTCGAAGCGTAGACGCTGCTCTTGGGCGCCACCACGCGATTGGATATGGCCACAAACGAGTGATGCGTTTCCGGCTGCTGCGACTGCGGTGCCTGCCGCTGATTTTGATACAGTTGCTCCGCCGACTCCGGCGGCGGCGGCTGTGCATAGTACTCCGAGGACGTGGCTGCCACACGTTCATACCAAATGCGATTCACGACACTCTGCGTGGTGACAGATGCTGCTGCTGCAGCGGTCTCCACATTATTCTGCTTGGGCGTGGGCGATGCCTGACTGCCGTTGGATGTGGGACTGGAGTGATTCGATAGATTGCCGCTGCCAGCGGCGTTTTTCAGGGGCGTGAGATTCTGTTTGTAGACAATCTCCTTGTTCGCATACATTTGCGCCGAGTTGCGTTGATAATCCTCCTGTGCCTTGTTGCTGCCGCTATACATGTCCTTCTCCAGCTCAGCTATAAAGGATTTGTCCAGCAGCACGCTCTCCGAGGCTGGCTGCGATTGCCGCTGCTGTTGCTGCTGCTGCTGCACGGTTGTCACCTCATGGCGCTCCAGCGTGAGGTTGCTCAAATTGTACTGCATTGCGGCCGATTCCAAGGCGGGTATGTTCTCCTTGTTGGCATGCCCGTTGGCAAGGCCAGCGCCAAAGAGATTCTTGCGTGCAGCTGGACTGCCGTAAACGGGCGCAACAACAACAGGCTCAGGAGCTGGGGCATTCGAGTAGAGCATTAGAGCGCCAGCGGTGGAATCCAGGCCGCTGGTATCGAACGGATCCCGCACAGGCGTCTGCTGCTCGCGCTTGTGCAGCTGCTGGGCAAACTCAATGGTGTTGGAGTAGGTGGGCGGCATTTGATAGGGCGGCGGCTGCAGGCGTCCCGGAGAGGCGGCAGCTGCCGACTCAAAATCAAACTGCGGTTGCTCGTTGAAGAAGGTGGGCGTGTTGGGGCCCGAGGAATAGGCTGTGCCAGCGGCAGCCTCAGCAAATGTGGGCACATCAATGGGCGCATCCAGCAGGCAAAAGGAGTTGTCCAGCTGCAGCGAGGAACTGTCGCCAGCGGCCAGAGCTGCCGTCGGACGCATCTCAGGCGAGATGTCGATGAGAATGCCCTCCTCCTGCTGCTGCTGTTGGTGCGGCGGCGGTGGCCGGTTCGGACCTCTTGCTGACATCTTATGCTTGACCGCATTGCGTCGCTGCAGACCGCCACAATCGTTGACGAGCTTGTTGTAGGAGAACTGCTTGCTGGATATGGACTTGCGCTCCTTGACATGACCCTGCGGCGACTGTGTGGCCTGTGGCGTCAGTGAGGCGCACTTGCGCTGTCGCTCCTCGCCATTGGGCGGCGCAGCGGTGGCACCGCCAGCACCACCCCAGCAGAAGCCAAAGGGCGAGCCAGGCGCTGCATTGCCTCGCATTTGGACATCGCCGAGACGTCGCTGCTCCAGCAGCGCGCGCGGAAAGACGCCAATATCGTAGGTACGCTGATTTTGGCCCTTGATCAGCTTCAGCTCCGAGCGGCCATCGATGATGGCAATGCTGTCGCCCGGCTCGAGCTGCAGACCCTTGGCGTCATGATAGCTGCGCGTGGCGCGCATCACCGGCGGCGACATGCTGCCCAGATATTCCCTAGACGAGCAAAGAGACAGGATTAGCGAGGGTTCTACATTATCAAAGAGGGAGCTTACTTGAGTGCCGCAAACGTGGGTCGTTCGCCGGGCGTCTTGTCCCAGCACTGCAGCATCATGGCATACACATCAGGCGGGCACGCGTCCGGCTGATGCAGTCGCTCGCCCTCGCGATCGATTTTGCGTAATATCTGGGAGCCATTTAGGCCCACCCACGGATCCTCGCCGAAGCTAAACATTTCCCAGAGCGTAACGCCAAACATCCAGGTGTCCGAGGCGTGCGAGAACTGACGGAAACGCAACGACTCGGGCGCACACCACGGAAAGGGCACCTTCTTGTGCTCGGACATGACATAGCAGTCATCCTCCTGGGGCAGCGCACGCATCAGACCAAAGTCGCCAATCTTGATCTTGTTGCCGGCAGCCAAGAGCACATTGCGGCAGGCGAGATCGCGATGCAGAAAGCGCTTCTGCTCCAGATAGGCCATGCCAGTGACAATCTGCACGGACCAGTTCCAGATGTGGGTCAGCGATGTGTGGCGGCATTGCTTGCGCAGCGTGTCCAGCAGCGAGCCGCGCTCCGCCAGCTCCGTGATCATCATCATGGGCTGGGATAGCACCACGCCATACAGACGCACCAGATTCGAGTGATCCAAGGCGTGCATGGCCTGCACCTCGCGAAAGAAGTCATCAATGATGCCCGGCTGTGTCAGGTTGTCCGACTTGAGCACCTTGACGGCCACCTGGAGCACCTGGCCAGCCGGCGAGGCGCTCCACTCGCCGCGCCGCACCACACCAAAGGAGCCATCGCCCAGCTTCAGGCCCAATGTTATGTCCTTCTCATGTATCAGGCACGTCAACGCGCCCGGCTTCAAATGCTGCTGCTGCTGTTGGTTTTGCTGCTGCTTCTTGGACGAGGGCTGCTTGCCGCCGCCAATCAGCTTGGAGAGTATATTCTTGCGCCACTGATGGGCCTTCTTCTTGCGCACCGCCTCCACCAGACGCCTTATGGCCGGCTTGCCCAGGCCACAGCGCTCCAGATCATCGGGCAGCACGTAGTCAAAGTGCGCCAAGCGAGTGACCTGCAGATCATCTCGTATGCGCTCCAGGAACTGTTCCAGCTGCACCTCCCGCAGCAAATCCTCCAGCCAGGAAGTCTCGCTGGCGCTGCCATCGCCACCCGCAGGTGAACCCATTATTGTGTGAGCTGCGAGGCACAAAATAAATAAAATTAAAGAAATAAGCCAATTTGAAGACAATCTTCAGAATTTAACAGAAATTAAAGAGGCGTCTTTATGAGAAACAGTGCCAACATCTGAGATCTGAGATGAAAATCGCGATTTAACAGAGGGAAAATACCTTTTAAAATGTGTTTCGCTTAATCCTATGATTTGACATAAAAAATATTTCATTAAAAATATGTTTTTTGATCTGGAAACCTTTTCCTTGGGTGTTTCGAGTACTTTGCTTACTTTGTGAGTGGAAAACTATTCCAAGTCTTTTAATGATTAATACTTCCATTTGGCTAACAGCACAACTTTTTCAATATAATCTATTGGAGTATTCGACTATTCAGAAATTGTTATAGCCAAAAATAAATTCCCTTCTCCCATTCTTAGCGCTCTCTGAAATTGCCTAAGAAATGCAATTTTTCACAATATGTTGGCATAGTTTTAAAGGTGAGAATCCCCCTTTTTTTTGGGCATGCAACACACTCCACAAATTGGAGTTTGTTTGTTTTTTGTCTCCAGTTGAGGCGGGGACTTCCCACGCTCACGACAATTTGAGAAATTTGATTTCCATGCCGCTCACGTCTGTTGTGTTACATTTTCTCGGTAAAAAAAAAAGGTAGAAAAACATTGAATTGTGTCTAGCTTTTAGTTCGAACATGTTTAAACGGGGTTGCGGTTCGCTTTCAAACTTGTTGGTACGCCCATTTTTTCGAAAAGCCGCGGCGAACTTGAACCCATAAAGTAGAGACATAATTGCCTTAAAGTACTTAGTTAGCGAAAGTGCCATATGAGTATTTATGGTCAGCATAAAATTAAAATTGCCCACCAGTCGCTGCTTTATTATCAATAGCAACAGCATTACGTCAGCTATAAGCAGCGGTAACAGCGCAGGCGACGCAGACTGTGACTGCGACAGCGACTGCGCTGCTGCATGCAAGTGGGCCACGCAGTGCCTGTGCGCGTGTGTGTTTGTTTGTGTATGTGAGGAAGAGAGCGAGAGAGACTAAACAAATAGCAGAGCGCGCAGCTGCAACATCAACAGCATTCGTGACGTCAAAGTAGCTGCGACTGCAACGAGTTTCAAAAGAATTCTTGACGCGTGCTAAAGTTGCATTTGTAAACGATAAGTGCCGGAGGTGAGCTGCGGAACAACGAGTATCTGTGATTGTGTTCGCTTAGAAATGAGTGCAGCTCATATTTTTAGAGCTTGACTATGATCAATTCCAGCGATAAGCTTTGCAAAAAGCTTGAGCTAATAACGCTTAGCGAACTAAACTATTGAGCAATTATTTAGACGGAAACAATTAGTGTTGCAAAGCGGATGCGGGCGAACAACGACACAGACTGATACTAAAACTACAAATGTCGCTTGGAAAGCAGATATTCCAGAATTGAGAGAAGTTATACCCAATGCATAAGCATCTCAATTTAGTCTATTATCTTCTTTTTAGACTCTTTTGAAGAAAGATATTCAAACATCCTATATAAATGGGCTATATAATATAAAGTACAGTTGGAAATCATAAATGGCGAAATTGTATTTTTATCCAATTTTACTCCCTTTAAACAATTATTTTTACTACTTTTTCTTCTTACACTTTTAAATAAATAAATTAAGTTAAACTCTAGAGCCCAACTGGTCGAATTTCGAACAACCACTGTTATCTGTGGAGAAAATCAACCACCACCCAAAATTAGAACAGTTGCGACAACAGAAGGATACAAAAGGCTCACAGTTGTGTTAATTCCCAGAAGATTTATACATAACAAAAACACCCAAAAAAGGGGCACTTACCCGAGCGAGCTTCTGGCGAGTGGTTTTGGTTTTTGGGAACAGCTGCAGCCGCTGGCCGAATAAAGTCACAGGCAATGGCTCAGCGAAGCGTTGACGCTTCCGTTGTTGTCGTCGTCGTCTGCGTTGTTTTTGTCGGCTGCTGCACTTTGCGAAACTTCCTGTCTTGCTGGTGAACAGGTTGTGAAGATGAAACTGAAACTCAATATGTGTGCACAGCTTGGACAGCCGCAGCAGGCGCAAGGTGAAGGACGTCGACGTCTACGTCGTTTTGTATTGTCTTCGGTGCGTTTATATGTGTGCGTGCGTGTTTGTGTGAGTATGTGTGTTGCTTTGTTTACACTCGCAGAAAGAGCAGCTGGCTCTGGAAGCGCCAACGTTGTACATGGAAATTGGCCATCATCGTCGGCATAACCGGGGCGAATCGAGGAGCAAGAGGAGACCGCTTAATATTAATTTAGCTGGGCCCCCACACACACAACACACAGACACTAATGTACTCTTTCAACAGACGATTTGCCGTGCCCCGTGCCCCGCGCTGCTGCTGCTGTCGTCACAGTTTTTTGCACAAATTTTCTACAGTTTTTACCCCTTGTTTTTGATTGTTGTTGTTGCTGCTGTTGCTTGTGTGCGTGCCAGCGTTTATTTTGTTACATATTCCTCACATTAGCTTTGTGTAATTTCGCATAAATTAAACAAAAATTAACGTTTTCCATGGAAATGCGCGCACGAAAGACAGCACAAAATGAAGACAGTAAAAAATGAGGGGCGAATGCACGAAACGAAGCTTTAGCTTTTGCTGTTATTGCGTTGACAAATACTGCACGAAGAGCTTTTATTCGAGTCACGTTTACAGCTTGTTGTTCAGCAGCAGCAAACAACAAAACAAAGCGCGAGGCTTAATTATATTTTTAAAACAAAATCTGTTGGTAAAACCCGTGCGACACAGCCGCTCTCTGCGTAAGCTGATCTATCAATACTGGACGGCAGTGGGACCGAATCTCAAAACCAAAAATATACTAACTTCTTAAATGCCAATCATTCCAGTGCCGTCAAAATACTAGTCAGCTGAAACTTAAGGTCGCAGCCAACTTCATGCGACTCATAGCTGCGTCGCAACGGCGGTCACACTTTACATCTGTGTTTATCCGCCTTGTGGTGAATGCCACTTTCAAGCACACGTGCAGAGCGTTTAATTTTTGTTAGTGAGTTTTATTTAATGCTAAAGTTGCTTTAAATAAACTAAAAATATGCCGGCAGCTGTAGCTACAGGCGTGCAAATCAATGGACCATTGAAAAACAAAAAGATTGTGTTTAACGAAGATGGCGAAGCCTTGGCAAAGCCCAAAAACGAGAAGCACAACAAAAAAGCGGCTGCACAAAAGGCACAAAATAATAAAAATGCGGCCAACAGAAACGGACAGGTGAAAAAGCCGCAGAGAATTAAGTTTGGAGACCATGGCAATGCAGAAGGCGAAGAGAAGGAAGTGCAATTCAGTAAGAAGCCCAAAGAGCAGCCGGCGAAAAAGAGCAACCAGCTGCCAGAAGGAAGTCAAGAAAAGAAGCCGCAGCGCATAAAGTTCGACGACGACGGCGCCGAGAAGGAGCAGGTGACGGAGAGTGAGACCGAGAGCGACTACGAAGCTGAGGAGAAAGCGACCAAAAAGCGGAACAGGCAACAGCTCCAAGCAGACGATAACGACGCACAGCAGAAATGGTATCAGGTGGTACGTGAACTTCAGAGGATATATATAGACTTATTAATCTGATATGGTTTAAATGCAGCACACGGAGTACCCCTCCAGTGATGAGGTGCTGGACATGAAGGAGAACGAGCAGCTGGAGCTGTTCAATCTATGCAAATCGTCCTTTGAGGCAGAGAAGACAACGTTCAATAAGCGTAGGTTTATCTTTCAAAAGAAAGTGTGTCAAACTCCCAACAATCCTTGTATGTTCCTCCGCAGGCAATCCCACGGATGCACGCTGGCTGCAGACTGCCCTGCACAAAGGTACAGCCAAGGATCGCGCCAATGCGGGCGCCTTGCTGGTGACCAGCAATCCGCTGGGCAATCTGGAAGCACTCTCCAACCTGATTGCCTTCTGCAAGATATCAAATAAGAGCAGCAACGATGTCATTGCCGTGCTCACGGATCTGTGGCAGGAGGTGCTGCTGCCGCCACAGCGCAAGCTATTGGCCATACATACGCGCGGCGCCGACTGGAAGCACCTGAAGAAGCGGGAGCTGCACAAAGAGCAAACACGTCGCATCTACGCCTATTGGTATTTTGAGAGCGAGCTCAAGGATCAGTATCACGAGTATCTCAAGAACCTAATGCAGGGCCTGCAAACAGGTCAGGAGCACAACAAGACGGCTGCCATTGTGGCCGCTGCCAAACTGTTGGCCTATGCGCCCGAGAAGGAGCAAATGCTGCTCACAATGCTAATCAACAAGCTGGGCGATCCCATTGCCAAAATAGCCTCCAAGGCGCTGCATCATCTCAGCGAAGTGGCCCAACGGCATCCCAACATGTGCGGCGTCATTGTCGCCGAGGCCGAGAAGTTGCTCTTCCGCAACAACATTTCCGAGCGTGCCCAGCACTTTGCGCTGTGCTTTCTCTCCAGCATAGCCCCATCGGGTCGTCCCGAAGTCTGCACCAAGCTGGTCAACATATGCTTTGCTCTGTTCAAGGTGCTGGTGCAGAAGGGCGCCGTCAACAACCGCACCATGCAGGCGATTCTGCGTTGCCTGCAAAAGGCCATCACCGAGGCACAGCCGGCCAAGGGCAGCACTGAGCTCTTGACCAAGGAGATGCAGGATACCATCTATCGACTGGTGCATCTGGCCGACATACGCGTCTCGGTGCAAACGCTGGGCCTGCTGCTGCAGCTGGTCACAGTGAAGACCGAGAAATCGGATCGCTTCTATAATGCGCTGTACATCAAACTGCTGGACCTGAATCTAATCAACATTGGCGGCAAGACGGCGGCCCAGCTGCTGCACATTGTGCATCGAGCCATCCACACAGACAAGCATGTGGCACGGGCTCAGGCGTTTGTGAAGCGCCTGCTGCAGCTGGCCCTCTATGCGCCGCCCAACATGGCTGCCGGCTGTCTGATTGTGCTGCACAAGCTGCTCCGCATGCGCCGCGAGCTCGTCGCTGGCATTGGGGACACGGAAATGGCGGCCAGCGCTAAGCAACTGCTGCCGGCAGCTGCTCCTGAGGATCTGGATAAGTTTGGCAGCGATAGTGAGGAGGTGTACAAGGATGTGGATAAGGAGCCAACGGAAGCAGCAGTGAAAAAGGAGAAGGAGCCCGGCACCAGCTCCTGGCACCATGTCCATTTGGTTGCCACAGAGTCCAAGGTGCGCGACATTGACGCCTGCAAATACGATCCGTATCATCGTGTGCCCGCCTTTGCGGGTGCCGGCTATGCGCTGCGCAATGAGCTGCTGCTTCTGCGCCAACATTACCATCCCACGGTGCAGGTGTTTGCCGAGCATATACTGCTGGGTGAGTAGCAACAGTTGGATGCCATGTGGACATCACTAAACTGATACCTTTCCCTTCTTATAGAGCAACGCATTGATTATTATGGCGATCCGTTGCGTGATTTTGGTCTGCCGCATTTCCTGGAGCGTTTCGCTTTCAAGAATCCCAAGAAACTGGACCATCAGCAGGCAGTGGAGGGCGCCGCCAGCGCTGCGCACAAACGTTACACGGCATTCGGAGCACGTGGCAAGCCCGTTAAATCGCTGACCAAGACCAACTGCACAGAGGATGAAATGTTTATATTCAATTATCTAGAGCATAAGCGCAAACAGGCAGAGCTGATGGAGCAGAGCAAGAAGCAGCCAAAAATAGAGGAAAAAACACCGGAAACGGTTGAGGATGATTTAAAGGAGGGCGAAGTCGACGATGATGAGTTTGAATCCTATTTGGATGACTTCTTTGGCAAAAAGCTGAAACAAGGCGGCGATGATGAGCAGGACGAAGAAGAACTGAACTATCTAGAGGAGCTCGGTGGAGAGCTGCAGGCGGACAAGTCCAAAAAGCAGCAAAAGAAGAAGAAACAAACAGAAGATGACGATATGGATGACGATTGGGACGATGATGCTGAGGATGAGGACGCGGATGATCTATCAGGCGCTGAAGCAGACGATCAGTCGGACGATGAGACGGGCTCAATTGATTTAGAGCCCTTGGATGACAACGATGAGGAAGACGATGATGATGATGATGGTGGTTCTATATCTATGGATGACGATAGTGATGCAAGCGAGGCGCCCGACAGTCCCGACGAGGACGAAGATGATGAAGATGCGCCGCCCAAAACAAAGAAATCACGCAAAGATGCCATCTTGAATGAGCGCAACTTCGCCCAGAAACTGAAACACAGCGACGGTGCGTATGAATTATTTGTTTACCTTACATACTATATTATATTAATATATATTCGATCCCTAGATATGAGTTCGCTGTTTGCTGCTGCGGATGATTTCTCAGCGTTGCTGGAGGAAACGGGCAAATCCAAGGGACAAGGCACCAGCAATGCGCTCTTCAACAAGGACAAATCCTCCGATAAGCAACTGAAATGGGAGGAAAAGCGTCGCTCGAACAGCAAAATCTATACAAGCAAAAAGTTTGGCGGAGGCAAAGCCAAAATGGGAGGAGGCAAACCCAAAGCGGGCAAGAAACGAAAGCATTAGCTGCAAAATGAGAGGCAGAGCGACGAGTGCGACTGGTTTTATATATAGAAATCAAATTGGGTTATGAATTGTGTAAATAAATAAACAATTAAACTACTTTTGATAGTTAAAAACAAAAACCACTCGAGTTTTGAAGTCTTCGGTACTAATCAGTAATATGTCGGTGGAAATTTGGGGGCTGTCTAAATAAATTGAATTTAGTTAATGAATTTAATTTAGTCAATACCTACACTATATTTAAACACAACTGAATGGGATCTAAAGCTGGAAGCTGATTTGTTCACTTACCTTATGTGATGAAGGTGCACGTTAAGACGGGGCTTCGGGAAATTGCACTCGCATGTACGGAAAAATCGCGAAAAACGTTTGTATGAAACTTCTCGAAGAATCGATTCCTCCTTGGTGGAAATGGGTGTCAAAGGTCTGCTGGGTGACGTTTTGTGTTCAAATTTATTTACATATGCACATACATACATATGTACATACACACATGTGTACATTTATACGTATGTACATACATTTATACGTATGTACATACATTTATACGTATGTACATACATTTATACGTATGTACATACATACATACATAGGTACATACATACATAAATATATACATACATACATATGTACATGCATACATATGTACATGCACACATATGTACATACCTATTTATGTACATGCATACATACATACATATTTACATACTTATGTACATACATACATGTGTACATATAAATGCACATACATACAAAACAACAAAAAAAGCACTACACTGCTAGCTAGGCATGGAAAACTGCAGAGCCTACTTGAATTCTTGAGAATCGAGGAGGAGAGCACTTGGCAGAAATTCGTTTAATTTAAATTTGCAGCACAGCGACAAATAAGCTTTGTCTGCGTTTAATATTAGAAAACAAACTACATGCATACATATATACATAAATGCATACATACATGCACACACACACACGCACACGTCGTATACATTGATATTTGAAATATTTTATTTTAACTTTATATACAAACTTTGGTGTCTTATATGCTAGCAAGTTAATATGTGATTTTTATTTTCTCATTTTTACAGCTAAAACCAACGCCCCGAACTTTTCGCAACTCGTAATTCAATTGAGCGCTATGTCTGTACAGGCGCTATAATATGTTATTCTTTTAGATGAACCGTATTTAATGCTAAAATAAGATATTATTAGCGATTTTATTGTTGATCTTAACTTTTAACTAATTGTTGACGTCCTCTCATTTGTTGCTTAAACATAGCTGTTTTGATATACATATATATATATATATATATATATATTATATATATATACTATTGGAACCTTAGACTATTGCTGCGGTTGTAATTCTCTCGCATAACTCGTAAACAATGCTTGGCTCGTATTTATAAGCCAGCATTCTGTATTGTGGCTTCCGCTAAGTGGTAATTTATGTTTTCTTTTCTTCTTTTTTTTGGAGATTTGGTTTAACATTTTCATATTTTGTTGTTTATTTTCTAAGGCAACGTGTTAAAAGGCAACTTTCATATATTATTACACTTAACAATTTCGGGACCATGAGCTCTTGTTCTTCGCCTTTCCACAATTTCAATATTTTCAATAAAAAAATGTAGATATGTGTGTTTTGTTTGTTGTCAGAGTTTAAAAACAAATAAAATATAAATTGGTGTTCTTTTTTTTTTAATTTGCATTTACATTTATTTCATTTTAATTCATACAGATGTTAAACGCTTTTAAGTTTTATGTGTTGGGGAGATTTGGGGAAATTTCAATTTCTTTTCTTTCGGCTAACAAAACAAAATGTGTAAAACAAATCAAAGAAAACATCAGTTAACAATATAGGTAAAGTTAAATTAAAATAATGCTATATAATAATTATATAGCAATGCTTGAAAGTCAATCATAATTAGGAGATTTGACATAATTAAATTATATAGACAACTGTGAATATTCAATGCGCTTTTCTCACATCGAGCAAATTTCAAAAGAATTTTCTTTCATTTGCTGCAGATCGATGGAAATATGAAAAAGTAAATTTCAAAAACAATTCACTTTTAATTTCTATGTTATACTTATTGTTGTTGCTGCGGATGCATGACGTTTAACAATTATTTCTAAACTTAACATAGAGCACAACTTAAAGCATATTATTATTTGTAATATTTAATATTATATATGTATGCATATGTATGTATATAAGACTATTAATATGTATGCGTTTAGATCTCCTTTCGTTAAATAGCTTAATTAACTATCTTTGCACTTAACTAATTTTCAAAATTGTATGCCTTTTTGTTTTAATATACGTTATTTTCAAAAAAAATTTACAATTACCAAATTTACATTTGCCACCATTTTTCTTCAAGAGTTTACAAAAGTTGTTTTCTTTTTTTTTTGTTTTTTGTTTATGACTGTACATTACGCTACTAATTACTAATCCAACAACAACGAAACTTGTTATGTTGTATATAGGTGTGTGTGTGTGTGCGGAGTTAAATATTTCAATAATTAATCGAAGTCAAATTCAACTTATACTTAAACATTACACAATAACAACTTCTAAATCTCTATTGACAGGATCTTTGGTGCTGCTCAATGATCCGTTAGGCCCACATTCAACATCATCTATACATCTATGCATGTATGTGTGTGTGTGTTTGTGTATTTGCGTGTATGTGTTTATTATATTGTTGCCATCTGGTTGCGCCGTCGTAATCGTCTTCCGTCCAGCGTTTTCCGTGTCCAGGTCAGAGTCAAATCGCTCATCTGCCGTCAGCTGCGCTGCTGCAGCCGTTGCCTTTGCCGTTCCGTCCACCTTCCATTGGCCGCTACGAGCACCGCCTGCAGCAGCTGCTTCTCCTCCTCGTCGATGACAGTCGTTACTGCCGGCTCGACCTTCGGTTCCAGTGAGTGTCATTCAAACACATAGCGCTGGCGCAGCGCACGCGCTCGCTCTGGCTGCACACGTGTGGGTGGACGTGGCACTTTGGGCTGTCGCTTGGCCTTGCGCTGCGCCGGTGGCCGTGGTCGCGGGAATATCAATGGCTTCTCGTACGCCTCGTCCAGGCGCTCTGCTTTGATTGTTACCCCGCAGTAGACGCGTCGCTCCTTCTTGAAACGATGCTTGAGCACCTGCTGGACACCATTGAGCAGCAGACAGAAGTGACGCCAGCTGGCGCGCGATTTGCGCCATGTGTGTTTCGCCTTGCCAAAGCCACAAAGATCGTTCAGAGGACGCGGCGAGCGCCGGCTGTTCGTGGGCGATGCACTTGGCTTGGCCACAGGCAACACATCCACCAGTGGTGGCAGCTGCTGTATCAACCGGTACAGTCCAGCCTTTGAATCCTCCTGCTCCGGCAGCGTTTCCGCTGTTTGTCGCAGTTCAGTTCGGCGTTGTTGGCGAGTGCGTGGTCGTTTATTTGCTTCAGCCGGCGAGACAATTGTAGGTAGCGCTCGCACCGGACGTGCAGCAGGTGGTGGCAGCATAAGGGCTGCGGGCTCTGGATTGTTAATAACATTGCACTCGTGTGGATGTGGGAGCGGCAGCTCAGTATAATACTCAGAGGGCAGTCGCAGTGGCGGCGCAAGTTCATCAAAGCCATGGAAGTCGGTGAGCGCCTCAAAGTCCGGATCAAAAACGCCCTGCATAACATCCTCGTTGGACGTCTGATCCGCTGGCAGCTCCTCAGCAGACTCGCCGACAGATAACTCAGCACCAATGCGCATCTCTGCGGCCGACCTTTGTTCCATAATGAGAATCAACTGTTTTTGGTGTTCCTGCTTGATGGACAACTCAACTGGCTGCTCCATGGTGTCTTCGCTCAAGTCGACCACAACCTGTTCGGGCGGTGGTATTATGTCTACATCGGGATCGTTATTCTGTTGCACCCAATCGCTGTCCATTATATCGCGCAACTTGGGCCGTTTTGCTGGATCCTTCTGTAGGCACCAGCTGATCAATTGTTTGAGCTCCAAGCTTGAGTTTACCCAGCGCTTGGAGCGCTGATTGAATGACTCCTTCTCCATGCGTTTACGCAGCTTATGATGCACGTCGGGGCCATGATCACAGTCACCCAGGTAGAGGCGATAGGGCGCATGACCCATAAACATTGTGTAGAGCGTCGCGCCAAGACCATAAACATCCACAGCTGGCGAATATGTAACTACATTGGGATCCTTCAAAAGCTCCGGCGGCGCATAGTCTAACGTATAGCGCGGCTTGTCCCGCCAGCTCTGGAAGCGACTATTGTAGCTGCAATGATTTGTTGGTGAGCGAAGGTTTTGAAGTCAAGGCAGGCGTTTTAATCTTACCAGGCATTGCCAAAGTCCACCAGTTTTACATCCATGCTGTCACGGCTCACAAACACTATGTTCTCCGGCTTGATATCCCCGTGTATGAAATGCTTGGAGTGCACATGCTGCACAGCCTGTACTAGCTGCAGAAAGATGTCACGGCAGCTGTTCTCGTCGAGCGTTGTGCTCTGTAGATAAGCGGCCAGCTCCTCGCCACACAGATACTCTTGGATTATCCACACCTCACACTTGTCACGGAACGTGCCATGATAGTTCACAATGTTATGGTGACAGTGCGAGTCCAAGGCGCATGATGTAAGTGCATCTATTTCGGAGGCCCGAAACTTGGACAGCGGTATGACCTTTGCCATAAACACAATATCCGAAGCGTCCACCACAAAATAGCAGGTGCCATAGGAGCCCTTTACAGTCTGCGTGCCCAACTCAA
Source organism: Drosophila montana (assembly GCF_035044405.1). Taxonomy (NCBI): domain Eukaryota; kingdom Metazoa; phylum Arthropoda; class Insecta; order Diptera; family Drosophilidae; genus Drosophila; species Drosophila montana. The sequence goes on along the minus strand of NW_026998113.1, from coordinate 493,357 downwards.
GATCATCTGGTCGTGAAGGTATATTCTGCAAAGCGATATGATTAGTTTGAATTGACCAAATGAGACAGGTATGACAACCCACCTGCAAATTAGGATTGCAGTACTCAATCTGGCAGAGATTGTCGCGTCGCATTTGCTCCAAATGCTCAGGCGCCACATATGTATAGCCGCGAAACAGTTGTATGCGTGCGGGCGGTGCATCACATTCGGGATCCTCGGGCAACTGATCCGTAAACTCGTTACTAAAGTTCTGCACATCGTCCTCGGCGTTGAGTGTTGGCTTGTAAGGTGCTTTGCGGCGTTTAGCGCGCAGATCCTGCCAGTTAATGCCATGGAAGAACGGATGGTCTTTGATCTCGCTGGCATCCCGATGATTGCCGCCTAGTCGACGCTTTGGATTCTTCTCTAACATCTTGAGCACAAAGTCCCGGGCATTTGCGCTAAATGACGATGGTATCAACGGCTGTTCCTTTTGTATGCGACGTGAAATCTCTGATTGCTGACTCTGGCCATCCGAGGTAGCAAATGGTGAGGCGCCCGTCAGCAGCTCAAATGTCAGCACACCGACCGACCACCAATCGACAGCACTGTCATGACCCGGGGGCCCAGTCCGTATTATCTCTGGAGCCATATATTCCAATGTGCCGCAGAAGCTGTGTGCACGATATTCATTCTCGGCGGTGAGTATTTTGGACAGGCCGAAATCGGATAACACAATGTGACCATCGCCATCCAATAAAATATTCTCCAATTTTATGTCACGGTATATAATGCCCAGCTGATGCAGCTGCTCCAGCGCCAGTACCACCTCAGCAATGTAAACCCGTACACGCGATTCCTCAAAATGCTCCGCATGGTAGAGATGTGTGAAAAGTTCCCCGCCATTGGCAAAGTCTGCAAAAACAAAAGAACGCTAAGTCAATAGGCCGTGTGGCAATGATGGAGCATTTATAACTTACCCAGCACTAGATAGAGCTTCGATGATGACTGAAATGCATAGTGTAAGCCAACCAGAAACGGACTGCGCTGCACCGCTTCGAGAACCTTTAATATTCAAAGAGAATTGAATTAGTCTTTTTTGCTAGTATATTTGTATTTAAACTTACAACATTTGTATTGAATACATTATAAACAAAAAGAAACGGTCGCACTGCCGCTTATCGAATAATTTGCCGATGACTTTTGCCACATTGCTTTAAAGCTTTTTTGCCTTATCTTTACGCTTACTTACTGCTTTGTTTATTAATTTCGTTCGGCGCTCGTTAGTTGTGCGCTGTTTTGTTGTTGCTATATACGATTGAGGAGCTAACTGTACACAACAGCTGTTTGGGAATTTCCCCAACACGAATATCCCAAACATACCACAATTGCCCTACGCCTCTTAAACACATTCATATATATGCTAACTAGATATATATTGTACATATATGCATAGTAGTAGGTTTTTTGGTGGCGGCGCAAAAGTGAAAAGATATTTTTGTACAATTTAATTTCATATTGAAATTACTTCATCTTTCTCTTTTTGCCTTCATAGACAATTGTCAAGCATCTCTGGTTGTACACACAACTTTCACATTTCACGATTTTATTCCCTTCCTTTTTTGGCTAAAGCAACAACAGCAATACATAACGCAGGGCGATGCCAGCGCAAGCAGGAAATTTTGTATACTACAGCCGGTATATAAGCCTCCTCTTCCTCGGCCCTACCCTATTTACCCCACCCCTCCCCACACTAACACACTTATACTGCTTAACTATGTCAATAACTAGGTTAGTAGCACAAGCGTCATATTCGTCGTTGTTGTTTATGTACCTTGAAAAATGTAAGTTGCGTGTGTGTGTCTGCGTCTCGTTTATCTGTAAAGAGGTAACAAGCCAACGCATTGTATACTTTTTAAATTTTTCGCCGAAAATTGCCCTTGTTGCCTAGTTTGTACTCTCTGCTGTTCTCGCTTGCCACCTACACCTGTTTGCAGTTATTTAACCAAGTTTTGCATTAGGATTTCTATTTTCAATGCCGCTAACCGGTTGTGGATTGCACACACACACACAAAATGAATACATGCATACATATGCACACATACATATGTGGTAGATCAGCTTGCTCTCTTTTGGCTCTCTCTCTCTACCTGTCTCCACCACTATCTTTGGTAATCCGTTAGCTTTTCGCCGGTGCAACAAGTTAAGCGAGCGGTGAGCGAGCTTGTGTCATGCGAGTGTGTTTTTGTACGAGTGTCACGAGCACGCTTTGATTCTTGCAAAGTTTTTGGCTGCCGCCTCTTTTTTCTTTCCTTTAGCTTTTTTTATTGTTTTGTGTACGTGCAGCAACTGAAGGTTTTATTTCAATTATCTGCGCTTTTTGATCATGATAAATGACAAGGGAAAGATGCAATGGCAAAAAAAACTTGGAATGGGGCACGTATCGTATCATCGTAAGGGCTTTCTTATGTTTTTTTTTTTGTAATTTGCTTTGACCATTTCTCTTTTCTGTACATTTTACTTACCATACGCTCAGTTTTTGTATGCTCAGCCGTTTTGCGCTTTTGCACTACTGTAATCTTATTGAGAACCTTCATGGCATACAATTTGCCTGCATCGTGTCTGGTCAGTTTACGCACCAAGAAAACACGTCCATAAGCTACAGAAAAATAGAAATAAATGTTTATATAAACTTGATATTAGTTTGATCAGTTATTTGATGCTTACCTCCCGTGCCAAGCACGCGAATGATTTTAAAGTCGTTTAAACTCACGCGCTCATCGCTATAAAGTTTGACTGTGAAAGAAAAATTGAAATGCAGATTGATTAGCATAAGAAATGAGAGCACTTATAACTAAGAATAAAGCTCAAAAGACAAAACAGCAAAAGACTAGAGCTACACACATTGAAAAACGATAATGGCCACACATACTGATATATGTGCATTGCACACATACGCAGACTGTGGTGTGCTGTGGAGCTGGTGAAAACTACACAATTGTTTATTCTGTAGCATGTGATAAGCATTATCGCAATTCGGTATGCAGCTGAGCAGCACGTGCGACACTTGATATAAACAGCTAAACTATAAAAGTGTATGCATTGAAATGTAAGCAGAGCGAACTATCACTCGCTCTGTTATCAGCGTTCATATATCACACACGTATATGTATTTATAGGCATATTAAAGTATATTGTATGAAAACGTTATAAGGACAACAACAAAGAGCGTCGGGCGTCATTGCAGCAGGTGGCTGACCCACTAAGAACGTCAATCGTCTGTGCAAGAGCAGAAGAATGCGCAGCAGCCAATCAGAGGCAACCCGCCAGCCAACTCTCTCTACTCAATCTCTCGATGACGGTAGCCTTAACGGTTCATTGGCCCTGTCTCGCATTTTGGCAATTTACAGTTACAGTGACGCGTACAGACGACATTTGTACATTAGGCATGGAAAATTACAAAAAAAAATATAGCCCAATTGTGTGCAAACAAACCTGCGCATATTTAATCAAATTTCCCAAGTGACTAATATGTTTGCCGTCTCTCATTTTCCCTCTCCCACTCAGTGTTAACATTTGCAGAAATAAACTCCGCAGTTGACAAGCAGCCTGCGGCAGACAGAAAAGAGCGCCAGCAAAAGATAGATAGAGAGCGAGTTGAATGCCAATGCTGGACATTTGTCCTTGAACCTGTGGCCTTTTTGTTTTGTGTGTTTAACGTTTCATTCATAGGATTAGTCATTTCTTCGAACATATTGAAATACTTATGAACTTAACGTTAAGTTAAACGAGAAAAAAGTAAGGTGAAATAAAATGAACAGCTCTTCGTGTGCATTCAACCCCTTTTCTACTGGTTCAATCGAAATTTCAGCTTGTTGTGAAATATGCTCAGCACATTGACACAAACCAGAGGTTAATGAAATTACCTTGCTAATAATTGTTGTTTCAATAAACCAGTTGCACATATTATTAATATTTCATTAACAAACCCAAGTTGCTAACACGTCCCGAAAAGTTACGTACGGTCCCTTTTTTTTGGGAAAGGTGCAATGAACTTAGTAGTGATAGCTTTTTTCCCCCTCCTGGGTGGCCAAGAACATATTAAAAACAAACAGCACTTCAACGAAAATATGTTTTTGAATGGCTAGCAAAATTATTGATCCAACAAAACGCAACCTAGCAGGCAATCTGAGAAAAAAGTAGGGAAACACTATAACAACATGAATATTTCTCCTAACAATTCTCTGGATATCATAACAACCTCATGTACTGTTTAAAGTATCTCTTAAATTTTCAGGAATTGTGTTACAAACAAAACAAAACAAAAATGCGAGCAAGAATTACAATAAAATGTGCAATGGAGCAAAAAACCAACGGAAAACATGTTTTTCTATAATTGCCAGCAATTGCTATGAAAATAACCATCAAAAATGGAACATTTAACAATATTCACGCTTTTCATCTATAAATTAAATAATTTAATAATATTTTTATTAGTACGATTTATTTTTAAACCGCAAAACATTCAAAAAGCACTTTTTGGCCTTGATGAACCATATCGTTACATACAAACGTGCATATTCGTCCATACAAACATGTGCATGTATCTTTTAGCAGGCTTTTAAACTGTTTAACCTCAATGCGGTTTGAGTTGTTTTTTTTGTCGACTAGCCAAAGTTTAAAGAACGCGAAAAATGTGAAAATAAGTATTCCAAATATATGATAAACAGCTCGAAGTCGTTAAAACGATTAAAGTATCTTGGAGTTTAAATAAATTGCTTTTAATTAAATCCGAAGTAGTCATGTTATTTACATGGTTATCTGGCAGATCCATGTAAATGAGCTATTGCCGCTGTTAAAAAAGTTCGCCTGTTAGAAGTTTTTTAAATCGGGTGCGGTGCTGTACACAACAGAACACGCACAGCTGTCTTCGCGACATTCATACACATTCAAGCACACGCACACACTTAAGAACCGTTATGGAGAGTATATTTGCGCTCTCCAGTGAGACAGCTAGTTCACGATCTGTCGACTGCTGCACGCACTATAACAAATTGCAGCGGAAAGAGGGAGGTCAACAAGAACAATATTCTCTCCGACTTGACATCAAGTTGTTACACACTCTTAAATGTAAATTACAAATTGACAATAAGGCGCAAAGGCTAACACGTTTTACATAAATATGTATATATGTATGTAGTGGTTGCTGGGACAGTTGCATTGTCAAGTTCAAGTAAATCAATTGCTTATATGTATGTATGGCCATGCTCACACACACCTACATATGCAAATAGCCAAACAGTCTGAACGTGAAATGTTGCTCGTGGTGTGGTGAGTTCAGGTGAGTTACGTTTTGGGGTGAATTGCAGTGGGGCAACGCAACAAACACCCAAATAATACCATGTATGTGTTTGCGCAAGTGTGTCAAGGTTGAATGCATGTGCCTCACTTTAAAAGGATTGGAAAGGACGAGGTCGATGCCGCTGCATTGACCAGGCCATATTACCTCCCCAACTCCCCCAAATCAATTGTAGATACAAGTCTAGACTTAAAAGCATTTACTCACCATAGGAACGCAGGTCGGTCACGTTCTCCAAATCCCGTTGATGCCCCTCATTTTCTAGATCCAATGGCGTGCTGTTGCTAGTTGGCATTGCATATGTTGTGGGTTGCGTAGCTGCTTTTTTTGCTGCTGCTGCTGCTGCCGCCGCCGCTGCAGCTGCAGCCGCTGCCGCATTGTTGTTGTTTTTGGGTTTCCTGATGTTGCTAGTGGTGGGCGATTCATCGATTTCCAGGTCGCTATCCTCCTCCGTTTCTTGGTCGTAATATTCGATGCATTCATTCTCGTCGCTCTCCGCATCCGAAATACATACAACATCTGCCACAGCACTCTGAGGCGGCGGAGAGGCCGGTGAGGCTGGCGAGGGCGGCGTCGGTATTGTGGATATGTTTTTACGGTAACTGTATTCCATTCGTGTAGTTGTTGCTGTATTGGTATTTACGTTTGGCTTTTTCTTCTTATTGTTATTATTGTTGTTGCTGTATTGCCTCCCGTTTGCGTTGCTAACATTGTTGTTCTGTTTCTTATTGTTGTTATTATTATTGTTGTTGTTATTGTTGTGGTTCATAGCTTTGCCGTTGTTCATTTTCCGCTGCCCACTGGAGGACCCAGAACTGCTGCTTGTCTCCACGACGTTTTGCTGATGCTTCAATTTCGGATTTTTGCTGCTGACTCCGTTGGTCAAGTGCTGCAAGGGCTCATCGTCACTCTGTCGTCGTCGTTTGGTCGTCTTACTATTACCGTTGGCCGTCATCGTGTGTCCATTGACGAGCTGTGCTGAACGCATTTCACTATCGTCTAGCGGAGGTGCTGGCGGCGGTTGTTTTCGTCTGCTCTTTGCACCGCTGGTGTTGCTACTTATAATTTCGCACTGGTTGCGCTGATGTTGTGATTGCTGTTTCTGTAGGCGACTCATTTTAAGTGACAGAATCTCTTCGGCGTATTACGCTTTACGTTGCAAGTTGTAGATGCTAATTGCAATAACTGTTTAGGGCGATTTGCAGCAGCTGATTAACATGTCGCTTAGGAGCCGAACGGGCGAGTGGGAGCTGTAGAGTGCAATCGAAAATTATTACGCGCGCTCTCTCTCTCTCATGCGAGTCTGCCAGTTAGTCAACAATATGGTACAGTTTGGACTAGAGATGAGCGCGTGTCGGCTAAATTTAAAGAACGAACAGAATTATTTTTTTTTTTTTATCGATATTGTAATGTTTGAAAAAAACCGAGTTCACTAGATTTTAATATTTTATGAAGACCAACTCAGTATTAATTTGTATAATAATAAAGTAATAAATTCAATTACAATAATTGCATTTGGTCGAATTGGGTTTTGTTTATCCACAGACACGAATGCATCACGCGCTCATCTCTAGTACAGTTTGGACACAAGCACGGACCAAAAAACTCTGAAAAAACAACTACAACTCACCTCAGAGCAATAAAAGGCGCAAATATGTCGGCAACAACACTTAAGCACAATTATGTTTGAACACGTTTAAAGATGTTGGATGCCATGCGTTTTATTATTTGCATATATATATATATAATAAGTTGTTGTATATATTTTTATTTTTTATTTAGTTTTAAACCCTTGGTTTAGATATTATTCAACCATTTGTTAATACGAATTTGTGATAATCACAAATTTCATCAATTGCGTTTTGCGCCTGCTTTTCGTATGCACTATTTTTCTTTCGCCTTTTTTGCTATGGGTCTTTCTTATTACGCTCGTACACACATACAAGCACGCAGGCGTTTTTCGGCTACGTTTCACGGTTGTTTTGTTTTGACTTGCAGATTCTACAGTGCAATAGGCCTGATTTATTTAAAATTCCAATTGACGATGAAATCGATTTTGGCGGTATTAAAAAAGATTTAATTTTATTATATGTATGTATAATACGTGTGGATTTTACAAGTTTTTACCGCCGCTTTCTACTTCACATACACACACGCACATAAAACCAACACCAATGCGGCGCGACGCTCTTTGCCATCTGCTTTGCGCTCTCATTCTTTGCCACTTATTTGCTGTTGCATCGACAATAAAGCACACGCTTATAATAATTTATCAGGTATATTTAAGCCCGCATTGTACACGATCGGCTGCAACTATATATGAATAAAAGCAAATTGTAATATTTACTTATTAACTCATTGGGTTCTTTGGTAATTTCGATAATTTCCCGACAGCGCGACCGAACACATTGAAGTTATTTATAAAATGAACTGGTATGTGCTGTTATCGATACGTGACAACGCTTAATATATATCGATGGTACATTTAGCCAATGGGGCACGATCGAGTTTTAATAACTATTACTATAAGATAAAAAGAAAAAATTGTACGTGCCCCAATTCAAAGCATATATTCATATTCTTGTACGATTTTGGAATTAGTTAGTAAAATTAAAATAATGAACATACTCACATCGATAGATAGGGCTTGGCCTATCGGTGACCATTCACAGTAAATGATTAAACAGCTGACGTACCTTTCCAGAAGCCATGGAATCGATAGGTTTTTGATGCGGATCGACCAAGCCACCACAAATTATTGAAATGTGCTCCTGAAGCTTAGTATGCACATTAGCATTTTGCCTAATGCTTAGTATTAAAAATAGCTATGTAGTATATACTGAAACAGATTCAAATTTGTTTACTGTGATTTTTTGAGATATCTGGCATGAACAATTTAATATTTAACCATAATGCTTTGCAGTCCTTTGCGTTCCAAGTCTGGTACCTTGCAATTGTCTTCCGCATAACCAACAGCAAGCAAAATTAACAGCTTCTCATTCGTTGGCCTTTCGAGCAAACGCCTCAAAGCAGGCCCACAATTAAGGGGAGTTGTGACTAGCGAGCAAAGTCCAGCTGCTTGAAGAGCGCACAGTAGTATCCCGGCAGCAATGGACGTTGAAATTTCATTATAGTAATGCAGCTTCTTGCGTCCATCTGTTGTGGTACCGTGCGTTTGTTTAAAGATTAGAATTAGATAGGGCGCATCAGTGAGATATGGCTTGACTGCATTCGTATGCAAGGGTCGCAGATCCGTCACCCACTGTGCATGCATGCGTGTGCTATAGTTTATCTGCTCCTCGTGCTCCACGATCTCGCGCACAGATTGCTTCACTGCCAACTGTTCGACCACACAAAACGTCCAAGGCTCGGTGTGTGCGCCGCTGGGCGCAGTGCCTGCAGCGCGTATACAGTCCTCTACGACATCTATTGGTGGCTTAATGTTGGCGTTAAATGCACGTACACTGCGACGACCACGCATCAGCTCATAGAAACGCCTGCCGCCATTGGGATTAAGATTATGGCCAGGTACAAATGGCACATGTGGCTTCTCCTCCAAGGCGGGCTGAATGGCAGAATCAGCCAGCGTGAATTCAACTGTGAAAGATTGAACTTGATAGACTTGCGATCTTACAGATAGCCTCGTATAGGTTAGCTACCTGCAACATTCTCTGTCCCCTCCAACTGTTCCCAGCTCGAAGTCCTTAATCGTCGCTTTCGATAGGTCTTGATGTATTTAATGGCCAACGCGACGAGTAAACCAAGCAGAATGCTCGGCCAATGCTTGAACAGCTTGCAGCTGCTTAGAAGTGCTTCCATCTTGGACTGCAGCTGCGGGAAGACTGTCGAGCGATAAGCTACGAAGCACATCTCTTTCTTATCTAACGAAACTTGGTCAGGGCCGTCGAAAAACTGATTGATAAGCGAGCTAAAGTTGCGATTTTACCGCCTACGTTGATCGGAACAATAGGGGCAGCCGTGGGATTTAAGGTGGGGCAGTGGCCGGGAAGGTCCGGGTTTTTTTGCTTCGGGAACGTTTCCGCATTCACATGGAGCGCATGTACATTGTGACGGATCACCCTTTTTGTGAATCATATGACGTTTGTTAACCTCCCGCAGGATTTCAATAATGCGCCACTTGGCATCGAAGAAAATGAAGTCTGGGGCGGAATCGAGCTCCGCTCGTATTAAGTCAAGCAGCATGGCCACCTGCTGGTCTCTAGAAGTTTCGGGCGGTAGACCGCGCTGGTCTTGAGATTTACGTGATTCTTGACTTGCCCGAGATCCTTGAGATTGGCCATTCGAATACCCCGAATTTCGACCCTCGCGGTTATTTTCAACACCCGACATACGGGGATCTTCACTAAAGTCGGCTTGACCTGGCGCTTTAATGACTGCAATACACTTGTAGCGCGGATTTTGAATACAGGTCCCTTTACATTCAAGGCTTCCTGAATTAGCTACTTCTTCATGACCTGAACAATCACATGTTTCTTTCTTCTCTAGCCCAGCTTGCGAAGCACGTTTTTTATTGTCCTCCTCTAGCTGAGCCGACTGCCGCTGAGACTCAGTTGTCGAAACTCGTTTTTGCTGCTCGGCATCAACTGGCCTCGATTCGCTCTGCCGCTGTTGCTGTTGTTCCTGCGACAGCCGCTGCGGCGTCTGCTGTTGCCCAGGCTGTTGACCCTGCGACAGCCGCTGCGGCGTCTGCTTTTGCCCAGGCTGTTGTTCCTGCGACAGGCGCTGCGGCGAATGATGTTGCCCAGGCTGTTGTTCCTGCGACAGCCGCTGCGGCGTCTGCTTTTGCCCAGGCTGTTGTTCCTGCGACAGGCGCTGCGGCGAATGATGTTGCCCATGCTGTTGTTCCTGCGACAGGCGCTGCGGCGAATGATGTTTCCCAGGCTGTTGTTCCTGCGACAGGCGCTGCGGCGAATGATGTTTCCCAGGCTGTTGTTCCTGCGACAGGCGCTGCGGCGAATGATGTTGCCCGGGCTGTTGTTCCTGCGACAGGCGCTGCTGCGAATGATGTTGCCCAGACTGATGTTCCTGCGACAGGCCCTGCGGCGACTGCTGTTGCCCAGACTGTTCTGGCGGCTGCTGAGGTTTCCGCTGCTCTAGCGCCGGTGGCTGCTGTTGCGCTTCCAGCACTGATTGTTCCGGTACCGGCTGCTCTCCTTTGCGTGAGCGCTTGACATACATTGTGTTCAAGCTAATGGTCTCCGGTTGCGCTTTATGTTTCGATTTCGTTCCAAAGAATTGCATGCCAGACACAGGCGTAGCATTAACAATGTATTTATTTTTAATGTAGCTCAAGCCCATCGGATTCCAGGCTTTGCTCGCAGATGTGCGTATTTTGCTGGGCCCACAGCCAGCTGCTGACCCATCGTGGCCTATCGGCTGTTCATATCGCAGTGCTTCGTTGGTGTCGTCAAAGTTAATATTGATAAAGGGCACCAGAAACAGAAACTCATTGTAGTATTTAATCGAAGGCGTCAAAATTTCGCCATACCGACGACGCGCATTCTCAATGATGGCGTATTCACGTGCAAAGGACAGGCGCAGCCCCTCCAGACAAGCTTGGATTGTTGGACCTGTTTGGTTTGGGAACGAGCGCGCCATGTCTGAAAAGTAAATATTTTCAATTTGCTTATTGCCATACTGAGGGTTCTTCGGATTGTACAGATTCTCGTATGTCGAATATAGACTTATCAGCTTGCGTATATCAGCGTCCTCGAGAGGTGTTTCTATTTGATCCGTGCGCTTCTTACTAGACTGAACTGTGGATTTGTTTCCAGAGCCAAATGGTAAGAACTTTCGGAAGCCGCGAAGACCCTTTGGCTTGTGTTTTGGAGTATCATTGGCATTGTTTTGACGGGGGGTCTCTTCCACAATGTAATCTTTAGTATCCTTGTCCGAGAACCCCAATCCTCCCCTATTCGGGCTCATCGTTGGTGAGATATCGCGTGCATTCAACCTCGGATCGGAACGCTTGAAATAGCTGGGATTGTGTTTCTGTTCCATTCTCAGCAATTTGACGCTTCAGCAGGTATATTTTAGAGTTGGCGTGAAGACAGGGAACAAAATCATTCAAGGGCAGCAGCATTATTACTGTTTTAAATTTTGTAACATTCTAAAAAAACAAAAAACACAAATTTGAATTGTTTGATATGATTTTTGACGGCGCACGTATTTCAATTTATCGACATTTACTTCAATGCAGCCCTAATTAATTTTTTGTTTATAACATTTTTCAGCACTTTAAAAAGCAAAGGACAAAAAAATTCGTTTCTTCTCACATAGAAAAAACTGTTTTTTAACAAGCCAATAATATTTGTAATGTTTTGCACTACTAATTCAACAACAGTTGTTGGTCATGAATTAAACATTAAATAATTTGAATTTTATTTATCACTGTTAGGGGCACTGTTAAGTAACAGCTGTCTGTCGTCGGATTCTGTAAACTGGCCATGGGGCAACAACAAAGCAACAAAAACAAGTTACGTGAAATATAAATGGAATAATAGACAAATAAGTAAATGGCATGGCCAGCCGTGTGATTACAGAAGAACAGCATTTTTTCTAGGCGGACACACAGCATCAATTAAACCTGCCATTTAATTAAAACTTGGAGCAGGCTATGCAATTGGCATTGGGAATTTGGCATGTGACATTTCTCGTACCAAAATTTGCTGTCAAGACCTGCCGGGGTGCTAATTATATGTTACAGTTCCAGTTTTGATTTCTCAGTTTCGGCCGATTATGAAAAAATAAATGAACGTATTTATATACGAAATAAATGCTCGGCAGTTCGGCAAACTAGTGAAGACTAAATATAACGTGTACACACACACACACATACACACATGAAAAGTGCAATAAATCAATGCCCAGCAGTGTGAAGGCGGAAGTGAGCAAAACAGAAACAACAACAAAGACCAGAAGACTGAGCAGCCGTAACGGGATATTGGCGCAAGCAACAAAAGAATTTTGCATTACACTTCGCGTTGGTTTATTACATTTAACAACCAAAAATGGATGAAGTTTTTTCACTGCACATGGAAAAGCTCGATGTCTATGACGGTTAGTAGAGGGGAATTACTTAAAAATATGAAAATAGTATTATGTATATTAAGAACAATTGCTCGTTAGTCATTTTGGTTTGATGTCCTCGTCGTCTTCGTCGTCTGTGGATTTATTTAATATCTCATCTATGAGGCGATCCTGTTCTTCATTCTTTTTGCCTTGTACTATCATTTCTCGCAGTGTTTTAATGTGTTGCTTTTCTGAATCAATTTTTGCCCGAAGTTTTAAGTTCTCATTTTTTAAGTTGTCGATTCGCAGTTTGCGTTCCTCGGCGGTTTTTTTAGTCTTTTCACGCGTGCGCTGCACTGCCTATAAGAATACAGAAACCTACAGATAATAATTTCCGAAATGCTATTTTAGGGGGTCGCTCATCTAGGCTAGCAACATTGTCGACCATTTTATTTACATTTACCTCGTTATTCTTCTTTCTTTTCAACTTGTAATTGGGATCTTCTGTCTGTGGACTTGTTTCCGTGCTGCCGCTGCTTGTGGACGGTTTTGCAGTGCTTCTTCTGGCTGGCATTCTCTCGGTGATAATATTAATTTGTATTTAGTTTTATGTCGTTTCCTTTTACCAGTTGAAAAATGTAGCCAGCAAACAAACACAAGCCGTTGTGAAATTACAACGCGAATGATGTACCAAAGCGTAATTGTAAAACATATGTGCCCTCTTGGAGCAAGTGTTGTAAAGCGACAGCACTCATTGCCCATGAGAACAAATAGAGATGCGGTATTATACAATTAATTTATCGACTTCAGTAAATTATAGAAAAATTACAATTTTAACATGATTATCTACAATAGCTAATTAAATTTATTATTACGTCCCTAAAACATTTATGGTTTTGCTCACAATTTGGTATTATTTAGGCCGATATGTAAGAAAAACTATGTTATTACAATTTGTTTGTAAAGACTGATTTCTTGTATGTAGTTGAATAAGATAACAAACTTGAACGCAATAAATTTTAAATCAAAAACAGAACCATGATTATGTGAAATGTAACACGTATGAATAAATAAATCCTTAAAAATCCAACTCGCGCCTTTTATTAAGGGGTAAATTCATATATCGATAACACACGATAATGTGCCAGTTTTGCAACACTCGCAATTATTTTTTTGCTACCGGCTTGGAAAATGTCTTCGCCTGCACCACCAAAGTCGCCTGAATTATCAGATAAAAGCAAAAAATATGATAGGCAAATCAGGTAATTATGTTAACACGCTCAAACATTGTGATTGGCCTAACATGACCCCAACAGGCTGTGGGGTGACCACGGACAGACATTGCTGGAGACGGCCACAATTTGCCTGGTCAATGTGACGGCTGTAGGCTGCGAGGTAGCGAAGGGACTTGTGCTGCCGGGTATTGGAGGCTTTACTGTGGCTGATGGCAGCACTGTAAAGGAGGAGGATTTGGGCAACAAGTAAGTCGGCAACAAAATATGTTCTGTTCAATTGTGGTGACTAAAAGCTGGAGAGTAGCTTTTTTCTAGATTATAGCTTCCTGGGTAAATCGAAGGCACTTGCTTGCAAACAGCTGTTGCAGGAGCTCAATCCGGATGCCAATGGTGATTATGTAGATGAGAGTATTGACTATATATTGGAAAATCGGGCGAATTTCTTTGAGAGCTTCGACCTGGTGATTGCCTCAAATCTGAATGAGCAGTCACTACTGCAGCTGGCCAACCGGTTGTGGGAGTCCAATGTATCGTTTGTATATTGTCGTTCCCTGGGTATGCTGGGCTCCATACGCCTACAACTGAAGGAGCACTGCATTGTAGAAGCTCATCCCGATAATCGTCAGTTTGATTTGCGCCTGGAGCAACCATTTGAAGCATTGCGCGACCACTTAGAAAGCACAGAGGTGACAAACAAGGTGCCCTGGCTATTAGTGCTGTATAAATTCCTGAAAGCTTGGCAGACAGAGCATGGAGCTGGGCGACAGGCGCCTGGCAACTATAAGGAAAAGACACAGTTACGCGAGGCAATTGGAGCAGCAATGCAGAAGGATGAAGAAAACTACGAAGAGGCTATAAAGGCGGTTAACACTGTATTTGGCGCTGGCCTGGTGCCAAGCTCACTCAAGGCCATATTCGAGGACGATGCCTGTGAGCAATTACACAAAAAGGTAAGGCGCCTAGTCCGGATGGTCCGTAACTCATACAACAACTTTCCATTTGCAACAGAGCGATGTTTTCTGGATTATGGCGAAGGCCCTAAAGCACTTTGTGGTGGAGGAAAATAAGGGTTATCTGCCACTGCCGGGCGTACTGCCCGATATGACAGCGAATACGGACTCGTACATAGCACTGCAGCACATCTACCGTCAACAGGCTTTGCACGATGCCGATCAGGTGTACCACAAATGCCAAGATTATCTTAAGCAATTGTCGCTGCCGGCGGACAGCATAGACGAGCGCACTGTGCGTTTGCTGTGTCGTGAGGCTGCCGGTCTGTCGGTGCAACGTGGCACTCGCATCGCCGATGAGTACGAGAAAAACTGTCGCCTGCTGCCTCTGGGTAAGTGCCTTTTGAGTGCAAGCTCGAAAATTGCAATGTTTACCTGTAAATCCGATTTGTAGTGGAGGACAATGAGCTGCAGGGCAATTTAACCGTCTACTATTTCGCTCTTCGTGCCTATGAACGTTTCCTAAGCGAGTGCGGCAGCATTCCCGGTGAGTGCACTGTAGAACAGGACATTGGGCGTCTAAAAAGCATCACAAGCAAAATGTTGAACGACTTGGGTCTGCATGTGGCCATCAGCGACGATGTGCTGCACGAGATATGCCGCTACGGCGGCGCCGAGCTGCATGCTGTGTCTGCGTTTATTGGTAACTATATACGATGGTTATGTCAAGGAGCATGTATATGGATCAATTTATTTTGTTTGCAGGAGGATGTGCTGCGCAGGAGGTGATCAAGATTATTACCAAACAATACAAACCCATTGATAATACTTTTATCTATAATGCTATAAGCACTGAAAGTGTAACGTTAAAGTTGTAAATGAATTTCTTATAATACAATTATACGAAATGGTTACGATTCTTGAAGCTTTCAAAAATCTGAATCTGATTAAACAGTAAAACAATGCATAAATAATAGTGTCACATTTCGTAAAGGGGAACTTATTCTGATCATTGTGTAGTTTTATATTTATTAATCATATCTCTGCTTATGCTCTAGATATTGTAAGCGTTCAATTACGCATGTTTATGCTGTGGTATTCTTGAAATAGTACTATGTGTATACCTCGGTGTTGGGACTTATATTGTACGTTTTCTTTTTTTTATAAAAGCCCAGCACAGATTCTTTTGCTCATATGTTATCTTACATTCCTGTATTTAAGTGTGTTCTTTTAATTCTCATATGCGGCTTCCTTCTTCCTTCATTGTTTGTATAGAAATTCGTTGGCATCGTCTGCGCCAAACGCAAATATTTGACTTATATTAATATTAACTTTATGTGTGCTTTTACATGTACAAATAGATGCTAACGAATATCAAACGAATAGACAGTACATTATATGATTTAAATAGGCATTTACTTACAGTACACTTGCTTATAACAACAATTCAGTTTAGTTTTCTTTTTTTTTTTTGAACTTATTTCGTTTTAATTTTAACTTAGTTTTTAGTTATTTCTAATAACTTCCCGCTATGTGTCTATTCCAAAATCTTTACAATTAATTAACAAAAATGTACACAAGAAGACTACCAAGAGAACAATTTATGCCTATTTCATATTTTTTCATTTATATATAATATATAAAACTAGGCGTTTGGTGTTCAATTTGTTAACTTTACCTGTATCTAAACACGTTCCTACTGGCGGTCCATCGAAGCAGCAGCAGGAAATATAGTCCGATTATATATTGCCAAGTGGCATGTGCGGCCCCTGCACCACCATGATGCAGCTCAGCAAAACTTTCGCCTAAACGAACAATATGCTATTATTAATATTATATACTTGTTGGGCAGGTTAAACTTACCATTTAGTATGTGCACCACTATCGTGAAATTTTGATACTCGCTTATGGAGCAGGTATAGTTCCCGGAATCAGCTTTGTGAATTTTCGCAATGGACAAAGTGGAATTCGCACCATCTTCCATCAGTTCGGTTTTAACACTGGCATGCAAATAAATGGGAAAAAAAATTCAATTAACAAAGAGTTAATCTTGTAAGGGTTTAGCATAGTCTTACCTAACACCACCTCGTGTTACATCGTAATTGAGTACATTTTCGCTGTGCTTCCAGAAAACAACGGAGCTAGTCATAGCCACATTTCGCACCACACAGGACAGCTGAAGCGTGGAATCAATTTCATAGTATTTCTCCTGCAATGGGTCCCCGTATTCATCCACAATCATCACCTTTGGCGCTGTGCGTTAAGGGCGATGCGTAATTAGTTTTATTAATTCGAAAGTTGATTTCAAGAATTTCCTACCATTTACATGCAAGTTAATTTGTATAACGCGGGGCGGATGCGTTGAGATCTGGCACTCGTATGTCGCCTCATCGTCCTTTTTAACATTTATAATTTTCAGTCGCCAGTTGTTGGGATATTGAAATTCCATTTTATAGCGCTTATCACCTGTGTAGGCGTGCAGGCCAACAGTTAGCAAATCCAATGCGTTCTCCTCATTTTGCGCACTACGCCGCACCCAGGAGACCTGTCAATAATAACAACAATAATGCAGAGCTTCTTCAAATGTTTTTATAGTCAAGCTCTCATCTTTTCTCTCACTATCTCTCTTTCTCTCCTTGCCTCTTTCTCTATTCTCTCGTAAACTTTTAGCCGCAGTCACTTTAACTGATACGCTTATATAACACTTTATTCTGTTTTATGAGAATCGCATAGAAGGTCGATATCTTGCAATGAGTAAATCAAACATGCTGATACTCGTTATCCTTGATTCACCCGTTCTTTCTCTTTGACTCATTCGCACATCCATATCCTTTGCCCGCCCGCTATCTTTCTCTCGCTACCGCTCTTTTTTCTCTCTCTCTTTTTCCGCCGGACTCAGTCACATTTCCCGCTCTATTTCTTGTTCAATTTACACTCGTTCTTCCACCAGCCCTTCTAACTTGTTCTCTCTCTCTCTCAATCTCTCTCACTCCATATATTTTCAATATCGCCCTTCTATTCGATTTTCATAAATTCAAATTTGTTCATAAACATATGTGATAGATTGTTGCGTCATTTGATGTGTAGCTCTCCTATATTAGCTATACTTCAGGGCTTTGTTTGTTTAAAGCTAGGCACAAACGAGTTTACACTAAGTATGAATGCTTACAGTCTTATCTTGGAGCAATGAAATTCTGCAATTTAAATGAATGCTGCTGCCCGCCTGTACAGTCATATTTGTGGGTTGTCCGACACGCTGCACGTCCTCAAAATGGGGGCCATATCTGTAAGAAAAGTGCGCCATATGTGATGTTAGTAAAATGTGTGCAGACACACAAACACACAAACATATAGAGAGAGACCGATGTGGTTATAGTATGCATTTTTATTGGTCTGCAGGTGTATGCAGGTAAGCCTAGGCACACACAGACTACCCTGCTCGGAGCTTGTGTGCCCTTATGCTTAATGTTTATTGCTTGTAGCAAAAGTCTTAAAAACTTTAGTTTTAAACACGTTTTACACAGCAAGGACGTTCGGTAAACTGTTTTTATTGCCGCTTGCCGGGGCTAGGCATTTCTTTTTTTCAGTCTGAGTTTCTGAGTTTGTGGGCGAACTGTTCTTTGAATTCTATTTACAGTCCAACTATTATGAAAATTATAGATTTATTGTGTAATTACAGGCCTAGGAGTACTTTAACCTCAATGGCAAAATGCTATAATGTACACTTTATTAACGAGGACAGTGGTATTAGGTTTTTCTAGGTTTTTGCTTTTTATTATTTATACGAATTACATAGAAACTGGACAAAGTGCTGAGTGGGGAAGGGCGTGGCATTAAGAGCCTGAGTTAATCAATATTCCTATCCGATAATTTCAAGAAATATTTAATATTTATAATTCAACAGAAATTTCGAAAAAATGTAGCACTCGGAAAAAAACGAACTTCTCGGAAGAAGCCTATTTGTAATTCATGAAAGTATATATTGGGTTGAATTTAGGAATCTTTTTGTTGTATTTTAAGATTGAAAAGAGAATTATTCTTTAAATTATATTAAAAAGGGTTCATAATGATAGAGTTAATTAAACTTTACTCGATACGGAAATTTGAAATACTTCTGAGATATTAAAACTTTACTCGATACGGAAATTTTTAGGGATTTTCCAGGATCTGAAATAAGGTTCATTCTGTTTATAGATTTAATAAGAATACTTCCCATTCAACTGGTCAAAAGCTTTGATTCAAATATTGATTATTATGATAGATAAAAAATAATATTTAGTATTAAGAAAATAGAAAAACTGATAATAAACAAAATATCGATATACTGTTTTACAAATATTTTGTAATGAGTTTAGCGGGGCTTAAAACCGAAGATAAATTAAAGAAAATCTTAAGATTTATATTGCCTAACTTACGAAGTATGATCGTAATTAAGTCAAGTAAGCTCCAAACTTGGCCAACAGGTTTACTTGACTGAATTACAAGATTCTTGACTTCTTTTTCTCTCAGTGTGAAGTTTAAGGTTAGGCTCAAATGAATAGTATATAAGGTATTGATACTGAAATCTTTCACCCGAACCCACCTTTGATCGTGATGATGATGTTTGTTAGCCGCTGAGAAGGTATCGAAGATATAGTTGAGCATGGGTGCATCGGTTTTCTGTTGCTTGGGCAGAATATATTTGCTCTCCACCTTCTTGGCCGAGGTGCGTACATGGGACTTATCCGCTCCGGTCGCTGTCGTTGGGGTTGGCATTGCCAAGGAGCCATTGCCAGCGACCTGTTGGCCGCTGGAGCCCTCGGTGGTGGCCATTGTGGTCGCTGGCACATTTCCATTGACGCGCTGCGAGCCAATTTGTTGAAATGTTGTGCCACCAGCTGCGGCGCCACCGATGCCGATGGAGTTTTTCAGACTTGATGCGCTCTTCTCGCGTTGCACAGCGGCGGCTGCTGGTGTTCGCGATGTTGATGTTTGATACGAACTAAGCTGCGATAAGGACAATAAATCTTGTGTTTTTGCATTCATTAGTTGTCTGCCATTGGCTGTGGCGGCCGGCGCGGCAGACGTTGCTTTTGGCGCTCTTCTCTCATTTTTCTCGTTCGTTATATTGTGCCCCTGGCTCTGCTCCCGCTCCTGCTCCCGCTCCTGCTCCATGGCAATGACGTAATCATTGGCCGACTTCTGAACGTCATCGGCATCAGCATCAGCATCCGCATTAAAGGCAGCAGCTGCTTCTGCTCCCGCAGCGGCATAGGAATTATCGATTTCATTGGAATCTATGTCGCATAATGAAAGACAAGACAAAATTGAGTTTAAGGTCATTTGGCGAGCTAGTCAAAAGAAAGTAAACGACGTCCTTTGATACCCTTAAAAAGGAATCCATACTAAGTATATTACTGAGGGCACATTGAAGAACTTTACTCTGGAGCTAGAACGTATATGTTATCGATATATGGTATTGCATTAAACAGTTAGCCTGGTTCAATCTGATCTATTCTAATGAAACTTGTAAGCATTTAGATTAAGAACCTTTATTGGGAACCTGATATCAGAACTATCTGCGTCCTCTTCTTAAGAATTCGTAGTTAAGTACTTGTATTTGTTGCTATACGATCTAGTCTAATCTCATGATACTTGGTAGCATCTAGATGGAATTACTTTATAGTCCTATTAATGTTGCCTTTTGTTGTCCTTTCAAGGAATATTTTAGCTTGATGCTTCTAAAAGACTTCGACCTATTTCTTTGCAATTGACAAAGCTGGCATATTTATATCCTTGGCAATTTCAGCTGCCAGGGTATTTAGTTTTCGTCACGCCCACGCATATCTTTGTTTCTTTTTTGAAACTGAGACTTGATTAATATGTTGCAATAAAGTTTCAACGTTTTTCCTCGGCGGGGGTCAACTGTATTCGTGTTAGGTTAAAGCTGCCAACGATTTTTGCCAACGATTTTTGCACAAAAAATCAAGGAAAGAAAGTATCGTAAGCTTTTCCAAAAATTACTTTAGATTAATGAGTCTATAAATAACATGGTTCACGTCAATGATCTTACTTATTTTTTATTTATTGCTCGTATTTAACACATAATAGCCAACAAAAGTGCTAGGGAACATTTTTGCCAAGATGTTTTGCTACCAAGCACGAAAAATGCTTAATTTTCCATCAAATATATTTGCTTGCGGTATGAAAGAGAAAAGTGCATGGCAAAAGATGGATTGATTGATTGATCTGTATCTTAAACGTTTATTGTATCTAAATATTGCATATGCATCTGTATCTTCAACTCTAACTCTCTCTCTCTCTCACTCTCTCTCTCTCTCTCTCTGCATTTGTTTGTCAATCCGTATCTTCAGCTCCATCTCCTTCCCATTGTTATATCTGTATTTCCAGCTAAGATTCGCATTTTTATCTCTAGCTCTATTTCCACTCGCATCAATTGACAAAGGTGTGGACTTAATTACTGAAAACTAAGCTGAAGGTCGTCAAGGGTGGGTGGGTTGGTTTGGGTGTTTCAGTTTAGATAGCGCACACATTCTGGATAACCGCACAATTGACTACCCGGTTCCTTACCGTGGCTAACACGTAACGTTGTGGCCAACTGCATGTGCTGCTGCTGTGTGCGCGTGTGTGTGCGTGTGTGTGTGGGTGTGTCCGTTGTAAATTGAAATCCTGCGGATGTCATTGTTGTTGCCGCTGGCAATTTGGCAACTGCAGCTGCAGCTGCAGCTAGCATTGAGGAGTCGTAGTCGGCTGGCAGCTGCCCCTCCTCCAGCTGGCGACCACGAAGCGCGTCCATGTTGGCCATAGAGTGGGCCTCTGCCCGGAGCGAACCACTGCCCATGGCGCTAGCGGTGCAGACGATTGTTGTTGTTAGTATAAATAATTGTATTAAATTGCAAATAAAACATTCAGTTCGGCGTGTTGCAGGACTCGTTGTTGTTGCTGCTGCTGTTGTTGTTGTTGTTGTTGCTGCGGTTGAAGCTTGAAGCGTTTGTTTCGTTTTGGTTTTAATGCGTGTTGCTGTTGCTGTTGTTGTTGTTGTTATTGTTGCACTTAAACGCATTTTGTATTCGTGAATTCCTGCGTGGAATTTGGCTTAACTAAAACACATTTCACAAACTGCATTTGAGCTGGTTTCCAGGTTTCCACACACTGACCCCAGCCGCTTGTTGCCACTTATAAAAACAGTTATTGTTTTCAATATTTGTTGGCTTATTTTTATATCATTTGCATTTGTTGTTGTTGCTAAAGCATTGTTAAATAATATTTGGTTTATTGATAATTGATATTGGTTAATAAATTTGTTTTTGTGAAGGCTTTAGCGCGCACTCCAATTAAATGAAATCAGTCCGATTTTAATTATTCATTTTAATATTCGCTAAATGGTTTATTGTTTAGTATTTAATGCAATTACACGTTTTACATTTTTTTCCCTCTCACTGGCCAATAATACGCCATGCATAATTGAATTGGCTTAGCCTGTGTAATTATTTAGAAATACAAAATATTTCCAATAAATAAATTCGGCTTAAGCTGGCCAAAGAAGGCGATGGGCCTATGATATTTGTGATTTTTTGTTATTTTGTTGCTTTGTATTTGCCCCAAATAACTTTTGTAGTTAGAAGAGACAGACATGTGTTCGACTTGCCATGACAGCAAAGCCGCCTTTTTTTTTTTTGCCATAAACTAGATATTGTTTTGGGCTTTAGCTTTTATGCTGCAAATGCCATTCAGCCTTTACGCCGTAAACATGTATTTATTTACATATGTATGTGTATAGCTCACATTACGGGCGCAGCAGCATAAAAGCAAAAACCTGTACAATATCGACAGGCCTAGGCATTGCATGTTTTCAGTTTTTTACGTTTTCCTTTTTTGTGCTGCATTCATAACAAATTCTCATAAATTCGGATATCCTGATTTGTAAAAGTCAGAACACACAAGGCAGCTGTCCATTCAATCGCACAAACAAAAATAAAAATGTAAATTAGCGCAAAATGGTTTTCCGACCAATAAAAAAAAAATACAAAATAAAATATGTTACAGCTTTTCAGGGGCTTTTTGGCTTTACAGCCCGATATCCGTGCCACATTGAATTGTTTTAATTTCGCATTCGCATTTCCTATTCAAACAAAGCTATCTTAAAGATACAATTTCGCGTGGGTCCGCGAACTTTTCTTGAGGGCATAAAAACGCGACAGCAAATCCCATTTATGAGCTACGCTCAGTTTATTTATTTTATTTTTGTTTTTATTTCGATACTTTGTGATTTGCTTAAAGCGCTTTCAGCTTTAGCTAAATCATGTCCCGAACTTGGCATAAATATTTCTTTTGTGTAACTTGGCACAGAACGTATCAAAACTACTTTCACTTCACAGCCAGAATTTGTTATTATTTTTGTTGTTGCTATTACAATTTCATGGCATGCACAAAAAATTAGCATTTCCTTTGCACACACAGAACGCAGAGCAAAAACTTTTTTGAATATGAAATCTAAATAGTTGCGACTTCACGTTGTAATATTTTACACGCAAGTTTGGCCATCTACATGCGACTCGACGAGATTCGGGGAATACGTTAGACACGTTCAGCCGGGTGCGCCTTTTGGGTAAAACGTCAACACGCCGTTACACTTCGTTTATGACTGTCCATCTGAAGGCAGCCAAATCAGTGGATTGTTGAATTTGAATTGTTGTTGACTTGCCGAACTCGTCAAAGCTGCGAAATCTCTGTCTCGTTAACGGAGCTTCGTCTTTTGCTCGGGGTAATGCGGGGCGGCCAAAGTCGCTTGCGTTAAGTTTGTTGAATTTGCCGCGCGTGTTGAGTTTATTTACTCCGAATTTGTTAGGGGTTGTGTGGGGACAAACTTAGGCATAAATTCGGTAAAGCAGTGCATTATAAGGGGGATTTTGACGCTTTGGTTAAGGTTTTTGAGATTCACTGAAAATAATTTTTGCTTGTTTTAATTATTTTTCATGTGCAGTGTGTCACTCTCTTCCTCTTTATATTAAATTATAGCTCTTAAGAGCCAGGTCTTTACCTTCAAAGGTATCCCTTCGTTACTGTATAATCCTCTGGAGTATGCTCTGGAGTTTCGTCGCTCTCAATTATTTATGTTAATTATACAACAAAATGTATAATGGAGAATAGTTGTAGTGTGATGAATTTTAGCATCAAATATATAATACGACACATATTTTGCTAAATATTTCGTTATTTTTAACGGATTATTTTTAATACATCCTTTACTCAGTGTACTTACTCTGTTATACTGAGGCACTTGTATGCTCACACTTATACGTATAAAAGTATAACAGCTCGTAGTTAACCAGAGATGGCGCCACCTACAGCTTTAATCAGTTTTATGCCAATGTGCAGTGTTGCAGAGCGCACTCAACTTGCTCTCCATTTTTCACCGCGCGCTCTCTTTATACCAATCTCTCCATCTGCTGCTGTTGTGGCTGTTGTGTTATCAGAAACGCTTGGATGCTGGTCGGGTGCAGACGTCCTTCATCCTTGACAGAGTTATAATCGAGTGCTAGAATAAATTGCTGCAACTAGTTTAAAGTGCGAAAACGTCTCAGCTGAATGAAAAATTTTTAAGTTTTTCTCATAATATACATACAAAACCTGAGTAACGTGCAAAGGATAAAGCAATAAGGATATTGGCCAGTTTTTTTTTTACAATCAAGTTAAAGCAGCCACAACGCACAGGAGAATTGAAGCGTTCTAATGAATACCTAAGTATACATACACACACACATATATATACATACCTACACACATACATATGTACATAAACGTGAAAAGAAAAGTTGTTTTAGGTCAAACAAAAGCGAAGCGAACAAAAAACGGAAAAAATTTAAACATTACAGATAACTCAAGAGAGCGCGAACAAAGGCCAAAAATAATGAAAATCAATTGGAAAAACCTTTAAAGCCAGCCTGAGAAAATAAAGGATCAACTAAAGCTCAGACGCGTAAGTAATTAATTATGCATGCTGTGCGTGTGTGCGTGCGTGCGTGTGTGTGTCTTTCAATTATTCTCAAATGATTGTTATATAAAAGAACGTGTGTCTGGAAAAACTTGGCGCTGGTTCTAGGCGCTACTCACACGCCTCGTTCAATTTGCAGGTGTCTGCACACCTGAAAAGCTCTTGTTATCAGATCCTTCAGCTGGCACAAGGCGGCCGCCTCCCGCCTCGAGTTGGGATTCATGCTAATTGTCTGCCTCGTGTGGGTGTGGGGTGCTCTCCCCTACAAGTGGCTGCTGTTGTTGCTCCATAAGATCTCTGCGCAGCTATACTTGGCACTGACATTGTTGTTGTTGTTGTTGTTCCTCTTGCTGTTGTTGTTGTTGTTGTTGCTGTTGTTGACTCTTGTTGTGTGCACAATTAGTTCTGCGAGTGCATACACCCACCCAGCCGCAGCGCCCACTTGAACTGGGCGCTGTCTAAACAGCCCCAAGACACGCACAGATGACCTTCCCATGCAAGACACAAACAACAGGTGGATGTGGCGAGTTCTTAACTACTTTTGTTACCTATTGGTATCTCTCCAGTTCTATTCTAATTAGTAAAAACTAAATTGGAATTGTTTAAATTTAAGTATTACTGAGCATAAAAGTGCCCATTAAAAGTGCTAAACATCCATCTGTATCCCCTTGCTCATCTGGGCTCTCGTAGAACAGCTACAAGTCAAATAAAAATCAATGTTCAAAAAAGATGCACTAAATTAAAGAGGTATATATGAATCTCATTAACTTGCCGTCAACATTTCTTTATAAAATAAACTTGCTTAAGTCCGCGGCTAAGTCAGGAAAAACTTCGAGGGTATCTTCTAGTCGATCACTCACGATTCGAGCACTCTAACTAGTTGGTGGTGCGGTAAACGGAAAACTTTTAGTTTAGGTCTAGTCTGTTAACTTAAGCTATATTATATTTATATAAAGTCTAAGTCTTGCAACTTGAGCAAAATTATGAATTTTTGTTAGCTTAAGTTTTCTTTTATGTGAGTAGAAAGTTAAGTGAAGTAATCTTAATATAATAATTAAAATGAATATTCTCATAAATCTCCTACCGTCTTTCATATCTCTCTTCTCTTAAAGCTTAAATTATAATCAAGTTAAAAGTTAAAAATGAAGCGTACCCATGCAATTTTCTATATTCGCCTTGACTTTTTATAGAATAACTTGCAGTCTTTTATGTCTTGTCCTTAGAGAACAAAGAACTGATTGTCCCATTCAGAGACAGTTGCTTGGCTTTCTAATGGCGGCTTTTGTTTGTCCTGCAGCGCATCCGTTGATGAGCAGCTCGTTGGCTATAAATACACCGCAAAGCGAGACGTCAATGTGGTTGTAATATGCCGTCACGTCGCAGCGGTGGTGTTGGCACCACACGGCGCAAGCACTCGGTGGGCAATCTGCGACGGGCGCATCCGGCCTCCGGTGCCACATGGAATGTGCAGGTGGTGCGCGGCAAGATGTCCTCGAAATGCTTGTGGCA
Organism: Drosophila montana; assembly: GCF_035044405.1. Taxonomy (NCBI): domain Eukaryota; kingdom Metazoa; phylum Arthropoda; class Insecta; order Diptera; family Drosophilidae; genus Drosophila; species Drosophila montana. Next base: position 467,299 of record NW_026998113.1, on the reverse strand, counting down.
CGCGTGTCGAGCGCTCATATTGGGCCTGGCCCTGATGATGGTGGGCGCCGGCATGGCCACGCTGGGCTACTATGCGGATCATCTGTCCATGGGCTCCGAGCTGCGTGGCAATGTTACGGTGCGTGTGAAGAACGATCTGAAGGGCTTCCATTTGAACAATTTCGCATATGTTGGACCCATTGTCATGGGTTTCGGCGGCTTCATTGTGGTCGCCTCCTGTGTGATGACCTTTGAGGCTCGCGACTCGGCGGCCAAGGTGGTGCCGGCGCGTCTACGTGGTGCTGGCGGCGGCAGCTGCAACAAAACGACAGCGCGCAGCAATCAAGGCAGCTCCGCCTCGCAGCGCCGTGGCATGGGTAAGACATAAACCTGCAATTGGAGGGGGTCGCTCCAGCTCACTGCTGCACCCGTTCTATGTAGGTGCCCAGTATCAGACGACGCGCTGGGATCAGCATTTTGGCGTCTTTCGCTCCTCGCCCGGCGATCCACATCAGCAGCTGCAGGCGGTGGCTGGTGCGGCCGGCGCCGGTCAGCAGCAGGCGCAGCCCTTTGATCGCGAGGCCCTCACCGCGGAGCTCATCAACTTCTCCAAGTCACTCAGGTACTTTTTCTATGTTCCAGGTAGAGCACACTGAATCCACATAAGCATAGCATACTCTGTAAATTTGTATATAAAATATTCGCAATTGGCTGCCTCATGCTCTCTATCTCTCTGTCTCTCTCTCATGCATTATCTTTCTCATGACTGCTTTGCATCGCCATTAGTGCATCCACACGCTTCTCGCCACAGCTGCGCCGTCTCACCTTCACTGGTTCCGTGCCCAATCTGTCTACCATCCATGCAAACGCTCATCCAACCGCCTGCATCGACACTAATCACTCCAATCTGTTCTTGCCGCATCCCAAAATGCCGCTGGAACTTCTACAACTACAACAACAACTACAACCACAACAACTGTGCTGTAAACGGCATCACCATCATCGCCATCACCAACACAAACAACGCAAACAACAAACGTCCACCTCGAGCAGCAGCGTCCGGCGCGTGCGTCAAACGCGCACAGCCACCGCCGGCGGCGGCAGCGGTGGCGGCGGCGGCGGCGGCGGCGGGTTCGGCTCCGGTGGCTCCAATGCCCGCCTCATCAGCAACTCATCTAGTTTGATACAGCGCGCGACCAGGGAGTATGTCGCCTGCACTTTGCTGCAGCCGCCGGCAGCGAGCCGCGTTTACTGGCAGGCCTCGTCTTTTGATGCCGGCATAGCCGCAGGCTCAACTCACGGCTCTGCTGGCGGCGAGAAGCGCGCTGAGCGCAACAAACGCTCCGATACAGCCAAACGTCACGTGCTGGCACGTCAGCGACCCATCGAGCATGAGGAGGCCGCAGCGGCTGCGGCGGCAGCGGCGCGTGATCGGGATCGTTGCAGCCCGCTGGGACACAGGCGGTAAGTGCGGTTCCCAACACTAGCTTAAAGCTTAAAAGCCACATGCCAAACAATACACATGCTTACCAACACTGCGTAATAGTTAATAAGTTTGAAATATTTTGAAAGCACATGAAAGCTTTCGTTCAGCTAAAAGCTTCACTGACAATTTGATGCTGTTCACCTTGCGAATAAGACCTAAGGGTCGGTTAGAAACACTAGCTTAAAGAGCGACCTACATACAATACAAATGCTAACCAACACTGCAGTTTGTTGGAAGTTTTGTAGGCAAATCAAAGCTTTAGTTCAGCTAAAAACTGAACTAACAATTTGATGCTGTTATTGGTCCTTAGTGCGGTTACAAATATGCTTATCAACACTGCATATTGGTTACACTTATAAAAGCACATGAAAGCTTAAGTTCAGCTTCAATGACAATTTGCTGCTGTTCTTCTCGCACAAGTTTTGAGCGCGGTTATCAACACTAGCTTAAAAAGCGACATACATACAAATACTCATGCTAACCAACACTGATTATTGTTAAGAGTTTGGAAAGCACATTAAAGCTTTACTTCAGCGAAAAGTTTCAATGGCAATTTGATATTGACCATCTCTCGCTCTAACCAGTTGCGAATTGTATCAAGCTGAAGAGCTTTTACAAAAGCTTTCTTAAATTTAAAGCACATTTTCCACCAACTTTTTCTGCATTTTCAACCTATTTTCAGCAACTCGACCATGTCAGACTCGTCGTACAGCGGCCGCTGGACGGCGCGTTGTGCTTCGGTTGCGAGTCGCACCTCAAGCATTGATTCACGGCGCATTCAGGTGGATCTGCATAGTCCGGAAGTGATGCCCAAGTCAATACTGCGCTCGCCCAAACGCTACAGTTCCGGTCCCTCGGCGACGCCATCAGTTGAGAAGGAGTTCCGGTAAGCGTGCTGCATTATCATATCCATAACCAGCTGCCAACCGTCAAACTGTGTGCCTTACAGCAGCCAATTGTCGGTCTGCTCAGAGCCGCCTCCACCCGTCCGTCAATTGTCGGGACAGTCGAGCATGGAGCCAGCCGTGCCGGAGGAGAGTGTGGAGCTAATCGACGAACGTGTTGCGGTTGAATGCCACAGCAACAGCGAGTGCAACGTGGCCTACAGCGAGATAAGCGAGCTGGTGCATCACACCCACAGCCTGCCGCCAAAGAAACAGCGTCCCGACTTTCTGCCCCTCGGCGGCAGCGCAGATCAGCCGCAGCAGCAGAAGCAGCAGCAGAAACAGCAACAGCAGCAACAAGAGCAGCAACTGCAGCGGGAACTGGAGCGGGAGCAGAAGACGACGCTCTATAGAAGCAACAGTTCCAGGCAATTCTATCGGCCCAAGCCGGCCATAGCCAAGGATCGGGATGATTCGGTTTTCTATATACGCTCCCTGGAGCGTGCCGGCAGCGCCGCCAGCGGCGATGATCACATGTACGACTCACTGAAGGTGATCAATGAGCGTCGCTCCACCCTGCTAAAGGCCGATTCGCAGAGCTCGCTGGGCTCCGCGGAGCGCAAGCTGAGCAGCTTTTCGCTCAAAATGCCGGATATAACGGAGCGAGAGAACTCCATAGATATAGAGGACGGTCCTCCGATAACACAGTCAACAGAAGAGCTTGAGAAAAACCCAAATGAAACCTAAATATCGTTGTAGATAATATAAATGTGTGTGCGTGTGTGTGTGTGTTGTGTGTATTGATAAGGTGTATTGGATATTTAGCCAACGACAGTTACTTTAGCACGGATCTATTATAATGTTGGGAAATACGGAGAGTTTTTGATAAACCTGCAAAAATTGGTACACCGAATTTGAATTTAAGCTTAGCATAGTAACCGTCTAAATACGATATCAAAATATCCTTCCTTTCACTTTCACGAATGAAATCTATTTGAAAATTGTTAACTATGAATCGTTATCTGTGTTGCCCTAGGCGCTATTATCGATGTATTACAAATTAACTATTTTATATATTTATGTGTTTCAAATTGTAGTCTTCCCGCTGTTGAATTGTTAATGTGACTTCGAGCAAAATCGAATATAACATTGTTATACGTTAAAATGCATTCTACGGATATAAACGAGCTTTTAATAATTAAGCGCTCTGAACCCAATTTCGACTGTATCCTGTTTCCCCTGTGTAAACTACAAGAACAAATGCTTAAGAATTCAATTTGAATTTGAATTTGTATATAAGAAACTATATGTCATATTACAATCAGCTTACAAGCGAAGACTGATGTTCGTAAATTTATGTTCTATTAATGAAAAGTTCTGAAAAATGTCAATTTCTGTTCGAATACAATGAAAAGCAATAAGAAATTATAATTATTTATAATGCACGGAGTGCAACGAAAACAAAAAATCAACAAATTTATGTTTCAAGTGTTCCACAACTTAAACATTATAAAGCGAAAAATATCAGAAAATCCGAATATCAGCTAACTTTGGTTTACTGAAGTTTATCAGAGTAATATCAAATATTTTCACAGAAGGTTTGCAGCAATTTCTACCAACGTAATTATTGATAATTATATATAACAATAATGTAAAGTATACACTTTACATAATACTTATACACACATAAATATGTATTTTATATCTGAGTGTTAATTTATAAATCAAAATCGAACGCAAACAAATGTTTCTTAATCCATGTTTCTTATAAATGTGTTGAACAAAAATATTAAACAAAAATTTAGTGCAGTCAGGCATTGACACTAAAAGAAATACGAAGGAATTTGTACTTATGAAAATATCAGAAAAAAACAAAAACAATCCAAAATGTTATGTGTACTCAATATTGATGTGCAAAGAGTTTTATATTAACTGTTTATTGCATGAGAGATTCACATTTATTAGAAATGCAAACAATATTTATATTAATAAAAGGAATTACATATATGTGTGTTAAAATTTAAAGACTTGAAAATTACTTCAAATATTTAATCCATATTATATGTTTGTTAATCTTTTTCAAATTTACAGAATGTAAACGGGACTTTCTTTCGTTAATTGTGTAATATATTTTATTAATTTGTTTCTGTGGAGCAGCGTTTCGTTTGGTGTGGAGCAATTCTGTTATTTAACATAGCTCTGGCAAGCGCAATGTTAGCTTGCATCACAATTGTTGTTGTCTACGCCATACACACAATTCTGTGGAATTTTTAGTTTAATAGCAATTGACGATCTACGACCAGACTTGCCCAAGTTTGGAATATATTCTGCCTAACACGCTTCCCCTTCCGTAGCAAATAAGCAAACGAAACAAAATGGTAGTTGGGTAAGTTACAGCACATTGGCTTTCAACAAATTACGTAACCTTAAAGCTTACCCATTGATCCATGTTAGACTTCTGGTGCGCTGCGGTGTAGTCGCTGGCGCTGTCTACTACACCCACCAGGCTGGCGTCTGGGGGACCACGGACGAAACGGATAAGCTATACAAAAATGTGAAGGCACAGCTGACTCCCTATGTGCAGCAGGCAAAAGAGCGGCTCCCTTTCGACGTGCCCGAACTGCCAAGGGTGGGCGAGATGCGCTTCCTGGCCAAACACTACTACAACGAGGGCGTCAAGAGCTCCTTTCGGTTTGTCCACATGCTGCCCTGCTATGCGGGCCGAGGCCTCAAGAAGGTGAAAGATACAATTGAGGAATTTGCCAAGGCACCCGCGATTAACGCCAGCAGCGAGAAGCCGGCGACGGAAACGGCGTCAAAGTAGTCCAATAGATGCTCTGGCTATCTATTCAGTAGAAGGCTGTTTTCATGTGTTAGTTCATAGCTAGTCTATTGAATACTATGTTTATATACCATTTCACACCCAAGACAATTGTCGAGTAGCTCTGCGTGGAGTTGAAGATGTCGAAAGCAATTGTTTGCTATAAAATAATTATTTACCTCTTTTTTGTGTGGAATACTTAGGCGCATTGCGCTCGTTCTTCTATTCTAGCAATAAACAATATTATGTCTTAAGCGTGAAAGCCGCCTAGAAAACTTATTAGGCATTATTTAATTTAAAATAAACTAATGCGATCGCAACTAATAAAATTTTGTAGATGTTACTATACAAAAATTATAAATTGTAAATCTTAACGAGTTCTCAGCGTGATAAACCTGTATTATTTAAAGAGTCGCGACAGATAAAAAACAAGTCATTGCTTTTAATTTATTATAAAGAAATCTAATATTTGGCTAACAAATAGACTAACCATGATGACAAGGGTAAAAATATGCTAGCTGGGCAGACGCTCCGACGAGCAATACGTGAATAGAGCAGGGTGTCTTATAGCCATAGCTGATCCCCGGACGATATCAAATGCAAAAGATTGACTCAGAGATATCACATTTAATAAATAATAATTATTCATTCTTAAAATATATTTTTCTAGATAACTAGAGCAATGAGATAACAGCTATAAACGACAATTATTGGCAAGCATTTTAGCTCAATCGAATTATTGCTATTATTTAATTTTTAAAAAAAATTGGCAAAAATTGTATCTGTCCAAGTCAGATCAGGCCTGGTTCAGCTAGAGTGATGCCCCTTAGGTCTTCACAGGCACAATAGATCTTCTCGGACGCAGTGTTCCGCCCCCCCCCCCCCCCCCCCACACTCTTTATTGTGAGAATCCCTTGGATTTAAGCTCACTTCTCTTTTGTGAAAAAACACCCTTTACATTAATAATATTATTTATAGATAACTGTGGCGTTCGACTAAGATGGAACAACATTTATACCCTCGTCTTGGATTGGAGCCTAAATACGGGTCACTTGGACAATCTCTTCTATTGAGACCTGCAAATTCTAATCGTTTAGTCTAGTTTTGGCTAAACTTCTTATATGCATATGAGCAGCATCTTATTGCTTGCTTAATAGTCAGATATATTTGCTGTTAAGAGTGCAAGCAATGCTCCAGATTGCCAATCACTATAATAATGTGGTGTATTTTGTTGTTAAACAAGCTTCGCAGACTCGCAACTCGTTGCTGATAAACAACGAAGAATATTGGGGCAGGCTGTGCACGGAGCGTTTCGCTGGCAAAAACGTCACTCATCTCAGCGCATCAGATATTGACCGACTGAGGACTGAGTCATTGATTAAGCTGTAGAGAGTGAAGGTTGTCGGCCGGCTGGCATTTTCAGATTACGGCCAATTACAGTGGCAGTCGAGCTTCCGTTGTGATTTGGTTTACTGTAAAGTAGATATTACGCATACGCCTCGTATGTCTAAATATCAGACATTAAACATGGCTTTGTACGGCTCAAATGGGCAAATAAAACAAAGCTAACAAAGCGTACTATATACGGAACAGACGTCACCTGGAGGTAAACGTGTGCCGCGCACTGATACTGATAAGAGCCAGCTCTGCCAGTCGTATCCCTAATTGCGGAGCACTTGAGTGCGCCCAAAAATACACCAGCCGGGCGATAAAAAAAACCAAAGTTTAGGACAATTGCTGCAGTTTGATGTAACTGTCACAGTTTTAATTTTAGCAATGGTCGCAGCCAGGCACTTGAGTTCGGGCTCTGATTATCTTTGGACGGGGGCAAAATATGAATTTTGATATTTTTTAATTTCGAGTATTTGTCATGTCTATTTATGATATTTGCCTATATTCTCGCCCTGCTGCTGCCTACCACTATTTACTTCACATACAAGCACTTTTTAATTAATAAAACGTTTTCGTTTTGTGATTTTTATTCTCTTGCTTGTTTATTGGCCCAGTTAAGCGGCACCAAACACAAGTAACTGTCGGCCACAAAGTTGTCAACTCTCTGAGTCTCGCTGACAGGCAGCAGATAAAAATTTACTACTCACACCACCCCCGGATCAGGCCCTGTTCCCTGTCTGGTTAGCCATGAGTCATGCTATGGCAAAGATAATGTCAAGATCTTGGTACAGCGGCTGCTGTGGTATCTCCGGCGGCAAAAGTACAAAAGATCCGTTATGAATCGAATTATATCACGTGTTAAATAATAAAACGAATTTTCATTAACTTGTTAATAATTAAATTTGCTTTGGTAAGTGCAAATGGTCAATATTTGCCAGCCAGTTGAAAGCAAATATAAAATCACATTTTCGGCGACCCATAAAAAACGACAAACACACCACGAAAAAAAGCAAAACAAAAAATGCAAATAAATAAATGCTTAACCTCTAAATGGGCGAAAACATGTATACGCCATGTTGTGCCGCCCCTCCCCAAGGCAGACACAACAAGCAACACCTCAGAGACCTACAACGATCTAGAGGCCGCAAGGAGAGCAAATGTTGTATGAGCATACACACACCTGACACGCACACACACCCGACACACACACACACCCGACACACACGCACGCGCACACACTGTCACTGATAAGGAAATTTCTTTTCGACATTGCGCATACGCCGCCGCGGGGCGTGACGACACAAGAAAGCGTCTGACTATATAAGAAATAAGAGAAAATCGTGTTTATTTGTCTTTGGCGCACAATAATAATTAAAAATGCTTTCTTGTTTAGTTTAATTAAAGCACTGATAAACAAAATATATACGTTGACTTGGTCAACAAATAAATTGACGCAAATTCAAAGTTCAATATGAATTTTCCAACTGCATAAGTAATTAATCTAAGATTTTTGCAGAAAATTGCACTATGAGTTATCAACGGGCTTTTACGGCAGATTTAACAGATTATGGTCCTATATTATTTGGGCATTATTCTGCTACGATTATTTGTAGAAACAATTCCATCTTAAGACATCTTCAGCTTTTGCCTACCGTTCGTGTGGTTAGGCCTAAGTTTATGATATTTGAATTATGTGTTTTAAGTCTCTTTTAAGTAAAAGTAAAGCATTTGTCGGTTTCAAAAATCTGTTATCTAATTGACGTGCGTGTTGTGGCCAAACTAAGAAAGCACATTCATGGGAAAAGAGCTATAAAGTGTATATTATATATATAAAAATAATAATACTGCTGCTCAGCTCTATACCCTTTATATTGTAGCTGTTGTCAGGTCTTGCATTTAATTAAAGCTCGATTTATAATTCGTTTAAGATATTTCGATTTGAGCATTCAATGTCTATGCAAACAAAAAAATCAATTAAACAAACAACACAGCAACACATGATCATGATCAGTGTGCTTTCAGCTACTGTCGCATCCATAGCAACAATAAACTTAATGTTATTAACTCATTTTGTTATTGGCCATTTGTATTTGTGATATTCAATTATTGTCACACAACTATTTCGCTATGTCACGTCTCGGCTTTTGCTAATTGTTGTTGCTGTTGTTGCTGCTGCTTATTAAATTGCCAAACAATAGCGTTAAGAGGGCGACCTTTAAGCATAAGCCGGCAGCAGCATCGTATACAAAAAGGTTTGTTCAACTAGCAAAAGGCGCATAATCAATGATTGCTCTTCAATAATTGTAAGCTGCTGATAAGAATTAAACAGTTTGCCAAAGTTTGTTGAACTGCAAATCGGCAGCAACAACAACTTATATAATTAATTTATATGCTACATTCAATAATTAATTTGCTCAAATCATGTGCGTTCGTGCATTTGTTTAAACAACAGCAAAGCGTGTGCCTTGGGCAAATATTACAAACTGAAGCACCCAATCGCCAATCGCTTAATTACAATCCGATGTCGTATTGCCACAAACACCTGAGCACACACTCGCACACACACGCACACACACACACACTGCAAATCCATCAGATCAGGCAGCCCCCAAGCAGCGGCCCCCTCCTCCAAATAATATGGCTTAATATGCTAATGCTGCAACTAAGAAATGCAGCATCGATTTGCACATTCATAATTGTTGATGTGCATTAATTGCGATTTCTACTATTTATTTGCGTTGACTAGAACGCATTTCCAAGACTCGGTGATACCGGTTTGCTTTATATTCGAACACACACTTATGTAATGCTTCCGATATCGTATATACACAAATTGCTTTAGTTATTATATGTGCCATTTGAAATAATACCCTCTAGAATGTGTGTTAGTAGTGTAATAATGCCAAACCGCTGAGTGTGTGTCAAATGGGGGGCAGGACCTAACTCGGCTGCATATAAATTTGTAAATGCTTAGTCAGAGATTGGAGAGCTTGAGTTCTAAAAACAAGTTGTTAAAAATAGAACACTATCGAATGTGCTTAACTGGCTTTGAACTGAACCAGATCTAAGTCTGAATTCTCTTTTAATTTTTGACATGAACCAAATGAGTTGTCCAGAAACAGAAACAGGCAAATAAAAGCCTTGGTATATTTAAAATAAAACTGAAAAATATCCAGCTTCAAAGCATAATTCGCTTTGATCAGAGTTTGAACCAACAGGTTGTGGAAAACTAACTTGACGAACCAATTCGAACTCACTGGTTCAAACCGTGAACCGAACCACTAACAGCATTATTAGGTCTGGCAACCCTGAACAACTATGATATCTATGGGCGCTGGAATATGTATAAAAACAACTCTTGATGAGAGTAAAAGTTATATAAAAAAACTGGTTTACGTATGTGTGCATGTGTTCATGGTTATATAAAAACTATAGGGTATCTGCTAGTCGCGCTTTTGTGGCTTTTGCTGCTGCTGCAGCTGCTGATGCTGTGGCCAGTTTAAAAGTGAGACGATCTCCGGCGACCCTGCGCTGTCGCCTTTACGCTGTTCGACAGCTAATACCGCAGCACCGAGAACACCTTCACAAGCCGACAACGCGACGAACCGATTTGTATGTTGTTCTTCTTGTTGTTGTTGCTGTTGTGATTATTGTTGTTGCTGTTTGTGTCTGGCTGGTTGGCTGACTGGCTGGCTTATCAGCAAAAGCGAACGTACATTTTGGGCAACTGCGACTGCGGCAACTACTTACAAACAATTTCGCTAGCCTCCCCCGCAGCTGCTCAGCTGCTCAGCGTTCGGCTCAGTGCTCTTTGAGAGGCGTCGCCGTCGACGACAACAACATCGGCAGCGGCAGCGGCGGCAGCAGCAGCGGCAGCGGCGCAGCGACCTGGTGGCAGTCAGGTATTTCTGCGAGGCGCAAACGCAACGCGAGCTCAAAGCGCCAACGACAAGCAACAGGTCCACGTCCTCGTCGGCATTAGAAAATTGCCAGAACCAATCAATTAAATTATTTATTTATTATTTGTATTATTATTATTATTATTTATATGCAATTCGAGATCGTCGAAGTGAATGTTGTGAAGTGAAGCGAGAATAAAAGATCGTGTGTAAATCGAGCCGGTGACAGAACAAGTGTTCGAGTGTTCAACAAAACATGAGCATTAAGCAAATCGAAATTAATTAACTAGAATAATACACAAAAAAAGCCACAATAAGTGCTCAATAAAAGTGAAGTAACAATATTTGAAAACTTTAAGCTATTTCGACAAAATGAAGCAAATGTATTTTGTGCACTTTACAAACGTATTTTTAATAACAATTTTATGCAGCAATATACAAACGATCGTCGGGTAAGTGCAGCCAAATTGTTTTCAACTTATGCCACAGGAATCTTAAAGTTAGGAAGTAGCTAAAGAATCTATATATTTTTATATTTATTCGTCATATTTCCGTTCTCTCAGCATTAGGCAACGCTGATAGTAATTTTAATTTCTTTCTAAATTTACAAATAGACTGAGGTGAAGAGCACGAAGCAATTGCGACTGATAAAACTAAATAGCATTGATATGTTTCCATTTGTCAGATACAACCAGAAAGAAAAAATAAAAAAAAAAATTTACGGAGTTTGGCCAAAAATAACTAATTGATTTTTTCGTCTTGGCATTTCTTTGTTCCTTTATTCTTTGTTGCCATACTAATTATTTGGGAGTTCTTTGTTTTGCTTTGAATATATGCACTTTGTTTTCTTGTTCTTGTTGATCTTCAGTTAAAAGTGAAAATTTCCACAATATCGTTGACTTTTTTATTTATAAAAATGTTTACATTTTGAATGACAAAGTTACACAACTGATAAAAATGATAAGAAATTGCTGCAGTTTGTTGTAAAGAACACGTTTCCTTGTTCTGTAATATGATAAAGTCAAAAGATGTCTGGGAATTTCAGCTGTTCAGTTATCAATTTTAATATGAACAATTATTCAGATAGAAGATGTGCCAACAGTTGATAAATTAGATAATAGATATTTAATACTATGGTGAAAACGAACTGGCATTACGTATACGCACTGCCGCCATTAAATTTGCCGTTATTTATTTATGCCGCCGACGCTATAAAGCAAATATTTCCATAATTCGAAGGTGCTACAAATTTTAATTAATTCAAGCCGACTTTCGGGTCTCATGTTTATAAGGTTAGACAGAGAGAGAGAGAGAGAGAGAGAGAGAAAGAGAGAGAGAGAGCTCATGGAAAATTATTATCTGCCATTAAATGCAATGTCAATAGGTAAATATTTAAAAGCAAACCAGAAATAAACGAGCTACTGGAGTTTATTTATGGATTTTCTGGTTAGGGATCAGGCCAAGTGCAATAATTGAATTATTGTTGGCTTGTGTAACAACAACACTAACAACAACAGCAACAACAAACGTTAAACAATAACAATATTAATAATAGAGCAAAGTAGGCAAATATCCCGGAGACTTAGCTTCAAATGAGCTTGCACAGCTGCCCAATGGCTTGCGTCCAACCCCCTCTTCCAATGGAACAACTCTTAACACTTGCCATTAAAAAAGTAAATTAAATATTTGTATAGCCTATTGAAACTGGGGCCCATTGCATTTTTTGCCAGTTGCACCAATATGAATTAATTGCTTGTGCGCCAGTGTTAGAAAATGCAATTAATTAATTGACCCAAACATTATTCGCATTGCTCATACGCAAAGTTAGCCTGTCACTAAGAGTTCATTCACTTTTTTCTGACCATCTTCTAGCGCCGCAAATGACAGCAACGTGGACGAGAACTGCCCAACGCTGGCCAACGCGGACAGTTTGCAGTACACGGAACTGATCCAAAGAATGACGCATGTCTGTCGTTACGATCGTCTGGAACGACCCATAGGCAAGTGACGGAGTATAATCCTAGCCGGTCGCTGGCTGCGTTTCTAACAAGATTGCTCTTTACAGAATACGACAAAGAGACTTCAAAGCGTCTGCCCATTGTGGTGAAGATGCGCATCTATGTGTACTTGCTGCAGAATCTCAACTCGGATCTGTTGCAGTTCAAGATGCACGCACTGCTGCAGCTCAGCTTTCAGGATAAGCGACTGGCCTACAAGGAGTTTGCGCCGGAGCGACGTGAGACGATTTTGGGGCAGAAACATTTGAGCGAACGCCTCTGGCTGCCGCATATATTCTTTGCCAACGAGCGAGAGTCGAGCATTTTGGGCACCGACGAGAAGGACGTGCTCACATCCATATCACGCGATGGCAACGTGATCATCTCCACGCGAATACAGGCCACGCTCTACTGCTGGATGAACTTCAAGAAGTTTCCCTTCGATCAGCAATACTGCTCCACGGTGCTGGAGAGCTGTAAGTTGTCCATAGTTTCCTATTGGGCGCATATATTATATGGGGATTCTCTTCTAGGGATGTACAACACTTCCGATTTATTGCTGGAGTGGGAGGATCGTGCGCCCATATCCTTTGATCCCGAAATGCGGCTCACTGAGTATAACTTAGGCCAGTATTGGCACAACACATCCATTGTGCTCTCAGATGAGGTCAATATGCGACATGGCGCATTCCGTAAGTGATCTGGCCGTGAATCCTTTCATAAATCTAATTAAACTCATTTTTTTTCTTTATAGAGGGCAACTACAGTTCGCTAAGCTACACGGTCAATTTGCAGCGCGAGATTGGTTTCTATCTGTTGGATTACTATCTGCCCTCCATGATGATTGTGGCCATATCATGGGTGTCCTTCTGGCTGCAGGCAGATGCCTCACCGCCACGCATTATGTTGGGTAAGCTATTAAATCCGGTCGGAGCAGCCGCAGGAATTATTAAGCTGATTCTTTTTTGTAGGCACCAGCACCATGTTGTCCTTTATAACGTTGTCCTCATCACAGAGCAAAACGCTGCCCAAGGTCAGCTATATTAAGGTATCGGAGGTGTGGTTCATTGGCTGCACCTTCTTCATCTTTGGCAGCCTGGTGGAGTTTGCCTTTGTCAATACGATATGGCGACGCAAGGAGAATATTGAGCTGAAGAAGGTCAACAGCAAATATATTATAAAATCCACATTAACGCCGCGTCCCTCGCGACGTCAGATTGGGGGCAGTTTGAGCAACGATTCCAGAGCGCGCTCCTGCTCCAGCCTGGACAACATTGTGTCCAGCACAGAGAGCGTGCGCAATGGCAATGGCACTGTCAATCCCGCCTTTAACAATTATCTGACAGTTCATGTAAGTCAATGCAGTCTGTAAGGAGTTGCTTGGATGTTTATATTTATATCCTTTGATTTTGTTACAGCCCAACCTGCCCATCATACGCACAGAGTGCGCCGACAATGTTTCGGTTTGCAGCGCGCGGTCAAACAACGATCACGTTGTGGACATTGATAAGGATAAGGATAAGGACAAGGAGAAGGATGCACCCACATTTACAACCATGACGCCACAAGAGATCGCCATGTGGATTGATAGACGTTCGCGTCTGTTATTTCCCGGCATGTTCTTGGCATTTAATGCGGTTTACTGGATATTTGTCTATTGTTTTTAGGCTCAAGCGAACTGCACACAATTATATATGTGAACTATTAACGCACGCACACAACTGTTGCCATACATGTGAATTCTTGTCGCTTGTGTTTGTTTTCTCTTAATATTACGCTTATTGTAATATGTATTAATTAATTGTAAGTTACATCATCTCATAGTCATAGTTGTACAAATGTCACGCATATCTTACAAATAAAATCAATACATACTTTAAGTACAAAATCAAAATCAGACCTTTAAATATTGCGGTATGCGGCAAGTGTGGCCAAATGCGTGCTGAATAAAATTCGCCAGCTGTTAGTTAACAGGCTGTAAAGCATACAGCTGCTAGCGCACGACTTTCTGTAACACAGCACTAGATGGCGATGTTGCAGCGACAGTTTTAGCTATGGCAACCGCCAGGTGGCGCTACACCGAAGGCAAACGTTGCAATTAAAATAATTAGTATATAATAATTAGCTATTTATTGCTAATTAGCAAAAGTTTTGCGCTTTGGGTCACTAATTGCAGCCACATATTAGGGAAGCTAATCAGCTACATTAATTCGAATATAGACTAATTAGCACCGCTTTCCTTCAATCGGAGTTGCTTCGCGCTTGACGCTCATATCCGTTGCATTCAAATTTCCTGCTTTAGTTTGGTTCACTGCATCCAACAAACCTCCACCCAGCCATCCGCCCATCCACATGAATCTGTGTATCTAAGCTCAATGCATTTGGCACTTTCGTTTCCCTAAATATAATCAAAATATGCAAATGCAATTAGGGGAAAATTTAACATTTACAAAAGCGTGTTAATGCCTTATATTTATATATCTACATATATTCATGACTTGGCAAGCATTAACAGATTCTGTTTGCTTTCGGAAAAGTGAAATTCCTTGTGCCATGGAATTTTTTGTGCAAGTGAGGCAAACATTTGCATTTAGCTGCTGCTAAGAGGCTTAAATTGCAATATAAAATTTAATTATATATCTATTTTTTTTAATATTGCATGGTACTTCTTTTGAACTCTTCTCTTTTTATGCCCCATTCTTATCCGCTTTTCATTGCAATTTCTCTCGTATTATTCCAGACCGTGCGCTGGCCCATTGCACTGGCTCGTAAATTGAAGCATAATTTATTGAATTTGCGCGCTCATCGAGCGAAAAGGAAAATCGCAGCGAGCAACAGTTGGTCGTTGATTTGTATCTGAAAATTGCATCACTTTATCAGTTTAACATTACAATCAAATTACGCACATGTGACTATGCAATCTAAACGGGAATTCGCTGCATTCAATTGCCATGTAAATTGATGCCAAAAATGATTGGACAGTTGTCTGCATTTGCAATTAGGCTATGAACTAATAGCAAATTATTATTAAATCGTTTTTAAAGTGGAATTCAATTTTCAAATACAATTAGTCATATAGAATGGTTTTTTTCTTTGTCCATTTAACATACTAAATGGTTCTGTAACTTTTGAAAATTGCATAGAAAGTTTGTAATTATGAGAGAGGGAAAGAAAGAAAGAGAGAGAAAAAGGGAGAGATAAAGAGGGAGAGAGAGATAGAGAGCGGTAGTGGAGCATATATTTTTCACTCCCTTGCTGTCCTCACGCATTTAACGCCCTTCGATGCGATTTTCAAGAATTCAAGTGCTGCTGAAGAGCCATATGAAACATTAATGAGTATATATAAATAGCTGATATTGAAAAAGATGTTATGAAGACATCACAACGCAGCTTGCATTTAATATAATAGCAATAGAATGCAGCGCTTTTGTCTCTTATTCTCTGAGAATGGAAATGGAAATGAAATAGCTTGACAGTCTACGGCATTGTGTGGTATTGTTTTCAGTGTTCTTCTTTTTAGTTTGTGGCAGTTCACACTTGGGAAATCAAAAGACATGACGTCAATCAATTGCTGCTGCTCTCAAGTGACAATCAATTGAGCTGCGGGTGCGTTCTGGCTAAAAGCAAGCGTTTAGTTGTAGGCAACGGCAATGAAGGGCGGCGGGGGGAATCCGAAAGCGGCCTACAGCAAACTACAATACCATGAAAAGGTTCTTTTTGGTAACGCTGGCATTTTACCTGGGTTGTTGGTCTTCATTTGTTGGGGCATCATCAAGTGCGAAATTTCCAATTTCCGAAATGCGACACAGCAGCAACAATGGGCCACAGATATTGACATAGATACGTGCCATGGAGTCTATATATATATATATATATATAAATTTATATGGATATATGGTGGCACCCCAACGTTTATTTACATTTGCAGGGCTATTTTATTATTTGCCATTTTGCTGACCAGTTGAAGGCACGAGTTAGCCTTTGATTTTGTTGCACAATATTTGGCAGCAGCTACCTGCAGGTCCCTCTAAATGCTGTTTGATTAAGCCGGCCATTTGTATCTGTGTATCTTTGTGCTACTATCCGTATCCGGCAGTTTCGCTGACGCTGTGCAAATTTGTTAGCTCTGTCTATTTGCTGCAGCTATTTGCCGATGTCCTTGTTGACTCGTCTGCACTGCCTGCTCCAACGATTTGCCATCGATTGGCCATGCTCTTAAACTCTTAGTCGCAAAACGCAGCTTTCAATTCTTCAGTTGAGTTAATTATTGCGCAACTGCTAGCTGCTACATTTATGCAACAAATTGAGTTAACATCTCTTTACTTGGCTCATTTCGCATTCTGTTTACGTTTTAGCTGCCTTGCCTCATCGCATATTCGATTGCAATTTGTGTTATTAAAAGCTGAAACATGGCCGCTTCCGCTGTGCTGCTTTAAATGCGTTAATTTATCACCAGTTGCCTAGCGAGAGAAGTCTGCGCCTTTTTGTATCTTTGCCACCATTTCAATAAAGGCATTTGGCAAACAAAAAATGTGTTGCATACTTTCGAGCATATTTAGTTGAGCTTTGTCTATATGTTAGTCAATAGTAGTATATATATTCTTGATCAGTATCAACAGCCAAGTTGATATAGCCATGTCCGTCTGTCCGTCTGTCTGTTTCTATGCGAACTAGTCTCTCAGTTTTAAAGCTATCTTTATGAAACTTTGCAGAAGTCCCTCTTTCTGTTGCACGCAGTTCATATGTCAAAACCAGCTGGATCGGACCACTATATCATATATGCTGCCATAGGAACGATCGGTCGAAAAGTAGGTTCTTGTATGGAAAACATTTTTGTTTATAAAGTTATCTTTACTAAACTTAGTATTTATTAGTTTTACAACGTTCCCCATATATATGCAAAATCCTATTAAGATCGGACAACTATATAGCTATATACAACATCATATAGCTGCCATAGGAACGATCGGTCGAAAATTAAGTTTTTGTATGGAAAATTTTTATGTTTTTCAAGATATCTTGACCAAACTCGGTACTTATTAGTTTTACTAAGCTCCCCATATATATGCAAAATTCTATTCAGATCGGGCAACTATATCATATAGCTGCCATAGGAACGATCGGTCGAAAATTAAGTTGTTGTACGGAAACCTGTTTTGTTTTTCATGATATCTTAACCATACTCGGCATTAACTATTTTCCCTGTGCTTCTTAGATACGGGCAAAGCACTATAAGCATTTTGAAAAGGTTGGGTCTGCAAGGGTATTAAATCTTCGGTGTGCCGAAGATAGCACTTCTTTCTCGTTAAATATATGCGCGACTTTTAATTATAAGTCAGCCAGAAATGGATCAAAGTGCCTGGCATATAAAAAGCTCCTTTAGCTAAATATAGCTTCATATTAAAAGTAACTCTAATGCGCTTTTAATTGGCATGCAACTTTAGTTGGTAATTAGAAACAGTTGCTTATATTTATAGAAAATCAAATTGAATCAAATGAGTCATTCACCTTAAGAGCAGCTACTTAAATGCACAGATAGTATATTTTCGATTCTAGGTTGTAATAATACAATTGTTGCTCTGATTAATTTGTATCTTATCTTTTAAAATGCGTATTATGTTTGCTTGATTAATTATGTTTAATTAGAAACGTAAACATTTGAAAGTCTGTTTTTGACATTGCCACATTAACAAAGGCGTTAACAAAATAAATAAACTGCGGCAATTCAAAACAAACCCATTGAGTGCAGACTTCAACTGAATTAAGATATTACAAAAGCTTATTGTGTGTGGCAAATCACTTTAAATAAATATTTTGAGAGTGCTTTCGACAGGTGCAAACACAAGACAAAAGCAAATTTTAATCAATATTTGAGAAACCCAAGAGCCACAATTTAATAAAAGCAACGTCCAGAGGGGAAGTCTTGAATCTAACTAAAAACAACTTTATATAGAGTTCATACAGTTTTTGACATATTTTACTTTTTGTTTTTAATGCTGCGATAGCCAATTTATATTCTTTTATCTCACATTTTATACTGTTGGCTAAGGTATTATAATTTAGTCGCAAAATATGTAATGTATGTATAATTTCTTGATAAAGACAACGACATATATGAGATATAACATTTTCTGCCCGATTCGCCTTTTTGCTATAGGCTGTATATACATAGCATATCCGAGACATCCGGATCGATCTGTCGAAAAACGTTTTATATTTTACCTGTCTGATTATTTATCTTGATGAAACTAGCCGTAGATCTGCCCTTTTTGCCGTAGGCTGTATATCAAAGGAATTCGGATCGTATTACCTTATCAACAGATTATGTGCTTAACGAAATGCTATATCATATAATAGTAATAGTATCTATTTTTTTTTAACAAACACAAAATCTTATCAACAAAGGACTTTCAAATCATTTAACTCTTATTTCGCTTATCTTCTAAATGCCTGGAAGAGTATTTCGTCTTCGAAGCGCCGCAGTTGCTAGTTTTTTTTTTAAACTGTTACAATTGAATTGAACTGTTGCAAAGTGTCCAACAGAATATGTTGCATGCCATGCTTGGCCTCAAGCAAAATTTGAATTGTCAAAAATATAACGAGGTTTTATCCCGCCCACCCCACAACCCACCTATCGCTGAGCCCATCTCTCACTTCGTTGGCCGTTGTCTCGTTGCGCTGACATAAACTGCATTGAAATGTCATAAAAATTGAAACACGTTTCTCTCGTCCACCTCTCGGCTCGCTTGCCGGTTGCCATCTGCAGCCAGGATTCGACTCGTTGTACCTACTGCGTCCTGCGTCCTGTGTCCCATGTCCCGTGTCCTGTGTCCTGCTCCTGGCTGACTTTGAATGGCAGTTGGCTTGTGTCGCTGCAGTGTCGCATAATGTTGTTGTTGCTCTTGTTGTTGTCGGTTTTGGGCTGCTGCTTTGCATACAAATAGAGGTAATCTTTAGTTCACCCCGACAGTTGGCCCCAGTCTGGTCGCAGGTTCGACTTTCCTGCTGCGCTCGGCATTCGCCCCATTTCGCTGATGTTGCGCTTTTGCACTTTACACGTGGCCACTGGGCTATGCGCAATGGGCGTGGCCCTAACATGTGTGGGCGTTGGTCGGAACTTAGTTGCGCGAATATTACGAAAATTTATTGTTTTACGTGCGAATAATTTTGGGCATTTTTGAATAGGCTTTGAACAATTGCTGGAATGAGATACTGCTGCAGAACTATGGACAAATATTCTGTGAATACTTGGAAACGGAAGATTTGTTGCTTTTTGAAAGAGGAAACAAGAAAAACAAAGGATTCTTATTGCTCTCTATATTTGAGTAGCATTTTAATAAAGAGCAATTGTTTGTAAAGGTTCAAATTATTTATTGAAAATATTCACTGAACTATCTATTGATAGTACTTTTAAATTTGAACTATATTTGGCAACTGTGGCTGCAACAACAATAACTAACTTTGACAAACAAACCAGAGGGTTGTTTATTTAAACTATTGAAAAAATATAAAGCTAGAATAATTATTGAATTATCTATTAAATAAGCACAATAATTGTGTCTGAGATGGAACCTTATATCTGACTCATAACAAGAAAAGTTCATTAACTGCATTTGGGTTCAGCTTAAATGACATATTTCCCACACACGCACTCAAACTAAACTATAGATAACCGCTTGAATGTGTGTGTGTTGTACAGCCGAATTACAAGCAGAATCGATTTGCATTTAATTGCATCTGCGGCTGCACAAATTTGTTGCTCACAAATTTCCGTTTGCGAAATTATTGTTCGCATTGTTGTAATGTTTACGCATTTGTTTTGTTTGCTGGTTTAATTTGCTGACAAGTTTTGTTGCACAGTGTATTGTTGTTCTTGTTGTTGTTGTTGTTGCTACAATGCTGAGCTCGAGTGCACGAATGTGTTTTATGTGGATAATCGTAATGGGGGCGGGGTGTTAAGTGTTTTGTACATTGGCCGGTCACCTTTTGTTTATTATGTAATTATCAGGTATACCAGGCGTATGCTTAATGATTCAAATATTTGCTTGTAAATCAAATAATTTTAACAGTTAATTGCAAATATATTGAAGAATGAGTTAGTAAATGCAAGTGCTTATAGGGGACATTAAAATGAAGTTCTGTAAATATTTCCCATGGCTCCTTGACACGACTTGTATTTACAAGAATTCTATGCACTGAAATTTTTCGATATTTTGGTTCAGTTTAAAATAAATGGCTTGCTTTCACGAGCGCAGGTTTGGATTCGTCATTATTTATGTAATTTATAAATTAATTTATTATGTAAACCTGACTTCCTTTGATTTTGCTCAGTTTTAGACAGTTTTTATCCAGCTAATCCTGATAAAAGAAACTCCGGCTTCAAACTAGTTCGGTTCAAGCTCGACTTGCAGTCTACAACTTGATATTATTTAACCCACAAGATTTCAATACATCATGAAAACTTTAAGATCTTTTGAAACCAATCTGGGTTTGTGGACTAAAGTCTACATCAACTTTCACTCATCAGCTTGCAAATTTCATGTTTGTATTCAAACTCAAAAGAATAATATATTTATGCTTTTGTCCATTTGCATTTTCTGTTAACTCTATTAATAAGCTCAAGCTACTTTGTCTTAACATTTCAGCCGTAAAGGGCATAATCCATGTAATGCCTTAGTATGGCTGCATCTTAGCCAGGCATAAGTCGGCCATTTGCTCAGTTATTAATATTATAGGTAGCTCAGATGTATCTCTAACTGTAATCTGTCAGCTCGTTAAGTTCGCTTCCTGTTTCCAGCCACGTTTGAGTGCCACAAAGGCAAATGGCGAGGTATACGGGGTGCGGGATGTGGGGCACCGGCTGATGTCTGCGGATGCAATAAGCTTTAGCTTACACCAACACTTGTGAAATGCCATTCGCCTCCAGCTGCGTATCAATTTCCATTTTATGCCAAAGCGACAACAACAATAAAAACAAGGACAACAAGGACAAGGCAGAGCAAGAAGAAGAACAAGGACGGCAACAACAACAAGTTGCTTGTTATGCATTCGTTTGTCGGCACTTTTTATGCGACTTTCTCCTGCTGACAACGTCGTTATCTATTCAAGTTTGTCAATTAAAAACATAATCCCCAATCAGAAGCCAATAATACCACGCTAACGCCGCCGCCCGCCCCTTCACCTTGCCTGTCGTGCCGACTTGCCGCTTGTTCGTTCGTCTCTGCCTGGCAGGCACTTTTGTCTGCCGCCAGCCTCTGCGACCCCCTCTTGATAATCTGGAACAGCTCGCCCACCATCAAAGTTCCAGAGCATGGAGCTGGTTGGCTGGCAGGGGGGGGGGGGCAACAGGAACGACATTGTCATGGCAAAAGTAAATATTATTTTTTTTTTATTTCCGTTTTTTTTTGCCTGATTTTTGTTACATTTTTGGCTAGTGAGTAGCAGAACGGGCGCCGCGTGCTGTTATAGTATTTGTGTGTGTGTGTGTGTATTTCTCTCTCTCTCTCTCTCTGTGTGAATCTCTGGATTCTGGCTGTGGGCGCGCTGGCAGATAATTGCTGCGATTTCCATGGCCATGCTATTGTCGTCAATTTATTTTTTTTTTTTGGCCATCAAAAACGGCGGCTGCTGTGCGGGCGTCGGGCAAAAATGTCAGAGTTTTGATTGAATTTTAGCCGGATTACAATAATACGCCATTGCTCTCGGTATTTGGCTTGTAAAATGCTGAATTAGTACGCTTTTTGGCTATTGAAATCGCATCAATCGCAATTTTCAAACAATCGTCTCAAGTGATTTATGATGTGGAACAGTTGCAAGACGAAGTTGGAAATCGGAAAATTGCAAAGAAAGTAAACAATTGGTAGATCTGTGAACACGCAAAATCATTGCGAATATGCATACGGCTTGTGGAAATACGTAAAGATTGTTCATTGTGCTTATAAGTCTTCACATTTCGACAGCATTTTATTTTATAGCCGTGTGGGCATCATATTCGGCAACATTTTGCTGATGAAAGATCACTTGCTTTTGAGCCAATGAATTCTAAAAATGTTAATTAACTGAGATAACCCAATGCGTTGATGGCTGTGCATAAGTGTATTAAGGCTTCGTGGTGTTGGATTCCAATATCTGCATATCATTCCTGTTTTGAATATAATTTTGCCATGCATCTATGCAGAGCTGCGTTTACAATTTGCATACCATCAAAGCAGCTTTATAGAAAACACTTTTCAATTACATTTTAGACAAATGCAGTGGATAAAAAAAGGAAACGGATCTGAATTGATATGTGAGGGCATTTGAATACATTAATGTTTGATCACGTTGTTTGTTTTCAATTTACGCTCAAGTAAATTTATTTAGTTGCATACGCACAGATTGGACGAGCAATTGGAAGTGTATTTGGAGGCACTTTGAAACGTTATTATGCAGTATTTAAAAATAATATAATAATGTGTTAAACTTAAAATAAGCCTTAAGGCCAAACAAGTTAAATACTGTTTTTGCCATAATCCTCGCAGCTAAACTTCAGCCAAGCCCCGCTCAGCTTGCCCCACACACTCCATTCAAGTTAACCGCAAATTTGTAATGTTTTTCATTTGGTTTGCCATCGCAGCAGCACAAAGCTTTTACAATTGTGCAGAAGTCCAACCGCATAGAGTAGAGAAAATGTTATGCTAAGTTAGCAACGTCTGCGGTTGGGCTGTTGGCCACAGTTTATGGACCCGGCACTCATTACTCAAGCATGTCCTTTGCACTTTGTTGGATTGGCCAGAATTTTGGGTTTTTGTTTTTCGACGGCGCACATTAATATTTGTTGTGACTTACTCGTTTTGCTTTGATTTCAACTTGGGATACGTTGCTCTAATGGCGTTTATCATACAACTTGCACCTTGTGCACTGTGCTACAAAACTCGCTCGAAACAGCTGACAAAACAATTCTAATTTGTGCGCACTCCTCCACTGAAAGCCAAAATGCAAAACAAAGCACAAAATAATCAGATTTGGCATTCTGAAAAGTGAAAAGCTTTTAACTGTTGCACTTGCGTAAATTAAATGCCATTAAAATTATTTTCATAGCGCTGCGCCAACACGCTGAAAACTATAAACTTGAGTAAATGTCGGGGTAGCTGTTGGAGCGGGAAGCGGGGCGGGGCGGGGTGGCTGCTTCCGAGCATGGCTGCTTCATAAACATTTATGCACGATGGGTTGGGTCGCATGGGAAAATAATAACAATAACTTGGCATGACATTTAAATTGAAATGTCAAAAATGGCTGACATCAGCTGGAAAGTCTCAAGCTCATATTATAAAGCTAAATAATAACAGCGGGAGTGAGAAACATGCTAAAAGTGATTAAGCTTAACTTATTCTGCAGTATATGCGGAATATTATATTGTATTTTAGTTTTTTATGCATAACAAATCTACTTTGTGATTTAGTTTTCCTTTACTACCACTTATATCGATTGTTACTCTTTACGCGACATCTATTATACTTCATTTTCTTGCACTTTCCAATAGGATTTCATATACATTTCTCACTGCATACTTTGCAGCGTCTTTTATCTCCATCTCGGTTAATTTGGCTTTTAAAGCCACACACACATACTTTTGCAGTTCATTTCTCAGTGTCAACTTAAACTTGGAGTAATTTGTTAACAATATATTTACAGAGCTCAACATGTACAGACGGGCGACAATAATAACAAGTAAAACATGAAAGACAAAAACCGAATGAAAAAAAAGAAAAAATGAAGATTTGTTAGGCCAATAAATTTGTCTGCATGTCTAATTTGCGCATGTTGCACACACAGACACGCACATATGCACACATACACTCACAATTCAAGCGGCATCACCATAAATTATTCTTATCTACTTCGTCATCGGGAGTGCAGTTTACCTTGTCGGTTCGGTCAGCTGTGGTCAGCATGTAACCGCAAAGTTTTCGCATAGAGTGCAACATGAGTTCGGTTTGGGGCCTCGGGATCTGTCTATGTGTGTGTGTGTGTGTGAGAGTGTGTGTGGCCAATGTACCCATTGTCGAGGCACAGACACATTTATCTGAAACGGCGGACAGCCTGCTCTGCTCGCCTAGCTGCTGGAGAGCGCAGCGCAGAGCAACCATAAATTAAATCAACACACATATAGAAAGACGCTGCCGCTGGCCCTACGTAGGGTGTGCGTGTGTGCGTATGTGTGTGCGAGAATTGCTGTAAAATGACGCAATTGCAGCTGCTGTTGCATCAATAGACTGTCTGCCAGCATCAGCACAATGAACCAGCCCCTATCGCCCAGCCACACCTACAAGCTTAGTGCCGGAAACTCTGCGTCCTTTTTGCCTTTCGAGCTGCTTTTCCGTTTGCGTTTGCCTTTGTCTTTTGGCATTTAATTCGATTCGATTAAAGTCGGCACCACAATACCGAAATGTTAAATAATCCCATTGTGGGTCAGGTGAATGCTTGAGTTGACCTTAGCTAAAACAACCAGAATTATCAATTATCAAAGCTGCCAATAGCCAGAACTAATTGTTGCTGCGCGCTGTTTCAACTAGCTGTCTAAGTTTTTCTGGGTTACCGATATAATAAAGACAATAAGGCTGAAAACTTTTTATAAACTATGTCCATTATTAATATGTCTTCACTCAAGCATCCATTTGAACCCGTCCCTTTATTTTGGGGCGGTTGGTTGAAAAAACTTTGGCACTTTGCATGACCAACTCAAACGATTTGCTCGGTTAGCCGGAAAACCAACAATAACAAACCCTAAAAGATACACAAATGCTTAGAGACCTTAAACGACTGCTGATCCGCTCCCTTCTCTTGCCATGAAAAAAAAAGAGAAGAAGATGGCAAAATGCTTTATAAAAACACGAAACAAAAACAGGGTCCTGAGGTTTTTGTGTGTTTGTAAAAGCACACAAATCCCAACTTAATCCATGTGCAAACTTTAAGGACACTTTACAAGGGTTTCGCATCTAGACGGCCTATTTGAATATTTAATTTTATAAAAATCTTTCAACAGCTGTTAGCAATAAAGTAAGTACTAAGTTTTTGTATTCAATTTGAAGCAAATATTGCTGCATGTCAATAACAAACATGGCCATAAACTTATTTATATGTATATATATATATATATAAATATATAAAAAATACCCTGTAGCAAGCTATGAATTGAAGTAAATTACTGTATCCTGACTGAATTCAGTTTACTTAGAACTAACATTTAATTATTTTGCTTATATTAAACAACTACAAAATTTGACTGCATACAGGGTATGCGTACCGCAGTGCAAATGCTTGAATACAATTTCATAATTCATTTGTCAGAGTGTTTCAAGGCAAAAGTACATACTGCTTTGCATATATGTTGATGTATTGTTATGTTGACAGGTGAGTGAAAAATATTTTGCAAGACGACAATTGTAATAGTATTTGGTTACATAATAAAACCTTGTGCCGGGCTCCATGTTGAATATACAATAATAAAATTGTCGACTTTCTGTGAGCTCAGCAAGTTTTCATTAAAGCACTTAAAATAAAATTGCAAGAATTTATAAAGCTTCTAAAATTCGTGCAAATAGACAAGAAAGAACATTGAAAAAAAAAACATTGAAACAGTGAACATTTTTAGATTTGGATTTCTCACATTGTTGCCAACAAAGCAAAAGGATATATAAGGATTAAATGTGCTATATATGAATGCATGTGTATATAGCGACACACATGGCTAAGCGAGCAGCTGCACTCTGAGGACAATGGCAAATGTATATTGTGTTTTTTGCCTTTTGTTAGAGCATAGGGAATTCATAAGAATTACAGATTTAATTCATATCAAATGGCAGGAAGTGCCTGGAACAAGTCTTAAATAATTGCAGCTGGCATGACGATTTTAAATTGCATTACACTTGTTCTTCTCGTTCTGGCCACAAAATTGCGGCTTAAAGACGGCCAACGATGCGCTTTTAAAGCAACAATAAGATGGAGAAAGAGAGGGGGAGATAGAATGGCCGTGCAGGGGAGTCTCTTTGGGTAGCAGACAGCTAGCTCACTATGATAAATTGTCACTCGAAGCGACTGCGAATTGAAAGCGCAAATATTAACATTCAAGACAGGCACACACACTTGTGGCATCAACCAGCCACAGCCAGCTGCCGCTGCGCGCTCCCCAAAGCGCCGTCCAATGCACACTCCATCACACCAGGAGGCGGCACAGTTGACAGTGCAGCAGCAGCAGCAGCAG
Organism: Drosophila montana; assembly: GCF_035044405.1. Classification (NCBI taxonomy): domain Eukaryota; kingdom Metazoa; phylum Arthropoda; class Insecta; order Diptera; family Drosophilidae; genus Drosophila; species Drosophila montana. The sequence goes on along the minus strand of NW_026998113.1, from coordinate 440,599 downwards.
CAGGAGCGGCAGGAGCAGACGACTCCTGACCAGAGTCGTGTTGAGTCAGTCAGTTGGGCAAACAATGACAGTGTATGCTTAGACACATGCGTTGCAGTTGACTATTATGCACGGCAAGTAGTCAAAAACTTTTTTTAAATTCAAATTATGCATAACAAGAATTTTAGTTGCCATTTAGCCAGATAGAAAATTCTTGTTAAGAGTAACAGGCAGAAAGAAGAATCTGCAACCCAATAAACTATATATGTCTGAGTTGATATCGGAAAGTACTTAAAATTTGAAACATCGATAAATTTCGATTTTGAGACATGGTTTTTAAAGCATAGCTCGAAGCTCAGCTCGCTGCAATAACCGCAAAATCTTAAATGAAAACTTTTTTGAAACTAAAAGACTTTCGCTTTGCCATATGTGCACAGATGAGTGCCATATCATCGGATCATGAAACTATATACTCAAGAATGTATTTGTATATGAAGAAGGCTCCAATGCTTGAACGACCTTAGGTTCAGGGTGGCTCCTTGTCGGGTATTTTCGACTGAACATTGAACCCAAATAATTATCCGATACGATAGTTCCGATAATCGATAAATTGCCCCGTGTTCAAGAAACCGATAAATATCGATATTGAGATTATGAGCATATCTCTTATGTTTAAAGAGCTAGAGTCACCGTATTTAACATTAAGCTTAGATTAAAATATATACGTAAATCGTAAAATATATATTCGTAAATCTTCGGTATGAGAAGGATATATCAGGATATCTCCCAGTCAGGCACTCTCATCCAGAGCCCTCTTAATTATTTCCTTCTTTTTTTTGGCTTTTAAAATTGAATTACAGCCGGACTAAAATACACACTATTAGGTTAAGGCAAGAAATGTCCTAAATATTAATAATATCAGAAGTACACACACAGAGGCTACAACATACGCACGTATTACATAATTGTTTCGAGAGCCTCATTAAATGCCAGAACTAAAGCCCAAGTGTGCCAGCAAATTCTAGGAATTGTCTAGAGCTCAGCTGAGTGTGTGTGTGTGTGTGCTTCAGTTTTATATGGAACAAACACAGCATGGGATTATGATGATTATTAACTTGTGCATGGGCAAACGATTGCCAGCCTGTTTGGGTGCTCTTTAAAGCCACATAAAATTTTGGCGAATTTCGGCTTCTGTTTGAAATTATCTCGGCTGGTTCTATAATTGCCGCAGCACTCTCTGCCCCCGCCTGCCCGCCCTCACTCGGGCTGTCCCACAATCGCCATATAGTCGGAAGCCAATCATTTGGGGGGCGTTACGTTGTCATTATGTCAATCTGTGCGTTCCCAAAAATCTTTTCGTGTGAAACGTGTAACCATGTGTCCTTGCTGCAGCCACCTTCGTCCGGGCAGCGGGTGTGTGTGGGTGTGTGTGCGGAATGATAATGAGTGTGTCGTTATCTTTTCTATGTTGTGCCTGTCTGTTTTTGGTAGTTCATTTAGCTGTCGTTAAACACACGTTCCAACTTAATTAGTATAGGGGCGCGCACATATGTATGGCCAGTGGGCGTGGCTGGGATGTATCGGGTAATAGGCTTGATTTGTAGTTGGACTCTGCCTGAAATTGCTTGACAATTTTCGTGCTTGTTTAAATTTTACAGTTTTATTTAATCAAAGATAAAAAATTTCACGCTTTCACTATTCAAATAGTTTTAACATTTTAATTAAATTAATTTGCGCACAAAACATTCTACAAACAAAAAAGTGTGCATTTGTTTTTGTGTGAATTAAATGTGTTTTCATTTGAAATGTTCATTATTCATTTCAGTTGTGGAATTTTTATTTATTTACTTTTTTGCAAATAATAATTGTTGTAATTTCTGCAATGCATGCCTATTATATAGTGCTGCATAATTAACATTTAACTCATGAAAGCATGAAACTGTACATAGAAAAAAAGTAAATAAAAATCCACTCAATTATTGATGCAGCCATGTGAAAGCGAGCCTTTTAAAGTCAACAATGCCTTAAATATTTTCTAGCAGCAGCTGCCATATAACTCTATCGCTCAATAAATAAAACAAAAACCTCAGACCAAAGCTGTGCATGGGGCAGCTCTTAAAGCAACAACAAGCGCACAAAATGCTCGTGTATGCAGCAGATACTTTATGCATGTATCTGGTAGATACTTTGGCTGCAGCTCTTGCCATTGGCATAAAAACGTTTATATGCTGCAAACCATTGAACTGGCTGGCCACATTATCTATCAAGCAATAGAGCATTATGAACTTCAACGTACGAGTCTTTTGGTACACAATGATGGAGCTTGTTGGGCGTTGTTGTTGTTGTTGGCCATATTATGAGACTTGGCAACTTTATTTATTGCTTACTCTGTGGCTTACTAATAAGCGCTGATGTGTAAGAATTGTGGCTGAGCAGAGCCAATTCGGCAAAAAGGATTGAAGGCAGCTTTAAGACAGAGTTGAGAGCAGAGCTGAGTGCTTTAAAATGTTTGGAAATCGTGTGTAGCTCTGTACATGCTCGTAATAATAACTCAGGCCGACAAACGTAAGCCGCACAAATCGCGTGCATTAAATATTTACAGTTTAATCCACTCAATGGCAGGAGCGAAGCCGCCGCCAGACGACGCGGCATTCGCAGCACAGCCAAAAATTGTGTGGCAATAAAAAATAGCAAAATATCTTACAAATCAGGCGCAGCGACAGCCGAGCAGGCAGCCAGCCAGGAATACAGACAGACAGACAGATACGCCCTGGCATTTCCCAGCAGACAAAGGCAGATTCAAATACTCGAATGGAATGTTAAAAACGTGCTGCTCTTAAGCATTTGAGAGGTGCAAAAACCCCAGAGCTGTGGCGCGGCTTAAAGGTTTCGGGGTCAAGGGGCTCGTGGATGGCTGCGTGGTGTGTCTTTGTTCGCCTGCAAGGGCTTAGCACTGTATCAGCACTTCATTGAGAGCACACAGCCAGAAATAATTATGGGAGGCCAAACGCAATTTTGGCCTATTGCTGGGGGGCGTTCTGGCAGCTCAGCCCCAAAAATCAACAAGCGACGCCCCCAACACTAAAATATATACATATAAATATATTCGAGGGCACAATATTAAAAGCTAAACAGCACGAAAATAGCGCTGAAAATAAAATATGAAGCATTAATATTCACACCCACATGAGTGTGAGAAGGTGAGGGAGAGGAGGGGGGGGGGGTGGTTGACAAGCAGAGTGCCACAGAAATGGGCACGAGGCATGCCACGTCAGACAGGCACTGACCTTTTGGCACGGCCGCACTTCCGGACGCCTCAAATTATGCCATAAAATGTTGCCCAAGGGATGAATTCATTTACGGCACACACAAGCAACCCCTACAAGCACACGCACACACACAAACACACACACAGCCATTAAATCACCAAAAACAATGAGCTGGCCTCGTGCTGCCGTTGCCGTTGCCGCTGCCGCTGCTGCGGCACGTCACGAAGTTTACCTGCTGAAATTAATTTCATTTGAATTAAGCACAGGCAATAATGCCAAAATTATTCACAGACACCACCAATACAATCAACTGCCCCCCTGCGAGTCCACCAGCCCCACCCTTTGCCCAGACCCTTGGCCCAAAACCGAATTGTTTGCCAGCCTGTGCTGTTTTGTTAACTTGGCTTACGGTTTGTGTTTTGGGGTTTAAGGGCTTTGATTTTGGCAGCAGGCCCAGCGATTTCTGGCAGCTAATTGAATACATTAGATTCAGTTTGGCTCAAGTTTATGCAATTGCCTTTCAGTGTTTGTCATTGTGTTGGATAAACCAGAAACCAGCCGCCGCATATACCCTAACATTAATATTCATATTTGATTTGACCACAAGCTGTTGAGCACATTGAACACATTTGAGCAACAATTTAATTTGCATTTCTCACTTTTTGCTGGCCACGCATTCTGGCCAGCTGTCCAAGCATTTGAACATGCGCCTGTCCATTTGGCCAAAACGGACTGTCAGCTGGTCAGTCGTTTGTATAAAGCGCTGCCTTTGCATTTTAAATGCCAAACACAGACGGACGAACGGACGGAGAGACGAGCGGAGGGGCGTTGTGCCCTGGGGATAAATAAAGTGAAATATTTACATGCCGTCGCCTGCCGGTCTGTCGCCCTTATCATTCGGCCTTACGCTTTGTGTGTGTGTGAGCAATCAAAAAAAAAAACATGATCTTCATAATAATAACGATTATATTACCTCATTTTGTGCTCAAATGTTTTCAAATGACAGGATGTGAGTGAGAAAGTAAATAGAATAATTTTTTATAAAATAAAAATAATTATCAGGGCTGCATTTATAATTTATTTTTGAATATTCTTTTATATCTAAGTTTTTCTAATGTAAACTGTGTAGTTTTCAAAAATTATTTTGCTTAATTAAAAACTTTTAAGGCCGACCCAGCTACAAATCATAAATAGCTTGGGTCCTAGCCATTGCATTTATCTAACCAAATTTGACAGATTCCAATTTTGGATAGAGGTCAAGTATAGCGCCCATCTTGTATACGAAAACCGAACCCCCAAGAAATATTTAGGGATTGCAGCCTTGATTATTATTTGATCAATTTTGGAGTTAGCTTCACGCGAAAATAAAAGTTTTCTGAATATTTTTTTAAAATCAAACTAATTTATTTAAAAAAGAAAACAGAGACATAAATTGGAACCACTTAAGAAATATTTATAAAAAAAATAATCAAAATATTTATAAGGATATTTTGAACATTTTATTTGCTGATAGGGTATGTTAACTTTTTGGGTTGCTCAATATCTTGCAGATTCTCATTTGCGGGTGCACGAGCGTAACTTTGTTATCAGCTAGTCAACTAAAACGTATTCACTTGAATATTTTCATATTATTAAAATCGCTGCACTAGCTGTGGCATGCCCCATTGGTGTGGATGTGTGTTGTTCCGCTTGGCTTAGCAATCTGCCATGATGCAACACACTCATAGCCGTTTACAGGTAAACGTCGTTCTTTTTTTTTTCTCTGTATTTTGTTATTTTGCGTATTTTTGCCTCAAGTTGATTGCATTTTTCAGAAGCTGAACTGCATATAAGAAAACAATCCGTTCACAGGCAGCTTTTGCATGCATCGCACGTTCGCTTTTGGTTGATTTCTTGCATTTCTCATAACCCCTCACTCCTCACGCACACACACACACACACATACACAGCTATTGCAAGTCGGGAGTTGGAGTTGCCAGTCCAGGAGTCAGTCACATGCATCAAGTGCACACATGCCTTTATAAAGCCCGACATCGCGGGTCAATTTCATGCTACGGTGACGGCAACCTGCTTGCAACCTGGACCAACTCAGGGCACAGCCTGGACAACGGCACGTATGCGCGTTATTCTTCTTCTTCTGCTTGCTCTGACTACACCTGCCACCTTTGCATTCTGTCGCTGCGGTGTGCAAAGTGCAGACCCTAAGTTGCGCCTAACAGTAAGTGTGCGTGTGTGTGTGCGAGTGTGCTTGTGTGGGTGAATGGGCGTGGCATGCCGGCACGTAATTGATTGTTCAATCTGTTCCAGATCAAACGTTTGACACCGTTGCAAGAGCTGAGCAATTGCTATGCGTAGCGGTATCCAAAAAACGCCAACTTCCCCCATGGCTCCACAGCACTTGCTCAGTTTAAATGAACTGTGAGCTGTTCCCCCAACACACTCAAACTGATTGGGAGCCCTCCAACGAATTGGACGCACGACGGCGCTTTAAGAAGTGCAAATGGGTGTCTTTAAAGCAGCTTCAATTGAATTTGCAGCCCTGTGTAATGAAGTTCTAGTCGAGCTAATTTGTATGCCACAGCGTCATTTGGCCTTGTTTCGTGGCCATAATACAATAAATGACAAATGCTGATTGCCTCGGCGGGCAATATTTAAAAGTCATTCGGTCAATGCAGCTGTCACTGATTGCTCTCTGTCTATCTCCCCCTCCCCCTCCCCCCCTCAACAAATGGGCCACTAAATCGGAAGTTTTATGCCAGCATTTTGTGTTGCAAATTGAACTTTGAGCTGTTGCCAAATGTGCAGCGCATAAAAGTCACTCTGAATGTTGTGTTTGGCTCTGTCTATCTGTTGGCCAAATCACATGCAGCATATTGTCTAACCAACTGGCAAAGGGCCAGCCAAAGAAAGAGTCTTGCATGTGTTTTCCAAATCAAATGACAATCGTTTTAACGTTTACGGCGATTGCCTCATAAATTCACTTCAAATGGCCAACATGGCGTATACTTAATGTTGATTACAGTATTATTAAATGGTTTGCACTGGCTACAGGGCAATTTAATAGTTATAGCAAGGATTAAAACTGTTACGAATTGCGCCTTTAAGCCTGGCCAAGATATATTGATAATCTGTATAAACTTTGATTATTTGGTAAGGCAATTAAATTTATAAATTTGAACATTATTTAGTTATTTATGAGAAAAGCTTATTTGGAATTAAAAGCTCCCCAAAAACTTGACTTCAATCACATTTGGACACACTTTTCTTTCTTCATCTCTTTCTTCGCACTTAACTCAGCTAATCCTCAATAAAAATAATTGCTGAGTCTTGTCCACACTTGGGACTTAGCCGATGGCATTGACTGTGGACAAGCCCTTTTCAAGCTAAACTTCAGCAACTTCTTAACTTCTTGCTGCAGCTGGCAACTACTCGTGCTGGACACTGATATGGAAAAACAATTTGATTCAATTACAACCCATAATTCATGAGCGGCCTTTCATTTGGCCAACTCAGTGTGTATTCAGATTTGCACTCACGATGAATATGCATTGGCTTTGAATACCCTCTCGTTTGCTCCTCGCATGTGTGTCACTTTTTTGCTGCTTGTTAGTGATTGTCCATTGGGCATTCATTTGAATTGTTTTCGTTTTCGTTTTTATTTTTTGCTTTTGGTGTATGCCCATGTCAAAAATGTGGACAGTTTGTCACTTTAATTGAATTTCCATGCCAAGGCTATATAAAAAAACGTGCACAATAAAACCGAGTGGGAAAACACTGCAATTTATGTGAAATAAAAAGAAAAGCAGGAAAACCGAATGGGGAAAAAAGTTTGCATAAATTTGCGTACAACTGCTTAAATCAGCCATATGTATGACCATATGGCCAAATAGCAGCTGGAGTCTAAGAGACTCTTTCTCTCTCTGCAAAATGCAAAACATGCCCCATATACTACATGCAACATTTGCCGCCAGCTGCTGCCTGGCACATTGCCACAAGTGAACAACAACAGCGAATATCCAGAGAACCAGCGGCAAATTCACGCTTCTAAGACATTCTGGTGTGGGTGTGTGTGAATTGGGACAGGGTGGGAATGTGCGTGGGCGTGATGCTTGTTGTGTTGACGATTTCCGGCACAGAGTGTTTTCCTCTACCTGCCGCGTGCCGCCTGCCGAATGCCGCATGCCTCAGCTTACCTCAACACTCAAGCACCCACGTCTTGTGTCACCTCAAAAGCCGCCGATGCGCAATTCGCGTTGCGAACGCTGTTGTAAGGCGCTTGCTGCAAATCCCCCAACAATCTCTTTCCCTGCTACTGGCCCACAGCGTGAGTTGTTTACGTGTGTGTTATGTTTGTGGCATGTTCGAGGAGCTATGTTAAACATCTAACGCCTTCTAAGTGGCTGCCGCCATGACAATGCGTCGCGTGTATTCCAAGTTTTTGATTGGAAATATCTTCCATCTCCGGCAAAATTACTCGCTATGCATCTAATTAATCAACTAACGCTGTATAAGATTTAATTAAATCAGTTTGAAGTTGCATTTGCTGCTTTTAACTTTGTTTATTAAGTGTCAAACTGTTGTTGAGTAAATGTTAAATAAAATAAGTTTACAAATTGGTTTGATTGCCTCTCGAGTTGTTATTGTATAAACATATTGATCATTGGGCTCCAACTATTTAGCTTAATCACCCACCCGAGTCAAGTCATATTTCAAACATATTTATTACTTCAACACAAGCGACCCTTACATAATTTTCATTTTAAACGAAGATTTAACAAACGATTGACAACGACGCGCAGCGGTAACTTTTATTGACAAGGAAATGCTTTTGAGCAGGAAATAAAAATCGGATATTGTCAATTGTTTACCGTCCATTGAATACCTGAAATGATTTCCGAGTTGGCTACAAAGTAGTAATAAAAAAAAAATAAATAATGATAAAAGTGGCCTCATTTGGGTTTGTGCATTTTTTTCACTCTAAGAGTTAATCGTGTTATGAATAGCAGCAATATAATCCCCACTTTACTTTGGCAGAATGTGAGAAAAATGCTCGAAAATAAAATATGGAAGGGCTTAGTAGAAAAACTCATTACCTTTGCAGTCCGGGTTGAGCGTCCCGATGTGCCACAAATTGTCGCTTAACACCCTGTAATATATGAGCCGGATGTGGGCAGTCAGGCGAAATGTGTGCCAGGTCATAAAAGCTGTCTGACAAACTTAGCCCACAAAATGCATTGCAGCAGAAAGAAACGGAGATAGAGGAAAAGAGACGGGGAGATCTTGGGATAAAGGGAGACAAACAGTCAGGCAGAGCGACAAGCAGACGGACAAACACTAATAAACACTTTATGAGAGTGCAATAGGGGTTCAAGACCGCTGCCCACACTTGGGAAATCAAACGACATGGCATCAATCAGACGTCCCCAAACTGCCAGCAACATTGTGACAATGAAATCAAACTGAGAACTCTATCAATGTAGCACCTAACACCACCACCAGCTGCAGGTTGAGGCGACAAACAAAGTGCCGCAGGCAAAAAGAGAATCGAGCTGCGTTTTAGTTGGTCAAAGGCTAAAACCACAGATCTCTTCTAATTCTCCCATCGCCCCGCACCAAAAACAACCGATGGCCCAAAACCCAAAAACCGACATTCTTGTTTGATTTCGACCGAATCCCGCACACACACGCAGAACTGAAATTGGTAGCTGGATGTTGCCCTGCGCCTTGTCTTCATTGTGGGCCAATTTGTGGACCATCATCAAGTGCGAAATTTCCAATTTCCGAAATGTTCAATGGGCCAGCAAAACGGCCCGCAGCAACAACTGTCATGGATTCCCAACAATTTGTGCAAATTTGTTGGCCTGCTCAGCTACAGGCGAGCCCCATGACAACTAAGAGTGCTACGGTTGGGGTTGCTTAATATACAGTTACCCTGCAATTAGTTGAGTGGGTGGTGGCTAAGATTCTCAGCTTCACCTTAATATAGATGCCGAAGATTAAATACCTTTAAAGTCATATAACAGATTGTCCAGATAGTTAAATAAAGGATATAGGTTCTGGAAAGTTCTCTCATAAAAGCTTAATAGCTAGAAGACAGGCTTGTGGGCAGACGGAGACAGTTGTATCGACTCACCGAGTCGAAAATTCGGGTGTCATGAGCGTATTCGATTAAGTTTCAGAAAAGTGACCCTTTTTGTTGCATACAGGACATAGCTGTAGTATACCCCTTTCTATACATTCTCCGTGCATAGGGTATACTAAACAGAAGAACAACAAATGTGTTGGTTGGCCTTGTTCTCGGCTGCTTTTCTCGTTGAACTGTCTCCAGCTAGTTTCGCATTGTTATTTACATTTGGAGAAGCATTTTATTATTTGCCATTGCAGCAATTGGGGTTCGAGCAGGTATAAAGTATTTGTCAATAGCCACGGGATGGAAACCTGTAGATACAACTATACAAATTGCATAGATATTTGTAGTTATTTATATATATGTATATGTATGCATCGTTTGAAATTCTCTGTAGTTTAATTATTTGCAGACTTTTTTATATCTTGGACTTTTAATTGTCTGGCCCTTTGGCATAGAAGTCATTGCCCCGTGGGCCAATTGTGTTAAGCAACTTTAACTTTTCGGCTCGATTTAAATTGAGCTTTTGGCTATTGGTTTAACTTTTGAACTTTGCACCTATTTTAGGTGAAGCTATTTTTGGGAACTGCCAAGTGGCTTAATTTGAGGGTTTTTGGAGCAACGGACGCAGCTGCTAGGGGAATATTTATAGGTTGAATTTCCATAATTTTCCATTTGCAGCTTATCTTTGATGCTAATTGGATTTTAATGATGTGATAAATTATATCAAGAAGTATTTCAAATATCTTTGATATTAATATCTTTGTCCAATTATATCACCGGTAAAAGCTATTCTACTTTGCGGCATATACTGTGAGTGCCAGTTTCTTTCAAGAGGCGCGCACTATGTATTTTGATCTGCCTGCGATTGACAGTTACTCCCAGAAGTTTTCGTCCAGCATTTGGCAAATAATTCAACACAACAGTTTGGGCATAGCTGGGCGCACCTTTTGGTATTTTCATTTCCCTTCGCGTGCTGCAATAAACTTTAACGTATTCATTATGGCCATCCGGAAAATGGCATTTTCTTCGTGCATGGCGCGCTTTTCCGTTTCTTCTTTGGGACGAGGTGGAAATGGTTTGGCATTAAATGGCCGCCGCGGTCTCCTCACGTAAATCGTTCGACTTGGTTGGACATTCTTTTTTCTCCTGGTTTTTTTGTTCTGCTGCTGGTTAGTGGTTTTTTGCCGCTCGCTTTGGCTTGGAAAGGACCAGGGGCAAGGGGGTGGGCAACAAATGTCAATAAAAATAAATGCGATTGTCGGTTGATGCAGCAAGTTTATTTTTCACCCCAATGTTCGCTGTTGTGTAGAGATTCCCTTTGACGTTGAGTAAGATCTACGTGTGTATGTGTGTGTGTGAGTGTGTGTGTGTTTGTGGGTGGGTGCGGTCATCAAGTGCGCTACAGTTGATGGTAATTGTCATCAAGTCAAAGCGAGCGTTGATGGAATTGTAATTAAACGTGCATAAAATGCATTGAGAACACTTTTATTGATCTCGCACTTAATTAAAGGAAATATACAGGAAAATTAATGAAAATTGTATGGCCATTGTGGTGATAGCAGTATTTCAGTTTGTAAGGAGGGTAAAGCATATTGTTGCCGCCTTTTCGCCATAAAGCATAACCTAGCATTTTGCGATAACCATAAAATGGAAACTCTTTTGATTCCCATGCCCCGCATCTAAACCAAGCTCCTAGACCAATTTCATTCCCTGCTGGGTTGCTTTTTATTGTTGTTTGATTTTAGCATAAAGGGCGGATTTGGGAACAAACGGCATCCATTTGGTTTTGGGTATTAGTGGGATTTGCTTGTTTCTTGTGGCCCCCAAAACAAGTCCCACTCCACCCCCTAAGCCCCCTAGCTCAATTCTTGTTTGCCGTGTCCTACAGGCGTTTATCGTTTTCTCGCATTTATTTTGTAACTTCTTTTTCGTATTCGATTTGCATGTATTTTGTGCTTGTCGCAAAAAAGGCAACATTCTTTGCACTTTGTGCGTACATGTGAGAGTGAGTGTGTGTGCTTATCGTTGTATTGTGAACAGAGTGTTGCAAGATTACGCATACGCAATGTGTGCCCTGACTATGTTATATACTCTTACGCAGCAGCACTTTGTATTACGTTGTGTATTATGTTTTGTTTTGACAAATTATGCAAATGAGATGCAGACAGATGTTGCGGGATTTACACAGCTGCTCCAAAAAGATTGCAGCCCATTGTCCGCATTGTCGTTTTGGTTTCATTAAATGCTGCCCCATACTCTATCAACGATTTTCATGACTTAATTTGAGTTGCGTGTCCTCACTGTGCCATAAACAGCTTCACACAATAAAAGTTGTGGACGTTTCTTTTTTTTTGGGTATGTTTGGTGGCAGGGGAGAGTTGGTGTAGTCAAACAAACACTTCATTAGTACTCGTATTTGTTTATAACTTAATCTAGCCAAAATGTCAACACGAAGCACGCCTGTGAAATTTGTATGAGCACAGGACACGCACATTTGTCGCGGGCGGGCTCAGTTCTATAAGCAGGCAACAAAAATTTTGGGGTTTGAGTGGCCAAAAAAAAGGCAGCTCATGAATCTTGATGCCTTTGTGTTTTGCACATTACAATATTTAAGTGGATTTCCCTCAATTTCACTGTTACTCTGTTACGGCAAGGTACAAGAATTCAAAGCACAGGATTGTACATTCAACTTCAAAAATTAGAAGCTCTCAAGTTTTACCTCCCACAACTTTTCACCAAGCGCATAAAAGTAGGCAACAGAAAATGGAACTAAATTTTTTTAAGTTCCTTCTATGAAAGACAAACCTTGGTATTTGTCATTTTGCCTGTTCTTTCTTTAAATTAGTAGCTTAGTAGATTTCTAAGTTAGCTTAGAGTTGGCTTCCCCTTTTTTTACCTGCCTCAGTTACATGTATGCACACTGCGCCCGACGCCCGACTTTATTGCTGTTACGTGTCGTGAATTATTGTCATCGCTCGGTGCCAAGATTAACAAATGTTCGCGTCCGACGTTTGACTGCCAGTCGGACTGTCTTTTTCATACCATTCGGTACATCGTCCCGCCCTCTCTCTCTCTCTTTCTCTCTGTCTGTCGTTTACAAGTGGCTGCCGTCTTGCGAGCCAAATTGATGAGCAAGTAAACATGTGTCTGTGCGCTTTTATTTATGGATTTCCATAACAATTCAGCGTTACATATGCTTCGTAGCTTTTGATTGAAGAGCGTCTAGTGAAAGCTAGCTACATCTGTAGCCATAAAGAAATATAGTACGCAAAGGTTTGATTAAAGACTTTTTATGCAGCGCAAAAATTAGGTGAAATGAGAAATATGAAAAAATTTTGCGTTTGTTAAGCAGGCAAGCATTAAAAATTCTTTTGTAAAATAAAATAATATAGCAAAGATGAAGAAAAGCAATATTAAATTTGAAGTTTATATAGAAACATTAAGTTTTCTGAAGGCTCAAAATAGAAAGTTGCAAGTAGACAAACGAGAGCAGGAGACTAGTAAAGGGCAAAAAAAAGCAAAAAGAAAGAGTCAAATCATGAGATATTAAAATCAGTAGTCCATGCGAAGAGGCAGTGCATAACAAATGAGAATTACTGCACAAGATTTAAGCCAGGCAGAAGTCACGGAAAGGCTGCAAACTGCATTATTCCGGATGATGCCCCTCAATGCACAATAAAACACGCTCCTTTGGTATTCCTGAGCTCAACATTAATATAATTTTCTTAATTTTAATCATGTTAATAGTAAACAATAATTGCTTTCACCAACCTAGGTTCCTTTATTCAGGAGTGTCCGACTAGCAGATACCCTGAATCTTCTTCTGCTAAAACCGAAGAGTCGATATTGGAACTCCATTCAACCTTGCTACCGTCTCATACTCAGCACGAGATCTTATCGTTCAAGAGAATATTCGTATATTATCAAAAAGACAACAGCCTGAAAATTGTGGCTTTAGTTGGTGGTCAGCTTCAATGGATTTATAGTTATGATGCGGGGGATCACGATAGATATAAAATGAAAAAAAAAAATTGATTTGTATATACTATTCCTGAAGCTTCATATCAAATTTAGTGACTAGCTTAAAAATTTAAGTAATTTCTTAAAAAAACAGGATTTCGGTATCGATTTTTATCGATTGCCTGGAAATGGGGCAAGTTATCGATTATGGAAACAAACTCATGCTGTTCAAGTCTCTAGCTCTATACATAAGGACAGACGGACATGGCTAAATCGACCCGGCTATTGATCCACACCAAGAACGTATATACTTATGGGGACGTATATGCTTCGCTCTGCCTGTTACATATATTATCACATAACCAGTATATCCTTCGTACCAATTTTCAATAGGTTCAGGGCGTAAAAATGATTTATTTAAGCTGTAAGCTGCATCCCATTGCTCATACGCCATGCTGACCTGCGCATAGCGCAAACATCTTCAGTTTTTTGTTTTCTTTTTGGTTTTTGTTTATTTTGTTGATTGTTTTTGGCACTTTTGTTGCACTTTTGACTGAGGCTGCTGTTGGCAAGCTGCTGCCGCTCTGGACGCCGGATTAACATACCGTGGTACGTTGTCATCGCGGCAAATGGTTCAGGTGTCAAAATTGCGGGGTGAAAGTTTGTGGCTGCTTTTACGGCCACGCTTACTTTTTGTGTGCGTTTCATGTGCAGGTTATTCATGTTATTCTTTAGCTATTGTAACTCGTTGCCGCTGCTGCTTTTCTTGTTGTTATTATTGTTGTCGTTGCTTGAGTGCAGCTAGCGAAAGTTTTGCACATTTTTGCCACAGCGTTGAAATATGCTGCAAAATTGCAAGGACGTCACGACAGCTTGCCTTAATAATGGCAAGCATGCAGCCAGGTGGGCCGGCCGGGGAGCAGGGTAAACTATTACATAGCACGCATTGCACAAAGGAGCGCGACATGAAGCGTTAGGTGTGCAGCTCTCTTTCTCTCGACCAGGAGAAATGCATAAAAAGCGCATTTTATTATTTCACTCGAAAGTTGTTTACGGCGCCTTTTGCTGTGCTTTCTCGCCCCCCATATTTGGCTTCTTATATACACTGTTCATAAACAATAAAAGAGTATAACCGTTTTGCAGTGCGCCCGTATGTCCGCATAAACGAACATTTCAACGCTATGCAAGCTAGACAGCCAAAAGTTTATATATATATATGCTATATTTCCTAATGTAATTTATTTCATAGAGCCACCAACTCAGAAATGAAGATTTTAAGTTTTGCTGCTGAGGAGCAGAGTATAAAGCAGTCGGTTGCAGTGGTCAACAAAGTTATTACTTGTTTTATATCTGGCGTTGCACAGCTACCCCGTTGCGCGCATTCATTATATTGTAATATGTTTTTAACATTATTTTTATTATAAATCAACAAAATGCACTCAGCGCGACTTTTCAGTTGACGTCGCAACTTTTACTGAGCTGCCAAATGGCTGCAAAGAGAGGCGTCAAGGCATGGGAAAATGGCAAAAAGATTGGACTGCGATTTATTTTATGGTATTTAAGTTATGACTTGCGCTGTAAAGAACTTAATGGGCGGCGTGAATGTGGTAGACAGGGATAAGAAAAGCTGAAAATTTGCTTTCACCATAAATTAACTGAAGAAATGGTAACAATAAATGGAGGAAAAATAAACTTGTACTTTATATATTATTAGCTACATTCAATTTTGATAATATTTTTAAAGTTTTTTTTGGCTTATTTAAAACACATCATCTGTCCCCAGATTTGAATATAGGCTTATTTAAACTTATATTAAAACATATAATATAAATATGCACTTACCCATAAAGCCCCAAAGAAATCGTACGATGGTTTTTGTTAGCATCCCTTGGTAAAAGGAGTATGAATTTCATATTGCATTACATATTACATTACTGAAAAATGAAGAAGTAGAGCGCGGATTAGTTAATTTGAATAACAGTTAGGGATAGGTTTATCTAATTGCCAACAAAACTGCTCAACATAACATTCAAGGTATGAAAGCCTGCAGGGTTTACTAGAATTCTTGATAATAGTAGGGCAATATTTTAAAATAGATTTTTAAATTTGCATTGCAGCGGAAGTTGAACTTGCATACATAAATTCATATATAAATACGTGCATGCGTACAGACATAGCTACACACATATTACATAAATACATAAACATACACACATTCAAATAAACATACATACATAACATTATTAACCATCGGTTTGGTTGAAGCCGTCTCCTCCTCCTTGTCGAAGCCACTGCCTGCTCCTGCTTTATTATAGCTACCGCCTCCTCATTCATTATTAAAGCAGCCGCTTCCTCCATCAGAGTTCAAGCCGTCTCCTCCTCTATAGTGAAAGCCACCGACTTCTCTATAGTTGCAGCCGTCTTCTTTTCCATAGTCGAAGCCACCGTCTCCTCCTCTATAGTTAATGCCACCGTCTCCTCCCTAATAGTCGAAGCCGCCGCCTCCTCGTAAGTTGAAGCCGTTTCCTCCTAAAGCAGCCGCCTCCTCCGACATAGTTTAAGTCGTCTCCTCCTCCATAGTTAGTGCCACCGTCTCCTCCATGGTAGAAGCCACCGCCTCCTCAATGGTTTAAATTTTTGGGGCTTATTTGAATTAATGAGAATCGCGTAGTAAGGCATTTGATGAAGTTGGTTCTTTTTTAAATTTGCAGCGCAGCGGGTAGTAAACTTGGGCTTGCAAATATACATATATACATACACATGGTCAGATATGTAAACCCACATACTCACATAGACACATATATATACATACATGCATACATACATTCATACATAAAAATACACATACGTACATACAAACACAAACATATATGCATACACAAACAAACATTCAAACATACATATACATATTTATGTATATAAACCTGATTACATACAGGTGTAAATACGTACTTACATACACATACATATATACATGGTTAAATGCATGTTCACAAGAGACATATACATACAATCACACATATATACATACATGCATGCGTTCATACAGACATACATACACACATACATACATACATACATACATAGACATAGATCAATATTTTAATTGGTCAACATTTATGTAAAACGGGTACCCTCAAATATCATATATAGACATTTCCACCCCCATAACTCGGTCAAATCTCATCAGATTTGCACGAGGTGGGGCTCTTTCTTAGTGGTTTGGCCTTTAGATTAATTGGCCATCTAAATTTGGCAAAAATTTTCCTGGTCGAAATTAATGTGAAAATGGACTACTGAAATTTCCTATATAGACATAGGTCAAACTTTCCCACCCCCACAAATTATTTTTAAACCTTTACAGAAGAACTTATTGAATACGTGTTTCAGCGATCTGCAAAATTTCACCCGCAACACTGTTAAATTGGCTTACCGTCTGATCGGTTTCACACTCACTTTTAAAGATCTTTGAGAGACTTTATTTTATAAATATAAAATATAGTACCACGGGCTGGGGTATACCCGCTAGTCTATGTATATTTTGTATAATTAGAGATGTTCCATTTTTTGTTAATATACCTGTTGAAATTGTGTTTCTCTTTCAGTAGAAACTAGCTGAGAACTGTTACGCCGCAAGGACTATAAAAATAAACATTTTTCTTTCGGTTCCATTTAACTACAACTGTCAGTCAGCTGCGCTTTCACTTACCCAGAATATCCTGAAAGATGCAAATTTGTTTCAAGGATAAAAGCGAGGGTACAGCCCTCCTCAGCTTCTTGTTTTTGTTTTGCTGACACTGCCGGAGCGACAAGCATAAGAAAATGTCACGAAAATTTGTCAACTTGCGGCATCTGCGTAATGATGAAAAATGCCACATGACAGTCGAGTTTATTAATGCACAAAAAAAGTAATATAAATAAAATAAAAGCGAAAGTAAAAATTTGCCCAAAGAAAGTGAAAATTCTTGCTTCAAATGTCAATACTTCTAATCCTTTTTCTAATCCAACTTTCTCAAGATATAATCTCACTGAGAATCAAAGAAGGCAAAGATAAATATCTCTCTCATAATCTCTATATATCAAACTGTTAGTCCTGGCTGACTGACTAACTGCCTAATTGGTGATCAACGCAAACCATAACAGCTAGGAAACAGAAATTAGCACTTTAGTTACTAAGTTATTTAGTACTAGTAAGTAATGGAGGTGCATGCTAAGATCATCAAAAATCATTTGAGATGTGTTGCACACTTTTCGCAAAATCCAAGCTTCCTCTGTGGAAGTTCGAAGTTTTATCCGAATTGCTTCAAATTTATTTTCTATGTATGTGAACTAACTATGTATGTGAAATAATAATTTTTCAGGGGCGGAAATTGGGCGAACAAGTTAGATCTAAAATTTTAAACACAAAACATTCCACAGGCAAGGCAGGGAAATACCCGCTAGAAATTATAAGCCAAGTCAAAATATATCCAAACTTAGCTTCAAGTTCTTAAGCTCGTAGGCTGCTCCTCGTGACTTAGCTCTTGATTAGGATATTTGCTTTGTGGTCTTTGAGGCTGATTGATGTGCACATGTCCAGAGTCCTTTCTCAGTGAGCCGTGTAAGCACACCTGTTCCATTTGACCCATGTAGGTATGTATAATACGTGCAACATTATAAAGCTGAAATTTAGCTGCGGGCTTGAGAGGGTCTTGTGTCAGAACAGCTCAGCTGGAAAAATTACCATTGGCCGTGTTCAGTCTGTAGTCTGTTCGGGCTCACTGGTTGAGCAATGAAAATTTCAGTAAAAGAAAACATAAATTGAAATCATCATCAGAGGCAGCAGAGAGCACATTTGGCCTTTAGCGTTTACGTGTTGCAAGTGAGTTGTGATCTGTGAGTCGTGAGCTGATTAATGTGGCTTGTCATATTATGGGGGCCTGATGCTGATGAATGCGAGTAACTCACTTACGGGCCATAATGTAAACTGTATAATGTGCAGCTGTAATGGCTTACTTTCATTGCAATTTCCTGGCTTATTGAGTGCCGCACTCATAGCTCTTAGTCTTGGCCGGCTGCAGCTGCCGCTGGTCATTTGCATGCTGATCTCATTAGCCACGAAGCAAGTTCATCTGGTTGGGCCAATACGCTACACGTCCGGGCAATTGCAGTACCTCTACGAGTATTGGGAGTCGGTTCAGTTGCCACTTGCTAGTTGCCACTTGGCTGCCGGCTGCATCATTTGCATGCAAATGTCGTTTGGCACTTTTAGCCACCAACAAGTCCCACGTTGCCGCCACCCCAACCAACTGGTTTACTTTGTGCCGCTGCTTTTCAGCTTGTGCTTGTTCATTTTGCGCTTTTGCACGCCTTTGTTGTGGTTTAGTCCTGCACTTGGCCTGACTTTTAGCCACAGTCAAGGGGAGGGTCTCATAAAGCAAGCCCAAAAGCGGCGACAGTTGCAACTGCCGTTGACACTTCATGGGGCCAATATGCCAGGCACGCAAAGTGCGAGAGAGTGAGATGGAAGTGGTGGGAAGAAAGGATGAAAACTACTTGCTTTCATGAAAAGTTTTCCTGCTGGGCAAGTTTTTTGTGGAATCTTTTCTTTTTTTTATTTCTATTTTGTTTTTTTATGGGCTCACTGCTCGTTGCACTTGCAAATGTGCTCTTTACCACTCATTAGTGACAATTTGGCAACAGTTACTTGCTGTAAGTGCCTGCCCTTTAAAGACAAAGCAAAACCCTCAGTGGGATATCTTCATACATATGCAAGTATTTTCTAATTGCATGAACACTAAGTTGCCCAAACTTTTTGGGCTACACTCAACTTTGTAGTAGTTGCGGCAAAAAGACTTCAAATCCGATTACAAGCTGAATATAACGCATACGCACCGTCACATGCACGCTGTGGGGCCAATAAATAACGACAAAAAGGTATTGAAGCATTGTGGAGCCATTAAAGCGCTGTGCTTCGACGCGCTTGGCAAACGCAAAGTCTTCGCGCTCCGTTTGCTGCCAAGAACAATTAAGGATTTCAACGAACGCCAAAAGCCAAACAAAATACGCTTTGGGACTAAACGAAATAAAATTTAAACACAAAAAAAAAAATTATAAGACAGGCAGCAGGAGCAACGACGCCTTAAGGCCAAGAAGTCAACTTGATAAAGTAAAAAAAAAAACAAAACATAAATAAATAAAAAATAAGACAACAGCGTAAAACCTCAAGTAAAATAAACAAAAATGTAATTTGCGCCACTTAGCAGCAAATGGACAGTGCCATTAATAATTCCATTTCTGTTTTTTTTTTTGTCTTAGGTATTTCGAGGATGGCCCCGCCCAGATAATAAGGAAATATGACTTTGTGGCCAGGTCCGTGGACATTGCCGGTTGCCGTCTTGCGTTGCTTTAAGCTTGAACACAAAAACCGAATTAAATAATGACCATGGCAAAATATTAAAAGTCAGGAAATACGAAAAATTGCCACAAAAAAACATAAAGTTTAATATGTTTTAAGGTCAGCAATTAGAGACCTGCGCGCGCGTTTACAGTTTTCTTTAAATTATGCATTTAATATTTATTTGTTTCCCAATTATGAGCTTGTTTAAGATGCCTTGCAGATGTAAAGTTGAGAAATGTTTGTGGTCAAACATCATATTAAGTATATATCAGTCTCTAATTTAAGAATCTTCTGTAAATGCTTACCAATTTCCGTTGTCACGTCTTTAACAAAAGCTATGTAAGTTTTAATAAAAAAAGCCTGTGCTACTATAAACTTCTCAGAGACCTTTGCATAGAAATTCAATTAAAGTGACAAACTGTCAAAATTTGTGACATGGGCGCACTGCAAAACCAAATGAATACCCAAAGGACAAACACAAAAACAGCACATACACACACACACACACACACTCACATACGCACACAGATTAACAATACGAATATTTCGCAAGGGAAAAGACATTCATACGAATTCACATTCCCATTCACATGCAAATGCAAATGTATGCGGTCGGGTGCGGGGGTTATGGCTTATGAATTATGAAAGCTAATTGATTGAAATTGAATAATAATTGTGTCAGCTGACAAGAAAAGTGAAATTCCATTGGCCGATTTATGGCTACCGATTCATCGCTTCAGAATTTTGACAGTTGCACGCAATGTCCCCGACATTGATCCATAATTGAGCAGTTGTGGGCAACTTCTTATAAAGCCGTTCGACGGCAATCAAAGCGCCATTCGAAGTCATGGTTGGCTGCACAACCGTTTTGCTATTAGTTAGCCTGCTGGCCGGATTGCGGGCAGCGGAGTTAGAGCCACGTAAAACGGCACTGCTGCAGAGCCGGCTGA
Organism: Drosophila montana; assembly: GCF_035044405.1. Lineage (NCBI taxonomy): Eukaryota > Metazoa > Arthropoda > Insecta > Diptera > Drosophilidae > Drosophila > Drosophila montana. The sequence continues at coordinate 419,932 of NW_026998113.1, read as the reverse complement.
TGCTGGAGTTCGCGGAGCGGCACAAACAAATACCGAGGTTAACTTACTTCAGCTGCCGCAATCCCGCCAACAATGACACGGGCAATGTGCGCGCCAGTCGCGCCAAGCTGAGCCAACTGCAGGAGGCGTTCGATGCCAAGAATGCGCAGCTCATTGGTAGCCTCTACCAGGACAACGTGCAGCGCAGACCCTTTGTGCGGATTGTGATGTTGGATGTGCTCCGTCAGGTGCGAACCAAGCCGGGCAGGGGCATGCCACGTGGCAGGCCGGGGGCCGGATCGGGCACAGGTCTCAGCACGGCAGCGAGCAGCGCCGACTGGTTGGACAGCGTGCTGAAGGCGGAGGCACTGCGGCAGATTGTGGTCGTGGATTTGGCATGTGGCATGCTAAGTCGTCGTTTCCTGGAGATGGTAAGTGGCACGGGCAGGCGGCAGCATGTCCTTATGCATATTGAGTGCTCCAGCTGCAACTATTTGCAAGGCTTCAGCCAAGATGCTCTACAACGATAAATATCACTGGCTATTGATTGAGGATTATGCGCTGCACGTAAGTGCGGGCGTCATGCAAGCGGAACAGCAGCTGCATCTGACGGTTACGGACACAGACACGGATACGGATGAACTGCAGCCCATTGAGAGCTTAATGGAGACCCTGAACTTCTACATGAACACCGAGCTAACGCTGGCAAAGAGAACGCCCCAAGATGCCAGCTATTCACTGTACGATGTCTGGTATGTTGCATTTGGAGTGTCTATCCCTCTGCTAGGGACAGCTGTCAGAGGTATTTGCCATTGACTTGTTGCTATTGACAGTGAGTGCTAACGAGAAGTTTGAGAATTGAATTCTTCAAGAATCAGTTTGAATAACATACTTTTTCGACTGAGGCACTTCAGTTTACACGAGTTTATCCAAAAAATATTGCCGTATTTGATTATTTTTTTTAATTTTTATTTGAGGCTTGCCATATTTTCAGCACAAATGGGCGATTAGATTAAAATTAAAATTGTTGTACTAAAACTTTAAAAATGCATGTGAAAATAAAATCCTGGGTTCATGGATGTGTAAGACAAGGTTCACAAACTAAACACAAACTAGGGCAATCAACAATTTTTGTTTGGGTTTGCTGCCCTACAGACTCTCATGATGAATATAGAAATATGAAAAGGCTCTCCCGTTCCGATTCTCAGGAGTCCAGGCCGTATTTATGGCGGAAATGTCAATATAACGGAAATTGGCAGCTTCACTTTGACGGACGGACTGCAACTACATGGTTGGTTTCGGACAACATCCACGCTGCTGCGACGTCTCGACATGCAGCGCGCCCAAGTCCGTTGCATGGTTGTGGTAGGTACTGGTGGAGGGGGTGTGTGGGGGTGGCATGCTCAAACTGCAAACTGGCTACCATTGGCAGGTGACCAACAAGAACATGACGGGCACACTCCTCTACTATCTAACGCACACGGTATCGTCGCATATCGATACAATGAATCGCTTTAATTTCAATCTGCTGATGGCCGTGCGGGACATGTTCAACTGGACGTTTGTGTTGTCGCGCACCTCCACCTGGGGCTACTTGAAGAATGGCCGTTTTGATGGCATGATTGGAGCGCTCATACGCAACGAGACGGACATTGGCGGTGCTCCAATTTTCTATTGGCTGGAGCGGCACAAGTGGATCGATGCGGCCGGTCGCAGTTGGTCCGGTCGTCCGTGTTTTATTTTCAGGCATCCCAGAAATACACAAAAGGATCGCATTGTGTTCCTGCAGCCCTTTTCGAATGATGTTTGGGTGCTGATCTTGGCGTGCGGTGTCCTAACTGTGTTCATACTTTGGCTGCTGACCACCATTGAGTGGAAACTGATGCCGCAGCAGGGTGCAGCGCTGATCAAGCCAAAGGGCGGCGCTCCACAGCATCATCATCACCATCATCAGCAGCAGCAGGAGCAGGAGGTGGATGCTGTGGCGGCATTGGAGGCGCAGCTTGCGGACGATGAGTCAGTTGCTTCACTGCAACTGCTGCCAGTCAAGGGCGGGTTTTGGCAGCGCTCCTATGCAAGATTGAGCAACTACATCAATAAGCGTCAGGCTCAGGGCAAATCATCCAAGCGAGAGGGTCTCTTTCTGGAATCGGTGCTGTTCTTTGTGGGCATCATTTGCCAACAGGGTTTGGGTTTCTCCACTAGCTTTACCTCGGGCCGCACCATTGTCATAACCAGTCTGCTCTTTTCCTTCTGTATTTATCAGTTTTACTCGGCTAGTATTGTGGGCACGCTGCTGATGGAGAAACCGAAGACCATCAAGACACTGCGCGATCTGGTGCACAGCACGCTGCAGGTGGGCGTCGAGGATATAGCATACAATCGGGATTATTTCTTGGTAGGCCACAAGGATATTTAGAATAACACCAAATACTTGAATGCATAATTGCAGAACACCAAAGATCCCGTTTCCATGGAGCTGTACGCCAAGAAAATAACCAGCTTGCCACCTAACAAGGATAATGAAGCGCCACCTAACGGCGCTGGCGGAGGCGTCGGCGGTGAGGAGGACGCCGAGCCACCGCCAGCTGGCGCTGCGTCCAAATCCTATCGCGACATTGTGCACAGTCATGAGGTGGGCGCGCATGCCAAGGAGAATGCGGCCACTAATTGGCTAGATCCCGATACGGGCTTGCGGCGTGTCAAACATGAACGTAAGATGAGCTGTATTTGTATGTGGGTGTGTGTGTGTGTATTAATAAATTGGAATATAGGTTTTGCCTTTCACGTGGATGTTGCGGCTGCCTACAAAATAATTTCCGAGACGTTCAGCGAGCGCGAGATTTGCGATCTCACAGAGGTCAGCATGTTTGCACCGCAAAAGACGGTTTGCATAACCCAAAAGAATTCACCCATGCGTAAGGTGATTTCATACGGGTGAGTGTGAGAAACGGAGAGTTTAGTAAATATTTTATAAATAAACCTAAAACTTTTGCAAAGCTTGCGACGTGTTACGGAAACGGGCATCTACTCATATCAATTCAATGTTTGGCACTCGAGAAAACCGCCCTGTGTGAAGAAAATTGAAACCTCCGACTTACACGTGAGTTGTACGGAACTTTAAGTTGAATGTATCTAAATTTATGTTACATTTAGGTCGATATGGATACTGTGAGCTCGGCGCTGATTATATTGCTCTTAAGCTATGGCATCGCACTACTCGTGCTGGGCATTGAGATACTCTATGTCAAGTGGCAAAATCACATTGAAATCAAATTGAATTGAGGCGGAAATTAACTTGGCATTAAAAGTAGTATGCTATTTATTCTACACTGTTCGACTTTCACACCTGACTTTCTTAATGTTTGTCAGCACTTCACGTTCCACGCTTTTCCATTTCATTAGCTTCACACAAAGCCAAGTTGATTTTCAACTTCGCGTAAATATTCTACGAATTTGTTAAGCAGCGAAAGTTAAATTAAATGAACTTTTCAATAGGTAATGCCCACATACCGAAATGTTCGCTTACTTAATTAAATTTTGGTAGTCACGGTCGCTGTTTGACATTCAAGACGTCGCGTCGACGGTTTTTTACTTATCCAATTACAGTTATATAATTGATTCTTTTTAATTGAGGATCGTATATAAGTGGATTTTAGTTTGATTAGCATAAACTGCGTATACGACGTGTGGCACAGAGCAAAAAATTTAATTAAGGCAGATTCAATAGCAGCCTTTATTCAATAGTTTTTTGTGGAAAACCTTTAGGGTTTGGTTTTACTACTACTATAATATTGAATTTACTTGTGTAGTGGTTGCACGACAACTTCATTGGCAAAAGGAAAGAAAAAAAAAGGAATGGCAAGAAAACATATTCAACAAATAATGCAACAAGAGGGAGAAAAGAGCTTTTCTTTCTTTTTGCCAGTTTTTCGCTATGTGCGCCGGGAGGCAAGCAACTAGCTAGCGAGCTAGCAGGCGGCCGAGTGAGTCAATTTAAACCACAAACGAAGTACAAAATATCCATTAAGATAACAAGTTTTCAGTAGTTGTAACATTTTCCCCATGCCAAACAGCCACCCCCGCCCTTACAGGCATTTTTCTGCCTTTTTAGTGCCTTTTAGCTGAAGCAGGGCGACTGCTGCTGCTGCTGCTTCTGCTGATGCTGCTGCTGCTGCTGCGGCTGCCTCTTGTCAGCGCACAAAGTTGTGGGCCTAGACCAATGTCTTGTGCCTTGGCGCAATGCCAAAGTGACGCTCTTAGGCGTTTTTAAATTTGAAAAGAATTTTATTTCACAGTCTGCGTGTAGCAAGCCTCAAAGTTGCAGGCCTTTGGAAAGTGCTAACAAAAATAGAAAACCTCAAGAATGTCCTTGTTAAAACATTAAAACGTTAGGCAAAGCCTGGGAAATCAATTACAAGTGCCTCTTGTTTTGGGTCACCAGGATTGCTGCAACTCGTGTCCAATTCCATACAAGGAACATGCATCAAATACTGCCGCTGTTGCCATGTTATTTAATGTCCTTGCTCATTAGCGAGCCATGAAATACATCGATGTAGCACACAACAAGATAAAGAAACAGATATATGTATAAAATAAAAGTGGCTGTAAGAAAAGACAAGGCTTGCTGCTGAGTGAGTTTGTGGATTCGCTTGTATTTACCAAAAGTAAAAGAATAAAAAAACACAGGAAGATTGTGCTTTTTGGTTGCAGCCAAACGACTGTTGCCGGTTAGTTGGTTTTTTGGCCATTGTCTGCTGGCAGTGTCAAGAGTTCGTTCGATTGGGACTTCAGATTGCATAACCTATACACTATAAAGCTTGCCCCATTTGCCACGCCTTAGCAAGCTGGCTGCTTTGGTAGCGACAATTAAATTGTTTTTGGCTTTGTTTAAGCGCAAATTGTGCAACAAAACTTTTGCGGTTGCCGGGCGAAGAAAGCCAACAACAATGACAGGAAGTAGCAGCAAGAAGTTGCTTGCGACGGCGCCACCGACTGGGATCTGCAGCATAATTAACAAAGCGCTCAGCAGGGCGCATAATTTTACTCGCTGCCAGTTCACAGTTTGCAATATTATGCAGCGCGGTCTGGCCAAATGCGAAAGTTTTGCCAAAGCCAAAGTAAAGTAGTTGCCTTAACGCCCCTGGAGCTAACCGACTGAGACCCATGAAGATCGGGACGCAGCTTGGGACAGTTTGGGGGGAAGGGGACGAGGCCAGTGGCACGGCCAGCGCATATGCTTGGGGCTTGTGTCAAAGTGTGAAAAAGTTTCGAGCGTCTTAATTAAATTTTATACAGAGCTACGAATTATGCCCCAAATTAACAGCGTGAGGTGATGGCAACTTTTTAAAAGTGACAGCTGCACATGAGAAAAGTAATGTATCTAAAGTGTAAAAGGAGGGTTCCACGAAGCAGACTTTAGTTTAAGCCAACTTATTACTGGAAACTTTGCGATAATTGAGTGGCTGCTTACTAAGCATTTTTCCTTTTTTTAAACACTTTTAAATACATTTGATGTACTTTACATATATGTTTAACACCCAGAACAATTTTAAATCAATTTAAACAATTCACAATTGGAATAAAAAATAAATTAAATTTTAATTAAATTAAAATTCAATAAAAAAAATGACAGAGAAATATATTTTTAAATTAAAATTGCTTGCAATTAAAGCAATTCAATTGGTAGAAAGGGAAGAAGGGTTCCGCAAATTGCAACAGCGAGACATTCTGAAAAAATTCATATTATTTTTATTAACCAATTTTAATGTAAAGTGAATGCAAATTCTCTTTTAACTGGAATTTCCTTTTGCCAGTATGTGTCTGTTTTACCTGCTTACGGTATAATTCTTAATAAATATTTCCAAAATAATAAACTATTAGTTTGCTTCCTTCATTATGATGCCAAGCAGGCGCCGCTTAAGATTCCATTTGAATTTCAGTCACAGATTGATATGTGAATTAAATAATATAATAAATTTCCAACGCTTTAAATGCCATAAATGGAGACGACTTTGTGCAATTTCTATTTAAGTGAATAATCATTCATAATCTCATGCTGTGCCCTGACCGTATGAACTTCTCCTAGAGCTGAGCCTGGACACACATCTTGGCGCTTAATGAGGCTACCAAAACAATTATGTGTCCTGCTCTGTCTCTCTCACATTCTGTGGCTGTGTGCCTTGACATTATTAATATTTAGTTCTGCTATTTAAGTCAGACACGAAACACACACAGGCACACACACGCACACACCGACTCACACATAGGCATAAATAATTCATACTGTAGGCACAATTATGTATAATTGAGCGTTTGTAATAGTTTAAGCACAATTTAGTTTGTATGTGATTTTTTCTCTTAACACATTCGTTTTTGCCACTTACCCACCATTTGCACTTTTCCTAAATGCAATAATTTATTTATTTTACTTTTTTTTTTTTGGTCGCACAATAGTGTATAACTGTAATTTATTATTATTATTTTTGCCCTGTGGCTGGGTTTTGGGCAAAGTGCCAACAATTCATATTTTTATCAACCCGTGCAGGTGCACAAAAAAGTTGCAAAAATATGTATATGAAAATGTAAAACTGTTGCCTAATGCACAAAAACATTAGAAATACAGATATTTTATATCTGATAAAATATATAGAGCCCAACCAATTTAAATATGCTCTGAAAAATGTTTAATACAAATCTGTTAGCTTTTTTCTACTAGAGTTCTTTAAATAACTTGTAAACCCATTCTGTGCGTATATTCGATCAATTTGCGTTATTTAGTTGGAAGTTTAAAGTTTCACTTTTATCTAGAGCTGCCATGGCAGAAAAAGTTAACTTACTATTTATTTGAATGGTTCTCGTCTGGCCGATGGCATCGGAAGTTTCCGAGAAGCAGCCGGAAAAACTAAAGAAAATGGAAAGTTTTTGATTTATAAACGCGAAAGTTTTGCGCTTCATTCGACAGCATAAAATATCTTGTATACCCTTGCAGAGGGCATTCTAATATGGCCATTAAATATGTAGGCGACAAAGTATATTTTATGATCGGGGCGATGCTGCTGGTTAAAATGTACATACGAGACTCTCAACTAGATATGGCCAGAAGGGGTAACTTCAACATAGCATAAAGTTTCTATAGGAATCTAATCAGTGAATAGTATAAAAAGAAATAGTATACTTTGTGACAAGCTGTTCACAATCGGATAACTTTGTATTACATTTTAATAGGGTATTAAATTCATGACACCAACATTTATTCCCATTTTTTATTCAACTATTTGATATTTTCTTTGCTTGAATCTCGGGTCTTTATGAAGAGTTTACTGACTTTTGAGCAGGCATTGTATAGAATGTTATTGTCAAGATATGAAGAAGAATAGTAAAGTTAACCAACTTTTGTGGCAGAGATTGGGCAAAATGCTTGCCAATTAAATAAATTATATATACAAAATATTTATAATATTAAAATTGCAAGCACAAAAATATATTTTATATAATATTAAGTATACACAACGTATCCGATTCGTTACTTCCATTTTACGCTCTAGTTCCCAGCACTTTATATGTACACAAAGCTCGAATATAACATGTTGTTGGCGGATTGAAAAAAAGAACATTTCAATTAAATTGTCAGTAGGACAACAAGCCGCAGAATGTCAACAATGTGAGGCCACTGTTGGACACAATCTGTCACTAATATCAACGAGTTTTATTTAAAGCTGCAACAACATCGGAACAATTGCTTTTGGGCATGCTGTGTGCCAGCCAAATACGAGAAAATTGTTGTAAGATATTTTCGCATGAGATTTATCGCGGCCATTTGCTTATTGACAGCTCTGTACGCAGCGTGACAAGACAGATATGTAATACAATAACAGAGAAAAATGAAAAGAGAGGATGAGGGCCATTTGAGTAATTTATCATACACACGTAAGTCAGGTTTATATAGCACACACCTGTGGCTGCTCATGTCCCATCAATCAATCGAAATTTGACTTTCCTTTTGCAATGAATAGAAAATGTAAGGGAGTGAAAATTATATAACATTAAACCAGGATGAGTCGTAGTATTAAACAAATTGAAAAAGTTTTGCTCGAGCCTATGATATTATTTAAATTCTCAATTTATAAGCACTTTTAGCTGCGTATTGGAAAATCTATTAAAGGTGTTTCCTGTCGTTCGCCCATCTATAGACTTATATACATATATATATATATATTTTTGGCAGTATTTTGGGCAACCACAGGTCCGTCCAGGGCTTAAAAGTTTTTGCCAAACTGTTTTTGGCCTTTTCGTCTAAAATAACGAAAAGGCGCTGCGACTGCGACTACAACTACTCTGGCTAAGTCCACAAAGGCAAAAGGGGTTAAAAGCAAAAACTGAGCTGCGTAAAATGTTCGAAATTGAAAAGCGCTTTTCCCCGTTCACAGTTTTGTGGGGAGTTGTAGAGTGGAAAGCTGTTAAGTGCGTACTCTTGATTGCAGCCAGCAAATGGTTCCCAAGTGAAGCGAAACTTAATGACACAAAGCGCACTAATTTAGCTACACCCCCCTCCCATCTCTGAGTCTCCCTTCATTTTATTCTGTCTATGCGAAAAAAAATGGCACATCGAGAGGCGAATTATTGTAATCCCATTCAAATCAAATTCAATCAATCACTGACTGCACTCGTTGTAATGGGTACAGCTAAGTGCAATTATCAGCGATTGGAAAGCTCCGATTTTTTAGCCATGATTGCCACAAGAGTCACTTTAAAGGAAGTCAAACCAATCCGAAAATAAAACTACTAAAAATAGTATAGTAAAGGGTGCTGTTCTTGCATATACCAAGTCATTTTTTAAAGAAATACCTATTCTATCGAAGTATTTATAAATATATAATAATAGACGAGTGGGTCTTTACAGGCTACCAAATCGCCTGCTGATTGGATATTCTTTTCAGTAATTTAATAACTTAAATAAGTTGTATATAACAATGAAAACTAGAGAGCTCAGATATGAGCTTATTTATCTAAGAGCCTTTACTCCTTATAATAACTTTGCCCTAAATTGCGAAAAATGTTGTTGCCACACAAATGCTTTAAAGGTTGCCTATGCATTAAGATTATTATAATGCCTTTTAAAATATTCAAACAGCAAAGAAAACAAAAGCCGCTTGACGTTGGACTCAGTACTGAGCCCGTTGTTATAAAGTCTCTGGTTCAGTCTCTTTGGAGCTCAATAAATGTGTCTAAAAACTTTGCGACTGTAATGCGACTCCAGGGAATACAAATATTCAACTTGGTAAATACGTAAATATGACAAATACAAAAGCGGCCGTTGCAGCAACAAAAACTCTGACCAATGGGAATAGCAAATGAAAAACAAAAGCGAAAACTCAACTCAAATAAACTGAAATTTGAAATCTGTTTGTTATAATGCCACGATTACGTTGCTCTCAGTGTCACGTACATACAAAAATGTTAACATCGAGTGCGAGAGACGAAGTGACGTTGTGCAAATATTGTTGAAGCTAAAATATTTGTCAGACGCATTTAACACGTATACGCCCCCATGGTAATCACTGTATAATACGAGTCGAGCCAAACAACACTCCCTGTATTTGCATTGTCATTTGTTAACAAAAGACAAGCCGAAATGAAGCTGCTGCCCAGAGGGTTTAACTAATAAATACATACTCTACTCGTACAGCAGTCTGTAGTGTGTTATATATGACAGGCCCATTATCCTTGCGTACTCTGTTAAATAAATGCAAGGACACAAGCACAATGAAGCAATGCAACCGAACAATTATTGTTCAAATACAGCATTTGGCGAGCTGATGCCACCATTAAATTTAAATCGATTTGGCATACGACACGCCCACAATCAAGTGCATATTGCATGTGTGTGAGTGCGTGCTTTGAAAATTCCAGCCTATTGTTGAAGCTGCCTTCCTGCAACTGATGGCCAGTTCTGGGCATGGGTTATGAGCTCTGCGTTTTGTCTGCAGTTTATATAATTAATTGAAAATTATTGTGCATATGTCATGGGCAATTTATTAAAGACTCAGCTGCATTTTCGAATAACAGATTAAAGAGTTCTTTGGCTGTGCCAATGAATTCTGCTCATTTGTGCAGTTGCTCAAAACCTATTCAGAATATGCTCAGAATTATTCGCACGTAAAACAATAAATTTTCATAATAGCCTCGCAACTAACCGCCTAGCTAGCGCCCACATATGCAGGGACCACACCCATTGCCCAGTGGCCACGTGTAAAGTGCAAAAGCGCAACATCAGCGAAATGGGGCAAATGCCGAGCGCTGCAGGAAAGGCAAACCAGCGACCAGACTGGGGCCAACTGTCGGGGCGAGCTAAAGATTACCTCTATTTGTATGCAAAGCAGCAGCCCAAAACCGACAACAACAAAAACAAGAACAACAACAATAGCAACAACAACATTATGCGACACTGCAGCGACACAAGCCAACTGCCATTCAAAGTCAGCCAGGAGCAGGACACAGGACACGGGACACGGGACGCAGTACGTAGAACGATTCGAATCCTGGCTGCAGATGGCAACCGGCAAGCGAGCCGAGAGGTGGACGAGAGAAACGTGTTTCAATTTTTATGACATTTCAATGCAGTTTATGTCAGCGCAACGAGACAACGGCCAACGAACTGAGAGATGGGCTCAGCGATAGGTGGGTTGTGGGCTGTGGGGTGGGCGGGATAAAACCTCGTTATATTTTTGACAATTCAAATTTTGCTTGAGGCCAAGCATGGCATGCAACATATTTTGTTGGACACTTTGTAACAGTTCAATTGAATTTGTAAAAGTAGAAAAGAGCAGATTTTTGGCCGCGTGCTTATCGCTAGGTATAAAACGTTGGGAGCCACGTGTTTGATATTGCGCATACGCCGTGAGTTCGACAACGTTTAACATAGAGCCAGGTCATCAAAATGATAAGCGTTTGGTTTTTTATTTGCATATCAAACGCATTAGACACATTTATATTACCTTCGCCAGGAGCTTTGGGTGCACATGCTGGTCATAATATTCAGCTCTGCTTAAGGAACCGCTTGTACCTTGAGCTCACTTTTAAACATTTTCAGCACGCAGCATTTTTTTTGTAGGTCTCGAACACATTATTTATGACTCGTACGTTTTGTATGTTCGTTTCTTTTTTTCTTTTTTTTTTGTTATGTTTTTTAATATGCTTGCCACAACAAGAAAGTTGAAATGTGCAACATAAAAATATATACACACTCATGTATTATTTATGGGAACATTGCTGCTAAGGTCGAGCTTAATGATCTGCTTTAATGCATGTGAAAAAATGTAGCTTTTAAAGCTACTTCTATTTGTTTGAATGAAATTATGATTGCATTATGCGGCGTCTCAATGCCTTTAATTCATTTAATATATGCCACGAGGCGTATGATCAATGCGTGGGCGTCCGAGTTGCTGGGGTTTCTATCAAGGAGCAGAGGGTAAAAGAAGGAAAGCGGCAAAGAACATCATCAACGGAAACTTAAGTATCTCAATAAATCTTGAGCTTAACATTTGTTGAAGCTTTTGCCAGTGGGTAAACGTGACTTGAGTGCGACACATGCTATAAAGGTCTCTCTGCGTGTATCCGTTTGTGTGGGCGCCGCAAAGTATGCAGTAATATTTTACAAATGCTACATTGAAATGCAGAAGCTTCTTTTGTGGACTCAGTTACACGAGCACTTGTCTCTCGGCACCTGGCTACAGGACGTTGAGGCTGCCATTGGCCAACTATTTAGCCAGCAGATGTAATGGCTTTTAATAACATGAGTTCTATTGCAAAAAGTTGGTGACATATCAATTGAAACCTCCTCTAACTTTGAAATACGCATCAAATATGCAAATTACTGCAAATGGCTTTATCAAAGTCAACTTGGACTCCACCTCATCGTTGGCATTTGTAATTAAATTTAATTAAAAGTCTGCGCACATTCCGACTCGAGCAGATAAATGCCAACTGAACCTGAGCTGCTGCCCAAGTCCATTCGTCACACGGCGCTCACTTAACAATTCAGTTATTCAAATGAAGCCTGGCACCAGCTAAAGAGGGTGGAAACATGAAGAAAAAAAAATTATCAAAAAAACCCGCTTTACAGTCACTTGGCCGCGGATTATTTTAATTTTATTCATTGTGCATACAAAGATAAAAGGTGAAAAATCTAAATGAAATTTTAATGCGATTTAAACGCATGCCAAATGTTAGGCAAGCCTACCAAAAGCGCAAAAGAAAAGAGTTGTGCTTGAATAAAAAGTAGAAACTTTGTCACATCCAATAAAAAAATATTTAGAAAAAGATATTTTTCTATTAATATTAATTTATATAAGTTGTATTTTGATTAAATAAAAGTTTCTCAACGACAATGAGCCGAATTTTATACCTGATAATAGCTCACAAATTGTAACACCAATGCAGAAAGACAAGGACATGCTTAACTCGCACTTGGCATCCTGTGCAGCCTACTGAGGGAATTAATATGGTATCCTTTGTGGCACATTCTACTTGGCCAATTCGACCGTATTCGTATGGTTTGATTTTGGAGTGGCCAACTGATTGTCGCCGTGTCCTTTGATTTCCCTGGTGTGCACAAGCTAGAGGTCCGTTCTGCTGTCATAAAGGGCAAAACGTGAGTGTCACATGACACAATGCGTTCAGCTCGCTGCTCCATTTGTTGGTCAAATGTGTGAGACAAATCAGACCCTGTTACAGATACAGATACAGATATGACGAGATTTCAGTTAGTGAACTGAGCAATTGTTGTGGCTTTAAGGAGTCAGCCAAATAGTTAACGATTTGTCTCTCGCATATCCCACGCACATAACAAATGTGGAGCTGGGACCGACCACATGACTTATGTGCTAGTTAAATAAATTTATGCTCTGTGATTTTCACATAAAATTGATTTATCACATTAACCACAGATAGAAGGAAGTCTCGGAGTTGGCTTCATTTCATGCTCGTTGGCTTTTTGGCTCATCAATTGCCAGAGTCGAAGGTTGCCTCCGCTTTGACAATATGCGATGGTAATGGAAATGCCAGCCATATGAAATTGCATTAGATGTACCCAAAAGAGAAGCCCATAAATTCTAGTGGACACTAAGGTCGCACACAGCACAGCAAAAGAAAAAACATGGCATACAACTTGGGTTAAGCTACCGCAAAAGAAGGGTTAATGGTGCGGCTTCCCTTCTTTTTTTTTGCAACAGAATTTATAACATTTGTAATGAAATTGCAGACATAAAATAGGAAAAAAAAAGAGTAGAGGGAACCCCTAAGCAGGCAAGCGGTAAGCGCATTTATTTCAATTCATATTTTATTCTTAGTTTTTGAGGAATCCTTGAGCTGGCCGCTAGGGATAATCAACATAATGAGTGAAGCGCATTGGAGCGAGAGCTATCTCAATGGACTGCGCCAGAATGTACGTAGTATAAACAAGGCGAAGACGAGTTGTGTCAGAAACAAATGCTTTTCATTTCAAATGCAGCTGTTGCTGGGTCTTACCCCCGGGGGCCCATGTTTCTTATCCCTTTCAAGTAGCAACAACAACAACAGCTACAGCTAAACACCAAGACACATAGCTGCTTGAAGGACAACAGATGCTTCACTGCGGCAGCTTGTGTCGCTCGCTTAGTGTTGAATAACGTAATGTATCCTGAATTCAGTTGGGTTCAGGGCGTGGTTGGCAAAATGCTTGTGGTTTGGGCATTAGTGGTATATTGGGTTCTAAATGAGTTCACATATATCTGCAACTAGCTGGCCAACAACAATTTTTTAAGTTGCTAATTGTGGGGTCTTATATCATATTATTAGATTATGACATAAGTTTTAAGTAGAGAAGTTGCGGGAAAACTAAGTTTAAGATGATAAGAAAATTAATTCAAATTAACTAAATTTGAAAAACTAGCAATAGTTGGAGCAAGCTACAATTAAAGTTTGCTTTAACTGTTACTTAGTAAATAAAAACAAAGTCTAAAGCAGGAAGCTTAAAATAACAATGTACCTTTCATCTGAACGCAAGCTGTTTGCTTGATGTTTGATTTGTGCATAAAAAACGAATTTGCCGTAGCAAAAGAAAAATGGGCATAGAACGCGTGCACATACGCATTGGGGCATTAGCAGGATTTGTCCTGTACCCACACTCACACACATACGCTTGCAATAAACAGCGTCTACAGCAAGTGGCATAAATTGTATGCCATATGGCAATGGGAGTCTGGGTTTGCTGTAGGATCTATCCCGCTGCTCCCCGAGGGCAGCAGCTTGCCACCAGGCGTTTATCGTTTGTAAAATTCGAGATTTGCATGCATTTGCTTGTCATAAAAAAGAAGCTGGCAACGTTGAAAGAAATAACGAAATGTGTTTACATGTTTATGTGCGAAGGGAAACGAATGTTAGATTACCCATACGCAATGTTGCCGGGCCACTTTGTTATACAATTCCAAGCAACGTTTCGTTTCTTCTATTGTGCCACAAAATGATGTAAATAGAAGTCATATTTCGGGTAAAAAACTTTAAGATGTGCGGCGTTTCGAAAATGTTCCACTCACCTGTATTTGTTGCATGTCTCGCGCAATTAAAAGCAGCGCGTCATACGATTTTGTGGCATTTCGTTTTATAATATAATCTGCGAGCTGTCAACAAATGTGCGTAATTACGCTTACACTTAAGTATTAATGGGCAGCAATTCTTATGTGCTTTGGACATGCCATTAAAATGAGCTTTAGATGCGTGCTGAAATATGGATAAAATAAATGCCACAAATGAACTGTTAGCAAGGGTGACTTTTATAACAATTACGTTTTGTGACCATTAAGCAGATAAATTAAATGCCATAAATGCAGTTCAATTAATTGCTTGTAGGCGAAAGTTAATCTTAAAATTATTATATTTATCATCATATTTATTCCTCATACATTAAGTTATGTTGTTGAACAACAAAATGACAAAACTTTTGCAACTGCACAGACAAAAACTATGGCAGATAATACAGATAATAAAAGTTTTGCCTAACTGAACGAAACTATGCAGAAAATTGAGTCAAAAGTCATGAAAAGTTTTTGTGCATGCGAATTGTTGTTTAGTTAAGAGCCAAAGGAATTCGTATTAAATTGTACATTTTGAGTGCATATGCGATTAAAGAGTTGAAAAGGCAAGCCGACTCTTTAAATATAAAGGAAAATAGACTTATTTTCTTATAAGATTATATATTTACAAAGAAGTAAAATCAACACGCCAGCTGAAGGTGTATTAACCGCTTTAAGCGCTGTCAAATACCTCCCACATTGCACCTTGATGCCTTCCAGTTCGCTTGACTGTCAACTTAATTAAAAATAATCTGTGCACAATATGTACACTTTAAATGATCTGTCACAGACAAGCTATTATGGAAGTCCTTTATAATTTAGTTAATCAGCTGGTTTACCCTTTCAAAACAAAACATAGAGAGAAAAAACGTACTCAATTTCCGGGACGCGGAAATGCGAGTTAATTGACCCGACCGGGCAGCAGCTCGTCCCTTCATTTTTATTCCTCACTCCATCCGCCCGCAATTTGCATGCTTATCTCATTAGCTACCAAACAAGTTCATTAGGCAGCCCGCCAGGGCTCACGTCTCCGGTCGCTGTTTGATATTGCTGGCTGGCTTGGCTGTCAGTTAGCCCATTGCTTGCCACTTGCAGCCTGCAACATTTGCATGCAAATGTTGCCTGCGCGGCAATGTCCTTTTAACTCTTGACTGCTTGTGCTGCTGAGCCAAGTTGCTTGGTCCTCTTCTGTTTTTTTTTAATGCCTGAAAAGTATGCTGCACTTGACACATTTGTAAATATTTGCTAAAGGCGCAGTGTAAAGCTTTAGCCAGCGGCACATCGCGTATACGCAACGTGGTGTGGCAAATAAAACTAAGCAAATATCGCGCGCAACAGCAACAGCTGCTGCCTATCCAGAATGGCCGCTGGTCTTTAGTCACCTGTTAATATGCAGGCCAAGGGGCAGTCATTGAAATTCTTTTTTAAGAACTAGCACCTGCCACATGCAGCACTTTAAAAGCTAAAAGCAATGAAAGCAGCTAACCCATGGCAGCACTTTGCTGGCGGCCTTTTGCATCGCATGAAGCTGCAAACTGTGCGGCTGGATAGCTCGAGAGTTGGCGGGGGGCGGGGGGTAGATAGCTGGAGTCGTGACGTGAAGCGGAAATTATGTAAATTTAAGTGTTTTTTCCGCTGCATATTTTTGCGTTTTGTTTTTAGTGGCGCGCAGTTTTGCTCATGGCACTGGAAAACATGATGAGCAAGCGGCCAAAGGATAACAGCAGCAGAAGCAGCAGTAAAAAAGCCAGGTTCAAAAGCCAACAAGAGCAACATGCATTTTTAGACCAGAACAAATAAGCCATAAACTTGGCTTTTGCATCTGCAAGTAGAATGATTGCATTACTTTTTGAGGTTGAAGCATTACAAAAAGTTTTGGTAATTGTTTTGCAAGTTTATTTTGAAGCCACTGTTAAAATGAAAAACCAGGGAGTCAGAAAGTCTACAGTACACCCAAAGGCATAAATATATATGCACAAAAGCATATCGAATGAATCGCACTATCGATTGCAGCGACTTTCCTTATTTAAATAAACAGTTTAAGAACATTTTAAAAGAACTTTAACAAAACTAATAATAATCTATGCAAATATTAAAAACGATTGTTTTTATTAGGAGTAACAACCATCGCGATTCGCAACTATTTTCTCGCAACCTGAGCTAGAATGAAACGTGACCAAATGCGCAAACGAACAGTTTCCATAACTCTAAAGGTTGAACTGCAACCCGACAATTGTGTGGCCCCAAGTAATCCCAACCGCAAAATATATTTACTTCAATTTATAATTCATCCAATGGAGCAGCGGCAGCAGCAGCAGCAATGCTCCGTAGCTGGTAGCGTTTAGCCCGGGCACACACACGGCGTATGAGCAATTCAATGGATACTCAACGTTGCAGCGTTCATTGTTTTCGATTGCTCAGCGCTCGGAGTTTATAATGGGCATACACGGAGCTCAACTGGAGCATACAAATGCTGGCAAATTTCTCAAACCGGACGCCAACGACCGAATGGATTGCAATTTAGCCGGCCATTCGGTATTTGTAGAGACAATTCAATGGCTTGGTTTATGTGCTAGCAGTTACTCAGGTGATTGCAAATCGTTTATCCTGTGGAGGATTGCTTTCCAAATGTCCTAACATAATAGTGGAAAATGAAATGGAATTATCATTTTTCAGTCAGTTTGAGTTTGCTTTTTTCGAGCTCCTTGTGAACTGCACGAAGTAATTTCCAAATGCAACCTTTGATTAAGTTTGTTTTACCGCAGCTGAAAAATAATATTTCTGCTCTATGGCGCTTACAATTATCGTTTACATCGCACGAAGAAAAATTAATTAATTTTCCCGTTTTTTGTAGTTTCCTATGATTTCTCTATTAAACGTCGCCTTTAAATGCAATCCGCAGTTGCTGCTCTTTTGCCTCTTACAGATCTCCGACTGACACTTACTCTTTAATTGTCACGCTGCACAGCGTCTCAAGCAGCAGGCTGTGGGCGTGGCGCAGACAGCGCCAGCCACTTGGTGGCACATTTTGCTGGCTGTCACATGAGCACCATGCAATTTCTAAGTAAACTAATTAGGGCAACGGAGCTGGGCCTGTGCTCGCTTTAAAGTCTTGGCTGCCGCTAAAAAAAAAGCCTATCATCATTCCAATTGCAAGTAAATTGCTCGTGAAAAAAGCATGTGGAGAATTGTTTTTTGGCATTTGAATATTTTATGACATGTATCAGTTTACGTGCCACAGACACGAGACTCGCAACAGCCAGCCCACTTGAAATTCGAAATTTTTTGAAATTCAGCCAACATGCCGAACGGAGAAAACTCAATTTGCTTAAGCAAATAATCGACAGGGCGTACACATGTTTAATTTGTATGAAATGTATTTAATAAACAAACCGTTTTTGAAAAAAACGGCATATTTGAAGAGCTGAACGGAAAAATTGGGGAGGGAAATTGTGGTGCAATATCTAAGCGGATAAATGGACTGCAAATATATATATTATATATGTTAAACTATGCTCCCATAATAAATGCAAAATCTTATCAAAATCGTACCACAATCGGTCGAGTGGGAGGTTCTTATATGATCAATATTCTGTTTCCCAAGATATTTTACTAAACTCAGCATTTGCGAGCTTCACTATTCTCACATGTCTGCAAATGTCTACAAGGGTATTAAATCCTCGGCATGCCGAAGATATCTTTAATATTTTTGTAAGCTAAATTCCACTGTTTTTTATTTTTTAAACATTTTCTAACTAATAAACTATTTATAAATTGCTTTGCAATCATTGCACAGCAATTGTAGTTTCAATATTGTTGTTTCAAAGTTTCCACACGCACTCGTCGCACACATACAGAGACAACACTAATTGTTGCAGCGACAGAAATTGCAGAAAAACTGTTCAAATTGTCACTCATAAAAGTTGCACGATTGAAATTACGTATACGCAGCGCGTGCATTTATTGTCCATTTGTATTATCATTTCGTGTGCATGTCCATTTTGAGTGCTGTCGAAAGTTTTTGTGTTCTACTCATAACTGACAACTGACAAAATTAATTTGGCCACACCCCAAACCCCTCTCCGGGCCGTCAACCCCCGCTCAATACATAGCAGCACCCGCAACAGCGAGACTAGAATTTGTGAACTTTTGTGTGCGAACTTATTTGCTGGCTTTTACCTGCAATTAGACGCAATTAAAATCGCAAAATGTAATTTATTTTAATTGCTGTTTCAAACAAGTTTTTGGCCATAGCCTCAAAACAGCACAAGGGTGAAGCAGGGGCGAGTCGGGGGTTCGGGTTGGTAGTCATGCTGAGTGTCTGCATGTTTAGATAAAGTTCGCTCAAGTGCTTTCAAAATAATAAAATTATGCACGCAATTTTGAATGTGAATTTGATGAAATTATAAAGTTTTGACCGTCCAAGCGCAAGACAAAACAGCAAACAGCACTTGAGTGCGAGACAACTGTGCGTGTAGACGTCACAATTGTTAAGCTGCCAAATCATCGCAAAATCCTGAACAGATTTGCAGCTTAAGCTCAGTAATCAAGCCCATAAAAACAACTAATTAAATTTGGCTTTAACGCTGCCAGTCAACATTGAGCTGAAAGTTTCACTTAACCCTCATAAAAAGCAATTCCTTTTTGGCCTTTAGGCGTGCTCCCTCTCTCTCTCGCCCCCTTTCCCTCTCATCTCTCTCAATCTCCGCTCTGTGTATGTGTGTGTGAACTGCCTTACCACAAAGGCGCACAAGAACTTGGGCGGTTTTGTGAGCTCATTAGCGGGTTTATCTATTAAGTGGCTTAAAGATACTCAGCAACTTGTTGAGCTGGCGTTGTTGACTGAGGTTATCATGGCCGACAGTTGGCGAAAACAATTGAACATGTTCCAGACTTGTCTAACCAATAAATATCACAAATCACTTGCCATTCGCTTCGGGCACAATTGAGTGCGTGTGCTTATCGGGCTGAAGTGCGACAAATATAACGCATTAAGTTAACATTATTGCCAAACAATTTCACTCTAATCGTGTTTATTTGTGTTATTTGTTGTTGTCATTTCAACCCACACCCACACCCAGTCACACACACGCACACACACCACCAGGAGCAGCAGCAGCAGCGCTGTGGGAAACGACTCGATTTGGTTGCTTCCTACACATAACTCACATCCGCTTCGCATTTTTGTGGCATTTTTTCTTCTCTTGCCGCTGTCGACGCCGCCAATTGACGTTTCGGAAACAACAACAAGAGTAGGGGAAATTTATGTGTAATATGAAGCTCTGCTCTGATAGCACCCCAATTCGCCACACACTCGTTGTGGCATCCTCTTCAAAATTCCGTTTAGCAGTCAAAATATTTGCACGCCAAAATATCGCCATCTCATTGAGTTAAGCAAACAAAATCAGATTCGGCTCAGATTTGTCGTGCCCTTATGCCGAAGGGTAAGCGGCACAGTCGTGAATTATCCCGTGTGGCAATGGGTATACGTTAACTAATTTGTGTTTCACTTAACACACATGTAATTGAGTGTTGCTGTGGGTGTGTTTGTGTGTTGTTTTGTGATGTGATGCGATTGTCGCCGTGGTAAACTTTGCCGCCTAATTCCTGAAGTGCTGTAACAGGTTACACAGCACTTTACTAGATTTACCCAAATGGCCTATTCATTTCCAAAATGTGCTTAATGTGAGGTGGCCTCCCATAAATACCCTGCACCTGTGGCGAGCTTCCTTTCAGAATAGCCCCCGATCTTGTCATCAGTTCAAAAAATATTGATCAAAATATAGGGATGACACGGTATAGAAACTCCAAATCAAGAAAAGTGAGGAATATATTTGTACGTTCGTTATTTTCTTCTTTTGCTTTTGACAGGCGCTTTTACACATATTTATACCCATCCAACTTAGTTTTCTACCCAAAGGGTATCAACAAATACGCATAAGCTGCTTGCCTCAAATTTTAATTATAATTGAGAGCCATAAATAAATATTTAGTTGCATTCTCATTGAAACATTTGATATATGTTCTGTAATTAATTAAACATAAAAAATAATGTCCTAACTGCGGAAAATACACTGCGAGAATGAGAATATTAAAACTTTTCATGATGAATGGATGAAGCAAAACTTGGCCTAGGGGCCGGGTAGTACCCGCTAGTCAAGTTATATATATGTATGTATATATATAATGAAACTTTGAAAAAAAAAATCACAAAATTTGGCTTTTAGCAGCGTAGACATCAATTACGCTAATGTGAAAATTTGAGTTTAATTTGAAAATCTAACAAACGATTGCATAACCAGACGAAAGCAATTCAATCAATTGCAAATCTCTGTCTAACATATTCAACGAAATTTGAGCTGATGATATGGTGCACACGCAGGATAAAAACACAAAATAGACACACTCAAACACACACACACACAGCAGCTATTACTTATTTCATATGTAATTGTGTGTATTTAAGTTTGAATGCTAATGCGGGCAAGATTGGTAAATATTTAATGTTTGCTCTGGGCACGCAGTGTGCGAAGGACCATGTCCAGTGATCGACCATTAAATATGCTAAAGTTTTGTTTTATTTGCCGACAGACCGCAAAGCATTGTACATTTTATTGCACAATCTATAAAATTGTTGGAAAACTATGTCACAAACATCACACTTGAGACCAAAGGCATTCACACTGGTACGAAATCTTTTTGAGCTCTGACCAGCTGCAGCACCAGCTCTTGTGGCCACTGCCAGCAAGTTGATGGGTTCGGGTCAGTTAAACAAAGATAAACATTGTAAGTTAAGCTCGGGCATTACACGCCACAAAACAGGATACCTAAACACACACAGGTTTATGCAACTTTAAAAGTATGGAAAAACATCTCAATTTACATTTCGGTAAAACCTTTGTCAATCAAGAAAACACCTCGAAAACAAACAGTTTATAGCTGCGAATAAAAACATTAAAAAAAGCAGACATTTTAACTACAGCATCAATTCTGAGTAGAAATTAAGATCTAAAAATAAAATCAGTTTTATAGGTTTACTTTAATCAGAGCTCTCTACAAGAATTTCGCATTTGAAATTATTTGGCTTAGTGTGCGGTCAGGCGGGAGTTTCCTGTACAAAAGTATTCAATTATGCTAACTCTTCTTCTACGCCTTTCGGTCGCAATTGCTGTGGGCGTGTCAAATCGCAACACTTGCTGAGCTGTCTCATTGCTTTTGGCTGATTTAGTAGCGTTGTTGGTGGCGCCACATTTTGTGGCATAATTTTAGACGGTGGCCGGATATGGTACACAATGCGCTGCACCTTTCACCGGGTTTTCACTGTGGCTGCCTCTTTTTGCCCTCGGTCAGTTTTGTTTTGCCACGCCTATTTATGTGCTTTTAACGTGGGCGTGAATATTAATGACTCATATTTTGCAAAGTTTGGGGCGTTTCATGTTGATTTTGTTTGTGGTCGCGGTCTGGCCCCACGGTTTTTAGCCGTATAATTATTTTGCGGCTGTGTGGGTAAGTGTGCCTGTGTGTGTGTGTGTGTGTGTGTGTGTGCGTATGTGTGTGCTGGCATGGCATGGGAATTTATGGTCTACGGCCTTGCGTGCTGTGCGGGCATAGCTCTCCGGCTCGATGTTGCCGGCAAGTTTTATGTCTTAGCTTGTTTTACTTTTCAATTGCCAAGTTTTGTGCGCACTGCAAAACTGTTTAACATGCGGCGCACGACGGCTTTGCGGGCGGCAGGGGAAGGCGGCAGCACAAAAGTCTGTCAGTGTATATTGGTATAAATTGCTATTTTTTTCTAGAAACAAACACACCTAGACACACACACATGCAGCCATCGACTAGATTAAAGTGTTAATATTTAATGTGCGCATCGCTTTGAATTATTTTCCCATACAACTTGCATTCAATTTTTTGTCTCTCTGTCTACCCGACATTTATGAAATGTTTCCGGCTTTAAAGCATTTAACACTTGCCAATGTTGATAGGCTAATGCCGTCAGTTTGCCGCGTCGCATGCATTAAGCTAACAAGTTCTAACAGTTCGCTGAATGTTGCATGCCACTCGTTGTTGCGGCCGCATTGAACTAGCGCATCAGACGACAGCTTGAAAAACTTTGGTAGCACGCAAAAAGTTGCTAGAATTAATAAAAAAGAAAATTAAGTAGGAACTTTGCAGCTGGATGCAACCGACTGCGTAATACTCGTTCACAACTCATAACAGCTTAAAATAGACTATCAGCAAAATTTGTTGAGATATATTTATTTTTTTTATATGCCACGTCCCTCTAGAGGGCGAAGCCAAACTATATATGGAACAAACTTTTGCAATGAGAGTCTGCATATCAAATTTTGTCTTACTAGCTCTAAAGCTGCGGAAGATATATTTTGTTCCCAATTTGCCTCCAGAGGGCATATAATCGTCACACTTTATTTGGCCTTAACGAGCATATATTTGAAGTCTCTAACTTTAAGAACATCGAATGGGAGTGCTATCATTGGAAGAGACGCACGCATAGCAAGAGGAATATCGCACAAAACTAATATGCTCTCTTTCACATTGTGAGCGAGCTTAAAAAACGCAAAAAACCTCAGTTGCCGACATTTGGAAAATCAATTACCGCACGCAACGCGTCAAATTACCGCCCCGCAGCTCCGCCACGAACGCGGCGTCTTGTCTGGCGCTGATAAGCCACAACGACAATTGACCGACATTTTATTTAATGTCGCCGTTCATTAGGCAGCCACAGAACGCATCAAACGCGTCCAACTTGAGGGTGGTGCGGGGGTTGGCCGCCAACCGCAGAGCCATTTAGTCCCGTAAACAACAGGGCAAGCAGCGGATGTGCCGGCTGCCGTTGGCCACCAGACTTCTGGCTTCTGGCTTCAGGCTCCAGGCTGCAGCCACAGAATTAGAAGCTGTTTGGTGTGGCTGGTGGGGCAGCCCGCTGGCCTGATCATGTGTTTCTATCTTAATCTGATAAGTACGTGGGGAGACTGGCTGGCTGACTGGACGTTGTTTGTGTTCTGTTTAAAGTTCCTGCCACCGGTTGTTGCCTCTGTTATTGATGACTTGCCCCGTGTTGTTGCGGGCTTCCGCTAGCTGGCAAGTGCAGGGATTTTCCGTTGCTTTGCCAGATAGCTGGCAGTCAGTTTCCTTGCTATCCGTGAACTTTAAGCAATGTTCTCCCCGCTTGCTTTTTATTCTCTTTACTAACTACAACAAATTACGCTTGCCTTGCTTTGCAATAATGTTTACACTGGTATTGAGCATAAGATCGATAAATGCAATCGATTTAAAAGCTCTATCCAGTGCTGACATAATTTTTTCAGTTTTGATACTCTATAAACATTAGAAATGGGTGGAAGAGAGTTTAGGCTGTGCGGATAATAGAGAGTGGAAGCCACAGTTGTCTAATATATTTATGATTATTAACAAAATTAAAATGGCTCTTAAGAGCCTTCATTAAATTTAATAATACCCTGCAACTCCTTTAAATCGTGTTACAAATGAAATAACTAAAGCCTTTTTGGCTGGTTTTCGTACAGGGTAACTTCTGGTCTCTAATAAATAATCGTTTATTGTTGTTGTGGCGCTTTTATTAAAGGCCATTTGAATGCACTTTAAATCATATTTAATGGAAGTCGAGAGAAAATAAGTAAACATAATAAATTCTGAAAAAGCTATTTACACACACAGCGCAAAGTGGAATAAATTCAGTAAAAGACAGCACTTTAATAAATATATAAAAAAAAAAACAAGTCGCATACATTTCCTGTAAACAACTGAAAACACGCGTTCGGTAAAATATTTTAATTATCTCCGCTGCATAAAGCTTAAATAGCTCATGAAGGGGATTAATTTAATGGTGTCTTTAAAAAGCTTTGTGCATGCTCATGTATTAAAATAATAATTGTTGTTGAAAATTAGGATACAATATTATTAGTTTTCCAAATATTTGTTTTAATTTAAGAGCTAAGCTTTTTAGTTGAGAAATTCATAAGTAGAACTAAAGTAAAACAGTTTTTACGCAGTCACTTGAAGCTGTCTGGAATTTTCTTTAAAATTACTTTGGCATGCAATTTTCATGCCACAAAGGACATTAATAAAACGAATTTTAACTTGAAATATTTACTGTGTTATTTTATGTGAAATATTTGAGCAATTCCAATGTCCTGCGGTGTTCAACATTTGCATAAATTTTTTGTTTTACCAACTGCAGCTGCAACAGAAATTGTCCAAGAAATAGAGACAGCTATTTAAGTCCGGCTTGCTGTGTGAGCTCAAGGGCTCCTTGTGGAAATTAAAGTGACATTTGGTTAAGAAATTTAAGTGAAAATTATGATGCGAAAAACTTTATTCTGAGCCAAGTTTTCCCTACTGCTTTTTTGAAGCCTTTCCGTTAAAACACACACAGCAAATTTGATTTATGTGCTAAGCCAGAAATTTGTGTAACTCCTTGCTGCAAAGTCTATTGACCTAAGGCACATTTCTCACTTGCCTCTCACTGCTGACAACCATTAGACAAGCAGCTTACCTCACCCCACCTCACCTAAGCTTACCTCTCACCTTGTCAGTTTTAATGGTAAAAGTTTTTCACTTAACCTTCACTGTTGAATTGATTTCTTTCACTCTTAACGACTTTTTACTTGAGTAATGACTTTGCATGCGTCTCTGCCATACGATGAGTTATGTGTACATATACATATATATGAATGTGTGTGTGTGTGTGTGTGTGTGTGGGCAAGTAACATATGAAGTCTGTTGCACATCTGTGCCTGAACTTGCTGCTAAGCTGCTTGGCTTCATAAACTTCCTGCAAGTTTCGACTGGCTGTATTTACAGTCTCAAAATTGAAAGTCAAAAGTGTTAGTGACAAATTACGTAATGCGTTTGGCATATTTCAAACTTTCCAAACTTGTTAAACAAAATATTAACAAGCTGAAAGCTTTGTCATGTGGGTCAGTAAATTTTTGCCCTGTACCTCTTAAAGTTCTATCAGACTGTAATTTTCGAAATACTTGCAAAATATCTATTCAAAATTGATTCTAGTCGACTTATCGAGTGTCAATAGAAATAAGCAATATACTATTTTTGAATAATTGTAAGCATAAGGTAATTACAAAAATGTATAATATCATCAACGACACGTTAACTTAGTTCAAGACACAGAGTGTCCATTAGTCGAGTAGTCCACTATTTACTTATCCTTTTTTGATATATATAAACCTGAATGAATGGTTTAGTTGTTGTCCAAACAAAATGTTAATTAAAATGCTGCTTTTTGGCTAACATTTCGTGCTTAACAAAGGCCCCAACTACAATTCAATGCTTATAAACGAATTGTTTTGTTACTAAAACAACATTTGCTCGTGTTTCAGCTACATGCTGCCCACAATGCTCAGTTATTCGACTGAGTGCCACAAAGCGCAACATTGGTTTAGCTGGCTTTAAGCAGGTCTTCTTGCAAATAACCTTAATTTGATTTATGTGTAGATCATTAAAAGCCAGCTAAGTGCGTAAATCATTGAAATTGAGAAAGCCGACGTCGGTATTTTGTTACAACAAGCCACAGTAATCACAATATCCAGCATACTTATGGGCGTATCGAAGCTGCAGCTAAAACTGAAAATTGAATAAGATTTAAGGCTTTAATTAAAGCCAGCGTGCGCTGCACAATGTGGTGTGTGTTGCTCTTTCTTAAGTGCTGGTAAAGTTGCTGCCAGTCATATATACAGCACATACATCAATAAACAAGAGGCAGCATCATTTACATATAAGTACAACATGTCAGAGAGAAGTGTAAGCCGTCAATTGCTTGCCAGGTGCAGCTACATTCATTTTGTTAATGAATTGCCAACGTTGCGATGCAAGTGCGAAAGGCAAAAGGTAAACAATAATTCAACCGGATCGCAGCCATAAAAAGCAGCAACAAAAGTAAAAGAAGCAGCCAGTTCGCATATTAATTAATATTGCGCATACGCAGCGTCTGCCCAGCGTAATCCATAGCCTTAAAATCTTTGCATAAAAGTTAATGTACACACACAAGCATATCCACACATATCCGTACACATATATACACTGCATCGAACATAAACCACACCGTTTTTTATTATATTTCCCCGTCTGGGCAGCTGCTACATGTGACTTGGCGAGCGATAAATCTTTTACACGCTGATTTCACATATGCTTCGAACCTTTTGGCCAAATTTAGATTTATTTCATTGCGAATATGTTTGAGGAGGCAGAAACTTTTGACATATTTCAGACAGGCGAAAGACAAATGCGCTTTTAACGTCAATAAATTAAAAGAACTTTTATGATTTATAATTTCATTCAACTAAATAAAAGAAATTAAAAAAATATCATTTTGTTTCATGAAAAAATAAAATGTAATTCAAAAAAATCAAATGTAACCAAAGCAAATGTCAGCTGTTGCCTGTGGCATTTGTTTTTTTTTCCCTTTGTCATATCAAATACATTTGTATAAAAAATATTTTATAAAAATCATTTTTAGTTTAGGCCAGATAATAAATCATATTGCAGCGAAACACTTTTAGCCACAAATCCAAAACGAAGTAAGTTGTGGCAACAACAAATGTAAGCAAACTGAATAACATGTGAGTGTATAAACACAAAAAAGTTTCCATAAAAATTTGCCCGAGCTGCAACAAAACCAACGAATAAACAACAAGTGTAAACTGCAAACTCTATGGCTTCATTGTTGACTTTAAATTATGCGTAGCAAAATAGTTTGTTGTGCATTTTTATATCTGAGTACAGTTGCAGCTTGTACTTTTCCACATTTGTTAAACATTTTCATTTAAAATTATGGGCACTGGGGTGGCTTCAAAATATATTTAGAACAAATATACAGCACATTGAAGCACACGGGTCGCTGGTGCGGCCATAAATCACATTGTTTACCATTTTAAGCAGCCAAACACTGGAATTAAAAACATGTTTTCTCCCCAGTTTGGCCTGGGACACAGCAGGATTTAGATTCAATTAAACTGTCAGCGGGACAGACAGACCCACAAGACGTGCTCCTTGCCCCTGAGAACTTCCCTGGCTCGCACGACACCTGCAATATTTGTCATGCCGAGCAGCGTGCATTAAATTCGAATTAGCAGAGAGGCGTCAACAGAACAGCGTGTATATATACAAACCGACCTCCTGAGTCTCTGATTATGCTAAACACTAAGCGAATTCGATTTTAAATTGTGACCAAGATTTATCGCTATCGACGCTATCATTTTTCATGCCCTCCAACTGCCTAAGGTAGAGGGCAGGAGCGTGTGCTGGCAGGTGGGCGAGCTGTCAACGGAAATACAGCCCAAAACCGCAAAGGACACGCGAAGTTCGAGCTTAGCGGCCATTGAGGCCGCTGAAGGACAACAAAGTGGAAATTTGAAATGCGCGAGCAATTTGCAGATGCCGACCGCAACCGTCTGTCAACAGGGGACAACTGACAAAAGCTGGAAGTGGACAAGGACATCGAGTTGGAGTCGGAGATGGACACCTGTGGCTTTTGCCGGGCAATAAATCAATTTGCCTGACGTCTTGACATTTGCCTCTAATCGCTGCGGACTTGAACTAGAACTTGCTCATTCGATGTCGAACTGAGCGAATTTGTGGTATTTTCTGTGGGAATCTGTGAGAATTTCAGAATAGTTGGACAGAACAATTATGCAGTAGGAAACATTAAATTTAAGTAACCATGAAAGAGGCTGGGTTTTTAGGTAGGTAACCGAAGTTAGGGAACAATTAGCCATGTAAAATTCTCAAATTCTGCGACTTGGTTTTTAATGTCCTTTTCCGAATCCGCTGTCAGACATTCGCATCGTTTGCTCAAAAGTCTTTTCAAGACTTCAACAATTCCTGTTTCTTTTTGAAGCCACTGAAATTGAATCCACTCGATTGCGTCTAACTGAGAGCTGCCACTTTCAGTGACCGTCGCCTAAGGTTGCCCCCAGACTTGTGTGTGGGCGTGTCTGGTTGCATTTGTATCACTTTTTCCACTTAAGTCGGGCAAAATCAAGCAAATCATTCGCCTTGGTCGAAATCAATCAAAGTCAAAAAAGTTTTTATAAAAACGATGAAAAGTCCTCTGCGAATCTTATCTGGCTGCTCGGCTCAGTTATGGAAGTAATTGACATGTTTTTCAACTTACATAGAGCTGCCATTTCCCTCATGCTTCGAATATGATTACCAGAAGGGAGCCGACCACCGAGTTTATCACAGTCATCGAAGTGTGCCCAATGACTGCCAAAAGCAGGCAACATTCGAAGACAGACGACACAGGACAGACGGGAAAGTGAAGTGCGCACTTTGGTATTAGCCTACGCCGATTTATGACGCCACTCGATGGCCATTGAGAGGGAGGCCTCGGCAGAGCGGTGTCTGAATTGTGGTCATAATCCAGCGATTGTTGGTATTTCCACCTCCAAATACGTCGCAGCTCAGCAGTTCCCACCCGAATCGAATGGTATTTTGTATGAGACCGAAACTCTACCCTTTCTGTCTGCCTGCGCCGCCTGCTTCAAATAATCATATTACGGGCTGGAGTGCATTTTGGGCGCTTTGAGTAGAATAATTAAACCTTGCATCGCCCTCAGTCAATGGAAATCCGCAAGAGAAGATTTGTCGTCTGCTCTGCAATTGACATTTATCGCAGTCAGGCACTCGGGAGACAATGAGACTGGCGCCCACTTAACAACTCATTAAAACGCTCAACGGAAATGACAACAACAACAACCACAACGACAACAACAGCAAACAACCAACAATTGTTGTCACTGCCCTTTCCAATTGAAGTTGAAGCATTTTAAATGCTGTAATTCATGTGAATTCAGTTGTTCACTCATTACTCTATTTTTCGGGATAACCCTTGTCAAATTAACTGAATCGTTAAGTAAATGACAGCTAAAGGATCAGATTATGAGGAAACAGGCAATTGAAAATCCCTTGAATCCCTCTTAATTGCTGATTACCCAACAATGAGAGATAATCAGGATAAGTCCTGGCCCGTTCATCAATTGCTCAACAATAAAATCAATTTATGACAGGCTTTACCTGGGAAACAGATGGACTATTAAAAGGAATGCTAGATACAGTAGAAATCTTAACGTACCAATATTTACTGAGTTTTAAACATAAATTTGATAAATTTCATACCTTCATCTCCTGGTCAAACATCTTGAGAAATGCGATATCATTCAAGTTGTATAAAATGAATACTAAAATTGCACTTAAAGGACATTTGCCGCTTAGACACACGAATGTTTCACACTCCTCATCAGTCATCAGCTCCAGCTCCAGCTCTCCCCGGGCACAATTCACATGTGCGTTTGCCACCGAGCCTAAGAGAGCCTGAGCACTTCTGCCATAATTCCAGTTGTGCTCCGACCTCGATCTCGACAATTTTTGAATAACTAATGAAGGTGCCAGAAAAACAACAATAACAGAGCAGCAACAACTGCAAGAGGGTTAAACATTGTGTCGAGACTCGAGTTCCCGGCCTGAATATGAAATTTGGATTTTCATCCAACTGTCGACATTCATCTTGCCAACTGTCTATCCAACTGGTTGGCATTAGGCAGGCTGTCTGTCTGTCCGCCTGTCTGTTTGTCTGTCTGTCCTTTGTCCAAGACTTGTGCGTCATTGTCAAAATATTAACAGCTGGCACATTCCAAGTCCAAAGCTCTCCTCTCATACTCATGTGAGCGCTTAAGCCTGGCCCTAGATGAGGCTGATGATGAAAAATAGGAATTTAACTATTTTGAAATATATATTTTGGCAAATAAATTTGTGAGCATGCGACTGGGTCGAATGTGGGTCAAGGCGGTCAGGGTAAATCCTTTTTGATTTGGACTCATTTTCCTCTGCAAAGCGTTTGCATATCTTTGCCTTTGGCCTGCAGCTGTCCGAAGTACATAAATCTTTGATAATGTTTAAACATCATTGTCTAAATTCAGACTGCTTTACAGATTAAAAGTTATAATCTGTTCAAGCAACTATAAAAATAATAATTCATTTAAAAAATCATCACTAATTGAGTGGAATTAAAGCACAAGAGAATTAATTTGGATTTTTCCCAGCGACCTTTTAGGGAAATAGAGCTTCATAGTGTGCCACCATTTGTATGCTAAATGGGGAAATCATTTACAGGAAAAGCATTGAAAAGAACAGACACAATCCCCCGTCGAATGCAATTCCACTCAGAAGTATCGAAGTATCGATTTCCATGAGTGCACAGGATGCAAGTGGCGGAAGCCAGAGACAAGGACGAGGGAGACATTTACTTGGGGTGTCGTCTGCTTCATATGGGGAAAATCTAAATAAATTTGCTTTTGAGTAAATTAAAAACAAACAGCAAAATCAAATATTAATGTTCCGTAACGCGATAGCCAAAGGGTGCTTCACTCTGATCATTGTGGACAAGTGGAGCTCTGATTCTGATGCTGATTCTGACTCGGTTGTTGAATGGCGTTGGGTAAACAGCGTCATTTAGAAAAATCAATGGAATGCGCGCTTTGTTTGCCTATCAAACGAATGAATCAACGAAAAATTGTCATTTAGTCACTTTCAGGCAAAGATTTATTTTCATTTTTAGCCCAGTTGCGAAATGTCGCCATAGCAAGGCCTCAAAAACTCCAAATAGAGTCGTCTCCATCTACATCTGCATGCTCGTTAGTCTGACGCGGCACAAAAACCTTTTTTGGTATTCAAATGTTATTTTTGGCGCAACATTTGTGGAATTTTTCTGATGCCCCAGCAGCAAAGAGACGAAAAACCGTGTGAAAAACGGAAGTGTTTTCCCGTTTGTTGTTGTTGCTGTTGACACCGAAATGCTTGGAAAACGCTTTGAGCGACCGCAGCTATGAAACGCCTTCAAACTTTTCGCTAAATTGTTTGTTTTTTCATTGCCGAACTGAAACCGGAAAAGGATTCGTGTTTGTTACGGATTCATGCAAAACACCAACGGGCGGACCTCAAAGGGTTGAAAACAAAACTCCAAAAGCGGAAAATATTCGAGTTGATGTGCCCTTTGGCTGCTCAACCATTGAGTGTTTCCCTAATTTCTTTGAGTGCTTCGCAAAGGAGGCGTGACGTGAAAGGTGAAGGGAAAGATAAAATTTGATATTATAGGTAGTTAGTGCCTGCCCCTCTATGAGGTGAATGCATCTGTGTTATGTGTTCTCACAAACATTTCCCGAAACAGGGTAAACCAGAGCAGGTGTGCGTGTGTGTGTGTGTGTGTTGCTGCCAAGAGCACGATTCACGAACCAAACAAATATTACGAGTTGGCAGGTGATGTAGTTCATGTTTCAGGCCTATGTTTAGCCTGAAGAGACTCAAACAATTATTTCGATTAGTGAAACCGAGAACCAGAAATTTCTGCTGCCGCAGGTGCAATTAAATGTTAATCGATTGTGTTTGCAGTTTGGCATCTGGAGAGGGGGAGGACTTCGAAACGCCCACAGTCAAGTGCAGAGCATATTGTGTGTACTCACATGTGTGTGTGTGTGTGTGTGTGTGTGTAGGTGAGTGTGCATAATCAACTGCAGCTGACTGTGAAGATGCGAAGGTGGTGATGATGACCTTTTCTGGCTGCCTCCGTTTGTGGGTTGCACTTGGTTTGAGTTTTGTCTGTTGCTTCGGCAATTCGGAGTTATCTTAGAGAGGGTGTAAGCTAGAGATAGACAGAGAATGAGAGGTTCTTTGTGTGTCAGATACGTAATTAATTGTTAATAATTGTTCAACTGTCACATGCAAATAATTTATTTGACAAAGTCAATGTGAATGACCCTGAGAGAGGTATTCGAAGGGTTAAGTCTTTAATTCGCATAATTTATAGTTATTAATCCTATCAAAATGTTTCATATTGCGCGTACGCCCCGTTTCAGCTGCTGCTTATAATTGCCAGTTGGGATCAGTCTCAACTTGTTTTCCGATATTTGCATGTCAAACGCGTGGTAATTTTATATTACTGCAACACTCGATACCCTCTCTGAGCCCTTCGCGTTGCTCGAACGCATTATTTATGACTTGTACGTTTTCCGTGTTATTTTATAAACATTTTTCAAAATATGCTGCCCGCCCGTCAGAGAGGAAAGTGGTGGAGGCTGCAACTGCTTGCCGTCATCATAAAAAAGGAACTCTGCGCACCGACGCCTTTATGTTTTATTTATGAGCCCAAGCACGCCCACATAAAGTTAACATAGGGCCCACAATGCGCGACGCGTTTTAATGTGACTCATGGAAAGGGGAAAGTCTGGATAGGAAGAGAATCCGAAAGAAGATGGCAACTTTTATAGAGGTAATTATTGCTCGGGCGAGCGAGATATATGCTCGAAATGTATCTGAAATCGATTTCCATACATGCAGATTAAGCATTATCAGTACTCATAAATAAACAGCAAAGGGCCAAGGGTTGAGTGCAGCTACCCAATGCTCCCTGAGTCGTTTTACGTGGCAGTCCCCGCAGAGCTGCTTGTGGAAGCCACAAATCGCCGTTTAAATATTAATACATCAATCCACTTAATATGCGAGTTTGCAGCGAGGAATGATGCAATAAATATAAAAAAGGGAAACACACAGACACACAAAAGTAGAGAATACCCAAAGATGATGAGCATATGCAGAAGTTGCCCATACACACACACATAAATCCAAAGCGCATTGAGCACTCTTCACTTTATGATGTGTTTTGTCGGCGATATGATATGATATGAAATAAATGGTATCATAAACGAGAACACAAGAAATGTCCATCAAAGATACAGCTTAGCCTTGTCGGGCTGCTCGTACTTATTTTTGCCTTTTCAATCTGGCCACAAAGCAAACAAGATTCTTATGATGTAAGACAAAACAAATTTTGGTATAAGCGCGCACTTCCTGCAGCCTCTCCTTGGAGATGTGGCACAAAGGAAGTGCTCCGCTTGTTTATTTCTGCAACTTGTAATGCAAACAAAAACTTCTATTTCCGATGAAGCCACTGGAACAAAATCAAATACGGAGAGAGAGGGACTGATGCTGCATAGAAAAGTTAAATTTGTATTAGGGAATATTCAGTTAGACAGCCAACAGATTTATGACATTGAACAAATTTAGTCAGAGTTTGGTCATTTTTTGAAAAGTCTTGATAAAAGTTGTAATTGAAATGCAATGTGTTTATATATTAAAAAGATATTCATTTAAATTAATATCTAAGTCCAGTGCCTAAGTAATTTCGGCTTCTGAATGTTTTGAGTCTCTTGTTTATGTTTTATTTTTTTTATATTTTTTTTCAAATTTAACTCTCTGCTAAAAGATGTATGCGCAGGCGCATAGTTTCAAGAGCATGTTTAGCTCTTATACCCGAAACTCTGCCAAAACTGAACGAAATCCGAACCAAAACTGCCGAAGTTCAAAACCGAGTTTTTGAGAAGTTCAGTTGATTTTGGGCAACCAAATAAACTGGTTTACTGCAAAACTGAACATACTGTTTTTTTTTTTACATTTAATATATATATTTGTTTTTACGTACTTTGTGTTACAATTAAAATTTTATTAGAGCAATCAATTGAGAGCAACGCCTAGACATTTGACAATTAATGCGGCCATCAAATTGTTGTCCAGTTGATGGCCTAATTTTTGACGTATCTGCAGCTGATTTTGAGCATTAAATGTGGTTTTTATTGTATGCTGTTTTGGCAATGCTCCATCTTGGCATTCATTAAAAATTGAACACGGCATTGCCCGACTCCAGGCTCGACTTGAGACTTTGGTTACCTGCTGGCTGGCTGGCTAGCATTTTCTTCTCAAGTTGCTAAGGCATGGCTTGTCGCTAAAATATGCTGGCCATTATTTATGTTAAATGTATGCAACATTTTCCGGCTGACGGGCAGAAAGACTTTGCTGACGTTGCAACCTGCAGACGCCTGACTGAGCCGCATAACGCATACGCCCAGTGAAACCGCAAACAGTAGCTGCTTCTTTTAGATATTATAATAGAGCTGCTCGTTATGCGGCTGTAGGTAAGCTTTTGCTCGAGTGTTAGTTAACATTTCTGGACTTTAGTTTGTGGCACTTAAAGTTGCCGCTCAAGTATTTTCAACTGCAAAATTCAAATTTTGTGCACCGCCATCGGTCTGCTCGGTCTCTGCTCTGCTCAGCTGTCTTCATAAAAATTTCAACAGGACAACGTCGGCGACCTGCTCGTCCTTTTTTGGATGGCTGGCTGGCTGGCTGCTGCTGCTCGTCGCCATAATTTACTCAACTGTTGTCTCAGTTGCACGAAAACTGAATTTAATGCATTTGCCAGGCACTTTTCCAAGCCCGTCTCCTTCCTTTGCCACTTGACTACATTTTTTTTTTATATTTTTTTTTACCAACCAACAATTCCATTTCCATTCGCTGGCATTTGGTGCTGTCTGATGAGGACAACGACAACGTCTGAGGAAACCGCAATGTAAATGACATCCATCGCGTAATAGTCGTATTTTGAGCTACCTTTTGAATAATTTACATTGTACTTGGCCATTGTCTGGAGATTTGGCATCTTTTGGGATTGCATTTCGCGTTTCAGCTTGCAAAAGTCGCTACTTCAATGTGCAGCATGCCGCATATAAAAGCTAATTGCAATTCAGGCACTTTACAACATGAATTTGTGGCACTTGCAACTGATTTCTTAACATAATCCGAACTCAATTGGTTCCCCGGCTGTATGTATTAGTATTGCATAACGAACTGCAACCAGATGCAGCAGCTTATTTTGTGTACGCTGTTATGGAGTGTGTGTGTGTGCTTGCCACAACACAATGCCAGCCCATAATAATATTCGTTAGTTCAAGCTAATTACGCTCTGTCAACTGACAACATCAGCGATAGTTCAGGTGCCGGGCCACATGCCACATGCCACATGCGACATGCCACGCTGGGTGCCGCGCTTGTTGTTGTATTTTTGTTTTATTGAAATTATGCTTTTCGGTTGTTTGTGCCCTGATTAAAATGACATTAGCACAGCCGGCGATCGGATTGCATCGGTTTGGGGGCGTTTGTTTAACGAATCAATTTGATATATGCAGCGATTTGTTTTTGTGCCATAAAACGCCGCTTGAATTAAATCAATTATAAAAGCGTGTGAGAGAGAGTGTGTGTAGGTGTTTTTGTGCCAGGCGAACGCGCTTTCAATTGGTTGTTAATTGACAGTTGATTCAACGGATTTGTTGTGGAAATATGATTATTGTTTGCTGCATAGGTTAGTTGGGCTTAAATCAGTTGATAATACTTAGCATCCATATCAGAATAGTACTTAGAAAGGCTGCAAACGGGGCTTGAATTAAACCCACTTCAAGCGGGTAAATCGAATTAAATTAGTTTTTTTTTTCAAGTAAAGACATTTGAAGATCACCTAGCATAAAAGCATAAATAACTTTGGTCCCAATCATTGCCTTCATTTAATCACACTTAGTATATGACAATTTTGGGTAGAGATACAATTTAGCCAGTTTCTTGTATATGAAAATATGTAAGACGTGCTATATTCTCAGTATTGGGAATTAAGAATTTAAGTGCTTTATTAAGATTTTGAAAATATATGAGAATTCAAGATTTTAATCAAAACCTGGTTCGAACCATAAGCCGATAATCTCCTTTACCCTTGTACAACCTATTGAAATATTTACAGCTTTTAATATTTTCACAACAAGAAGGCAATTGTGAAGTAAAAGTTGAATTATTTCAATAACATTTTTGAAAGTATATAAAAGACCAAGATTTGAAGTAAAAATTGGGTTCATCGGTGTGGAAAATTAGGTCAAAGAGGCAAACCTTAAGGCAAGGAGTTGGTTCGAATTGTAAGCTGCAACGCCGACTATTCCTCGTACTTAGCCTTATATTTATATTTCTTGATTTTCTTGTTAAAAAGAATATGCACTCCGAGCATGAATAGAACTCGCCCAATATAATGTACATTACGGCTCGATAATTAAGTTAATACAACAACAATGAACGCAACAATGCCAAGCAATCAATAAACAAACAAAAAATTTCTGGAATTTCGCTTGCATCAAAGAAAATCCCCCAGTAAAGAATGAAAAACCGCCGCATTCCGGAGGTCTTGCTGCTTCCTGCCTTGCAACTCTGCTGCCATTATTTGGCTATTTTTTAATGAAGCCGTAAACTGAACTGGACACACACACATATTTCGTTTACATTTAGCTTGCGTAAATTGTGTTTTAAAAAATGCTTTGAACTTGCCACAAAATTGAACTTTGCCTCGCTTTGCAGCAAATGTCCCGCGTCAACTTTTGTAGCATTTCATAAATGGAAAATCATACGAATTATGCGAGGTCCTGCGACATTTGCATATTTTCCATGTGTGTGTGTTACCCTTCACTTTTTTCATTCTGTCCGATGCTGCTTTATGTTGATTCAAGTTGGCCTTATTGCCAATCTATATGCAAGCCGCAGTCAAGCGCTCGTCTACGTTCTGACTGTTGCTAGACCCCTTTTTATTCTTTATATATATTGTATATATATACCTACTTTTTTTTTGCATGGCAACCGTTTGCCATGCGTTTTGACTTTTAGTGCTTTTTATATTTTTTGATAAAGTGTTGCCAATTTAACCGGCAGCCATTTTGCTGTAACGCAGACACACATAAACCCACACAGACATTCGCATAGACATTGGAAATAAAGCAGCAGCCTTTCGGTTTGATTGCCCGACTGCGCAAGGGAGCGGGTTGCATGGGGTCCATTTATGGTTTTTATTTTAGTTGAATGTCTGCTGCGGAGGAACAGAAAAGAAAAAACACAGAGCTCGCTATTTATTTTATTTTATTTCCATTGAATGTCTGGCGATGCTCCTTTTTGCGGCTTTAAAAAGGCACACACACACAATATAATCAGCCACTGATAATGTGCCATAAGTACATATTGACTGATTGAGGAGCCCCCGAAAGCTGACCCAACTCATAATGAATCTATAAAAAGAAACTACAGCAAATAAAATTCGTGGAAATGCAAAAGCAAATTCTTAAAGGCGCACTTGAACATTGAACTCAGCGCTCAACTCGAGTTGAACTTAATCTTTGTGCTTTATCAGACGTGAAATTAAGGCAACAACCAACCGACAACAACGAGTAATAGAAATACTTAGGATAGCAACTTTGGACAGGTGTAATTATAGGTCGTGTAGGCCGGGCCGTGTCGATACGATACGATACGCACATCTTTCACCAAACACTTCAAATTAACTTTCGCTTGAGCGCCATTAATTGAGGTGCAGCTTGCTGGGGCAGCGGGGGCAAGCGCACATTTTGAGCGTGACTTTGACCTTTGGCTAATGATCTCTTAGAGATGAGATGCTGAACTTGTAGTCAAATCAATTTGTCGGCTTTTAATTAAATTCAATTAAACTTTGCCGCTTTGAAGTGGAGCCAAGGTGTTCGCGCGGAATGCTTAATATTCAGTTTTAGGCTGGGGTAATTACTCCAATTGTGCGAGGGGCAAAGGCGATAGGTCGGCGTATCTATAAATTGTTAACTCTGCCACAATCTCTTCAACTGTGTAAATAATTTTCAACTTAATTACAAAGCTTTATACCTATTTAGTTGCAAATTGCAACATTTTTATTTTCACGCGCTTAGCTTTACAAACAGATCGTTGTACAGACTGCACAATTTGTTTTGCGCAGACACACATAAAAAAATAAACCCTTCACAAACAACACAACGAAACGTTGCATTTGCATTTCTAGTAGAGGGGAATTGGGGCGAACTGCCCACCAATTGTAAACTGGCCCACAGATTGCACCGACAGGCGGCGGCCTGCTCGCACGCTCACACTACTTTTTGGCCTGACGGAAATTGGAAATTTCACACTTGATGATGGTCTACAAATTGGTCAACAGCCGTCGAAACGCAAACAGAAATAAAGCCTGTCAGCTATTGCAGGGCATTACTCGTAGTGCTAACTGCACAAAAGAAAAATCAAATCCCAGCCACGATTTTCGTTGCGGTATTGCTGCTGCTGATGCTGCTGCTGCAGAAGAAAGGTATTCCGAAATTTTGTGGTTTTTGATTGGAGAGAACTACAATAGCCCTGCGGCAATGACAATCAAATAACACTGGGCCGAGGCCATTGTGTGAGCAGCAGCAACTATTATAGGATTTGATTTCCCAATGCGCTTTGTTACAGGCCCCCGCCCCAAAAACTGTCGCAAACTGTGCGGTTATTGGACACTTTTGAAAGCTAAAGCTTAGCCACAAAATTGAAATGGCTTTTATTGCAACAACTGCTCAGTGTTAATGCAGACTGTTATGAATTCCGTTTGAGCCATGTCAGCTGCTGCTAGCTCACATATATACCGACAGATTGATTGATTTCATTGGCAGCAGAAGGCAATAATCATTTGGTAGTTTAGTTTAAGGTTGCGCAAACGTATACAAAGTTGTCTCAGCTTTTGTCAATTTATTGCCAATTTAATGCGCTTGCCTTTTTCACAGTGGCCTTGACAAATGCGTTAGTTAAGCGAATTTATGCACTGAGATTTTCGCATAAAATTGATTTATCACATTAGCCAAACACACTCACGGCCAGACAATGTTTGAGACACAGACAATTGTATCCCTTTTGCATTTACAACATTTATGCAGCAGTTTTTTATGCTCGCTTCATCAATTGCTGGTCGTGTGTCCTTTTGAATATAAATGGACACATGTGAGTCGCGTTTGTCTGAATACTCAATTGCATATCTTGCTCAAGGACCCGGCAATAAATTTCCACTTATGCTTGAGTTGGGGGCCCGGAGCTCAGCTGTTGCGGGCTTGCGTCTGGCTGGTTAACCGCAACCGCCAGCAATGGGTCTGTCTGTCCGGCTTTCTCTTTTCTTTTTTTTTTTTGCATGTAAATAAATATTTATAGGCATTTAAAATGCGATCTATGCGACGGCAGAGTGGTTACAGCACCTTAAAGGGCAAAGGGCTTACGTGGGCGCCGACTAATTTACTTAAAATACAAATCCGGGCGCTGAACTTGAAGCTAGGCAGGCAAATTCCTTTTCAATTTTGTTTCAATACAACTTTTAAATTCAATTTAAAAGACAGAGGCGTAAGGACACACATATGATGGCCTTAACTTAATCTGATTGTAATGCGATACACTTTACAGTCTAGAGATACAAATCAGCACCCACATAAGCAGAGAAACCAACAGAGAAACTCTAGAAACCCAAAAGCGCAGCTGTTGCTTCTATTGTTGTTTGTGTGCGACTGTGCGTGTGTGTGTGTTTGTGTGTGTGCGTGTGCGGGGGAGGGGCGCGGCTTGGCTGCTGCTATGCTGGGGCATACACGCGTACAAATCAAATAAATTATCTGAGGATTTACAGTAATAAAGTAGTAGATAAACCAACAAAAGTGGGCAGCACTGTGGCCTGGCACGTGGATGAGTGCGTGGTTTTAGCTCTTGGGTTAAGCGCTTTATGTGGAATGTGGCAATTTGCCAAAGGTTCCATGTCAGACTTTGTTAAAAGTTTATAGAGAAGTTTAGTTTAGTTTTCAATCAAGAAATCCCAAGCATCAGATCGCAGTTTAAGAAGTTACCTATAGAAACACTTGTGTAACATATTAAATTATATGGAATGATTCACGCTTAAGAGGGTTGTTATTGAGAAATAGCAAGATATGGAATAAGAAACCAGAATCAAACTTGACCTCGAGCTAGACAAAATGTTCGATTATAGATTGGAAAGGCCTTATTCCAAACACTTAACAATTTATAATTAATTTTTAAGCATTATAAACAAGCGGAAATAATTTCCATTTACTTCCAGATACAATAGTTTAAGATTCACTTCAAGAGTTTTGTTTTCAATATGAGAAACCTTTTCAAATCCCGCTCACAATTAAACTCGCGCCTTGCTCTAGGTAAAAGCAAATGTTTTATGAAAAGCGCTTTGAGTTTACACTGATGAAATCCTAGTCAAATTTACTTAAATACTCGAGCGACCGGCAAAACTGATTCAGCACTCTTCTTAATAGCTGAGTCCTGTCGCCCACTGTGATAAGGCGAATGAACTAAACGACTAGCGAGGCGTGAAAAAAAGACAACAAGTACAAATGAAATGGGAAAAACTCATCTTCATTCTGCGCGACTTAATGACAATGACCGTCAATTGCCGAGCTACGTATCTGCGAGTCGCAGGCAGCAGCAGAGCCACCGCAGGAGGACCAGGAGGACCTTCATCCACTCACTTCTCATCAGCTGTCTGGCTTCATGTCTTTATCTTTGTCGCCGTTAACGCCGCTTAAAGTCAAATACAGCCACTCAGGCCAAGAGGCAGACGTGTTCAGCAAACACACGCACACGCACACACAGCCAGACATACAAATGTAAATGCTGTAATGGAGATTGTGTTGGAAAATAACCGCGCTGCGTCAACAGTATTTATTTTATTGACATTTGTATGCCTCACGGTCGCTGGCCCCCCTCTGCCGTCAGACCTAAACAAACTAACAGCCGCAACGCACAGCAGCAGCAGCAGACAATGAAAAGCTATTTTGGGGCAAAGTGTTTGTGCGACAAACCAAAACCTGCAACAGCAGCAACCGAGCAACGCCATGAAATGGAAACGCAACAATCAAGACAACCCCCAACTGCCCGACCCATCATGCCGCAGCCGTGTCCGCAAGCTCGAGCTGCCCCATCCCATTTTTTGAGCGCGTAAAAGTTTACGAGGCATCCTGTGGCAGCGTTGGCAACATAAAGTGATTTGCTTGCTGTTTCCTCGCTTTTGTTTGGCTATCAAAAAGTTTTCAAGTTGCATTAGAAAAGTTGATGCGCAAGTCCATCAAATCTATGCCCCGTTTCAATTGTTCAGCGCGCTTCGGGTTGGGCTCCCTTGTGACCGTAGCGAGTAAAAGATTAACACAAACTAATGTTATAACAGCAAACTTGTCAAAGTCACTGCTACAAATGGAGCCCAGGCCAAACATAATAAACAATAGCAGCTGCTGCTACTGCTGCTGCTACAGAATAAGACACAACACTTCGACCAGGCTACTTGTAGCTGTAGGCCGCCAAGTCAGGTTCGGTTCCATCCCTTGGCTTCAACCCAGCTCAACTGTGGCGCAGCGACGTGCAGCCTGGAATCGGAAATGAATGGCATTTGTTACTGACACGCGTTCGGGGCCACTGTTGCACGCCCCACGACTCGCCAGGCTTCAGGGCGGCGGCGACCAGTCTCACTGGGGCTTGTGCTTGGCCCAGCTTGCTGGCGTGCCCCAAGTGACAGGCCTAAGACAATACAATTCCTTTTATTATCAATGCTCAACACACAATTATGTAGTAAAAGAAAGACAGAAGGAGAGGGAAAGAGAGAGAGAGAGAGAGAGAACTTGTTCTCTTTCTCTGTCTGTTGTCTTGAATATCCATTTTTTCTCTCTCTTCTTCACTCTTTCACACTTATTTTCATTACTTCATTTCATGAGAATCGCATAGAACGGTGATATTTCAAAAAGAGTGTGCGAGTAAGTGCTCTTCTTCTATATTAATCAGCGTTTAAATACAAATTTGTTTCCCAAATAAAGTCTGTTGCTTCATCATACTGCAGCTCGGCAGTTCTTACTAGAATTTATAAACTAATTTGCCAAGCTAACTAAATTCCATGTAAATCAAATTTGTAAATAAATTTGGCAAGCAAGGTAGAAATATTTCTAACACATATTTGAAATGACACAAAATCGGAGATTAGAAAAAACACAAAAATGGAAATGCTCTGTGCCAGCACGGACAGAAACTAAAGGACATTTACGTACAAGATTTTCTCGCCCGCAGTGTTGACCGGTCAACTGGCCAACTGGACTGGCTTAGGACATTAGGGTCTTGTGTATGTATGTTAGTGTGTGAGAGTCTGTGTGCGTGTCTGCGTGCGTGTCTGTGTGCGTGTGTCTACGAATATTTCATGCAATATCCTGTTGAATATTTAAATTGTGTACACAATTTCCGGAGCAATGAGTTTGACAATGGAATCATTAAGAAAAGATAACTGAACCGGGCTGCAAGGCAGAGATAAGAACGCCTGACTGGACACCCACCGCAATAGTCCAAAAGCCGAGCCTAGGCTTGCATATATATTCCAACTCGTAAATTCCAGTTAAACATACACATTGCGTAAATGCATTTTGTGTGCGTGTGTGTGTGTGTGACTTATACTGCTCCAAGATGATTTGTCTAATGCGTGTGCCTGTGTCTGTGCGTGTTTGAGTGTGTCTGTGATTGCATTTTATTTATTTTTTGCCTTTGTGGTATTTGTTTTGGCCGACACATAATTTATCAGGCCGGCAGAGACACGCGCCGACCAAATTGACAATTAAATAGAGAGAGAGAGGCGAGAAAACTTGATTAAAATTGGCAACGCAACAGACAGATGGCTGGCTCGAGGACTGAACAAAAAAAAGAAAAAGGATGAGCTGCACGTGCGTCAAACGCAGATGCTTGCCAAAAGCTGACCAATGGCCAGCTATACACGCACACACACACACGCTGGGCATAGCCAATGTGCGTTGGGAGACGTCCAGACATCCCTGTACGTGACCAACTGCAAAGCTGTCAAAAGTTGTGAAAATTAAAAAATAAAGTCAAACAAATATGCGCGACGACAAAAATGTGGCAAACAGAAAGACCCGCACAAAAGCCATCCATAAAATACACTTGATAGCTGCGGTGTTTAAGAAGAAGAGCTCGCGCCTGTAGAATGCACAGACAAAATGTTGCTTGTGCTTTAACTTGTAACCCCTTACACACAGTTTAAAGAGCTCAGCTTGAGAATAAGGCAAGAAATTTATAGAGGCTTATATTATTTCGGGGAAAAGTTTATTTAAAATATAGGTGGAAAGGGAATTAATAAACGATGGGTTTTGAAAACTGCTTGAGAAACAGCAGCAGGCAGCTGCAGTTATCTGGGCGAGTAAGTTCAAAGCCTTAGCTCTATTATTACAGAAAGTCTTTCTAATGCAGGCGTACATATGTTGGACTCGGCTGGATCAGTCCACCATATCATATTGCTACCAGAGAAATGATTGGTCGAAAAAAGCTTTTTTTAAGAGATCTTAGATTGCAAGTGTTAAACAATGCGCATAAAATATAAGCAAAGTCTAATGACACTATCGAGGGGAATGTAAGCAAGCATTTTAAAGCGACATGTTTAAAAGTGTATTCAATCTTCGGTATTCCGAAGATAGTCGCTCATGTTGCCTCTTTTGAGTTATTTAAGTATCTCTATTTAAATGATGTTTTGTGGCATTTTAGCAAGTGACCG
The DNA here is from genome assembly GCF_035044405.1 of Drosophila montana. Lineage (NCBI taxonomy): Eukaryota > Metazoa > Arthropoda > Insecta > Diptera > Drosophilidae > Drosophila > Drosophila montana. The sequence continues at coordinate 376,042 of NW_026998113.1, read as the reverse complement.
CATAGAGTTGCAAATGATATAGTTGCGGCGCCCACCCCTCAAAATGACAGCAAAGTTTCAGCTCGGTTGTTGTCGCAGTCACATCAATGAGTCCCCGCGGCGACTTGCAGCTGCTGCGTTGGTTTTTAACAAATTCCAAAAACAGAGAAACACTCAACACACCCTCAAACACACACACTCCGCACTAGTACTTTTGCTTGTTTAAGTGCAGGGGTTTGTGCGTGTGTGTTTGAGTGTGTTTGTTATCGTGTGTGGGGCAGTCATTTGCCATCAAAGTCCGCTAGCGAACAATGCGCTATGTAATTTTTATGCAACAAACATAAAATTTCTCTGGGGAGCACTATGTAAAACTGACAGATGAGTTTCGACAAATAAAGGCAACAAACTCTGTGGCGATGACAGGGCGAAGTCCAACAACAACAACAGAAACAGCAACAACAACAATGGCAACATAGTATGCAAAATACATGTAAGTAGTGCTGCATGCTGCATGTGGCAATAATAACAACAAAAATTTAACTGCTCGACATGTTTGGCTGCAATTTGCGTCGTCTGTTTTAAAAATGCACACAAAGTTTCGAAAATCCCTTCGGGCTGCAAACATTTTTTATAAGTTTATTTGGTTTATGGAATGTTCATAATGATGTTGTTGGCATTGGCAAAGTTAAGTGCAAAATGAATTTAAATTAAATTTCAAGTGCTTAAAACTGCGTTTTAAAAATTCAAATAAAATTTGCATCAAATTGCATTTCAAGTGCAAAAAAATAATATGCAAACATTTGAATTAAATGGTTTAGATAATAGTTGTTCGGATTTGACCTATTTGTAAGTTGTAAAAGACTTTGGGCTCTTGGCGGGTTCTGGATTTGATTTAATTTAAAAGCAATTGACATAGCGGACGCTGTAAATATAGGTCTTATTGTCTTTTGCTTTTTCCTGTTTTAAGCTGAAGTGTCGTCCCCAGGAAAATGGATATTTATTTGGGTAACAAGAGAGTTTAAGATTTAGTTCAAAGAGTGCAGCTAAAAATGACGAACGTGCAAGACTTGTGTAACAAATTACATATTTCCGTTGGCTGATATAAAAAGTTGCTTAATCAAAGCAGCTGCTTATGCCATTCGCACTCATTAACCAAAAACCAAACACAGATGCATCCTTTGAGCTGTAATTCATTTACACAAATAAATGTGTAAAATCTGGCAAAGAACACACACAGAATTTTAACATTGCATTTGCCCAGCGCCACGAAGCGAAGCGAGCAGCAGCAGCGGCAGCCCCGCATGAATGTAAACCAGAAGCGCCAACCCCCTAGCCCCCCGCTGCATGCAGCAGCTATCCAGAAGCAGACGCCATGCCGTGGCAAAAGCTAACCAAAGTGTTGCACTTACTACATTTAAATGAAATTAAACATATTTCCTGCAGCTGCAAAAGCGGCACGAATGGCAGCAGGGACAAACAGACATGGCGACAGTGGGGCAGACAGACATGGGCGCAGAATTAATTTGTGAATGCGTATGGTGGGCGGGGGGAGTAGGTGGATGGTTGGTGAAAGCAGAGTGTGCGACGGGTTGGTTGGGTGCTACGCGAATTTGTAAGATGAAAGTTTTGCGCTTGAAGCTTATCTTAAGTGTGCGCACGCTTTGCACTCAACTATTTTCGCTATGTTGAAGCGGCTGTAGGCAAAACTTTGCCGACAAATGTGGTTTCCGCTTGTGTTTCCACGCTTTCTCTCTCTGTGTGTGTGCTGGCTGTAAGTGGCGCCTGAATTCACGTTGTGGCATCATTTTCGCGCTTTTGTGCGTATAATTTAAATGACTTTTGAAAAGTTGCTCAAGTGGCGCCAGCGTCAGCCACGAGATAACCAAAAGGTGTCCGTCCGCCCCGCTGTCTGTATGTCTCTCTCTCTCTCTCTCTCTCTCCGTCGTATGTCTGTCTATATATGTTATAATTATGATAATGTTAGTGCGCCCAAGTGGTTTACATGCTTGTGGCAAAAGTTGTTAACCAAATTGAAGCGCACGGCTTTAAGCTGTCTGCCAGCCCGCCCGCAAGCCTGCTGCTGTTGTGGCACATTGCGTATACGCAGCGTGTGCGTGCCGAGTGAAACGTTTTGTCGCCAAAAAGTTCGTCTGGCCATCATGAAAACAAACAAATTATGCGCTTGCTGCTGAAGTGGTGCGTGGTGGTGTGGGTGTGGTGTGGTTCGGCAGGCTTGGCGCTTTAGTGTGCTGCGTGTCGAGCTTAATTGAGCAACGTCAACGCGTCAGCTCAAATCTATGCAAATAACATTAAATTATTAAACAGTTTTCTTTGCTTCGCAAATGTTTAGCATATTTTGTGTTAAACTTGTTTGCATGTCGCAAACAATTAGCAACCACACACACACTCACTCACACACTTTTATGCAGTTGTTGCTCTGCTGTAAAATAAACGCGCTCATTAACGTTTTTGGCCTAAAAGCCGGCAAGAGCCAAATGTCAAAACCCCAACGTAAAGCCGCCGAAAAGCCAAAGCCAAAGGCATTTGCATAAATGCGGCGCTGACGTCGACGCTGACAGCGACGCCGGCGTCGACGTCGACGCATGTAATTGAGCGCTGAATTAGATGCAAATTGCTGAATAAAACAACAGTTATTTATGTTCGTTACTTTGTTCTCCATTTTGTTCGCATTTTGTTTTTTGTTTTGGTTTTTCTGCTTTGCGTTTCCCGTTTAGTCGCCCCTTTGCTTTGGTATCAATCAACCTAAGTTTTATTATGCTTATTTTCGCGTAATAATAACTGCTTACAATTAGTCTCAATCTTAAATACATATTTTGTGGTTTGCTATTATTTATGTTTTTTTCATTTCATTGCAGTTAATTCGTTATATTACAATAGCTTAGCTTTTTAACTGAGCGGCTGGTAAACCATAATTAAATAATGACATTTTAATTAGGGATTAAATTGTAAAGCAAATTTGATAAACTATTTTTTGTTGCATACTTTTTAGCTGCAGCGAACTAAATTATGATGAAATTTTAACTTCATAAATTACTTTAAATTGTTTGCCTAACAAATCAATTTCCATAAGATTTAATGGGGCATAATGCATTTTTATTTATTTATTGTTATTGTGTCTCGCCGCTCCGTTAAACAAATTGTTAGCACAAATAAATAGTTTATATTTTTTTTGCAGCTTTTAATATTATTAGGAAAATTTCCGTTGCAAAAGCCTGCGGCATTTAGAATACTATTATTGATTTGATATTTCATCTTAAATTTTAAGTACAGGCAACAAACAACATAATTATTTATATATATATTTATGAATATATGTATATGCATATTATAATTTATTACAATTATTTTCAATATCATTATTTTCACTTAATATTTCTATCAATTATTTATAGTTAAATCGGCTTAATTACGAGCACTGCAAGTTTTCCTTTTTTTTTTTTTAATATACTTTACTTTAAACTTTCCGCGGCTTTTGTTTTCAAAACTTGTTATTATTTATGCCTTTTGAAATGGAATACGTTTTTTTTTTTTGTTTAATTATATTGCGCTGTGTTATTGAATTTTATTGTGGCAATAATTATTTATAATTTTATTTACATAAAAAGGCAATTTAGTTTACAGCGGTTTTTTTATATGTATAATTATTTATTTTTATATGAATCTAACTTTTGTATTTACATATTTGTTGAGTAAAACAAAAAGAAAAACAAAAACAATAACCGCAGATCAGGTTAATGTTAAATGAACCAAATTGATGTCAAATGAGATTTAAACAGAAAAAAAAAAACCGAATGCCCGTTTATAAATCATAAGCAATAAATTGTAATAAATTATATATTGAAGAAAAGTTCAGCTTTATTTGACGAAAATTTAAAGCGCATGTTGACAATATTGACCCTTTGCATGTCCTTGGGGCGAGAGTTGCTTGCTGCCTTATGGTTTGCATTTATAATACTTAATTAGCTGCATTGTTCGAGATAATGGCAGAAGCGACAATGCATGTAAGTCAACACGCGCATGTCCTTATTTGCTCCATCGACAACAACAACAACAATAGTATTAACAATCACACAATGAGCACACGAAAAGTATACAATAAAAATATTAAATAAAATAAAAAGCATTAATTTTGTTGCATTGTGCCGGCAACAATGTTGACTATTCATATATTACTTTGAATACACTCATTTATCTAGGCGCTGCAGCGAGTCCTTTTGCAGTTAACATCGGTTAACAGTTAACTATGTGTGCTCTGCCACTTGGCCAGCTGCCACGCACTGTATGCCGCACTTTATGCAACACGGTTTAAATTATTAAAACCATATAAAGTTACGGCAACAACACACATGACATAAATACAGTAAATTGGCAGCCCCTTAACCCCGCTCACACACAACAACATATCATATATGTGTGTGCGCATATAAACACACACACACACACATATAGAAAAGAACTCTTGCCCATTTTTTGTATATATATTTATATATATATATATGCAAATGTGCCATATATCTTCTGGCCTTAATACCATTTTTCTTGCTGTCGATAGTCGCTTGGTTTCGACTGGGGGGCCCGCCTGTGGGCCACCTTTGGGGGCCTCGTCATTGGTCTGCATGAATTATGACCAATAAATTGGACATGTTAACTGTGTGTCATTGTGCGGGGCAGGGAGACCGCAGGCCACGCAATTTTATGCTGAAATTAATTGCAAGTATTTCGCGCAGACAACGTTTCAGCGTGTTCGGCACTCGGCGCTCGGCGGTACGGCCAATGTCGTGCCACGGGTCGTATGAGTAATAATATAATTAGCATGTGCATTTATTAAAAAATGATGAAAGCGCACAAAAGCGCTGCGAGGTCGAGAATCAGGACGAGGACGAGGACGAGGAACAAGGATGTGGACACCGAAGCCAGTAAGCAACAATTTGCTCGAATACGTAAAATCAAGCCAATGGCTACGTGTACGTTGCCGGAATATTATTATTGCAATTTCTTTCTGGCTGTGGCCCGGCGCCAGGGAGCGCCGAGTGCAGGGCGGGGGGTGATGGGTGGTGGGCGTGTAATGTAAAAATTAATGACATTTTTAAGGCGTTTTATTGCCACGACCAAACATGGCAACAACTGTAAAGCCTTGACGCACTAGTTCGACCAGCTTGCTGGTGCCCTGGGGGCGTGGCTCAACCTCAAGCAGCTCAATGAAATTTCTGCATTTAAGAAATTGCAATTTCTTTTATATTTGCGAAATATTGCAAAAGCGCTGGAAATGAAGTACATCGAAACGAAATCCAAAAAAATATAAATGTAATGCAAAAGTAAAGAAAAATCAAATATGTAAATGAAAAGCTTTTGCTTGCTAAAACTGCAATGATAAATAACGCTCAAAATGTATTTTAAGATGTTCAAATATTAATGTATGCAACAATTAATGATGACCCCAATAAATGAACTGCAGCAATTTATATTGCATGACTTAAACTACTAAAAAAAACTCTATTTAAGAACTCAAAACTAATAAAGGACACAATTTTCATATGTATTTTCATCATATGTTTACGTTTGGGATATGATAAATTCTGTTATTTGCTTAAGATATGCAATTTTATGCAATATGCAACGTTTTCTTTAAACGATTATCCATTTTGTTTTTCATTTGAAATTAATTATAATCCAAGTGTATATTCATTTCCATGGAAAATTCACTTAGCAGCTGGCTAAAGAAAAATATTATTTAAGTCTAGGATAATGCTCGATGGAAAAGCTTTGCTTTTTGGCTAAATATTTTTGCATGTGTATTCAAGAAAAACCAAATGCTAAGCCCTAGGAAACTGACATGCGAACACACACAAAAACAAAAGCTCAACAATTTTATTATAAACTATATTTCTATATGGATTAAATTTTTTTTTTTGCTTTGTATCGTGAGAATATGTATATTTTTGAATTGTACAAATAACTCTCCTTCACTAGTCTTCTGTTTGTCTGTGTGTGTGTATTTCTTATGTATACGTTTTAATATTGTACATAAAATGAGCATTTATTGTGTTTGCTACGCACGCCAGCAAAACTTTTTAATTATTTTTGTCGCTTATTTTCATTGTCAATTTTCATTTAACAAATTTGTTTAACTTTATCATAAACAAATTCAATTAAATGTGAGCTATTCATTAGTTATATTATTATTGTAGCTATAAACATTATTAGTATTCATTTTTGGTTTTCAGTTTTCAGTTTGCTTCAGCTGTGAAATTAATACACCTAAAAGCTACCCCTTGTACCCCCCTTTGGCTGCATTTTACAAATGCCTTTTTTTATTATGTTTATTTTAGTTGAACTCAAATTATTGATTTCAAAGCGCAGCAAACAGCAGAGCTAATCCTGCGCCCAGCCAACACAGCCTATGCATAGCTCCAGCTATTTGCAGCACAAATAGGCAAAAGATATATAAATATTATATATAAGTATATGGATTGAGTTATCACGAGTTAGTTATAGATTTATAGGAGCAGACAAACTTACCGGTGGAGCTCGCGTACTCGTTCGGTGGACGTTCCGTGTAGAACATGCTCTTGCCTATCGCCAGGGAGCCCTTGCTGCCGCCGCTTAGCGCTGATAGGCTATTGCCGGCGGCGCCACCGGGCAGCAAGGATGTTTGCATCGAAGAGGATGAGGCGGCGGATGAGCTGGAGCCCGCCGACGATGAGCCACTGCCAGCATACAAATCGTTTTTCATGGCGTAAACATCCGTTTGTAGCGATTTCGTTGAATCGTTGCGTAAAGTTGGTATAATATTGCCTAGAAGAGTGCGAGAGTATGGGAATAGTGAAAGAAGCTAAAATTAGCACGCTTCGCTTGTTTATCGTATGGCTAATAACTCAATAAGAAGAAAGCTTGCCCCACACACACACACGCACACACAGTCACACACGTCCGCATATATATATAACTTGTTCAACCTTTGCTGACATGGTTTTCAAGTTAAATTGTGTGGAAATCTTGTGGCAGCCACTTGGCTGCGATACAAAAATTTACCACGCGCACAAACACCAGCACAAACACATACACACACACATATATATATATATACACACTCCTGCATATATAGATATAACACATCCTTTGTTGCCTGGCAAGGATTACGTTCCGTTGCAGTGGCAGTCGACGCCGCGCCAGTCACTTTAAATAAAATATGTTTGGTCCTTTCTCAAGAGTTGTTGTTGTTTTTTGCAGCGCGGCAGTGTTTCAAATGTGTTTCCAACCTAATGCCCCCGAAAATCCCTAGCAGCATAATCCGCAGCATATTGCTTTGCCCTGGACTTGCACAGCCCGGCGGAACACACAGAACTTGAAAGTGTGTGTACTTTTCTGCTCGACTTGAGTTTGGAAAGCCCCACGTTGAAATAGTCAAAAGTGCTTTGCTTTACTTTATCTCTTTCTGTGGGCGTGTCGCCGTCCCACAGCACTCTCTTGAGTGTGCCACTGTGTGTGTTCGAGTGTGTGTGTGTGTTTGGCTGCGATGGTATGTGTGGCTCTGCCTGGCTTAGCTGCTACTTTCGCAGTTTTGTTTGTGGCTCGCCGTATCCTGTATCCTTTTCTGTGAGTGTGAGTGCGGGTGTGCGTGTGTGTGGGGTGGGTGTGAGTAAGTGTCGGTTTGCCGGTGTGACTTTCACAGTTTATGCAACGCTCGTCGCTCTCGACGCTCTACGGGATGTGTTAAGCACAAAAGCGAGCATCTATCCCCGGCCCCGGTTCCAGCTCCAGCTCCAGCCCTGGGCCTGGCCCCACTCCACCCATATACATATCGCTAACATCAGCTCGTCTGATACTATACTTACTCTCCCTGGACTCGACGGTGGTGTGTGTTACTTGTTTGGATGGTGTTGATGGCAAAGGTATCTCTGTAAAACAAAATGGAATCGAATAGCATCGCATAATTAATTATGATAAAATCAACCAAATGAGTTTTTAATTTCAGTCACTGTGTAAGCCTGTCTGTGCGTGTGTCTGTGTGTGTGGGTATGCAAGATGTATATATATAAAGTGTATTTGCGTAAAATATATATGCCAACTGCGTTGTGGTTTTGTATGTCAAGTGGTGCCAGTGGAAAGGTCACACCATTTCCTTCTTGAACTCAATCGTTCAAGTTGCAGGCAGCTTAAAGAAAATAAATTAAAAGCATATGCATGTACATATAAAGCCTTTATAAGCCACATTATATATAAAATGTGGGTCAACATGATGTTGCGAAAATGTATTCAATTTAATTGGATTTATAATTAAATTTTACATGTATTTTTTGAAATATAATAAATAAATGATCTCTCAAAGGAATCGTGTGTATTTGAACTGGGATAGTCTGATAATAACAGTTGAATATTATATTTAAGGTAACTATCTGCTTTTATTTCTGGGCAAGATATTACTGGATCCGTACATAAGCCTGGGTTATGAAGCTAGATGCTTGCTCTTGATGACTGTGTCACAAGGACGGCTTAGATAGCTAGCTTTCTGGCTTTTATTTTATAAACAATTCTTACAAAGTAGGCTAACTAGATGATTGCCAAAGATACATTTTACCAAATATAAAAGAATATACAAGAAAGTAATGATATATTTGGCATGCCGAAGGTTTAATACCCTTTAAACATTTGCCTCACGGCTTTGCAGATATGTGAGAATAGTGAAGCTCGCAAATGCTGTGTTTGTTAAAAAGATTCACACTAAAAACAAATTCCTAAAGAGCTATAGAATATAGTAGTACGATCTTGATAAGATTTGGCTGGATAGTTTTGCTAGTAAATGCCGAGTCTGGTCTAGATATCTTGGTAAACAAAAAGGTAAAAGACAGACCAACAAACGGAAATGACTAAATCGGGTATATCTGCTGTTGATGCTGATCTAGAATATATATACTTTAGGGGGTCGTACTTATCTCCATTTATGCGTTACACATTTCATTAAAAAATTGTAATACCCTTTAGAAGGGTATAAACAACATCTCAGGCCACGACTTTCTCAGAACACAATCAAAACATCTGTGACCTTTTCTTTATTCATTTATTCCCGAACGCAGCTACAGCTCTGTAGTGCATAAAAAATAAATAAATAAATGAAAGTCCCTAAATATAAACGAAACACAGACGACACGTGAGACCTCACATAAGCAGGTAACCCAGACTGCCAGGCTCAACGGCTCTACGAGTTTTTGCAGCGTGCACGGTACAAAGTCAAACAATTCCAGAATGCACCTTTATTTTATGTTTACGTTTATGGTGAATGTATCTACGTGTCCTGCTGCTGTTGCTAGTTTGGCAGATCCGAATGTAAACCCAAACCCGGAGTCAGAAGCAGTTCAGCTCCGTTGGTGGCCGCTCGTTTAGTTTTACGCTCCAGAGCACAGTGCACATATCGGAGCTAGACGAGCCGCAGTTCGACTCCGCTCGGATTCGGCCTGCTCTTGTGGGCGCTGGAGCGGCACATAGGTAAAAGCTTTTGGCGAAATTGTGCCACAAAGGGCGCTCGATATTGCATTCGGTATGTGTGTATGTGAGTGTGTGTGTGTGTGTGTGTGTGTGTCTGTGTGTTTATATGTTGGCTGCAACTAGTGCACTTAAGCTACCAATACAAATGCACTTACCATAAACACGTATGGAGCCTTCCGTTTCCCCAAGAGAATTCTTTGAGATGCATCGATAGTTGCCAAAGTCGCCATATTGTAGGTTTCTTATCGTCAGTTTCATGTGGGCGCTTTAAAAATAGGCAGTTAGAGTGAGACAACATATAGAAAGAAAAAACCAAACGGCAGATGTTCCACAAATCGATATCGACATTAATTTACAGCAGAAAGATCAGCTCAGAATTTAGTTATTTATATATATATATTTAAGTATAAGATTTCAGCCAAAAACAAATACATTAAATACCGAAACTGACTGTTTAAAGACGGAATTGTTTTTGAGAGAAAATCAAATTTTAAGTGTTTCACAAATCGAAGTCGCCATTAGTACAGAGATTAGCTCAGACATAAGATTTTAGTCACAAGACAAATAAAATGATTAAAAAATTGGTGATTTCAAGGGGAAATCGTTTTTTTAGAGGAAAAAAATGGCAAGTATTCCATAAATCATTATCTTCATTAATTCACAGCACAGAGATTGCCTCAAAATGTAAACACAACATATTTTTCGAGCCTTTAGTCAAATACAAGAAGTAAGAAAGAGACGATTTAAAGGCGAAGTCATTAATAGGAGAAAACCAGATTGCACGTATTCCACAAATCGATGTCTTAATTAATTCGTAACACAGAAACTACCTTAAAAATGCACAGCGTTCATATAAGCTCCAAAATTTCAATTAAATGGCAAATAAACAAGGAATGAGTAACAGGTGATTTAAAGGCGAAATCTTTTTCGGGAACATATGCACTGAAATGTAGTATGCATTGGCGTTTTTGCTCCTGACCCAGCAGCTGCCAATGTTGTAGTCAAGAGCAAATGCATAATAAATATTTAACAACACCATTTTGAGAGGGCGAGTTTCGGGTTTAAAGTTTCATTCATTTGACTTACCGATACGAGTTCTCTGTGTAGTCCGTTTTATATTTCTTGCTGGGCAATACCATTACAGAATTGTATACCCAATAGATGATGGCTCTGAAAAATGCAAGAATAACAACAATTTTTCATCATATTCGAACAAGGGGGGGGGGGGGGGATTTTTCATAGAAAATGAAAAACAAAGTGCATTTCAAAATCAAAGGCAGATCAGCTAACAGCTGGAGGTGCGATAGAAGCCCGTTTAAATGAAATAAAAAACGTCGAGTACGCTTAAATGTATGCTATATCGAAATTTAAAAAAGAAAAATATTTAGAGATGAATGAAAAACTCACTTGGGATGAGCCTCGGTGTGGCAATCGATGGTTACATCTGTGCCAGCTGGCGCGCCAACAAGTTGATTCGGCACCCAAATCATTGGCGAGACTGAAAGAAGCGCGGGGCAGAGAAGGTAGAGAAATGTTGATAAAGTGAACGATACCAGAGGGAAATACCGAGAAATATGTATGCAAGTGTGTGTATGTTAGTATGTGTGCATGTATGTAGTTAGGCAAGGTGGCGTTGCATTTCAAGCGTTTGGCCAAAGTACGCATAAGCTGCAGCATTACGTATGTTCAATATGTGTCTGTCTCGCTTTCCTGCTGCTCAATTTTCCCCGTGTGTCTATGTGTGTGTGTGTGTGTGTGTGTGTGTCGTCTGTCTGGCAAGCTTAAAATGAAAGTGCAATGACAAAGCTGAAAAACACTTCTGCGAGACATGGCAATGAGACAACACGTTGCCAGCCTGACTCTTAAAAATAAAGAAATGAAGAAAATGATGTAAAGTTTAGCAGGAAGTACGTGCTGTGGATTTTTGGCAGCATAATGGGGGCTGTTTTTCAGTAGCAAAAACTTGCGCATTTGGCCAGTTAATATAAAAATGTTGCCATGTTTGGCGCAAAATTGTTTTAAAACTAGCTTCGAGTGTGTTTATTGCTGCTCTTGTTATGCCAAACATTCATTTTGACAAGCTCCACTAATAATAGTCAAATTTTGGCATATATGAAATTGGCGATTATGAATAATTTCAATATCTATCAATTTAGTTGCACAAAGTCTGCCCCCATCAATATATCCACACACAGCTTTGCCTCAGTCTCCATCCAGCTCAACTATCTGTTTTACCCGCGCATTTACCATAGTTTGCCCCAGTTTTGTGCACAATGCAAACACGAAATTGAAACAGCGAACGGCTTGTTGGAAATTTAAACGCGCACCCCGTCAATGCGCCTACCTGTATTTCGAAACATGGCGGATCGCGCATCCCCTAACTACCATGCACAACGCCACGCACAAAAACGTTCATAATAAAATAGGTGGGGGCGGTGGTGGGTTAAAAAAAAAATGGAAACGAAGGAAAATGCCGTCAAAGTCATACGTGCAATGCCGGCAAGTGACTTTATTGCAGCTACGTGACGTGAATTATTGTCAATGTGTGGGCCGCCTGAGGCAGCCAGGTGGGCTGGGAGGGGGGCGCGAAGAAACTCGTTAGGATTAACAAGCGTTTACTTGGCACACAGCGTGCAGCTGCCAGCAACCAGCAACAGCCGCACAACTTTAACGCCCGGCTCGACTCCATCATATATCAGCTGCATTAGCAGGAACCAACCAGGTCGCTGGCTGCGTTTGTCACGGCCGCGCGACGAGCGACGAGCGAGCGTGCAGTTAAATTGATGAGCGGCAGGTATACGACTCCAGACTGCCTCAATTGCCGTATAGATGGATGAATGTGCCGCATAGATACTCACTCCATCGCGAGTCTCTGCGAGTCGTTGTCATCGTTCTCGTTAAGTGCACGCGCGTGCTACAGCCACGGCAATATAATGTGACCGGCTCAACGTAAACTGCCGCCGCCTCGATATGTGCATGTATTGTGTATATATACTTATATAGTTTTCATTTCGCTCAAGTCAACCGACTCTTGTACACACATATATATGGTTGTCTATATTGTGGGGTACTTACACTCCACATCCAGTATTATGCGCTTCGAGACAGAGGGTGGCACTCCATTGGTGGCTATGCACAGATAGGCGCCCATCTCATTGCGGCTAACTTTGGTCAGCGGCAGGATATCGCCATCGTAGACCAGAACTGTTATTGTTGTTGGTTTTGATGTTTGCAGGAAGTAGATGTCCGCACCATGGAAATAAACGTGCAGAGCATGGAGAATTTTCAATGGGAAACTGACAAAATGAAATGTATCTAAGCGTGGGCAGCTTCAAAAGTTAAGTGGAAGAACAATTTAAAAAAATTAAAGAATTTCTTGTTGAACTAAAGTTATGCATAGGTCAAAAAGTTTTTAGATTAAAAAAGAATTTATATTAAATTTAATCTCCTAACAGCAAATATTAATTTAAAGTTAATTTAAGTCGAAGTGACTGTTAAATAAGAACTGAAATCGGTTTAAATTTATCGCTTACACTTACAAATTTCCTATTCAAAAAATACTTCTGGTCATAATTATATTTTACAATCATCATTTGAAATAATAAAAATCTATTTAACTTCCATCTGTCTAACTCTTAAAGCCACCCGCATTAAAGTTTGACACTCTCATACCTTTCTTCTTTTTCTCTACGGCAATTTCCTCGCCATCCTCTCGACGCCAAATGATTTTTGGCGTTGGAAATCCATCGGCGCGACATGTCATGTTGATATTTTGATTTTCACGCACCGCCACCGAAGATGGGGTGCTCTCAATGTCCAGTATGTTGGGTGGCACTGAAATGAGAGCAGGGCGTACATATTAGTAGAGGGTACAGCTTTGGCTGTTGGCTTTAACTGCGTCACTTACCCACCACCTGCAGATAGCCAACCTGGCTAATCATGGGATTGGTGTTGACCTGGCACATGTAATAGCCGCGATCGTCCTGATGCGCTTGATTGACGTGCAGCAGCCACGTGTTGTCCGCGTAGGTGATGCTGTAGCGTGGTATGCGCGAGATGACATGGCGATGTATGGTGAGTATCATCTGGCGATCAATGTGTATCCAGGCCACCTACAAAGGACAAGCCAATCGATATTCAACTGTGCTGCACACATAGCTAAGTTCACACACACGCACACACTCACACACAGAGCTGTAGTTATAATAAATGAACGCCTTGTTGTGACGCATGAGTGTGGCTAAGAAAAAGAAAAAAACCAACTTGACAGCTGTTTCCGCTTTTTTAATACAATTTTTTTTTTCGTGCTAGCCGCATCAGTTTGGCTTCGTTTGCTTACATTGCGTGTGACACAAGGACAGTTCATGTCCTGGCAAGGATTTTGCAGCCATGCCGCCCTCGCTGCAAACTTTTCAAATTTACTTTCTGCCCAGTGACAGCAATGAGTTTCTCGTTTTCAGCAGCAGCAGCAGCCCGCTCCTTGGCAACCAATGTTGATGAAAGTCCAATAAGAGCCAGATAGAAGAAGCTGCCTGAGACAGGGACTTGGCGCCTTGGACTCCTCGCATGTCCAGTGAAGAGGACAAGCAGCAAGCAGAAGGCGCTGGCACAGGGCAGCGTTTTATATGAAGTTGATATGGCGAGTAAATATTTGTGATTTGTTATGAACGCGCGCAACTGAGATAAATGATAAGTGATTTCCTCGTCATTTTGTTGGGTTCACACAATGCACCCTCTGCTGGTGTGGTCGAGGGTACAAGACGTTTGGGTTATTAGTTTTTGTGCCCGAAGTTTTCAAACTGTTGATTTAGTTGATGTGAAGAGACTTCTTTATTATCAGTTGCCCGATAAATTCAAATAGAGAAAATTGGAATAGACTTGAAAGCAGTTACTCAACAGCGTACTCTGTCACTGTGCCCAGGCCAACAACTTGTCATAGACAGAACATCACATGTCTGCCTCTGTTTCTGGCTGTCAATTCAGCACACACCCACACATAAACACACACCCAAACACACTCAGACACACAGCGTCAGAGGAATTCACAAAATTGATTTTAGACAGTGTCGCCAGCTTGAAACTCCATTGTGACGCGCGCCGTTCAATGTACGCACGATTTATGACGCTCCCGAAATGACTCCCTCCCTCCCCCAATACCGCACTCACCTTGTAGCCGCCCAAATGCTCGACCACACAGGGCAGATTGGCATCACGGCCAACGGCAACGGTGACATTTGGTATGGGCTGTGCAAAGCGGGGCTCATCCATCATAACTGTGAATGAAGAGGGGAATAGACAACTCGGTTAGCTAATGAGCAGCAGATGCAGCTTAATAATAAGGATTGCGATATGCAAATAACCGAAGGGAAACATACCCTAACTGAGAAAATTAAAAATATAGAAGCAGGAAAAACTAGAAAAGGGAATTTAATTTTCATATAAAGAATAAACAAAAATCAAAGTCGAACGAACTCTGTTTCCTAAAAACTTGCCCAAGAATTTCAATTTAATGTGTATAAAAATAATTGGAGCATACTTTTTGGGGCAAGCATTTTTGAATAGTTCCCGTAGGAAGATAGTTTCGTAAATAAAACATATTAATTAAATATAAAGCTTGGCCAGCTGAATAACAAAGTTATATAGCATCCAATGCAAATATATGTAGATGCTGTGCGTTTGTGGAACTGCAACAGCAGCAGCTGCTGCCGGAAGTCCATGACCCGCAGGCCAAATATAATCAACGGTTGCGTTAGTGTCATTATGAAATAATTTAACAAAGCAGTATTTTTTTTTCCTTTTTTTGTTCGTGTTTCGTTTTTTATCTAGCCGGGAGCCGGAGCTGTAGTCGACACGTAGTCGGTAGTCCGTAGCGGCTACCGCAGCCTGTTGAGGCATTGCGGACGTCCTTGGTTGTTGCTGTGGCAGTTGTTGCTGCTGTTGCAATGGCACTTTTGTTTTTCTATGCATTCATTTCGTGTGCTGTTTTTCTTTTTTTTTGCCACGGAAATGGCGCACAAAAGCAAAACACCAGCCAGGCTGTTAAGCACGGCAAGTGGATGCCTGCCTCAATGTGCCCCCATTGCCACAGCGACCCGCAACAGCGGAGCGGACCTTGTTATCTGCAACACGCAGTTGGCGGCCCGCATGCCAACATTGCACCTGGCATACGAACACGAACACGAACATGGACACGGACACAGACCTGGCATTGAAATTGAATGCAAGCCAGCCGCTTGATGCCATCGTCGTCTCGGGCAATTTGAGGTCTCATTTTACTAATTAAATTATGACTACTCGACTCGACTCCGACTCCGAGTCGACAGGTTCGACACCCAACACCTTGTACTGTCCGGAATGGTTTGTTCAAATAGCGAGCAGCCCTTCGTTGAAATCTAAGCAAATTAAAAATTGATTAAATAATTGGATAGGTTGGGGCAATACTTTGCAGTCAGTAAAACTGACTTAAATATTCATTTACATAATTAGGAAAATTTCAAAATAATTTAACCGAGATAATTATTGAAGTTCTCTATTAAGAAAAAAAAAAACGCCTAAGAAAAAATAAATAAAATATATATTACAAAAATCTAAAAAAATTCAAGCTGATTATGTAAATGTTGTGACTGAAATCTCTACCAATAATAAATCTCAGTTCTCGGCTTAACGCTTTCAATTCTCAACAAGTTAAGACTTCAAAACAGTCTGCTTATGATCCCACAGACAGCTTCTTCTTGTAAGCGCTCGTTTTTTATTTTGTTTTTAACCCAGTTAAAGTTTTTAAATCGATTTCAAGCACTTACCATGTGTCACTAGATTCGTCATATAGATGAGAAACATAATCCGCCGATTTGTAAAACGGCTTGGAAATATGTTGAGCGCAATAAGCAAAAGTTTAATTACCGTGATTATAAACATTTTGTACAGAGCAATTTGTGCGTTTAATTAGAATTAGTTAAATACACAGACGCGCACACACACATGCGCAGAGCGAATATACACTTTACATATATTCGTTTAATTACGCGACTATCTTTTTTTTTTATTTCTGTTGGTTTAGTTTTTCACAGCATTTTCCATTTGAAGGTTTACTTTTATTTCCCATACATTTTATACATTTGTTTTGTGGTTTTTTGTTGCATGTGTTCTTTTTACATTTATTTGATTTGCGTAATTTAATTTGCACACACAAGTGAACACTTTCGTATATTTCGTGTATTCGTTGAATGGCAATTCAAATTTCATTTAGCGTAAAGCTTTAAAAATCGCTTAATTCACTTGACGCGTCGATTGTTGTTGTTGTTATTGCTGGAGACGAAACAATGAAAATTGAAAATAAAAAATGCATACACTGGTGAGAAGAATGGGCGGGGCGTGTTCAGGAGGTGTTCGCAGAGGCGCAAACGATTTCAGGGATTATAGCATTTATTATTATTATGGCACTCGCATACTCAATTCTTGTTGTTGTTGTTGCTGTGTGTGGATGGTCTCTACAATGTTTTATGTGTGTATGCGTGTGTGACTACTACAAAAGCAACAACAACAACCCCACCCATTGTAGCTGTTGGGCTTTATGGGTTATGACTCGATCGTAGCTTGCTGTTTTTGCTATTGTTGGGAATTTCGGTTTGCAAAGTTCATTTGACTGCTTCTGTATGTCACTGACTCTCTGTGTGTGTGCATGTGCGTGTGTGTGTGTGTGTGTGTGTGTGTGACCAGTGCTACATTTATTATTAATAGCGCTGTATTCCGGACCAGAGTTGTGTATACAAATGAATGCGTTGCATTGATGTTGCTATTTTATGACCAATACGCATTTCAGTTGTTGTTGTTTCTGTTATTGTTGTTGTTGTATTGTTGCCTTTATTGCTGATGTTGTTGTTGCTGCGGCTGTCGTTGTCATAACATGGCCACATTTTCATTGCGCATGAATTGTTACATTTCGTTTCGCTGCCATCTCTTATTGTTGTACATTTATGCACTCCACGAGGGCATAATGACTATAACATTCGATTTATACAACCATTTTTGGTGAGATCTATTTTATTTGGTACCAACTTGTGACTCGTAAGGGACATGTGGAACCATAAATTATTAAAATGTTTAGCTAATGACAGTAAAGCTAAGTATTTTATAAGTGTGGGTATCTTTAATACTATCGAACTAGGCAAAAATAATGGAAACGGCTTAAATTTACAATGGAGGACCAATGCGACTAAGAGGAATATATTGAAGAAGGTGTGTAGAAATGGAGGCCCAATGCGGCTAAGTAGTTTATTTTAAAATGGACGACTGCTTGCTGTAAAGGATTGACAGAAAATCGCTCTGCGTTTGACGAACTAAAGTCACAATGGAGGACAATTATAAAATCAATGCCATAATGAATGTCAGAAACAAGCTCTAAGCTTAGGGCAGGTCAATAGATCTAAGACCGCAAATAACAAAGCTTTATTTAACTGACCATGGAACGTAAAAGCAAGTCGTATAGATATATAACTCATTAATGCACTAACTTTTTAAAAAAGAGTATTTTGAATTTAATTTAGTGACCATGGAGATTAATTTAAAATCGGGATAAGTCGTAAAGAGATACAAAAAATTCTAAGTGGCCTTGGAGGATAAACGAGAACCGGGGCAAGTCGTATAGATAACCAACTTATTATTGTGCAGACTGTTTCAAGGAAGAGTATTTAGAATTTAATGTAAATTTACTGCAAAGTGGCCTTGAAGGATAAGTGAGAACCGGGTAGGAACACTTCTTATTATTGCACTAACCTTTCAGAAAAGATTATTTAGAATTTAATTAAAAGTAACAATGAAAATCGGAGAGTCATAACGAGATACATCCTATTATTTATACATAAATAGTATTTATAATTAATGTAAATAGAAGCAAGTCCTATGGAGCTAATCTTATTATTCCACTAACTTTTCAAAAAAAGAATATAAAGAATATAACTAAAAGTGGCCGTGGAGAGTAAGTGAAAATCGGGCAAGTCTTATGGATGATTATTGTTTTATAAAAGAGTATTTGGACTTCGTTTAAGCAGCTGGAAAACTGCACACTGTCTTTACGTTTATTCGCTTAAATGCACTTTAACTGACTGATACGTTTGGGTTTTGTGGCGCACTGTGACTTGGCCAGTTCAATTTTGCCAAATGATTTATGAATGCACATGACATATCAGCATCCTGTGCCGCCCCCCGCCGTTGCGCCCCCTGCTGTTGTATGCCACTGCCGCCACTCCAGTTGTCGCATCAAGACATTAATATTTGATTTAACTGCCGCTTTTTGTCGTCAGTTTCGCTTGGCTTAAATATTTATGTGTTTGCATTTAATAATAAAACGAATAATCGTATAATTCTTTTCATTCCTTTTTTTTCTTGTTTTTTTTTTCTTTTTTTTTTTTTGTTTTTTTTTTGTGACTGGTTTTAAAGTATTTAAAACTGCGCCTGACATAACATTTACATAGTTAAATAAAATAAAAATGTAAACAACAAACAGACGTCATGTTGTGCACGTCGAGTTCATCTCAGTTTTTATTTATTATGCATTTTAATATATATATTTTTTGTTTGTAACTCTTATTAAAAGTTCACATAAGGTAGCTTCATGAAAATCGCTTGCATTAAATATAATTGACATTGTATAGAACAATGAATTTTTCTTCTTGCTGGCAGATTTTTGAACTTTCCAAATGTAATAAAAGAAAACAATAATAATAGCATTTAATGTTAAAATGCTGCATTAAATTAATAAAAATGGAAATGAAATGTGTTTTTTAATTGTTTAATTGCGCGTACTGACAGTTAAAATATGTAAATCGTTGGCTTCAGAAGCTGCGCCGGAAAGTAGGCAACGAAATTTAAATCGTTAAATTATATTTAATGGGTGAGCTTCAATTTATTATATAAAATTATCTACTGGCTGGTGATTAATTTGCTTATATAGATAAACACCTTGCCCAAGTCTAATCTAATCCGATCTACGAGAATCTTGAATATATTGTTAACTATAAAAATTTCTTCATCTATCTTATTTGAAACTGTTAACAAGCTGTTAACTTTTGATTTGTGTTTTTTCAACGCATTTATATCCCTCTATTTATATTATAAATAAATTTGTAGCCTATCCTTAATAATACTTCCTGATTTTTTAGAGCTTATCTATCATATAATACATGCCTTAATTGCGTTGTATTCTTCATTTAACTAATCAAGCCATCAATTCTACATTCGTCCTGAAATATGTGATTTATATACCCATCAAATGCTGTTTTTTAATGGATAAATTGTCAAATAATTGCAGAGCAAACTAATATTTAAATTCCTTTCCTTGGATTAAAACAAACAAAAAAAAAAAAACAAAGCAATGCAACTAAAAATCAATTTCAATGACCTCCAAACAGCTGTCAGAAATTTACATATGTCGCGCCACAAATTTCAGCAGCTAGCAATGCGGCAGCCCCAAATACATGTACTGGCCACACATGACTGACTGAGGGGGCGTGGCTGGGCGAGCGTGTGCGTGTGTGCATGTGAAGTCTACTGCTGCTGCCGAAATGGGCGTTTTGTTGCTTGCTGCTGACATTTTATGGCTGACGACAATGTTTTTGGCTCCGTCACGCCCCCCTGGCCAGCCTATACACACACACACACATACACACACACTCGCTGGCAGCAGGCAAAGTAATTAGGTTGAAATTACAAATTATGGGTTCATGTACCAGATTATAGCGACAAAATCAGAGAAACGCACATGGCTGGAAATTACAGCATTTATTTTCGGCCATGTAGCGCACAGGAATGGAACCCAAATATCCAAATGGACGAACAAAGCATGAGGAGCGGCAATAGCAGCAGCAGCAACAGCAGCAGCTCGTTAAAAAGCACTTAGGAGCGCAGGGGGCGGAGGCAAGCGCATAAAATCGGTACGTCAGTTGGGTAATTATGATGCAATCAGTTTGAAAACAAATGAACAAAGCTAAAAATCACAACCCAAGTGCCTGACATAAATAAATGAACCAAGCCAACTTTTATATTCGCACAAGAAAAAAAAAATAGCGTCTGCCACAAATGCATTTTTTGTGTGTGAAATTTTCAATTCCATTCGCACAATGTAAATTATGCCCGAGCTGGGGCAAAGAAATGGCATCCAAAGGCTGTCATCTCGACTGCATCTTGAGTGGTGGCACAAAAAGACAGACAGACGGGCGGACGGACTGACAGGCAGCTAGCTGACAGCAGCCAGTGCAAATGGAATCGCGGCTGACAGCGTGACGGCAGAGAGAACGGATAATGGATAATGCAGCAGCATCAGCAGCAGCCACCACAATGCTGCAGTAGAGAAAGTGCATTAAAATCCTGTTTTAAGTCAACCAAAAATTCCTGTACAAAAAAAATATTGTACTCTCTGCATGCATATGAGAATTCATGTTCATATATTTGACATGATGTTGCCTCAACAAGTTAATGAACATTAAGAAGTTAATTTGTATGCAAGCGTGGAACAAAAGACATTAAAAAAACCCATTCAACATTATAATTGCCATCCCAAATTAACAAAGGCATTTTTATTTTGCCTGCATGTTCCAATTCGTTGTTTTTTTTTTCATTTGCTGCTTTTTAGCAATTTTTGCCTTGTACCGCTAATTAGCTTATTTTGGCTATTAGTAGCATCTTTTGTTCAAAATGGAGGACATGCAAAACAATACCAGAGAGTGCCCTTTGGCTGTTTGCATTTGGGCATGGGAGGAAGAGCTCATAAGTAGCTTAAAAATAAGCCAAGAGCAGTTTTGCGGTCCATTTGAACAATTGAGACTTTGTGCTAGATAGTTGTTGAGAATTTTTTATATTTATGGTATATCAAGAGAATATTGTTTAATAATGTATGTGGTTTAATGCGTTGTTATGACACTTTACCAGACAGCATAACCTTCAGCCTTTTAAACTTTCATAACTAGTTAAAACATCGCTCTTTAGAATTCGCCTCGTTTAATGTCTGCTTTCTTGTTGGTTTATTTATTTATGAGAATTTTCTTTTACTTCAAACTATCACAGTTTTTTCTAGAACTACTCATAACTGAACATCAATCCGCGTTTCAATCACGATACAATCCGCACTTCAGCGAAATGTACGGAAAAGATTATATTACACTTTCAATAACTCAGGATTTGATTTATTCCCAACGCTCAATCAATAAATGAAAAACAAATCCTTCTTGCTTGAAAGTATAAGCAGTTGTTTTTATTTATGCACAGCTATCAATAACTCCTGGCGCATTAGACCAGGAATTGAAGCTGGCAGCTGATGTCCTGCGGCGGTGGGGAGTGCGACAAGAAGAAGCCAGCGGAGACTGCTCTAACGAGGCAAATGATAGAAAAACCATTGCCGCGTAATTTGGATCAGTGCGCTGGGTCTGCAGTTACCGTTGAAAGTTTTGTGGCACAAGGCGTAATGCCTTTACAAGCTGAAGGATATTAAAAACAAGTGCGCCAAAGTGCAACAGCAGCAGGAAGAACATCAGGCAAAAGCGTAGAAAATGTTGCATAAACTTAACATAAATAATGAAAGCAATATTTCAACCCGGCCAGCAGGCAGCAGGATGAAACAAAGCGGAGTCTTTGAATAAGGAGCTGCATAAGCAGCCGCAGCGCAACAAATGAAGTTTGGATGACTTGCAACGCGGCTGCCGGTGTTGCCTGTGCTGCTGCTGCTGCTGGCTGATTGCCGTGAAATTTATGTGCGCGGGGGGGAGCTGCAGGCGGGGAATTTGTAGTTGTATGTGTTTTATTTTTTTTTAATGAATTTTCGCCCATGCAAATTACAAAGTGAAGTTCAGGTAAGATTAACCAAGCGGCATTTACGTTCTGGCCACGTTTTATCGCCGCATTTTGTGGCACAATTAAACACTTTTTATGTTGAGTTAAATTTGTCACGAGCATTTGATAAGCCTTTAATTATTTAATTAAATTTTAATTTAATTACTTAATGGCCATTACATGCAGCATCAACACGCGAACACTGTTTATGCCAACGCACAGAACGGCACTTTGTATGTTGTCGTTGTTGTTGTTGTTGCTTAACACGGCCACGTTTGGCGTCCACTTCCGGCGCAGTTTCGAGTCGAACTGATGACTCGATGCCTCGCTTCATTGGCAGCCAATGCCGCAGCATTCGGCCAGCGCAGCCGAAGTTCGCTTCGGCTTCGGCTGCGGCGCTCGTGCTCGGCTTTCGTCAAGTTTCGAGTTTCGCTCAAGTTGTTGTTGTTGCTGCGCCTGCGTCGCCGCTTTCGAACGAAACACGTGCGTTTCAAAGGAAAACAACAAAAAAAGAAATAAACATTCGCGCCTTTTTCGAACTTCGCTCCCAACTGGCAACGTACTGACAATGTGTGTCGGTTTGTGTGTGTGTGTGTGTGGGTGGAACGAGCGTCTGTTCTGTGGGTGTCCCAACAACAACAACAACAAATAGAACGGAAGAAAGAAAAAACGTAATACGCAGCGCATAAATCTCATTGGCCAAGAATGTGTGCACAAATTAATACAAAGAGCGGCGCTGACTGTTGTTGTTGGCTGTGTTGGGCCATTAGGCATTAGGCCTACAAGCCACCCCCTTGAACTTGAATTGGATTTGCAAGCACGGTAAGCGAACCAGATAAACGTTAAAGTCTGCGCAACAGCTGTGATATAATTGGCAGTATATGAAATAATTTTTTTTTAATCTTTTCATGTGAATTGTCAGAAATGTGCAACTGGAGACAATTTTATAATTTCTTTTTAGTTTAATGATTTTAGTTGTCTGGCGGCAAGCCAGGAAAATCAATTTATATTATTTATTGAACCAAACTTTAAGCTTAAAAAAAATTATATAGAAAATATATTATTATATTATAAATCCTAAATTAACCATTTTTTTTTAAATAGATTAGAGTTTAATATAAAACTTTTAAAGTAGACCCCAAAGACTTAATAACTTTGGCCCAAGCATTGCATTTATCTAACCATATTTGGTAGACGATAATTTTGGGTAGAGATCAAATGTAGCCCGCATCTTGTATAAGAAAATATGTACGCTTTCTATATTTTCTGCACAACGGGCAATTGTAAATTAAAAATTGTAGAGCTAGGTTGAAGGATGTGGAAAATTATCCAGATGAATTAAAATGAAAGGTAGAGTGTTCTTTCGAACCTTGAACAAAACCAACAATTTTTTCTTGGGCTTGAACCAACTATAAAATACTTCAAGATTGTTTAAATTAGAGGAAACAAAACTTAAAAGCCTCTTTAACAGCTTCAAATATTAATCTACTGCAAAAAATGTAAATAAGCTTTTGAAATTAGTTTTGTGTTTTATAATCACATCCTGCTGCCCAGCCCGTTCGCAGAGTTATGCCAGACAGTTGCATTTGCACACTGCACTTAAATATTCTGCATACGTAATTATGTCAGTTGCAGCTCTGTGGGCGGGCAGTTTAATATACTGACTGTGGGCGTGGACAGCATATTTGTTCTGCTTGTGCAATCATAACGCACAAGCGCACACATAACAAAATTGTGCGCAATCTTTGACTAGCAACTTTAAAGCTCAACAAACTCGCTGGACAGCTAAATTTCCCACCATTGCCGAAAAAAAAACACCCAAAATTGTGTCTATGCCATTATTTTGACTGTGGCGACTTTTCGGAAATATAAGTTTTTGTTTGCATTACAAGTTGCAGAAATAAACAAGCGGAGCACTTCCTTTGTGCCACATCTCCAAGGAGAAGCTGCAGGAAGTGCGCGCTTATACCAAAATTTGTTTTGTCTTACATCATAAGAATCTTGTTTGCTTTGTGGCCAGATTGAAAAGGCAAAAATAAGTACGAGCAGCCCGACAAGGCTAAGCTGTATCTTTGATGGACATTTCTTGTGTTCTCGTTTATGATACCATTCATTTCATATCATATCATATCGCCGACAAAACACATCATAAAGTAAAGAGTGCTCAATGCGCTTTGGATTTATGTGTGTATGGGCAACTTCTGCATATGCTCATCATCTTTGGGTCTTCTCTACTTTTGTGTGTCTGTGTGTTTCCCTTTTTTATATTTATTGCATCATTCCTCGCTGCAAACTCGCATATTAAGTGGATTGATGTATTAATATTTAAACGGCGATTTGTGGCTTCCACAAGCAGCTCTGCGGGGACTGCCACGTAAAAAGACGCAGGGGCCATTGGGTAGCTGCACTCAACCCTTGACCCTTTGCTGTTTATTTATGAGTGCTGATAATGCTTAATCTGCATATGAGAAAATCGATTTCAGATACATTTCGAGCATATATCACTCGCTCGCCTGTGACTCGCCCGAGCAATAATTACCTCTATAAAAGTTGCCATCTTCTTTCGGAGCCTCTTCCTATCCAGACTTTCCCCTCTCCGTGAGTCACATTAAAACGCGTCGCACATTGTGGGCCCTATGTTAACTTTTTGTGGGCGTGCTTGGGCTCATAAATAAAACATAAAGGCGTCGGTGCGCAGAGTTCCTTTTTTATGATGACGGCAAGCAGTTGCAGCCTCCACCACTTTCCTCTCTGACGGGCGGGCAGCATATTTTGAAAAATGTTTATAAAATAACACGGAAAACGTACAAGTCATAAATAATGCGTTCGAGCAACGCGAAGGGCTCAGAGAGGGTATCGAGTGTCGCAGTAATATAAAATTACCACGCGTTTGACATGCAAATATCGGAAAACAAGTTGAGACTGATCCCAACTGGCAATTATAAGCAGCAGCTAAAACGTACGCGCAATATGAAACATTTGGATAGGATTATTAACTATAAATTATGCGAATTAAAGACTTAACCCTTCGAATACCTCTCTCAGGGTCATTCACATTGACTTTGTCAAATAAATTATTTGCATGTGACAGTTGAACAATTATTAACAATTAATTACGTATCTGACACACAAAGAACCTCTCATTCTCTGTCTCTATCTCTATCTTACACCCTCTCTAAAACAACTCCGAATTGCCGAAGCAACAAACAAAACTCAAACCAATTGCAACACACAAACGGAGGCAGCCAGAAAAGGTCATCATCACTACCTTCGCATCTTCACAGTCAGCTGCAGTTGATTATGCACACTCACCTACACACACTCACCTACCTACACACACACACATATGAGTAAACAGTACACAGCACACAGTGCACTTGACTGTGGGCGTTTCGAAGTCCTCCCCCTCTCCAGATGCCAAACTGCAAACACAACCGATTAACATTTAATTGCACCTGCGGCAGCAGAAATTTCTGGTTCTCGGTTTCACTAATCGAAATAATTGTTTGAGTCTCTTCAGGCGAAACATAGGCCTGAAACATGAACTACATCACCTGCCAACTCGTAATATTTGTTTGGTTCGTGAATCGTGCTCTTGGCAGCAACACACACACACACACACACACCTGCTCTGGTTTACCCTGTTTCGGGAAATGTTTGTTAGAACACATAACAAAGATGCATTCACCTCATAGAGGGGCAGGCACAAACTACCTATAATATCAAATTTTATCTTTCCCTTCACTTTTCACTCAAAGAAATTAGGGAAACACTCAATGGTTGAGCAGCCAAAGGGCACATCAACTCGAATATTTTCCGCTTTTGGAGTTTTGTTTTCAACCCTTTGAGGTCCGCCCGTTGGTGTTTTGCATGAATCCGTAACAAACACGAATCCTTTTCCGGTTTCAGTTCGGCAATGAAAAAACAAACAATTTAGCGAAAAGTTTGAAGGCGTTTCATAGCTGTGGTCGCTCAAAGCGTTTTCCAAGCATTTCGGTGTCAACAGCAACAACAACAACAACAACAAACGGGAAAACACTTCCGTTTTTCACACGGTTTTTCGTCTCTTTGCTGCTGGGGCATCAGAAAAATTCCACAAATGTTGCGCCAAAAATAACATTTGAATACCAAAAAAGGTTTTTGTGCCGCGTCAGACTAACGAGCATGCAGATGTAGATGGAGACGACTCTATTTGGAGTTTTTGAGGCCTTGCTATGGCGACATTTCGCGACTGGGCTAAAAATGAAAATAAATCTTTGCCTGAAAGTGACTAAATGACAATTTTTCGTTGATTCATTCGTTTGATAGGCAAACAAAGCGCGCATTCCATTGATTTTTCTAAATGACGCTGTTTACCCAACGCAATTCAACAGCCGAGTCAGAATCAGCATCAGAATCAAAGCTCCACTTGTCCACAATGATCAGAGTGAAGCACCCTTTGGCTATCGCGTTACGGAACATTAATATTTGATTTTGCTGTTTGTTTTTAATTTACTCAAAAGCAAATTTATTTAGATTTTCCCCATATGAAGCAGACGACACCCCAAGTAAATGTCTCCCTCGTCCTTGTCTCTGGCTTCCGCCACTTGCATCCTGTGCACTCATGGAAATCGATACTTCGATACTTCTGAGTGGAATTGCATTCGACGGGGGATTGTGTCTGTTCTTTTCAATGCTTTTCCTGTAAATGATTTCCCCATTTAGCATATAAATGGTGGCACACTATGAAGCTCTATTTCCCTAAAAGGTCGCTGGGAAAAATCCAAATTAATTCTCTTGTGCTTTAATTGCGCTCAATTAGTGATGATTTTTTAAATGAATTATTATTTTTGTAGTTGCTTGAACAGATTATAACTTTTAATCTGTAAAGCAGTCTGAATTTAGACAATGGTGTTTAAACATTATCAAAGATTTATGTACTTCGGACTGCTGCAGGCCAAAGGCAAAGATATGCAAATGCTTTGCAGAGGAAAATGAGTCCAAATCATAAAGGATTTACCCTGACCGCCTTGACCCACATTCGACCCAGTCGCATGCTCACAAATTTATTTGCCAAAATATATATTTCAAAATATTTAAATTCCTATTTTTCATCATCAGCCTCATCTAGGGCCAGGCTTAAGCGCTCACATGAGTATGAGAGGAGAGCTTTGGACTTGGAATGTGCCAGCTGTTAATATTTTGACAATGACGCACAAGTCTTGGACAAAGGACAGACAGACAAACAGACAGGCGGACAGACAGACAGCCTGCCTAATGCCAACCAGTTGGACAGACAGTTGGCAAGATGAATGTCGACAGTTGGATGAAAATCCAAATTTCATATTCAGGCCGGGAACTCGAGTCTCGACACAATGTTTAACCCTCTTGCAGTTGTTGCTGCTCTGTTATTGTTTAGGCTGTTGTTTTTCTGGCACCTTCATTAGTTATTCAAAAATTGTCGAGATCGAGGTCGGAGCACAACTGGAATTATGGCAGAAGTGCTCAGGCTCTCTTAGGCTCGGCGGCAAACGCACATGTGAATTGTGCCCGGGGAGAGCTGGAGCTGGAGCTGATGACTGATGAGGAGTGTGAAACATTCGTGTGTCTAAGCGGCAAATGTCCTTTAAGTGCAATTTTAGTATTCATTTTATACAACTTGAATGATATCGCATTTCTCAAGATGTTTGACCAGGAGATGAAGGTATGAAATTTATCAAATTTATGTTTAAAACTCAGTAAATATTGGTACGTTAAGATTTCTACTGTATCTAGCATTCCTTTTAATAGTCCATCTGTTTCCCAGGTAAGGCCTGTCATAAATTGATTTAATTGTTGAGCAATTGATGAACGGGCCAGGACTTATCCTGATTATCTCTCATTGTTGGGTAATCAGCAATTAGGGATTCAAGGGATTTTCAATTGCCTGTTTCCTCATAATCTGATCCTTTAGCTGACATTTACTTAACGATTCAGTTAATTTGACAAGGGTTATCCCGAAAAATAGAGTAATGAGTGAACAACTGAATTCACATGAATTACAGCATTTAAAATGCTTCAACTTCAATTGGAAAGGGCAGTGACAACAATTGTTGGTTGTTTGCTGTTGTTGTCGTTGTTGTTGTTGTCATTTCCGTTGAGCGTTTTAATGAGTTGTTAAGTTGTCCCAAAGAGACAAAAGTGGGCGCCAGTCTCATTGTCTCCCGAGTGCCTGACTGCGATAAATGTCAATTGCAGAGCAGATGACAAATCTTCTCTTGCGGATTTCCATTGACTGAGGGCGATGCAAGGTTTAATTATTCTACTCAAAGCGCCCAAAATGCACTCCAGCCCGTAATATGATTATTTGAAGCAGGCGGCGCAGACAGACAGAAAGGGTAGAGCTTCGGTCTCATACAAAATGCCATTCGATTTGGCTGGGAACAGCTAAGCTGTGACCTGTTTGGAGGTGGAAATGTCAACAATTGCTGGATTATGACCACGATTCAGACACCGCTCTGCCGAGGCCTCCCTCTCAATGGCCATCGAGTGGCGTCATAAATCGGCGCCGGCTAATGCCAAAGTCCGCACTTCACTTTGCCGTCTGTCATGTGTCGTCTGTCCTCGAATGTTGCCTGCTTTTGGCAGTCATTGGGCACACTTCGATGACTGTGATGTACTCGGTACTCGGCTCCCTTCTGGTAATCATATTCAAAGCATGAGGGAAATGGCAGCTCTATGTAAGTTGAAAAACATGTCAATTACTTCCATAACTGAGCCGAGCAGCCAGATAAGATTCGCAGAGGACTTTTCATCGTTTTTATAAAAACTTTTTTGACTTTGATTGATTTCGACCAAGGCGAATGATTTGCTTGATTTTGCCCGACTTAAGTGGAAAAAGTGATACAAATGCAACCAGACACGCCCACACATAAGTCTGGGGGCAACCTTAGGCGACGGTCACTGAAGGTGGCAGCTCTCAGTTAGACGCAATCGAGTGGATTCAATTTCAGTGGCTTCTGAAAGAAACAGGAATTGTTGAAGTCTTGAAAAGACTTTTGAGCAAACGATGCAAATGTCTGACAGCGGATTCGGAAAAGGACATTAAAAACATTAATTGTTCCTTAACTTCGGTTACCTACCTAAAAACCCAGCATCTTTTATGATTACTTAAATTAAATGTTTCCTACTGCATAATTGTTCTGTCCAACTATTCTGAAATTGTCATAGATTCCCACAGAAAATACCACAAATTCGCTCAGTTCGACATCGAATGAGCAAGTTCTAGTTCAAGTCCCCAGCGATTAGAGGCAAATGTCAAGACGTCAGGCAAATTGATTTATTGCCCGGCAAAAGCCACAGGTGTCCATCTCCGACTCCAACTCGATGTCCTTGTCCACTTCCAGCTTTTGTCAGTTGTCCCCTGTTGACAGACGGTTGCGGTCGGCATCTGCAAATTGCTCGCGCATTTCAAATTTCCACTTTGTTGTCCTTCAGCGGCCTCAATGGCCGCTAAGTTCGAACTTCGCGTGTCCTTTGCGGTTTTGGGCTGTATTTCCGTTGACAGCTCGCCCACCTGCCAGCACACGCTCCTGCCCCCTACCTTTGCAGTTAGGAGGCATGAAAAATGATAGCGTCGATAGCGATAAATCTTGGTCGCAATTTAAAATCGAATTCGCTTAGTGTTTAGCATAATCAGAGACTCAGGAGGTCGGTTTGTATATATACAGGGGATTTCCCACGCCGTTCTGTTGACGCCTCTCTGCTAATTCGAATTTAATGCACGCTGCTCGGCATGACAAATATTGCAGGTGTCGTGCGAGCCAGGGGGGTTCACAGGGGCCAGGAGCACGTCTTGTGGGTTCGCCTGGCCCGCTGACAGTTTAATTGAATCCAAATCCCTGACAAGACTGAGGAGAATTCCATTGTTTGGCTGCCTTACAAAGTAAACAGTGAGATTTATGGCAACATTATGCCGAGAACCAAAATGTCTTGCTATTTTACTATTAATATTATTATTATTTTTCGCAAGTTCGCCCTTAAACACACATGAAAATGGTTAATAAATGTGGAAAAGTGCAGGCTGCAATGTTCTCAGACATAAACATGCACAGAAAACTATTTTGTTTCGCATAATTTAAGGCCGTAGAATTTCGAGTTTACAGTTCTTGTTTATGTGTTGTTGTTGCAGCTTGGGGAAAATTCTGTGGAAACTTTTTTGTTTTTATACACTCACATGTGTTTGCAATGATTTCTCATGTGTCCTAAACTAAAAATGATTTTTAAAAAATATTTGTTTTTAGAATTTTTGAATAAGAGAGAAGCTGCAAATATAAATGCCACAGGCTACAGCTAACATTTAAATGCAGGTTGACATTCGCATTTATTTTATATATTATATTATTTGAGGAATTTCAATTATAAATCAGAAAATTTGTATAAATATATTAACATTAAAAGCGCATTTGTCTTTGGTCTGTCTGAAATATGTCAAAACTTTCTGCCTCCTCAAATATATTTGCAATGAAATAAATCTAAATTTGGCTCAAGGGTTCGAAGCATATGTGAAATCAGCGCGTAAAAGATTTATCGCTGTCCAAGTCGCATGGAACAGCTGAACAAAGGAAACAAACTGCGATATCACGTTGAGATGAGGCATAAACCAAGCCCAAAACTGAACACATTTACAAAATAATGTTGCTAACAGTGCGTATGCGTGATAAGTGTATGGAAAATGAATTGCCTTCGCAGAGCTCCATCAATCATTGTATTATTTATAAGTGAATTGAAATTATTTTTGATGATGCTGTTTGCTAGTATTTATATTTTCCGCTTCGGCTTTAATTGCTGTGAAGTGCAATTATGAAATGCGGCGGAATCAACTTGCCGCAACGTTGCACAATTTAACATATTCCCATTATTTATGGTACATGCAAAATAATGAGCCTCTCGCTCGCATACGATGTCTAAACTATCGATTTTCTGACACAAACTCTGGGGGATCTGCCAACAGCAGCCGCAGCAGACTCAGCAACAATAGACAGTAGACAGCAGAACCAAGTGACAGGACATCCCAAACAGTTTATGACACAATTCGCTGCCAGTTGCATGGAGCCACTTAAAGCTGCCCCATTAGTTAAGGTGCTGTCGCATTTTTATGAGCAGGGGGGCAGGGCAGGGGCACATCAAAAACCGGCAAAGGCAAAAACTTTCAAGTCATAAATATGAAGCCAAGAACTTGGCAAGATAGTTTCGCAGTCAGCGATTATTAAAAATTTATTGATTGCCCCGATAATGTTGGTGTGGCGGCGTGGCCGCTGACACGAAAGCGCCAAGGGGCACAAACCAGCCAAAATGCTTTTAATCTGATTGCAGCGGCGGTCACAAAGTTGGCAGGCAGCAACAGAAAAAACACGGGAGTATGATTAAGGGGAGCATGTGAGACTAAAAGATATCCAAGATCCAGATATATAAAATATACTGCAAATATACTTTCATGAACTCAAGCTCCGATAACTTTTACAAAACTAAATTGACTTAATTTTCGATTCATTCATTCCTTGATCCTATTATAATAGCATATACAATTATCTACCCTTTCGTTATTGTAGTTGTGCCTTCTGTGCCTCTTACAAACCACAGCACAAATTCAATATACACCTCTCCAACCATTTGTAAGGGGTATCAGGCATAAGAATAAAACGGAATAAAAACGAGAAAGAAGTGCTATCTTCGGCACACCGAAGACTTAATACCCCTGCAGACCCAACCTTTTCAAAATGCTCATAGTGCTTTGCCCGTATCTAAGAAGCAGAGGGAAAATAGTTAATGCCGAGTATGGTTAAGATGTCTTGAAAAACAAAACAGGTATCCATACAACAACTTAATTTTCGACCGATCGTTCCTATGGCAGCTATATGATATAGAAGCCCGATGTGAATAAGATTTTGCATAAGTGAAGGGAGCATAGTAAAACTAATAAATGCCGAGTTTGGTCAAGATATCTTGAAAAACCAAAAAAATTCCATACAACAGTATAATTTTCGACCGATCGTTCTTATGGCAGCTATATGATATAGTTGTCCGATCTTAATAGGATTTTGCATATATATGGGGAGCGTAGTAAAACTAATAAATACCAAGTTTAGTCAAGATAACTTTATAAACAAAAATGTTTTTCATACAAGAACCTACTTTTCGACCGATCGTTCCTATGGCAGCTATATGATATAGTGGTCCGATCCAGCTGGTTTTAACATATGAGCTGCGTACAACAGAAAGAGGAAATTCTGCAAAGTTTCATAAAGATAGCTTAAAAAATGAGAGACTAGTTCGCACAGAAACAGACAGACGGACAGACGGACATGGCTATATCAACTCGGCTGTTGATACTGATCAAGAATATATATACTTTATGGGGTCGGAGATGTCTCCTTCTATGCGTTACACATTGCACGACAAAATTATAAGACCCTCTGCAAGTGTATAAATATTTATGCACTTGAATGGCAATAGACAGTTTAGAAGAGAGATGGAGAGACGGAAAAGTTTTTTAGATTATAAATCAAAACTTTCAATTTTCCCCTAGTTTTTCATTTTCTTCGTCTTCTTTTTCGAAGCTGACGGCAAAGTTCTGTCCAGACACCAAGCGAATTCTTCGTTATTCTTGTTCATGGCAAGGAAAGTTGTTGCCAAAGACTTGAAAGTAACTAAGAATAATATGTATATTGATTGACTGACAAGTTTCCCAGGCCATCGAATGCCACTGAGAGTGCAAATAGTTGTGTAGCAACAAATGTAATTAATGTTATTGTTTATGATGATATGAGCACAGCTATGAACTAATTTGAATGCAGCCATAGTAAGCCTTTGTAGCCAAATATGTGCTTGAATGCCCCGTGTGTGTGTTTGCATGAAAAAAGGGCATATTAGTTAGGTTTGAATTCCTTGAATGTAACTACATTACTTTTCTACAAGTTCATATAAGGAAAACTGCCCTAACAGAGTATCAGAGAAGCGTTCATTAATAGCCAGAGAATTGCCTTGTCTGTTTTGTTTGCAACCCAAGTTGCATGCTCCAAGGCATTGTGGCTCATTTAAACGTTGCCTGGCAAACTTAACCGCATACGCACACATAAGACGAAGACAATGATAACGTTTCATGGAATTATTTGAGCGCCTTTTGTTGGTGGTGCTTCTGGTGGTGGTGGTGCAGCTTCTGCTATGGCTGTGGCTGCGTGTTGCTGCAGAAAATGTAATCAAGAAAACATTTAAATGAATGGCAAATTCAAAATTGCATGCATATTTCATATGTGCAGCCACAAAATGCTCATGTAATTGCGCACAAGTTGCCAGAGTGTTGGAGATGCTTGCATAAATTTATGGTTGCCATACCAAAAACTTTGGCAACACAGCACCCCTCCCCTCCCCCATCCACAAGACATGGTTCAAGGCTGCTTTCGGGCATTAGCATGCCAGGCGACGTGGGCGAAATTTGCACATTGATTACTTGCCGGAAGTCATAATTAAACAACATCAAAGGACACACACGCACACACACAGTCACAGAGAAGGCGACAAGGACACCAAAAACTTTGGCCATAAGTAAAATTAACACATAATTTGTTTACCAAACACGTTTGGCACAGCCAAAAAGCTTGACCACTTTTCACCCACTAATTGAAAATTCCAAGTGCAGCCTGATAATGTGAAGAGCCAACTAATTTGGTTAGTACAAAAGACGGAAACGACAGCTGTGCCGGCAAAGCAAATATGGTGTGTGTGCGTGTGTATGTGTGTTTGCCAGACATGCATGAGAGGGCCAAAAGGAAAGTGTTGAGCGCTCAAGACCCAAGGCCAGACCATTAGCACAGCCAGGTCGTTAAAAAGTAAAAATCAATTTATGAGTAAATGTTAAGTGAAAAAGTTTTGCCATTAAAAGCATAGAGTGAGAGAGAGGGACAGAGAGAGAGAGAGAGAGGGGGGATGGGAGCAGTGCTATACTCGTCTGAAAGCGAAAACATCGTAAGCCACAACTTCCCACATCGAACCTGCAGTCGTCTGGCAATTTGAGGTGCTCAATTTGAGGTGCTGAAAAGATAAATCAATTTGCTTGCTGTGCACAGTTGGCAACAACAAAAAGGTTTAATTAACGAACAAATGTCAACTTGAGCGAGCAACACTTAAGCAGCAACTTTTGTACGCAATTAAGGCTTGAATGAATGACAGCTTGAATGGGCCACCTAAGTGGGTAACTGAACGAATAAATGAATGACCGAATGAATGAATGAATGAATCAACGTGTCTGTAGGTGTTCAAGTCCATGGACGCAGCATTAAACCCTCAGAATTGTGCTTGTGTAATTTTGCAACATTCTCTGTGAACTCTTAAATCTGGCTACAACCACACAATTGTTGCACTTGTCGGGTTGATGTTGTCGTTGTTGTTGTCGTTGGTGGCCATTTTAATTGCTTGAAGCATTCCGACAACTAAAACTGTGCAAAGGGTCGTTAAACGGCGCGGTTAAATGCATATATGCACATGGAAATTCAGATTTTATTCCAAGCGTAGCTATTTAAAAGAGCTAACTTCTGGCCGCTGTATATTCCGCCAGTCCAACTAAATGCTATGCTTTAAAAAGTGTTCTGATCTTCATCAAAATTTGGCACAAAAGTATAATTAACAAACCAGAAAGCAAGGATACCTACGATACGCCAAAGATTGAAAGTCCTTGTAGATATGTGGCATAGATGGCATTTATACGGAAGCGTTTCTTCCGACTTTTTCTTTCTAAAGGCGAAATAAATTATAGTAATGGATAGTAGTAAAAGAGTTTAGCTGATATGCTAGTAAGAAAGTGAACCGGACAATTTCCAAGTCTGCGAGATATTGGCCAATATAATCTAAGCACTCTCTTCTATGTTATATAATACACTCTACAAGGTTCTTTTATGCAATTTAACCAATCGTTTTTATGGTATATATATTATAGTATCCAGATCTAAACAAATTTCTGGTCTGTCATATAAAAATCCTATTAAAAAGCAAACCAAATCTATTTAAAGTGCCCCAAAAACTGAACTTTATATATACTTTTTTCTGTCTCTGTTGGTCAACTTGGATTCAAAGATGTCGGGTGCTTTTTCGCCCTGTGAAAATTCGGGCAAAAAGCGCAAATACTTTTCAGTTACCACTTAATGCCACAAAAGGGCAAAATTCAATGAAATTGAGTCCAACAGCAAAGTGAATAAATTGTCACTTGCCCTGCTTGAATTGTAAGTGCAAATATTAACATTCAAAACAAGCGCACACTTGTGGATTACAAACATATATATATATATAAAGCTAGATAGATTGAGATAGAATATAGATGGGGAAAAGTCGTGTTCACAGTAGAGATAGACACTTGGCTTGGTGAGGAGCTACAACAATACCCAAGTGACAATGTAAGTGACAGACAGGACTGTGCAGCTGTTGACAGACGTCTCTGCTGGAAGGCATTTTCTTAGTGCGACACTCAGAAATCAAAAGTAGAATCCGAAAGCAATGGCAAACAATGAATGTCGCCAGGGTCACCGCAGGATATCAAATAATATTTGAGCTAAGTTTTCGCTTGCACACGCATACACATACATTCCACACTTACAAGGCTCACACGTATTTCGGTTAAGTTTAAAATCTGGTTATCTCGAACTGCATACCGATGAGCATTTGCATGGCATTGTCAGAGGGACGGACAGCGAGATGAGCGAAGGGCGTGCCTGAAATGGATGTGTTGACATAGCCTTATGCCAGGGCACGGGGCTTTCAAGTAGGGCTGGGGGCTTAATCAAATTACAAGTTGATAAACAGTTGAAGCTCTGCCAACATGCAGGTCAGTGTAAATAGCAAATGCATGTGAGCTGTTTACAGACTGCAAATTCCGAATGTCTGCCAACTGAAACAGCATCGCATATAATGGAGCATATGTTAATCAGGTTTCTGTTTCTACTACTATGTCAAAATGTAATCTAGTTTTGCTTCAGCTACATATTAGGTACCAAATACCGTAGCTTAGCTTAAACTCACTTTGGCATGCTTTTCTCAGGCATCTTCAACTCATTAGACCTCTTAAATGACAACAACTTAGTGTGTTGTGTGGGCAGCCACGACTCTTAGCTGGCACATTATGGTTTTTTGGCATGGCAACATGTGTGCTCTTAATGAGCCATTCAACTAAATGCTGCGTCCCGTGGCATTATTAATAATTAATGCGTGTTGAAAGTTATAATGTGGCAACCTTTTAACGCATTTATATTTAGTACGGGTTAAGCTGTTTGCATATTATTTAAAATTGTGATAAAGTTCTCTACATCAACTAAGTTGAATTTAAGAGAAATAAATTTTTTATAAAAGGATGATAGCATTTTTATATAGAATAAAATCTTATGATTTAAAGCTGCACTCTTTTGACTTCGAAATTGGCACGCCACTTTTTTTAACTCTTTCAATAGACAGCTATGTTTAACATACATTTTACTTCACGTAATTCATATTTTAGTGTATCAATAATTAGTACGCAATGCCGATAGCTAATAAATATTGCAATAAAATTTACAAATATCCAACTTAAAATTTCATTTGGGTCTGATTTATTGATTGAAATGCCGAGCTTTAGGCCAGTTCGAATACAAATATGTAAATGCAAGAGTATTCACATTATATACACCCAATTTTATAGTTTTCACACGCATAAAGGGTGCTACAGTGTCAGTTATCAGTTGCTGACACGTTTGAGCTCCGCTTAATTCAAAACTGTCAACTATTATGTCTGGCCCATAACTCGCTTTAAATCAGAGCCCCGAAAATCAAAGGCCACATAGGCAAAATTGCACGAGCTAATTAGCCAAATGGGTGCTCATTGGCAGCTGTGTCTCAAACCGATTAAATTTGTCATGCAAATTAATTAAATTAACCCATGAATGTGTGTCTGGCAAACATTTCAGATACTACGAAACACGTTACAGGCCGGCGCCCAAGGAAAATGGTTTCTGGCCAAAAGTGCTGGCAAATCACAATTGCATAGACTTTTCGGGATTATATTTTATAGAGCAATCAATTCATGTGATTGCGAGAATTTAATTTCAATTTGGCAAAACGATTTACATATACATATATTTGCTGTTCATTTGTACTTTTTTCTTATTTCATCTTTAAGCTAGAAATATTTACATAAATTGTTGTGCAAAATTAAATGAATTATTTATTTAGCAGGTGCCGCTACAGTGTGTGCATTCCAATTAACACCGAACGACGACGGCGGCGGCGGCGCTCAGTGGCATAAATTCCAATCGGGAAATGTATTTATGTCAACTGTAAGCCGATTAATGACGGCCAAAAACGGAAATCGTTACCAGCCACGGGCGAAAGCGGCCTATTAAAATCAATTAAAATTGCAATGCTATTGCAAAGTGGGTAGTCAAATTTAATGTATTAATTCGTTCGGGCTATAAATTTTATAAATTTATACATGCGTATATTTATATGCTTTCATATAACTACTTTTACGCACATTTAACTTAAAATTATAATTTAACAAAATATCTGTTACATGAATTTTGCGACGGGGTCATTAAAATCCGAAACCCAGTTGGCCGTAAAATGCAACTTAAAATTGTCATTGCGTGAGAGAGTCATTAAACTGCACGGAAATTTCACAAAATATTTAATTGAACCGTGTCCGTGTCCGGCGGGAATGTTGAGCGGGAGAGACGGGGTTCGGTTTCAGTTTACCAACTTGTTGGAAATGGTATATTAATCCGGAGCGTGGTAAATAAAAATTCAACAAATGGCATTTGATTAAAATTCAATGCACAAAAATACATATTTAATTAAAAAATATATATGCATATTTTTTATTCATATGTGTATTGAATATTTACATGCGACACATGCAGCAAAAAGTGCATCAAGTGTGTTCGCAATGGCTTACAAGTGTTGTTATGATTATTGTTGATGTTGTTGTTGCTGTTATTATTATTGATATGTTGTTTACATAGTTGTTCAGATTTTAATTGACTTTACAAACAAACCAAATGGAAAAGCGCCGTTTCAAAATATATTTTATGAATTGCTTGGCAAATATGGTAAGCCTTATAAAGTCATATGACTTGCATTAAAGACTATTTGGGGAGTGTTAAGAAAAGCTTTATAGTCAAAGCACGTCTCATGTTAGGTATAAATAGAGTAGTATTATAAGGACAAACTGCTTTAAATAAATAAAAAGTATTTTTTAAACGGCTAGAATGGTAAACAGCGTGTAAGTTTGCTCACAGGCTCTAAGTAACAACTAAATACCATGAAGCTTAAATAAAATATGTTAATTAAACATTAATATTCACACCATTTTTCGCCCAACCGCCCCACAAGTCCACCGACAGCTAACTGACCTTTTTAGCAAACTGAGCAGCAATAAAAGTTTAAATAGAAATGCCAACAAGCCACAACAGCACTCATCATGGTTCAACGCGGCCAAACCAGGTGGGGGTGTCCGGTTTTCGGGTTACAGGCGGTCTGAAAGGTATGCGAATCCTGTGAATGCTAAACGTCCAAATGCCAGGAGGGGGGGGGGGGCGTGTGTGTCATGTGCGGCATGTGCTTGGACATATGAGCGCCATTTCCGGCTAACCTCAATTGTGGCCCATAAGCGAACAAGCCAACAGACATAGGGAAGCGTATATAGATATATATATATACTTAATTTAGATGCATAAAAGCGAACGGGCTCATGTTATTTTGAACTGTCAATTAGTGCATTATAAAAGAGACAGTATAAATTAGAGTTTGGATATGTCTAGGCTTAAATATAGCAAACAAACCTATAATAACTCTTTTATCTCTGCAACTACTTTAATAAAACGTTGGATTCCTCTAGCTTAAGCAAATATTAAGTATACGTCAGTGTTTTTTATCAGATAAATTAGCTTAGAATAACATCTACAACTACCGGAAAAATAGAGAAAAAGGAAATTCCTTATCACACAATTCCACACTTAATAATTTTAATACTCTTATTTTGAATAGCTCACTTAAAAATAAAAAACCACCCAAAGAAAAGCATTTATTTACACAACTTGAACCCTTTATCGCCTAGTAGCAGCCCGACCTCCTCCAGTCAACACTTTTAGTCATATTTTTGCTCTTCATGCTCAAACGCGCCGCTAAAGAGTCGAAGTAATAATACTCAAATAAAACATTTACAGGCGCAGACGGCGAAAAACTGCAAATGACATACCCTGTTGTGATGCAGAGATGGGTTGACGGGGTGGTGCAGTGCTGCGGTGGGGATGTTGTTGTTGTTGCTGTGTCCACAAAACAGCGTCGAGTTGAGTGAGTCAAGTGGAAAGTAAAGTGGATGGGACGAGCAGGGGTTTGAGGCTGTTGGTAGTCGCAGCCAAGTGCACTTCATTTCGTTTCCCCTCATAAATTCAAACCGAAAAATTCGCTAACGGCTGCACAGCAGGGGCAGAGCATGAAGTGCACTTGGAAACAAGCTGCCTACAGTGGCACAGCACACAGCACACACACGCACACTCACAAACACACACACACACAGCGACACTCTGTGGATTAGTTGTAGTTACTACGGTTAAAACTGTCTATGGGTCTTGGGTATTTCGAGCAGGTGGCTGTGTGTCTGGTAGGAAATTTAGTTGCCTCAACAAAGCCGCAAATGCGACAAAAGCAGAATGCAATTCGCACTTGAAACTGAAAAGCAACAGCAACAAAAACAGCAAAAATAGAAAAAACAACAACAATAGAGCGCATTGTGGTTAAAACAAAAACTTTGCCAGCAACTTCAGCGCCACGCGGCAGCTGCTGTCTTTTTTTTCAAGAGGTTTTCCCAATTTGCTGCAGAAAATGAAAATTTAAATTTTTAAGCAACGCAAACGTCGACGAACGAAGGCTGCCAAAAGTTGCTCCGCAGTTTTTTTTTTTTGTATTTTTTGCTGTGCTGCAGCTGAAAAATTTCACACATTTCCCACAGCGCATTGCCGTGTGCTTTTCCAAATGCTCCATTTGGCTGCCATTTGCTTCGTTTTTTTTTTTGTGCATCTTTTCATCAAGCAAGTCTCGACTCGCTGCCATTTCGCAATTTTGTCAACGCGCATACAACATTTTTTTTCTATAGCAATTCCTGTTGAGGCTTGCCACACGCGCTGATGTATGGCATGGGCGAGGTGCTAGTTACACTGTTTTCCAGTTTTCGCACTCGTTTCAATTTAATACATATAATGAAAGACAGGAATGCGTTCTCGTTTTGTTTTGACTGGCCATAGGAGCCGGGGCAATCATCAACACCGGCCAAAGAATGCACATCCCAGCACACGCACAGGCACACACACACACAGCGGCAGCTCCCTGCTGGGTTGCATGCAACAAATGCCTCAAGTGCATAACGGCTGCCAGGCATGGCGTCCATTGGGGTCTGTCAGCCTGGCATAAATCACTGCATTTGCTTGTTGGCCCACCCAACACTGGTCCGGCTGCGTGTGCTGCTCCTGCTGTGCGGTCTGCCCTCCACCCTATGGCTAATCTGTGGCTGTAGCTGCCAGCCCTTAGCCCTCAGCCCGCCCCCCTCCATTTGTCCATCTGGCTTGGCTGGCAAATGCAGCTTTCTACGCTTTTGTTTGCCTTTGCATGCACTCTATACTTTCACTGCTCTACGCCCCGTTCGGCACGCTTTATGTTTGCCTCACACTTGGCTCAATTAAAAAATAGCTTTCGTTTCGTAGGCCAGCTGGCTTGGTAGGCAACTGTTTCCTTTGGCAATTAATTTGTTCTCGTTCAAAGGTATTTTTAATTGCCTTTCTACACGAAATGCAGCAATTTTGCTTGTGTATTGTGTTGATTTTCACACCTATATAAATATGCAAAGTTTTCCTAGCCCCCTTTCTTATTTTTGGGTCAGTCTTGTTCAGCAGACAAAAAGATTGCAAAATCAATGCAGGCCATGTTGATAGCCTTTGTTTCTAGATAATATTAATGGTAACTGATTTACATAGTGCTGCACAATTACGTCCAAATGCAGCTAGGCTTATTCTATGGAAAAGTTGTACAGCTCCACTCCGCTTACTTTTGCTTTCGCCATCAGCTGAAAAGCAACTGAGCCCAATGACAGTATTTCTACTTCACTTTCGCTGTTTACTTTCGCACTCGAAATTCTAAAACTTCGTGAATTTCCACGAACAAAAGTTTGGAGTCGGCATTCGA
This sequence comes from Drosophila montana, assembly GCF_035044405.1. Lineage (NCBI taxonomy): Eukaryota > Metazoa > Arthropoda > Insecta > Diptera > Drosophilidae > Drosophila > Drosophila montana. The sequence goes on along the minus strand of NW_026998113.1, from coordinate 334,531 downwards.
AAACGAGCAAAAAAGAACTCGCTCAGTGGCAAGACAATGCGCAGGCGCAGGAAAATTCTTTTAAAAACCGCTTAAGGTAAGGTTCGGCTTCTTATTGAGAGTTTCAAGCAATTTGTATAAGAGTTGTAAGACTTGAATAAAGTTGCGGCAATGTTTGTTAAATAAAAAATAAAAGATATGTTTATAAGGTGAAAGATGCCCGCATTACTTTGCGCCACATTCAAAAACAAAAATTAAATAAATAAATTGTCACAACAAAATCGTAACTCAATTATTTATGCCTTTTTTCTCCAGTTGCCATTACAGATATGTACAAATATTTACTTTGGAATTTAGAAAACAATATTTCAGCATAAAATATATTTTACAAAATCCAAAAATCGCCACAAGCTAATATTTTATGGGCAGACAAAAATGTTGCAATACCAAAAATAAATCAAATGCGAACATTTTTATAAAAACAGGCAGCACAATGTGATTTTTGCCAAAACTTGTGGCTCTTAAAATTGACACAAAAAATGAGTGGAAATTGTAAAACGGCTTAGTAAAAATGCAAATTCAGCATAACAAACGAGAGCAAACAGAGATTCATTGGATTTTAATTAACAGATGTGGCCAAAGCATGAGTAAGAAAAAACAAAGATAAAGAACTATGTAATGCAGGCGAAGGCACAGTCTGGACATTATGCAGCCCGTTTGCTTTTGAGTGGGATTCTGTATTGAATGTTGCTTTGATTTTGTTATACCTTTTGCTTCATTTCGTATTTTGGTGTAATTTTTTTATGCTCGCAGCGTACACAGCTTGATTTGTGGCGCTTTGTCTTAGCGTAGATATCCCAAACGCCCCCCAGCCGGAAGCGTGAAGGTTGCCACATGTATCAACCGCTCACGTAAGCCGTGCGAAACATATAAACCAAGCCAGGGCTAGGCGATTCTCGTCAGCGCAACACGCACACGGACGAGGTCAATTTCATGCAGCACACAGCACAACAACAACAACAGCAGCAGCAGCAACAACAACAATGACAACTTCTGCTGCTTGGGTGCATGTAGGACACGTACGCCTTTGCTCGCTCGCTGCTTTTCTTTTGATGCGGCACGACAGGTGCTCAGCTGTAACTAAACGTCCGTTCCAGCTTTACCACCTGGCCACCGCTCAAGTCTAGTCTAGTTGTGTCTGTGTGTGTGTGTGTGTGTCACATATATGCCAGGTCTTGCACACATCAGGGACATGGCAGGCAGCTGTTAGACGGTCACGTCTACCCGGCTCGTAATTGATAGTTCAATCTGTTGCAGATCAAACGCTTGACAGCAGCCAACAGATCAAGCTGAAAAATTGCCTTCATGGGGCTATCAGGATTGGTCATTATACTTATTAGTTATGACACTTTTAACTGTATTTTGTTATTAACAAAGGTCACCTTCGATATATTTAGTCAAGTTCTTATTCGAATTATTGGAAAACAAATTCTTTATGCCGTGAATAATCTATTTGGGAAACACCTAACAAAATACCAAGTGAATTGCAGTTTTTGGAGAAAATCTATTTAATTTTCTGTTATTTTCTTTTCTTAAAAAAAATGTCAATAATTTTCCCACACAGTTTCTGCACGTTCGCTGTGGCAGCGTCTTGCAACGTTCTTTACAAAACAGAAGCTACTTTTGCAGGGCGAAAATAAATCGGTAAATAGATTTACGCTTTTAAGTTATTTGTCGTTCAAATGCTGTTGCACTTTTCTATTTCTTTTGCTTTGAAAAATAATAACCGAAAGTCTTTTTATTGGTAGCCGAGTTTGCTGCCAATTTTGTTTACTGCTCATGTTTTGTCGCTTTATTTTAATGGCTGGCGCGTTGAAATCCCGGCTTCATTTATGTTTATGCTCGCATTTTTTATTTGTGTAATTCAAGCGTCGAGTGGCTCTCATAAATTCTGAATGTTGAGAGGTCACGTTGTCTCATTAAAACAACAACAGCAATAAGTGTAATAACAACAGCAATAAGCAGCACACACACACGTGTCAAACTCACAGAACTTGGAATAAAATCGTTTACCTTTAAGAGGAACAATGACAAGTTGTGTATTTTATAAAATCTTTAAGCAGAAGAAGCCCTGTATTCAAATGTAGATCAAAACCGGTAAACTGTTCCATTTGCAAAAGAGTATCTGCGCTTAAATATGTAAATAATATTGTAATTTTAAGTTTTACCACTTGCAAGTGAGAAACAAATATCTTTATCAACGCAATTTTTTTAGATTGTGACTAAGCAAAGGAAACACTCAACAACTTTCTATAGATATGAGAACTGACAACGCGTGTCAATATTATTTCCCTATTATTATCTACCATTAACTAGAGCGTTCTGGGAACAGATTAAAATGCACCAAATGCCATTGCTTATGTATATGTTTCTATTGATAAGAAGTAAATCATCTTTCATTGATTTATTCGAGCCGTATTATCAATTAAAATAATAATTAAAATACACTTTAAAATAATAATATCTTATCAATTTATTATCAACTTTATCTCCTAGGAAGTTTATATAGTAAATGGCTTTGACCAAGTAGGTTTAGTCTCGAACCGATCGTTAAACAGTGAATATTTAAGAAAACAACTATAAGGAAAAGAAAAAATAGTCTGCTAATAATTGGCGAAATATATGAGAAATTAAAGAGTGTTCAAACAACAAAAGAAAAATAAATTATAATGAAAGGTAAATTCTTCAAAGAAATTAATTTTGTCTACTGTGAATTCACAATGACGATTTATATTAAAGTGCTTATCGCAATTCTCAATATACTTGCGTCTTTTTCCAGCCCATGCTTGGGACTGGCTGCCAGTGCTGTTCGTATTGGTAGCCGCGTGTTTGGCCCTGCGCGGCGAGCCAAGGCACGAAACTTGCAACAATGAGAAGAGATATGAGAACCAGGTCATGTGCGCGGGCGTACAGTTTGGCTATCGGGCGCCCTATCCAGATAATTGCAGCTTGTATTTAGTTTGTGATTGCGAATATCCCACCGTGCTGCCATGCCCCGGCCAACTGTGGTGGAACAATGAGACGCAAAACTGTGACTGGCCACAAAACACTAAATGCCTTTACTATACCATCGATACAACACCCAAGACAACAAAAGCAACCACAGCTGCCACAACACCAAGCAGCACCGTTTACACTCCGCCAACGACAACACCCATGTCAAGCACAACAGAGGAAAATTGGCCATCAAGCAGCTATGATCCGCCACCGCCACCACCGGGCATTCCTTATACATTTTGTAGGAATTTAACTGACGGTTCGGTGCATCGATATCCGTACGATTGCAATGCCTATATTAACTGTACCCACGGCTATCCAGTCTTAAACTATTGTGAGCCCGATAAAGTCTTCAATCAGGTGCTGCTCATTTGCGATACGCCCGAAACTGCCGAATGTGAGCCACTGCCATTGCCGTCAACAACAACCGAGCACCCAACAGAAACAACAACTGCAGAGCCAACAACAACGACTGAAGATGGTGAGTGTGGTGCTCCGCCGTATGGCATTGAAGCGGATTACTGCGTACCATTGGGCGATGGCTTCTACGAATACCCCTACGATTGCAGCGCCTACATCAGCTGTCGTCATGGCTGCACGGATAAGGACTACTGCATACCTGATAAACTCTTTAATCCAATTTTGCATATATGCGACACGCCCGATTCGGTGCACTGCAATCCTAAGCCGTATCCAACAACAACTGTAGCCACAACGCCTGGATCCACAGAAGATACGAGCAGTTCGACCAATGCAGGAAAAAGCACAACGCCCGTTAGCAGCAGCTCCACCACCACAGTGGCAACGACAACAACACCAGCCTTGCCAGCGGATGTGGATCCCGATCTCTGTAAGGGTTTGCCCGATTACACACGCTTCCCCTATGCAGCCGATTGCTCTCAGTTCCTGCAGTGCAGCAATAATCAAGTGGTAGTGGGTCAGTGCGCCGAGCCGCTGCTCTTCAATCCCGATTTTCTGATTTGTGATAGCGCGGATGATGTTATTTGCTATGGTGATCGCACGACAACCACAAGCACAACCAGCACCACAGAAGCGCCCACAACGACAACAAGCAGTACAACGGTGACGACCACGCCCACCACAACACCCGGACCAGCCGAGCTATGTGCAAATGAACCCTTTTACGCTACATTCCCGTATGTGCAGGATTGCACATCGTACATTCTTTGCCTGGGCGATGGCGAATTCTATATTGCAAAGTGCATTAGTAATACATACTATGATCCAAAAACTGGCGATTGTGGACCAAATGTGTCGCCGACAGCTTGCAGGGAGCAGGATACAACTACAACAAGAACCACGACGGAAAAAACAACAACGGAACCTGTCACCAGCATTTCGACACCCACCACAAGCGTGGGAACAACAACAAGCCCAACTCCTGTGCAACCCGGCGGCATATGCGGCAACAGGGATGAGGGCGAACTGATTGCCTATCCAAATGACTGCAGCAAGTACATTGTCTGTGTGACGCCAATTCCGGTTGCCTTCTACTGCAGGCCCGGCTCCTACTTCAGCGCCAAGCAGCAGCAGTGTGTGAGCTGGGAGGACAGCGATTGCGACAAGGACACGGCCACGACACCTGGTTACACAGGGCCGCCATTGGAGCCGACAATGTGCACGAACAGCAGTCGGGATACGTTCCCCTATCCCGAGAACTGTCAGTGGTTCATACGCTGTGTGAACGATTACATCTACATGATGGATGTGTGCAACTGTAGCGAATACTACGATCCGATAAGCGGCAAATGCGGTGCGGACGTGCCATCCGATGCCTGTCGCTGGGACTATACTTCAACAACAACCGAGGCAACGCCGACACCTACAACGACAGAGCCAACACATGTGACGCGGCCACCACCGCAAAAGGGTCCCTGCGATGATGCGGCTGATGGTGAACTGGTGCCATATCCCAACGACTGCTCCAAGTACATCAAATGCGATCACCCAATAGCCGCGGCATATGATTGCGATGATGGCGATGAGTTTAGCCCCGTGTTGCGTGAATGTATGGAGGCTTCGCTCGCCAATTGCACAGTTGGCACAACGCCAGATCAAACGGACTCAACAACACTCCCAACTACACCCATCTGGCCAGGTTCAACAACGGGCAGTATCACGACAAGCTCTCCAGTCTCAACTACATCTCCTGAGACTTCTACAACTTCCAAGACTTCTACAACACCTGAGACTAGTGAGCCCAACAGCAGCACAACTCTTGATACAACAACAACCCAAAAGACTACAACGCCAGCACCCTCCGGTGGCATTTGCAGCGGAAAGCCCGATGGAACTCTAGTGCCATATCCAAACAATTGCGGCAAGTATATTGTTTGCCAAGAGCCTATACCCATTGGCTATGATTGCCCCGAGAATTTGGAGTTTAGTCCCACAGAATTGGAGTGTATGGATCCGGAATTGGCCAATTGTGAACCCAAGCCAACTACGGCGGCAACAACAACGGATGCATCAACAACACCTTCCTCTACAACCACAGAAACAACGCCCACAACAACAGAATCGACAACAACCCCTTCCCTAACCCCTCCAATAACTCCTACGACTACGCCAGAGACCACAGCCTCGACAACATCCGAAACTACCGTAACGGATTCTACGAGCACAACACCCGAAAAATCAACCATAACAACATTAACAACAGAACCGACAACGACCCCTTCATGCAACACATCACCTAACACGACTCCAATAACTCCTACCACTACTCCAGAGACCACAGCCTCGACGACACCCGAAACTACCGTAACGGATTCTACGAGCACAACACCCGAAACATCAACCATAACAACTTTAACAACAGAATCGACAACGACCCCTGCATGCGACACATCACCCAACACGACTCCAATAACTCCTACGACTACGCCAGAGACCACAGCCTCGACAACAGCCGAAACTACCGTAACGGATTCTACGAGCACAACACCCGAAAAATCAACCATAACAACTTTAACAACAGAACCGACAACGACCCCTTCATGCGACACGTCACCTAACACGACTCCAATTACTCCTACGACTTCGCCAGAGACCACAGCCTCGACAACATCCGAGAATACCTCGACAACAGAGGTGCCAACACCAAAAACTACAACTCCAGCAACCCCAACGATTCATCCAGATACACCCAACATATGCTGTGGTCATCCTCTAGGTACAATTTTGCCCTATCCTAACGATTGTAATCGGTATGTTGTCTGTGACTATCCGATTCCCTACGCTGTCGTCTGTGAAGAGGGCACAGTGTTCGATGTAGAGTATCTGCAATGCACAACCAACGGCAAAGGATCTTGCATTTAAAAAATAGAGCATTAGAAACCACTAATTCAATGCTAAAATCAAGAAGTTCCTTTAAAAATTGTATGTATATATAAAAGTATCAATAAAAATAAGCAAAGCACATGAATATCTAACAAGGTGTGACTCTTTCCCACTTTCGGAATCAATTGTCTAAATGCACAAATGCAAATGCTTTAACAGCAACTTTTAGGGCCTCTAAGAGCTACTCGAAGTGGTATCAATTACACGTAAACCCTTTTTAAAAGCATTGCCATTACAAATCCCACACAAGTAAAAAGATAATTTGCCACTTAATATCGAATCCCAACGGCAAGTGTCGCCAAGAAACAGGCGCGCGACAAACAGGAAGCCCCACAACACGAACGAGCACAAGCCAGGACATTTTTAGCAACAGGCTAACAACAAAATTGTATTCGTATTGGATAATATCAGTTACAAGTTTCAGCAATTTATCGTTGCTTGATTTTGCCAGTCGTCCTCACTCAACCCATACCGCTCGCTTGTCGTTCCCCAGTCCACATCCTTACCTAATCAGATTTCAAGTTTGGTCACATGTAGCACAATTGGCTAAGGAATTATATTTGGAGTGGGCAAATACATTGTACTTTGTTGCTGTTCGGTCTGTGTGTGTGTGTGCGTCCAAAAAGAGAAAAAAAATAGAAACACGACTAGAAATGTTGTGTGACAACAACAGGGAGACAAATAAACACATTTGGAGCAAATTGTTTGGCAATAATGTTAACCTAATGCGTTCCATTTGTCGCAATTCAAACGATAGACACGCATTGCGATTCAAGTGATTTGTTAGTTCCCCAAAGGGGAGAGAAGAAATCGTGGCCCTATCGAAATGAGCTTGTACTATAAACCTGATATCACACATATAAATTCGTAATCCACTGAAAATCATTTACCAATTTGGCAGCACTTGGCTCTGCACTTGGCTCTCTTCCAGATCATTTACATAGTCCAGTCGGTGTTTCAGAGAGCATCCTTCATAGTTCGCAGTAAAAAAACAATTTAGTCGAACATTTATTTTGCTTGATTTGAAACAGAGCCAAGTTTAAAGTACTGCCAAAGCTGTTGCCTGAAATTGGGCGAGGAGCCAAACTCGTAAAGCACGTCCATAAATGTCACACTTGGCGTATGCTTAATATGAACATAAACAAGCTAAAAGAGTTTCCTCCAAAAAGTTTAAATACCCTTGCAGAGAGAAAGTCTAAATCAATAGAATATAGCTCCCATTAGTACAATATAGATACGCACTAAACTTATATGAATGATATGCTTTTGAGGTTCGAAAATAAGTCACACAAATTTCGTGACAATTTCCAATACCGTCTAAAAACACAAATTAATTATAAGCTACTATTTCATAACTTTATATTATTGCTAACGAAATGTATCCATGTCTATTGCATCAGAAATTCATTTTGTCAGTTTGACAGTCTTGCAAAACTCTCGCATATGTCAGAATCTAAAAGTTTAGTCAGCGTACAATAAGCGAATTGAAATGATATGCTGGTATTTTATGAATGCTAAACTACCCCACAGCCAGTTCGGAGAGGTTTACTATAAAACTTTTGCTGTGCATATTAATGTGCAATTCCATTCGTTTATGTAAAATATATTTTATGCTACCCGCGAGAATTCGCCGTGTTTCGCAACAGATAGACAGAATCAGAGCAACACACATATAACACACACAGACACACGCAACACGCACACACATGAATAGTTAAGCTTTAACCCCTTTTGCAGATAAAATATTGAATGTATGAGTTGGTTTATAAAAATGCATGACTAAAATTCGCAGTTTGCAATAATATTTGCATTTAAGCAAATTCCATAAAAATATTTAGAAATAACGGCAACAAAAATGTAAACAAATCAAAAGCAAGGGGCTTATGAATTTATTATAATTGAATCATATGGACTGTTAGGAATTGCATTTCCAAATTGTATATCGATCGATGGCATAGCAAAACTCAAAGTTCCAATTGGATTTCTCTATGTTTTTGCTTTAGCTCGTATTTATTTGATTCTTTAACAGATTTCGTTGTGTGGGTGTGATTTGAATTTCCTTAGTTTGATAAATTTGATTTGATTTCATTTTAGAGTGCAAGTTGAATTGCGAAATTTAAGAATTGCGAAATTTACTTTGCACATTTCCTTTACTCTTCTTCACCTGTTGGCTCCTCCTCCTCCACACCACCCTGGTAATCCTCATCGCCATCTTCTAAATCTAACTCTTCAGGCAGATTATCATACTCGGGATTATCATACTCGGGCACTCCGCGCCACACACCGTTCCAGCCATTATTCCAGCCATCATTCCAGCCAGGATTCACACCCTGGTGCCTATGTGGATCAGCATTCGCATTCGCAATGGAGTTTGAAATGCCCGAAACGATCACCGAATTGTTTCCAAATCGGACCGTCGAATTTGTCTGCTGTGCCAGCTGATGGGCCAACTGGGACAGAGCAGTAGTCAGTGCCGCCATGTTACCGGGATAAAAGTTGGGACCGAACTGTGGCGCCGCCAGGGTGTAGGCGAATATGCTGCCCAAGAGCAGGGTTACAACTGACACGATATGCATGGCTAGTCACTGGTGCTGCTTCAACAGGTCGCAATTAACTGTGCTTACCGTCAGCCCCATCTGAGTTTTTATACCAAAAGATACACAAGATCTCACAGCAACCCATGCCACACTCTGATAAAGCAATTGTACAAATTGTAACTAGGTTAAAGAATCTTTCTAAATTAAAACAAAAAACGTTTCGAAATCTTCAAATATTTAACGATCGACTTGGGCTCAAGTCGAGTCGCATCAAGGTGACAGCTGCTCTTAAACAAACACTGTATTTTGGGCCTATCGAATAAGCCCTAATTTACCTTAAATTACATCACACCTCTTACAAATTTCTCAAGCTTAATTTAAATGTTTGCGTAGCAAACATGTGTGAATGGTTGAGTCGTTATTGTGGATATTATTTGTTTATATTGATTTGCGGTGCAGCGCACAAACTATACAAAATTTAAAACAACTTCTATAGTCTGAGGCATACGAGTAATTCATTTGGAGGATCTCTGACGAGCTATGAAACCAGAAAATGTAAATAAAATGTTTAAATTTAACTATTGTTGTATTCTTAATATACAATCTCAAATTTTGCCAAGCGTATTTGTATCGAAAATTGATGAAGGATTTGATCCGGCGATCTGCCGCTTGTTAGTCCGACCCTCAAATACCTAACCTACACATTCTCATTATGCAACGTTCGCGAAGAACAATTGCGTTGTTTGAAAACTTTCCACGCAAAACGAAGCTTCAGTAAAAATTTCAGGTTCTTAGAGTTTACTTTAGTAACCAACTATTTATATATATATTAAGATGAAGCACAAACGGTATAGTATCTATTATGTTCCAGCTCCGCAACCTCACAAAGAAAACTGAAGTCCCTAGGTAGCATCTTTTCTGATAGAATCACAGGAATATCTACAGCTAGTTCATCTCGGATCGCTATTTTCATAGCAGTATGCGAATGGAACCAATAGTCAGCAGAAGGAAAATATATAAGTATTTTAAATAGGCATCATAACTGGGACCTTAGGGGCCAAGGTGTTTTAAAAGGCTTTAAACCCGACTTATAACCCACAAAGAACAATATAAGTAGCAGCTAATAAAAGAAGTATTATTTGCTAGGTACATAAATAGTTGGATATAGTTTGTGAGCTCTAACTCTCTAAAGAGTTTATGCTTCCGAGCAGTATATTCATGATAAGTTGTTTTTCTGAACATAACCCTTAATAAACAAAGTTCGAAACATCCAAAACTTTGATTGTAAATTTAGTCGCAAGCTATAGAAAAATAACATTTGCTCAGTTGAGCACAAATCCATCCACTTATCATCAACAGCAAAGTGTATAAAACTGGAGCGATTACAAGCGGTAATAACACGATCTGGTCATATAAAAAAACGCTCACAAATTTAATGTCGCTAAGCGAAACGCTTAGGTTTTTATGTTTGGGGATACACAGTCACAACTTCAGCTCAACCATATAACAAGTCGGGCAACAATATTCATAAAGGCGCGCATCATCATTATTAGTATGTCGGGGGCAAGGGGCACGGGCACGGGCACGGGCACGGGCAAGGGCAGGGGTTTGAGTGTGTGGGGTGTCGTGTAAACAAGTCAACAACAAATTATGAGTCACGCAACAAAATTTGATGTACTGTGCACGTTGATTGAAGATTGTTGGGCCCGAGTTGAACGTTGCGTATACGCAATGTGTGCAACAGCAAAAAAAAAAAAGGGAAAGAGAAAAAGTTGTATCTTAATTAAATAGCGCGTTGAATATACCGAAACGACATTTTTAATTAAATGAGAGATGCAAATGTGAATTTGCCGCTGGTGGTTTTTTTCTCCAGGTTTTTCCCGTTTTTCCTGCTTACCTGTGGCCGCACACATTTTCGCATTTACAATTTCTTTGTAATTTGACTTTTTGCCCTGCTCAAGCGGCCGAATGGAAAGTGGCAAAAGCGAAAGTTGATATAAAATTAATTAACCGCAGCCAAATGTACTCGTGCATGTTGCATGTGATGAGATTTCTATTAATTTGAGAGCTCTTTTCAATTGGAGGCGAATCATTCAACAGAAATGTTTGCGCACGCTTTTGGGTTGATTTAATTAAACTTTTTGCGCCTTTCATTGATTTGTCGCCTAGCCTGAGAAATCGACAATTCCTTTCATTCATTATGTGCCCCGAAAATTGCGATTCAAAACTCATAGCGAGAGAAACTTCACGAATTGCAAATTTGTTGTTTTACAAACAGCCCGCAATTGCCTAGTCGCTGTTTTCATAACCCAAACTTTAACTTGCAACTTCTGGCTTGAGGGGAAAGTTTTTACCATGACTTACTCACACACACACACACACACACATACACAGGCGCGACTCGTGTGACTCATGACTTGTGTGTTTATTTAATATCTATGCTCGTAAAATAAATTAAACATTCATATTCCGTTTATTTACTTAGGCAAATTGAGTTTCCACAGTTGACATGCTGAATACGCAAAAAAGCTCCACACTTTTGAGGAGGCGGAGAGCGGAAAGAAGACAGCCCCAAACAGGCAGTCAAATGCGCGAGGACTTCAAGTTATCACAGAGTCATCTGATAGATGGCAACCAGAGGGGTTTGGCAGGCGTTGTAAACAGGAAACGAATGTCTGTTGCATGCGCAAGTGACAAATGTCATGAAATATTCAATTGGCCGACATCAGCATAGCCTGCTCTGGCACGAGAAGCTACAGCTTTGAATATTTTTAGGCAACCACTTCAAAGCGGAAGAGTTTTATAAATTTCAAGAAATATATGTATATTTGTGTATGTATGCACTAAAGTAGAGTTACCATAAATCAATTTGACAGATTGATACACTTCAATTAGTTGAATTGAGGTATTATACAAGTTTTTGAATATATAATGAGTATATATTGATAGTTTTCTTGATAGAAACTCGCTTTTATGAGTTCTTGATCTTTCTAGAAGAAGGAATTCGGATATAGGAGTGTTTACTGCTCTCGATTATAATAGAGGAAATTAAGCAGTGTTGCCCGGGTCAAATAAATATTCGTGTAAATGCAAGTTGAATAGAAAAGATTTCTATTACTCGCTCTAGATAAAAGGCCGTTCATACAGTCAATTGCACAAGCAAAACACTTGTTTTGACTTATTAAAAAACACAATTTCTAATTTAAAATATAGAAAAAAGTTGTATCTTAAAGAAGCCCAAAGCATACAAATTGTACAGTTTATGAATAAATATATCAGTTCCAATTAATAACAACATGAACTCAAACATTTTTGTCATTGTTCAATTGATCGTCCCCTTAAGGTAAACAATTACACACTCTTAAGCACACACACACACAGGCACACACGATTGGCCATAAGCCCTTAACAGGTCATAATTGGCAATCGAGTATAAAATATCGTGTCATATGTGTAACTGGGGGTCAGCAACAACAGCAACAAAGGAACACAACAACGTTCATAAATCAAACACGCAAAGCCCCCAAAAACAATGTGTTTTGTGGGGCACACACTCATAAATACATGTGTCTAGTGTGTGTGTGTGTGTGTGTGTTTAAGGAAACGCTTCGTTTTCATTGTGTAAATATTTAAGCACACAATAAAATGGAAACAATGGGTGGTATGCCAACCACATACACACACCTAAACATCGCTCTGCACCGGGCCACAACCAAAAAAAACCACACACACAACAAAAGCATAGCAGGTGTCAAATGTTGCGGCCAAAGAAAAGGCAAAGTCGGTGTCGGTTCAGTTGCAAACCCTCTTGCCGCCTCAAGCAGCAGCGTTCGAACTTATGACAGACACAGACAGACACACACACACACACACACACACACACACACGGAAACTGAGACTCGTCTTCGATTTGCACATATGTTTAAACATTTTACGTTAGTAAAACTCAAAAATTGCGTTGCGGAACTTTTGGTACGTGCCGCTCTGGACAGGCACGAAACAAGATCTGATCTAGCTGCCAGCTGCCTGCCTAACATTAGTTGTGAGCACATAAAAAACAAATAAATTGTATGCGCCTCATTGGATTTTATGACTGCAGCAGAAATGATTTAAGGCACACACGCACACACACAAGGTCTGTACTATTGGAAATTGTCATCTTGGGCAAGTTTACATTCAATCAGTTGGCGCAACTGTGCATGGCCAAAAAGTTCAAACTGATTTTAATTAGACGCTCAGGTAAGCTATTACCTATGTGCAACAGCGATAAAGTTTCTTATGGGGCGGAATTGCAGGTGGGGAGTAGGGGTACGGGTTGGTAAAACTTTATAATCGCATTGCACACGCAACTTTTTCAACTCAGCTCTCACTTAGCGCCGCTCGTTGACTCAATCAGTTTGCTTGGCAGCGCTGGAAATATTTTTGGAAACGAATTATTGACAATTGCAATTCAATTTCACACACAATTTGGCCAAAAATGTCGTCGTGCTTGTTGTCCTGGCTGTCGTTGCCACCGGAAATAGCAAAAAACTTTCCACCGAGTGCAGCTGAAAACTTTTTGCACTTCGTGCCGTCAGCAGCGTTCCATGGAAATGTAATTCAATGCTCTATCGAATGTTGCGCACAGCCCCAAAGAAAGTAAATAAATATCAGCGACAACAAATGCACAATAAATATGTGCATTCGTGTTCGTGTCTCTCTCTCTCTCTCTCTCTCTTCCTCTGTGTGTGTGTTTACACTTTAAAATATTGTGCCAAAACATTTGATTGAATGTGCCTCTGATTGAGATGCGAATTGTAAAAGCTTGAATCGAGTTTGCCGTCGCCTTTGTGTCAGTTGCACGTTTCCAGATCCCTTTATGGTTCGCTTTTCGAAACATAAAAAGATACGCACAAGGGCTATGAATACTGAATAATATTATTTGAACCCGTTTTGATCTGTTTTTTATGCGCTCAGAGGTTCAGAGCCATTGAATTATAATCCATACAAAATATTTTAACATTTACAAAACTTAAGTATTTAATCCTGCATCTAACTTGAGTTCAAATCATATTTAAAATCATGCTGATTGAGAGTTCATTTTGTTTGAATTTTGGATATATACAAAGGCCAAATTTCTGTAATTTTTTCATCTAAATACACACAAAATTTGTATTCAAAATTAATATTTGAGTTTATTTTTGTGCCCTTTAAATTCAAAATGATCTTTCCTTATGACGACAGGGGGTTAAGCCGAGGAAAATTCGTTAAATACTATTTATACAAATTAATAAAATGTAGAAGGGGGTTTTGGCAGTCTAAAAACTAGAAAGAATAGGAATAAGCTGTCTAAGCTTACTTTAAAATGTTGTAAACAACAAAAAATGGACAATGACTTATGATAGGGGTCCGCAATAAATCAAATACTTCGCTCGGACTACGCTCGTGATTATTCAAAATACATACAAGTCCAATGTGCTTTCATCTTATATGCAAGCGCTTCGAACCCAAATCGTTGGCTGGATTATGCCACCTTAAAGCCAACACCTTGGCTATTTCAAAATGCAGGTATTCCATGAAATGTGCTTCCCCAAACATCGTCCATTTGTTAGACATTTGAGCAATTTCCAACATGCATAGCAAAAGTCAAATATGAAAACTGTCAGCAGTGCTGAAAATTTATGACTTCGTTAACACACAACGCACTCACATGCACACACAGAAAAGCGTGTGTGTTCAAAGTATGCTACAAATTTCAAATTAATATGCAGGAAGCAAAAAATTGAAATGGGTAAGCGCTGCAAAAGTTCGGGGAACATGTTTCATTTCGCGACGAATTATCGGAACCGGCAGCTTTTTCAAGTTTACGCCGAAAATGTACTACGTGATTTTCGTGGCGTTGAGCCGAGACGGGGCAAATTTTTATACAACTCATATATCACCGTAAAATGACATTTTTATTGTTTGGCAAAAGTATAAAAATTTGTTTATTTTTTTTTTAGAAAATTTAATGAATTTATTTCAACATTAAAATGGGTTGGGCGCAAACAAATGGATGAGAACCTTTATCAAGGACAAAAGAGAAATTGAAAGCCCTTAGAAATTTATGAGCAGAACGGTTCTAAGATTGTTGTGGCACACGCATTTCTTTAAAATTGTTGTTGAAAGTAATTTTTTTTTGCATTTTTCACTTCAGTTTTTCTACCGTTATTTGATGTACCACAATCGCCTTTGGGGCGCTACAAGAATTATATGCACATGTGCGTGATTGATTAAAAAATGTTTTAGCCTTGGGACAAACAGGCGTTGCTGCTGCAAGTTGCAAGTTGCATGTGGCAAGTGGCAAGTTGCTGTGCCACGTGCAGTTGCAACACCACTTGCAGTTAATTTAAGACTTTTCACACAATTTTCGTCGAGCAAACGCAGCGCGCGTTGCAATCGCCTTAAGAACTACTTTTAACAAATGTGCAAAACGTGACTTAAGCATGAATACAAAATCCTAAAGTTCATACGAGAACACACACGCATACAACTATCGAGGTGGATAAATGGAGGGGGAGGTGGCAATAGAACCGCACACTTGGGACATGAGCCAAACTAGCGATATGCAAACAAGCGGGCGGGATGCGGGCAGAGGGGCGGAAGGGATAAATGTAATCCCTGCCTGCAAATATATTTGCAGCAATTTATAATTTATTAAAAAAGTGTAGCATAAGCCACGGGGCAGCAAAGGGATACGGCATAGCCCAGAACAAAAGCAGCTCACGTCTCTGCCGAACACTCACACATACATACATAGCATACACTTACCCCTCGTCGCTCTGCACACAGCTATGCCTCGGGCACACATGAGTAATATGTGAGTAGCGCACAAACAGAGCATCCAATTGCGTCTCTCCTCCGCCCACGCTCTCTTTCGTTCTTTGCCTGGCTGCATCTTCATTGCAACTGCTTTTGTTTTCTTTGTGCAAACGAAACGCAAAACCACAAAAAACGCATCGCCCGGTTACAGTTACTTTGTTTGCCATTCTCTTTGCGGGTGCCGTTCGCTCTAGCACTCTATCTCTGCGTCCCTCCACCGCACCCGCTCTGACGATACCCTTAGCCAGGTATTAGTGACGGTTGTGCTCTACGGCTAAAGCTTAATAAGCTGCATTAAAATGCATTTGATACAATAACACATATTCAGCGCTTAAATTCAGTACATTTCCAGTGATTCACAATTCGCGCTGTGATTTCAGAACAACTTTCAAGAAATTACTTGCAAAAGCAGTTGGTTCTGCGCTCTGGGCCAGACAGCTTCTCCATTGATGAAGCAAACGCTGCGCAAGATGATGTTCTTCCTGCTGCTCCTGAAGCTGATGCCGCTGATGGGTGCTTGGCAGGGGGGGAGGCGGGATGCTGTTCGCCATGTTTTCTTTTTGCAATTTTCGTTTTTTGTTGTTGCCCGGCGGCGCTTGGTAGCGAAAACTTCAAAGCAACTCATTTTTATATGCCCGCGCGCGTTCCTTGGCATTTTTCCATTGCATAGCTGAGAATATTAATTTTGATGTTTTCTGTTGTCTGCACTGACTTGGCATAATCGATGCATTTGTGCTGCAGCTGTTGTTTAATTTCTTTGAAAACGCTGGCGAACGCCGCCGGCCAAGTTAATAAGTCAACTATAGCGGCAACTTTACTTTGATCGTTCGTCTCTTGGCTTTTCACTGACTATGCACCGTGCACTTGATATTAAACGAGCTAGAGTTATTCTTAAAATCGAGAACACTTAACACTTAAATATATAAACATAAACACTTTGTTGAAATTGCCAGAAACAGCCTCACTTTACGCGTCAAAATACCGAATAACTGTAATCTCATTCTCCTTTGGTCCAATACACATGGTCGCATTGCTTAACAGGCCATTAACAGGCAATTCACAGATAAGCGATACTATCGTTTAAGATTTCGTATCGATACACTTTTACACACCGATAGGTCTTCGAGATTCGATAATTAATTCAATATCTATTGCAAACAAATAACCGTTTTATCGTAAATATCCGCATTGCTGCCAACTTGATCACGCCTACAGTTATTGCTTTTGTATTTAGTTTTTGCTATAAAAATATGAAAAAGCATAATTACGTCGAATAATAATAATAATAAGCGTAAGTAAAAGCAGTAAATGTTATTTGGTGTCGTTTTCTTATCAATAAAATGTGGAAATCGTTTTTCAATACTGGTAAATTGGCACAAAATTGCGCATGCAATAAACTTTGACTACAGCTGAAACACTTGGACCCTGGAAAATACATGGTATGTACATATGTACATCTATTTGGTCTGTATATTTATATTGGAGACGCAATCGGTGCAGTTCCGGGTCCATTATCGTGGCGATAACAAAATGTTTAGTTTTCGTTGAGTAAAAACTTTTTTTGGTGTAAACTTTTGCAAGTGCATTTAAATTGAATGTAACTTTGCACTCATCTATGCAAACATGCAGCTACACTCACACACACACACACACACACACACTGGGCTACCAGCTATTTTGGGAGCCAAATGCAATTTTGAGAATTTTTGGGTGTCTCCCTGTGCCCAATAGGAAAACTTTGCATATATTTCACTTTAACATACACGAAGACTGCAATGTGAGCCTCCCTCCGCTGTCCTTGTCGCCGTCGTCGTCGTCGTCGATACTTTTGATATGCAAAAGATATGAAGGGACAGCTGTTTCCTGCTCCATTTGCTTGCCAGAAACTTTTACAAGAGCCCAAATGCATTTTGCAGCCGGCATCTTCCGTCGATAGTCACTTTAAATATCTGTACGAAAACATTTAAAACTGCATAAAGTTTGTCCATTTTTATATGCCAGCAAAGTTTTCACGCTTTTGCGCCAATCCCCCTCCTCAGCCCACTCAACGGCGCATTTGCCAACGCTCTTAATGCATTTGGCTCGGCATTTTATGATATTAGCATTTAGTCGCCTTAACTTTCACTATTTACGACCGTTAAAGGTGACCAGGTGCGCATTTTTAACCGTGCCTCCACCTAAGAAAAGCCGCCTAAGAAAATTGAAAACTTCATTGCGATTTTTATGCAGCAATTTAAACTTTGAATATTTAAACACGGAATTTTATTGGTCACCCACGTGGAGGGCGTAAAATGAGGCGTAAATGGATTAATAAAGTGGCATAGTTAAGACGAGAGAAATTCATGGCATAAATAATAGTAAAATCTTTAAGGCAATATAGCTCAACGAGCAGTTCAAAAAGCTGGTGCTCTCTTAAAAACTTGAGTCTTAAAGAACTTGTTAATTGGATAGATCGGAGATCAGTTAAATATGATTCACTATAAGGCTGCAGGTTGGCTTAATATCGAAATGGATTCAACCAGGAGTTCCAAGGAGTCCCTACCACTAAGTATATAAAATTGGTCAATTTTAGATAGAGGTCTAATTTAGCCGGTTTATTGTTGATGAAAATATGTAGGATTTTCTATATATTCAGTACAAATGGGAAATTGGAAAGACCGGACACTAAGTCCGAACTCAAGGATTAAAAGCCAGCTTCACGAACCGAACCTTGATATTTAATCAAATTATAAACCAAAAATATATTACCGTATGCCATCGAACAGAATGATATCATCAGGATTGACGCTCTCCGCGCTCTCAATTCGTTAATTAATGAGCAGCTGCTGCACTTTTAGCTTTGACATGGCGTAATTATGTTGAAAGTAACGGGCTAGTAACCAGCCACGCCCACCTCGTGTCCCATGGCATGCAACGAATAACACCTTTGAGCTTAAATGTAATTTATTTAGTCTACTTCACGCTCATAATGCCACACATCCTGCAGCATAAAGCACAGCACTCACCCATACACACGCGCACACACGCACACACACGCATACGGTGTGGCATTCATGTAACGCGTTTCGTCGGCAAGTCGCTCGGAAAAATTATGTTGCACGTGAGATGCTTCAGCAAATTCGCTGCAGCAATGTGTGCGCCACGAAAGATGACTGAGTGGATGGATGGCTGACTGGCTGACTGACTGGCTGAACAGTCGCCGTGACGCGTCGTCCTACGTGTGCACAACTGGAAGATGAGTTCCACTTGGATATATAAATTGAAATCATCAACGGGCTTTGTGCGTTTTATCAACATTTTTACGTGTGCCGCCACCACCTTCACCTTAACGTAAATGCAGCATGCGCGACGTTAACGTTAACGTTAAGCATACACACGTTACCATTCGCTTTGTCAGGCTCTGATTTCACACCCCCCCACCCCAAAGTCGCCTCTGGCCATGCCACCCCCCCAGGCTCAGGCGAATTAAGCAATTTTCCAGAGGGTTTTTGGCTGCTCTTCGGCTTAATGTCGGACTGAGTGGCGCGGTTTATTAAGATAAACGATGATGTACGGCAGCTAAGCCGGGCTCCAAACTCCAGAATCCCGACTCCCGACTCCATGCTCCATCTCGACTGTTAATTGACTTCCTCAGGTCCTGGCCAGAGCAAGTTCGCATTCTATTAGCGCATTTGCATGCTTATCTCATTAACAGAAAACGCAAAAGTTCAGACTAGACTACAGGTTCTATTTTTTATACAATACCCTGTACAAAGTAAATATTACGGGTATGCTTATGTTATAATTGCACACAACAATTTTTCTACTTTCAATTCTTTATTCCCCTTATATAAAGGGAACACGAATTCCCATTTCATCCTCTTTACCCTATTTAGTTATCTTGTTTTCTATTATATACATTTTTTTTCTCTCAAATTATTAAAAATAAACAGAATAGTTATTCAAAGATATTCAACATCAAGTTTTAGCTCTGAGGAAGATGCGAAAGAGATACCTTGATAGCTCTCTGTTTGTACAGGGTATTGCCTAGTCCGGCAACTAGTTTTGCTCAATGCATTTTAGCTTTTGTTTTTGTGCTCTCAACATAATTTCCATTTACATAAATGTCGCGCTCTCTGTGGCTAGAACATGTCCTGGCTGCTGTTGCTCCTGCATAGCTCCACATTTTCCGGTTTTCCGTTGCGCTCTGTGTTGTGTGGAACTTTGGTGCTTTTGTTGTGGTTTTCATTATCCCTTTCGTTTGGCTTTTCGCTGCTCATAAGCCGCAGCTTCAGTCGACCGCTGCAGCTGACACATTTGCCAATATTGACTATGCACAGCAAAAGCAAAAGCAACGGCAATGGCCACGCCCACGCCCACGCCCACTGACCGTGCTTAGTTAAAGTTTCTTTATGACATTTTCATGAGCTCATTGCCATATACCCTTTCAACTCAGCACGTAAAGCCTGTGCCTATGCAAACAGCGTGGGTTAGTCGACTCGGCCTTTTTACCACTCATTAGTGACAATTTTCTTGTAGTTGACATTGCGGCCGCCCACATGCCACGCCCAGGCCAACGACAAACTGCGGCCAGCAGCCAGTGCTGGACAAAGTTTTTGCTGTTTATGCCATTATAATATACCCTGCCAGAGAGTGTTGTCGCTTTGCTACGAAATATGTAGCTGATGGAAGAAGACGCAGCTGCCTACATACATATTATATATGTGCTTGATCTGTATCTAAGGACGAGTCCATCTGCTCGACTGTCTCTCTATCAGTTTTAAAGCTATCTTTATGCAACTTTATGGGAAACTTTCTACTGTTGCAATCGATCGGATTGCAGCACTATATCATATAGCTGCCATATGAAGGATCGGGTAAAAAATTAATATCCTCCATCAAAAACTTATTTGTTTTTCAAGATAGTTTAACCAAACTTGGCATTTACAAGTTTCACTGTGCTACTTACTTATCTGCATAATTATATATACTTCGGAGTGCTATATCTTAAGGAAAGAATCGCTCGGAAACTGAATTTTTCTATGTTTTTGAAGATTTCTTAACCAAACTCACTTATTGCAAGCTTCAATATGCTCCCCACTTAACTGCATGCCAGTCCCAAGGGTATTTAATATTCGGGGTACCGAAAATAGCCTTTTCTTTTTAGCTTTTTTGTTATATTTTAGCAACATTTTAAATCTACCAAATCACATGCAAAAAAAAGAAACGGATGCCTGCAGGTGCAAGGACGCGTTGTTAAATTTTGATGGAAAACCAATTAATTGGAAAAATTAAAATCAAATATTTGCCAAAGCGGTTGAACAACACTCAAACAAGCTAAAAGAAGGAGAACAAAAAAAAAAATGAGAAAAAGCAGAAATGAAAATAAAAAGCAAACAACAACTCTGCAGCTTGCAGCTGGTTGCTCTTTTCCCCGACATCATATCTAAGCGTCGTCCTTCATTTATCCTTTTGCCTGTGCATGAGTGAAGAGGAGAGAACTCAATCAGCGCACGTTGCCGCCAACAAACTCACGTGCAAACACTTTACATCAGCCCACCTCATCCTCAACCCATTCCTCTCTCACTCTCTCATCGCCCTCGTTTCGAGCTTTTGAAGTGCAATTTAGCGATGCCACAGATTTTTTTCTCAGCTGTTTTTCAAGTGTGTGTGCGAGTGTTTTTGTCTGTTTGTGTGGTAATTAATGCAACAAGAGATGAAAATTGCGTACAAAGGTGTGTAGCTGAATGGTCGGGCACTGTCTGAGGAATTGACCAGGTATCCTGTTGCAGGACGAGCTGCTGCTGTTGGCAACGTTTGCCTCAAATCCGATGTAATGAAATACGTTTTAAAGTGCACAAAGAGGAATTCGTTAGCAAATTGAGGGTATTACAGAAGGCGAAAAATTTGATTATCTGAAGGATAAGAAAATACGTAAACGCCACGTTAATTACTGCTCACTTGGTTAACTCTTGCTGTAAAATGTTTTAAATTAACCTGGATATCAAGAAGACTGTTAGAGCATCAAGCATCAAATGTTGCACGAAGCGCATAATAGGGTTTTATTTTTATTATTTCCTCTTTTGTTAGCTTTCCTTCTTAGCAGCAAATACTGTGAATCGCTCTTCTATGCGATTTTCATAGATTCAAATAATCGATAGACGGTATGTGCAAGAATGAGCATTTAGCAGATTCATGTAAATACATATATGTTGTTCTAAATATCTAATCTTTTAACTTTTATTATTATTATTTTATTTGTTTTGTGAATTTTACTCCAAATCTACTTTCACATTGGAGCTCACGCTTAACTACTTCCCTCCGCTTCCACCTCATAAGCCAGGATACACACATACACACACACACACACACACCTTTTCATGGCGGGCGATGAGATCAAGTGCCATTAACAACAGTTCGCGGTTCAACGCGCTCCATAAACTGCACACGCCTCAACGCACCACCCACCTGCCCCGCCTCGGCTCGTCGCATTTGTGAACATTTCAACAGGCAGAGGCCACAAAACGTAAGCAACAGCATTTTTTTAAAGTGGAATTTCTGTACGGGCGGCAAGCTTTAAAACCGGAACCGAAAAATACTTAAAGGCCGCTCGACCACAAAATGATATAAACAAACACACAATTTGCGCCACTTAGCAGCAAATGGAGGAGGCTATTAATATTTCTCATTTTTTTTTTAGCTGCTGCTTCTTTTTTTTTTGGTATTTGTGGCCAGCCACAAAAAGCGCAGGCAAAAGTAGCCGAAGCAACCCCCACGACCAGCCAGCTTCAACTAAAGATAATAAGAAAATATGACTTTGTGTAGGGCTTGAGGCTGCTGCGGCCAAGACGACCGACCACAAACGGCAAAAGCTGAGAGCCAGAAACATGAGTAAAACATGCCGAGACGCGCTTGTAAAACAAGCCAGCCAACAACAACAGCAACCAGCAACAACAATCGACAACACTCGACGGCAGCAGCAACAACAACAACAACAACAACAACAACAACAACAAACAATAAATTGAGCACGGGCGCAGCAGAACTCATAAACAATGTAATAATAAGGCCAACTGTGTGCGTACGACTTAAGACGCAGCGCCCCCTGGCGGCCCTTCAGACGCAACGCCCTCTGGCGGCGACACAACGGACGTTGGGTCGTGCGTGTGCTTCCATTTAGCGCTTATAAATCTTACTTAAACCTACTCTTTAATTGTGCTATGTTTAAAAAAAAACGAATGTTAATTGTCATTAGCAAGAGCCCATTATGAAGCACACTTTGGAGTTGAGAGCGTGTTAAGTGAAGAGTTCTCTGGTTCAACAAGATGATGAGTTACAAGATACAGCAGCTGTTAGCTAGCCATCAGACCGGAAGTGGTCTTGCATTGCATATTTTAAGATGACCGGAAGTAGACATTTTATTCATGTTTGCTTGTGGAAATAACCGTTATTCTTTAAATGTGATGCTAAAAACGAACCTGCAAGTTTGTTGTAATAATGTTAATTACGTTAAAATTGTATTTTTAATGAAAGTACATTTCTTTAGTATGGATCATTATAATATTATAAAATGTAATTCGAATTTCGTTTCTTTCAAATGCATTTTTTGCATTAAAATATTTGTTTTTCTTTTCAATATTAAATAATTTTATTTCATTAAAATATGAATAGAGTAAAACATTTTTTAAACAAATGAAATACTTTGAAGAAGACGCAGCTGCAGAGTATAAATAACTTTGAATTTATTAGTTTATATTTGGTATTCTGGCAATTTTTGAGTGGAGAGTATAGATTATAAATTGAATTTATTCAGTTCAAATTTATATTTGAACCATGAACTGAGCTCAAGGTTGTAAAAGCTTAACTTCATTAACCAAATCAAGGCAGGAAGTTGGCTCGAACTGAGAACTAACCCAGCCACAACTATTATTATTAACATTAGCATTATCTAATAAGATTCTTCGCATATCAATTATTTTTTATTTTGCATTTTGCTTAATTAAATTTAAATAACGTTCATATATTTAAATTTTACGCCCAGGCTGTCAGCTCTAAGCGGCAATTTGATCTGTTTGGCGAACAATTTCAATTCGATTTATGAAATGAATAAACTGGCAAATTTAATTGCATTTGCTTGACACGATGAGCGGCTGCTGACGAAGGTGTGGAGCGGGGCAGGAGATTGTGATTATGTACTATTGGCAGAACGACACATTTTTAATTAAATTCAATTATCCTTTTTTTCGTTTCTAGTATTTGTGCTCTGTGCGCAGTGGGCCAATTGGAAAACGCAAAGCAAATAATTGCCGGAGCGCTGTTGAAATATCTTTTCCCCAACTGCTCGACGGATAACAGAATTAATTAATTGAAAATGAGTGCATCAGAAGCAGCAGCAGCAGCAAAAATGTTGCATAAGGATAAAGTAATAAGTATCTTGATAATTTCTATTAATATTCAACATCTTTGACAGTTGACTAATATGCTGCAGCAGCTCTCTCTTTTAAAATGTTGCATGCATGCGGCGGTATGGCAATAAAAATTCCAATTGCCATAATTGCTTAGCGTCTATAAAGTTGTGTGTGCCACAACAAGTTACAGCACCCCAGTGGCAACCGCCCATAGTGCTAGACAAAGTGGGTATATCCAGCGAGAAAAAAAAACAACAACAATAACAAGGCGAGCAGCTGGGCAAAATTCAACTAAAATAGCTGCTGCAAAAATATTGCCAACGCTTCGCGCGAGTTCAAAAGCTAAAAGTTGGCCGCTGTCCATTTTAGCAGAGCCCACAGCAACACGCCTCCATTTCCCCAGCTGATCCACACAGGCTTTTTAAAGACCACGCACGACTCCACAGGCGTTGCCTTGCCTCTGATCCTGCCCCACTGCGTTCAGGATACTGTCTGCTCCTGCTACTGCTGCTACTGCTGCTACCACGGCGGCTGCTGCTGCGGCTGCTGCTGCTGCTGCTTTTGGTGCAGATGAAGCGTGGCATTACATCAGTGACGTCGACCGGAAATTATGTAAATTTAAGTGTTTCGCCTTGTTGCTGCCCCATGTTGTTGTTGGACCGCCCAAGCGATTTGTTTTGTTTTCTTTTTGTGTGCCACTCTTAACATGGCAATGAAAACATGAAAGCAAAAACGACGGCAATAACCAATAAAAAAAAACAGCAAGAACAAGAAAAGCAGCAACAAGCAACAGCGGCCAGAAAGAAAGTTGCTCTCAAAATTTTCCACATTTGGTTTTTGTTCCTGCTGTTATTTTTGTTTTTGTTTATACCGTGGGGTGGCGCGTTGCCAACAAAGTTTTCGTAATTGTTTTTGCATTTGTGGCACACACACACACACACACACACACGAACACATTGAAAACAGTTGGGTCTACAGCTGGGCGCTTGGGCGTTTTGGTGCGCCCCTCGACCGAGGCCCAAATGTGTCCTTTGGTGTATTAAAAAGTTTTTAGAGCGCTCTCCGCACGCCGCTTGCCCAAAACATGCGCCATTTCTATATATGCGCCTGCTGGTCCTCGTCCTGGCGCTGGTCCTGACGCTGGTCCCGGTCCATTGCCCATTAACATTTTATATGCAATTATGATTATTTTACCATTGTGCATTTGCGGTAATCTTTAGGGAGCAACCGTTCGGAAGTTGAGCCACCAAATTTAATGGGCATGTGGCCAGCCAACTGACTTGCCATCGAAAGCGTTGATGATATCGCTGAAATGTGCCTGAATCGATTGAGGGGCAAGTGGACTTACAGATGCCGACGGCTGATGCATTGTACACCCAAGGCTTGCGTGCCACATGTTGCAACTTTAGCTGAGTGGCTTGGAAATTAAATTAAACTAATTCAAAGGTAATCTCAATTAATTTTGAACATTTTTGGCATAGTCTGATGGAGAGTTTATATTATATAAACCCTTGACCTCATGAGAATTGTATAGAAGGGCATATTTAAAAATATGGCTTTTTAATAATCATACATACATAAATACGTACATGCATACACATATAATTACATATATATGCATACTCCTTTTTCCTTCTTGTTGAATTTATCCCCTTCTCATTCAGCATGTGGGGCCTATTTGAATTCATGAGAATCGCATAGTAAGGCATTCGTAAAATATGTTTTTTAATTAGGAGGCGCAGAGAGAAGTAATCTTTGTCTCGCATTTACACATGTATACATATTTATATATAACAGGGGTCAAATGAATTTGCATATAGATGCTAGAAAATTAATTTTAACTCAAACATCACCAACAACCCTTTGTTCCCCATTTACAAGAAGGCGGCATGTATATCCATAAAGTGTGAAACAGCTCTCAAATGAATTTTAACAAAGATCTTTGAAAATGAGTTGATCACTAATCAGTCAGTCAGCAAGACAGACAGTCAGTCAGTCAGTCAGTGAGAAAAAACACTTTTATATAAAAAAATGTACTTACATTCTTCTCCTACGTTATTGAAGGCGCTGATAACTGTTTGTTTAAATCGCCGCCTCCTCCTTGAGAATCATATAGTAGGGCATTCGTTAGTATGTTTATATATTTTATTAAGCATCACAGTGAGAAGAAAACTATGCCATGCTTGTATATATACATGCACACATAATTATATACCAGCACATAAATACAAATATACATACGTATTCTTCTTCTAAAGTATTGAAGTCCTCCTCGCACATTGAAGACACCGTCTCCTCATTAATGAAGCCACTGCCTCTTGCTTACTAGAGCTGCTGCCGTCTCCTTTTTGTTGAAGCCGCCACTTCCTCCTTATTGCATCCGCCGCCTCCTCCCTATTGAAGTTAGGCTTCAGCAAGTGGGGCCTACTTGAGTTCATGAGAATCGCATAGCACGGCGTTGGTTAAACATTTTGTTATGTTTAAATAAGCAGCTCATTGTCAAATAAGCTTGGTCTAGCATATCTACATACACATATACATACACACATACATACATACGTACAAACATAGATACATGCCTACATACATACATACAAACATGCATATACCTACCCACATACTTGCATGCATAAGCACATATGTATATAGCATGCATGCGTACATAGGCACAAGCACAAACATGCACACACGCACACACATTATTACTCACATGCTACAGCATACATATAATCACACATGCATTTATACAGACATACACACATACATACAGACATACATAGATACATATATGCATGCATACATACATAAACTCAGACATACATACACACATACAAGTATATGTATTCAAATCGCGAAATACTCTATATGGCAGCTAATAATGCCAGGGAACTGTGTGTATTATAGACGACGCGAAATCAAGTATAGCTTATCGAGATGCCTCGCTTGACCTTAACCTTGAGACCTGCTGATCTAACAAAAGTCCTACAAAGCTCAAATTAACTGCTAAGCTGACCCATAGCTTGAAGAGGAAGAGCGACAAGCGCACTATCTGAGGATTCCATAATGTCTGCTCAGCTGAAATCATTCTTGAAATGAAAAGCCTTTCGAGCGGTCCGAGCTATGCATCTTCCAGTGTCACTTCATTGTTTATTATGCGTTCAACGAACCAATCATTCATTTCATTTGGCAATCTGTCCGAAGAGCCTAGTCAGCACCTATATGACACTGTCATCGCTCATATGGCTCGACCCTGCCCATCTTAAATTTCCATGCTGTCTGCAGCAGCTTTCATTTCTTTTTTTTGCAAAACATGTTCAAGTGAGTCCTTTTGCTTTACATATTGGGGCAGGGCAGACAATGAAATGGACATTGAATTTGACCTCTCTCTGTGTGTGTGTGTGTGTGTGTGTGTGTGTGTGTGACTGCAGTAGCTTTTGGGTTAGCAGCAGCCATTCTGTGGTCATTAGCCTAAACCAAAGCTGATTCGACTCTCAGCGTCGCTCTGCTGGCTGAGATTTTCTGCAGAATTTGCAAAAAAAATAAAAAAAAAATGAAAGAAAGTATTCACAAAATGCGACGGCAACACAAATCTTCTTTATTGCTGGTACGTTTTAGCATGCACAGGCAGGTGAGGTAGACGCACACACACACACACAAACACACGGAGACACACACACTTGGACAGTTGCACATGTGTGGACTTTGACAAGAGCACATTAGGAGGCCCTAGACAAACAACTAATGGCCTTTTAAGGCATTTTGCTGTTGCCCTCTCATCCAGCTATTATTATTGCTAACTCTGTCTTTCTCTTTACATTTGGCTCTTACCTGGCACAGGTGCTGGTCCTGGCCATGGGTTTTCGATACGTACGGCATGTTGTTTTAAATTAAAAATCCAAACACACAAACACACACACTCAGACATAGCACACACCGGTTCGAGCCATTGGAATATTTTCCATGTTTGCAGTTTTTGGTCACCAACAAATTTTGATTTATGCCCTTGGGCCTTGGCTGTGCCTGGTGCTTTCTTATGTATTTCTATTGGATTTACTCAGCTGCTTGCTGCTTGCTGTTTTCTATGGCATACAGCATTCCGATGCTAGCTAAAAATATTGCGCATACGCCGCATTGCACGTTCACAGCAAATCGAATTTTTCTTTTATTCTCTGGACTACTTCAAATATCTGTCCCACCCGCCCGCGCTCCAACAAAAATGCCAAATGCCAACTCCAGTTGGCATTGTGCGCGACCAGCTCGCTGCACATGAGCGGCCAATTACACGCACGTTCCACGCTGTGAATGCATTGCCTGAGGTCCTGGGGGCAGTGAGGCAGTCAGTTCATGACTTGATTATCATCGCCCGCTGCACTTGCACAGCTGATGGCGACTGCATTTGCATCTGGCATCTGATGAAGTTGCATGCCACGTCCTAGCACCCCGCTCTCCGCTTCCCCTGAACCCCTGTGGGCTGCACTTTTTAGCGGGCGACGCAAGCAGCAGAAGCCATTGACTTTTGTGCTGGGTCAGGCGAGCTGTACTCAGCTGCACTTTGTTGGAAGAGCGTATGTCAGCCGTCATGGCCAGCGCATTTGTGTTGATTATTAGAAATAGGCCAAGCTAAACGAAATATGTTAATTTTGGAGAAATAAGTAAAAACTGTTAGTGCCTATTTATATTAGCTGATTTATAGGCTTAACTTTATACTATTTTATTAGCCGACATCTATATTTTCGGGCTGTTAGTTTCAGAAATAAACCTATTATAAAAACGCCGGGTGGGCCATCAATGGAAATTTTTGTATTTTTCTGGGCTTTTATAATACAACTGTAGAGGGTCTTATGATTTTGTCATGAAGTGTATAAGTAGTAAAAGGAGACGTCTCCGACCCCATAAAGTATATATGTATGTTATATTCTAGATCAGCCCGTCTGTCAGTTTCTATGCGAACTAATCTCTCAGTTTTAAAACTTTGCATAGGTCCGTCCCTCTGTTGCAGACAGTAAATATTTCGGTATCGGCCGAAAATGAAATACTGCAAAAACATAATAGTACAACAAGCTTCACTACACTCACATATCTGTTAAATCGTGAGGCAAATGTCTACAAGGGTATTAAATCTTCAGCATGCGGAAGACATCCTCAATTTCACGTTTTACTATGTATTCTATGTGAATTAAAATAAATAAATATAACAAGATTATAAACAGGTTATAAGTCAACTCGGTTTGAGCCAGGAATTCCAATTTAGCTCTTGCTTAACTTTCAATATGGTTTGGTTTAATATAAAAAATATTTGAAGGAGATTTATTTAGACCAATGCATTTATCCAACAATGTTTAGTAAATGCAACTAGGTTTTGGGTAGACTCCAAATTTAGCCCACATCTTGTATATGAAAATATGCACGGCTTGCAATATTTTCAGTACAAATGGGCGATTGTAAATATCAAATTCAAATGCTTGAATTTATAACAAATAACTAAATATTTAAAGCATAAATTGTTACGATTAGTTGATGTGGGTAATTTGGCATTTAACTGGGCAATTATTGATATAATTGGCTTAAATTGGGCTTGCAGTTATTTATATTACATTCCGTTCTATATACATTAACACCCATAAACCATTTCAATAGGCAGCAAAATAAGGTGAGCACAACTTTTGACTTGTCTTTGGGCCTTGGCTTGCACTTATGTTAAGTTTTATAAGTATTTTATGCCAACGTCAACGCAATTTTGGCCACTTTGCGTAACACACACTCACGCACTCATACACACACACACACACACAGCTACGCAAAGGCCCAAATACAAGGGCAAAGAGAGTGTTGGGGCAGGGGGCGTGCTCCACTATCAGGTAAAGGGCCAACTGTGCAGCCAAGTGCAAAAAAGTATGCACATTAATTCAAGTAAAAATAAATTATAAAAGCAAAAGGTCCTGCGCACAGCCGACGCCGGCGTCGAAAAATTTCGCTGCTCGTGCATTTTATGACGTTTAATGTGTTTCTGCTGTCAGCGGCAGCAGTTGCAGCCAGCGCTGACGGCGGCGTCGACGTTGCTGCTGTTGCAACTTTTCAGCAGCGTTGAGAGTGCATTTTGTTGATTTATAATAAAATAATGTAAAAATATTACACAATAATGAATGCGCGCGGGGTGTGTGTGAGTGTGTGTGTGTGCCCAATGTCTGTCCATGCTGAACTCCCCCCTCCCGCCCTTCCCCACTCGCATTTTATTGCTATCTCTTTCGCCAGCGTCTGTCTGCGCTGCCATGAAATATGAAACAAGCAAATGTTCAGCGCGAAACAAACAAAAAAGTTGCAGTAAGAAAAAAGAAAGAAACAAGCATATGAAATATGCGAAAAAATAAAACTTTTAACTAAAATTATATATGTAATGGTATGTAGCTTACAGTATGCAAGTATGTGTGTGTGTGTGTGTGTGTGTTCGTTTGTCATGTTGTTTACGTTCACATCTTGGCCATTTTTCTTTGGCAACGCTGCTTGAAAAATGTATGCGGCACTTTGAACTGTCGGCGCTCTACATTTCAAAAAGAGAGCTGCAAAGTTATGGAATTATTTATCCCAATGCGCAAGTTAAAAGTTAACTGGAATCAAATTCGACCCCCTGGTCCTCTACTTTTGTTATTTTTTAATTCTCGAAATATATCTTCAAATTTGAATATTTATTTAAGCTTGTTTTAGTTTGATTTCTTTTAATAACTTTTCTTTCGTATATGCCCGCATGGTTCAACTGTAGCGCAGCTGAAAACTTTAGCTAACTGCAATACCCTACACATATTTTGCAACACCCACTCTTAAAGTCAACACTCACAATCTGCTGTGAGTATGTGTTATGACGTTTTAGTCCTTGCAACTTTATCGCACCAGAAATTGCATCATATTTCAGGGGAGCGCGACAAAATATAAAAATACAAAGTTCACAAGCAGCCAACTTTTTTACCTGTCTCGCCCACCGCGCCCGCACAGCTCAGTTACACCTCAGTCAACAGCAGTGGCAGCAAAAACAACATCAACACATGTCAAGTAATAGGTAGAAGCCGAAGAAGAACGAACAAGTAGTTGTGCACAACTTCTTGTGGCGGCCACGTTGCGTATGAGTAATGCTAGACAAAGTTGAAACGGCTTTTAAGAAATCGCTTGCCATCGAGTTTATTAAAACGTTATGCGCTTGAATTATAATTTATAATGGCACCGGGTCGCCTTTTACAGCGCAATCCTTGGCATAATTTTGAAAATTCTGAGATAAATGCGCAGAATGCACATAATTAATGAAAGACCAAATGTCGTCTTCAGCAGCGTGTGCAGCACCAGCATTCTGTAAGAGAGCAAACAAAGTGTAATTAAAAAGTACTTAGTGCACGCTCTCTGTTTCGTTCTCTCTCCCTCTCTCTCTCTCTCTCTCCGTGTCTCTGTTTGTCTCGGGTCGGCAACTCACCTGCGATAAATAGTTTTGCGCTGCTGTAATTTATTATCGTTAGCGTTATCCTTAAAGAAGTAGCGCCTGATGCCGCTCAGATACGAGCGAAAATATTCACTCCAATTAATCGTTGCTATGTTGAACTGCAGCTTCTCACGCTCCCCAACGGGCAGACGCTCGTTCAATTCGTCAATGTTGCGATGCGCAAACTTCCATTCCTTGAGCCCGAACCAGGCCATCATATTGATTATGCGCGAGATTTTCCGATATGCCTTCACGTAGCTAAAACAACAACAAAAACAAACAATGCCGGGCTATCCGTATTGATGACCCGCTGCTAATTGAGACACACACAAACTGCCAGGCCAGACAGCTCAGGTGCTTTATAAGTAATGGGCAAATGGCTTTGGTAATGCGCTCTAATTGCAATTTGTTAAATATAACGCATACGACAGGTGGCATTATTTGCAGTTATAACATCGAGCCAATTATACTCTAATAAACTCTATTGGTTTACTCAAATCGGAAACGAACGTTGAACAGGTTTAGTTAGTTTACGAACGACTAAGCCGTGGCATATTTATTTAAATTCAGGTTTGGCTGAAGAAAAAATAACATTTATTCATATATCTACAAATAATGTAGCCAAATTTGTAGTTTATAGTTTAAGTATTAAAATGGAACGGAAGCTTTGGGCAGGCATTGGATAGAAGCCTGAATCGAAGCACCGAAGACTTATCTTAAGCTTGCAACCTTGAAGCAAATTGAGTCTTAAGATATAGGTTAAAGATCAGAGTCAAGTCGCCTAGCATAGCTGATATGCGCGCTTTGAGATCAGCTGGAAAGCATGGAATTGCTTTTCAATGTTGCGTTTAAAATCCGTTCAATGTAGCGCACCCGAAATCCACAATAGCATCAACTAACTTAGGGCACACACAAACTAACTCAATAAAACGCTATTTGTGTGTGTGAGTGTGTGTGTGTGTGTGTGTGTGCCAGGCACTATATCGATATCCCCGGCCCGGTTGTGTGCGTGTACTTACATGCGCTTTTGTCCGGTGGCCATGGCAATTAAATCTAAAATATAAGCTGGGATATTGTGCAAGAAAAATGCAATTGCACAATGCAGAGGCTTCGATGGTATTATAACGTACGAGAAGCACCTGTGACAATAATGCGGTCCAATGGGTTCGTTGTCCAAGTTGGGAGTCGTTGTACCAACGCGATTGCCATTCGATTTGGTTGGATTTTAGTTGCCGGTTTTTTCGTTTTTCGTGTTTTCCGTGGTTTGAGGTTTTGTTATCCAGTTTGGTTGCCGACGCGTCGCATGTTTGGTAGGTTTTTCGTTTTCCATTTTTTATTTTTTTTGTTGGGTGAATGGGAGTTAAGGTTTGGCATGTGTTCGGTTTCATTGTTTCAAGGTATTAGCAGAGTGTAGATAAATTTTCCAAAATGTTCGCCACAGAGAAATAGAGACATATTTAAGCATTTGGATTAGACATGCATGCAATATGGCAATGGTTCGTGCGGATAACGTTCCACAATAAAGAAATTCAACAAAGAATATGTATTTATATCAACAGCATGCAGTACAAGTACCCACACGAGTTGTGTGTGTGTGTGAGTGTGCTTAAGCAGTTGCCAGACTCACCAAAGCGACTTGTCGAATGGCTCGTGAAAGCCCTGACGCGACAGGTGCATGTACTGGCCCCAGGTAATATTGTTCACATCGGATACGTAGTTGTAAACGGGTAGCTCTGATTTGCCATCTAGTTGATTTTCACTCTGTTCAAATCTAAAATATTATTTGATTAAAAGAAATTTGTTTTTATAAATGATTAATTTATAATTAAATGGCGTATGGGAATATAAATAACTCTCATTAAGCAATTCTAACAACTGATATTGTAGCTGAGTATGGAACAAATTGCCAGAATATTCTCTGCTCGAGTAACCAATTAAGGCTCTACAATAATAAATGGAACCATAAGCAAATTTAACTGGGCTATTTCAGGCACGGCGAAGCTTTAATGCCCTTATAGATAGCAGATATGTGAGCAGAATAATAAAGCTCGCAATTGGTGAGTTTGATTATCATATCTTCTCAGTTGTAAGCAACCTACTTAAACAAATAAATAATATGTTTGGTCAAGATATCTTATGAAACCTCGTTCTTGACCTTTTGTCATAGTAGTGAGCAGACATCCAAAGGGGGCGCTCATTGATGCTCAAATTAATTCCATAAAAGGAACCGTGAAACGTGCTCACGCTGAGCCCGTTTCCTTTATGCGTTACAAACCTTATTTAAAAACCAAAATACGCTCTGCAAGTTATAAGAAAGAACTGTAAAATAACTATAATTGCATTTAAGATGATAAGCTGCATAAAGTTGACTAAGCTAAGTTGGGTAGCGAGAACCAAGTGAAATGAATAGCTCTTAAATTAGATCAAATATATCAATGTCAATAAACTAGCAGCATGTTTTAAATATTTACTAAACAAGTCTTTTATACCCAAACTGTGTTTAAATGTGCGCTTTAAAGGCAAAATGTACTCACCTTCTGGCAATATCCCAGGCGGATGCTATCATTGCATTCACCACATAATCGGCGGGCGCCATATTTGACTTGCAGCTAGCTGTGCCGTAAATGCAACGTACGAGTCCCCGGGCTGACCAAGTGCATAAACCTGATGGCCCGTACAAATTATCAGTCCAGCCGGGAAATGGATCCTTGTACGTTGACATTACTGCAAATAAATAAGAATTAATGGCTGCTTTGTTGGACCAGAGACCGGAGACCGTTGTTGTTGATTTTAGACAACGCCAAAAGCGATAATGGTCCCCCTAGCCCAGCAAAAACAAAAACCAAAAAATAAAAAAATAGAAAGCAAACTAAATTCCCCTCCTCTTGAACCCAATGCCAACTGGTAGCTGATATGCCTGAGTCCCAATTGCAAGTTTTGCACTTGAACCTGTTTTTTTTATTTTCATTGCTATTTGCTGCTGCTGTTGGTGGGGGCAGCCAGGATGCAGCGCAGGATACTAGGATGCTTTGGCATTTTTGTGTTAAAATAAATGAAAATTTGTTTGCGCTTTGTTACCGAGCTGCAGCTGTAGCTGGAGCTGGAGCTGTAGCTGAAGCTGCTGCCGTATGGCTGCGGCTCTAGATGAAGTCGGGGCTCTGGAGTCCGGGCAAGTCAGGCATGCTCTGACTTTTTGCTGGGCTTTGTTTTCGTTACGTTTCGTTCGTTACGTTACGTTGCGTTTCGTTGCCGTTGCAAAAATTACAACAACAACAAAAATATGGTGTGGGGGGTGGCAAAACTTTTTTTCCACATTCATTTATCTGCTAAACCATGGCACACTCTTCGACTTTGGTAGCGAAATGCAACGTTGTTTGCTATTTTTCACAAAAATTTTAAATATTCCTTTTTCTAGCTGCCACTGATCCTTTGGGGCTCGTGTCCAAGTCGAAGGCAGCTAGCTGGCTGCAGCATTGCGAATAATTTGTTGTGCGCAATCTAACAAGTTTCTTGCATGCCCAGGGGTATTTTGGGCTAATTATCTGACAATTAGTTTGTGAAGTCAACTTTAAAACCGCAAACTAGCTACAAAAAACCGTCTTTCACCCACACTTACCGATGGGCGGCCGAAATATGCCCGCGGGCATATGAAAAGCTCGATGATTGACCAGATTTTCAGCGCATTTCTTGGTCATCGTATACGTATTTGGCATTTGGCCAATTAGGCAATGACGCAGCTTCTCCAGCGTTTCATCATCGAAGGTGCGATAGATCTGTAAACGAGACTCCATCAATTCCAATTGCCAATCATTGAGTGTTCTTTTTAATTAAAATAAAAATTGTTGTTAAGCCAATCAGATCAGGCGGCAGAGGCACGTTTAAAATAATTATAATATTCATGAGTGCTGTTTGCCTGTTTGTTCTGAAGTGCAGGGCATATACGAATATAAAAGCTACCCTCTACCATTCCCGGCTAGGCTTATAAGTGCTGCAGCAGCGCTCAACTTACCTGCATGATTTTTTCGTAGCCAATTTCATTCTCATACACTTGTTCCTTGATAAATTTGCGATTGCAGTTGCAGTACAGTGTCGAAATGTGCACGAATGACTGCGGGCCGCAAATCGGGCAGGGGAGGGCGCGGGGGTTGGCAGTGGGAGCGGCATCGGCATCGGATGAGGCAGCATGTCGAATGTTGATTGAATTGTGTTGAAATTGTTTGCACACCGCAGCCGTAAAAATATGCAACAGCATAAAAAGCAGTATAGTAAAAAAATAAACACAAATATACCCAACCAACACACACACGCACACCCAATTGCAAGGGCAGTTGTAAATATTAAAATGCATACACAAATATTTCCCATGCAGACATGTACAATATGTATCTTGGTTACTTGAATGCGATATGCGAATATTTGACTTAATATCACGCAAAAAAAGTCCATGACAACCACAATTCGTAAATACTGCGGCTGGATTAAACATAAACAGTCGGTAAAAGGCAGCTCGTGTCTTGCCAAATATATTACACAACTTTAAGTAATTAAAAAGAACATTAATATAGCCTTCAAAACGGTTCGAAAATGGCTAAAAAGAAGCTGAATTTGTGTACAAAATCTATATAATTTTTTAAGACTGAAATCAAAACAAATAAACAAAAATTAAAATTAAATGAGAAAAAAATTGAGTAGTACTTTTTGGAGTAGAAGTTGGTGAGTGAAATATTTAAATCTTATTTAGTTTCTTCTACAAACATTTAAATAATTTTTTTGTGGTATTCAATGTAAACGATTCGAAAATTGAAATGATTTTAAATCAAAGAAATGAATAATTGAAAAAATGTTAAATTTCAACTAACATATTTTATGCATATTTATACATATTTTCCATGCAGAATTGAAACAAATATTTTCCCGATCTGCTTTTTCTATATACTAAAATTTCTATGCAAAATTAAAGCAAATATTTTGCCGTCTTGTCTCTTCTATATTCTGAGTTCTAGATTTCGTTTGGTTACATATTTGATTCGAGCTTGGGTATGCTCGAAATAGACACTTACTTACCTTCAACTGCTTCATTTGCATAGCCAAATCGAGTATCTTCTTGGTGCCCAGGACATTAATGTCAATAGCATCGCTTAGTTTCTCATTGAATTTTACCGAGGCGACAACATTGAAGACAATCTAGACAGCGAAACAAACAAAAAATGTAATGAATATTAAAATTGAACCAAAAAAACGATGCCAACAACAACAATTGTGCAACAAGAGTGCATGCAAAATGCACGAGTAGAGCATGCAAAACAGAAGCGTTTGCAGGATGCAGTTGGTTTTGAGCCCATCCTGTTGGCTGCATTCGGCGATAACCTCAAAGTCAGCACGGACACGGGACACAGGACACAGGACACAGGACACAGGACATGGCTACACATGCAACTGCTGCATTGAACATCGACAAAAAAGCAATTTTAGTTTTAAAACAGCGCAAGGACTAAACGCTACGAATCCTGCCGACTGCAACACATGGGGAAGAGAGTGACTTGTATGCAAAATGTTTTGCAAACAGCAAAAAAAAATACAAAAATATAAATAAAAAGAAAATGGAAAATAGAACTAAAACGCCGAACGGATGCGACTGGCAGGACAATGGCTCGCGCACGCCAAACACTTGAAGCATGCACAGGAATTTTCATTTATTTATATATTGTTTTTTATAACCAGCAGCAGGAGCCGCAGGACTACCAGCAGAAGCAGCAGGCACACACATATTCATAGTACGACGTGCCGAGTTTCAATTTTTGTTGAAAAGTACAAAATATATATTTTGTGCCTTGGCTTCACGGTGTGAGTGACTGAGTGTGTGTGTGTTGTACAAAGAAAAATCATAAAAAGGAAATAAACTGACTGCATGCTGTTGTCGTAAACATGGCGCCTGCCTTTGGCAGGCAGCGCTACGTAACGTAATGCACAAACAGACAAATAGACAGAGCGACAGAGAGACAGACAGATAGACAAACAGACTGAGCAGGCAAACAGACAGACAGACAGACAGACAGGATAGCAGGCCAGATCCTACCCAGATAGGCAAACACACAAAAGTTTCACACAAAAGTCTATTGATTGAATTGCCAACAGAAACAGGCAACAAAACTCCAGCTCCTCCAATCGAGTGTGCGAATGGCAATACTCACTTGGACCTCAGACGAGAGCATTGCACGGTCGGCGGCATCAATGTCCAGGTCGATGGCACTGTAATCAGCGCGTATCGGATGTACCTTCTCCAACAGCTCCGGTCGCTCCACGCGCATTGTACTGAATATCTGCAATAGCAACAAGAGCAGCAGCAGCTCCATTGAGTTTGCATTGTTCACAGCCAGGTGCCGATTGTGGTGGGGGTGGGGTGGGGTCTGGAGTCGATTGACGGGCGGCAACTCATTTCCTCAGATCGCTATTGACTTACCGATTCATTGAGGAATCCCTGCAAACGCTCCTGCACGCTCATGTTGTCCTTGCTGCGTATCAGCATGTAAATTTTACGCAAACCAAAGGCGCGCAACAATTTCTCGGTTAGCACTTTGCCCACAAAACCCGTGCCACCCGTAATGAGCACCGTTGCATCCGTATAGAAATCCGTAACCGGTGTCGCTGTGGGCGTGCCCAAACCACCAACAGCAGCAGGAGCAGCATCGATATTCGTGCCAGTGCCAGTGCCATGGCTCATTGTGTATGCCTCGCAGTATTCCGTGTTGCTGCCACTGCTGCGACGCGAAGAGCTTGTCGATGAGAAAGCCTTGCGGGGCGCTGCAATTGTCAATCATATGGTCGGGAGTTGGAAACCAGCGTGTTGTAACTTTTTCAATATGTACAAGGCACAACACACTTCCAATGGTTCTACTGATTCTCTATCAAGGCTGCAAGCCGGTTCGAACCCCGAATTTCAATTCTGAGGTGGGATACAGGGTGTTGCAACTTTTCAATATGCGTTTCACAGTTTGTAGAAATAACAACTGCCTTCCGAAGGTTCTGCTGATTTTCTATCAAAACTGCAAGCCGGTTCAAACCCCAAACTCCCATTCATCTTAAGCCAAACTACTTTTTAAAAAAATTTGTTAAACACAAACGAAAATAATTTAGGCCACATATCGTCTAGCCATATTTGGTATGAAAATATATATGGATTGAAATATTTTGAGAATAAATGGGCAATTGTAAACTTAAAACCAGGTTTCCAGGTTGTGGAAAATCAGCTTCACGAACTGAACCAGCTGACAGGCATGGCGTTGGTTCTAATTGATATAACCTTGGATATAATTTATATAAGCTTGTGTCTTTAAACCTAAAGCTGTTCTTACGCACCTTTATTCATACCTGACTTGGGCATTTTTGTATAAACACTTAAATAAAACGAACCACACAGCTCCAAGGCTGGAAACACTTTGATCGCTTTCTAATTGTTAAAAATATGATATGGCCAACGTTGTCAATCAATAACTGACAATCGCTGTGCCTTGACGATTTTCCCACCGAATGTCAATTATTTAGACGCAATACAAAGCCAATCATATATATATATATATATATATATATATATTCATGAGATTGTGTGTGTGTGCGTGTGTGTAACTGGTCTACTTGGCGAGTTATTCAACTAAATGCTCTTGAGGTCTCTGGCTGACATTGCGGTTGCATTTGACCTGCTGACCTGCACCGGACACACACACACACACACACATTGACTGTGCCAGTCACGTTAACGTAACTCACCCCCACTCAGCTCCTGACCCGCTGTCGTTAGACGCTCTCTCAGCTATTTTAAACATTGTTAATTATTCAATTATCAACAGCCCGTGCGGCTTCTTCCTGGTGCCAGGACACTGCTGTGCTCATGCAACCAAGTGTCCATCTATGTGAAAATAAGCGTTGCAGGCACTGCGTGTATCTGTGTGTTTCTGTTTGTGTGTGTGAGAGCGAGAGTGTAAGCTTAAATGCTGCCACGGCCGACATGTCAATGTCCAGTCTGTCAGTTCATTGCGTGCTTTGCAGTGTATATCTAAGGGTCTATGTGTGTGTGTGTCTGCGTGTGCCTCAGAGTGCAGCATATGTTGTTTGATTGCATGTGGCATAAAAAGAGCCGCACATATGCCGAGTATTGCGTGCCACTCGTGTTGTTGTTGTTGTTGCTGTTGTCATATTTTGTTAGTGTTTGTCAACCAGAATAGCTCCCTTTGTTTGTCCTGCTATTAGGGTAGTTTTATCAAAACACACGCGACCTTTGCATATGAATTGCGATGCAGAAATAAAATTTTAAAATTTATATATGAATAAATTACATCGACTGAATGAAGTTCTAATAAAGGTTGCTTAAAATTAACCCTAAAATATGGGATCACATATATTATATGCAGAT
The DNA here is from genome assembly GCF_035044405.1 of Drosophila montana. Taxonomy (NCBI): domain Eukaryota; kingdom Metazoa; phylum Arthropoda; class Insecta; order Diptera; family Drosophilidae; genus Drosophila; species Drosophila montana. The sequence goes on along the minus strand of NW_026998113.1, from coordinate 294,499 downwards.
TATTTCACAATTTAATTTTACTCAAATAAACTTAGTTTCGGATTTGCCTTTTGAATTACATTTTTAATGGCAATTAGTTTGTACTAAAATCTGGAAAAATCTAGATCATATAATCATATGGGCCTTATGTTCATATAACCCTTAAGTTCACATAAATCACGGAATATTTGTATTGGAAGCTTTATAACGGAATATACCTAAGTCAAACACTCAGCACCCTGTTAGTCGAAGCCTTGAAGATTTCTTTGTCGGAATATACTGAAGCCAGGCACACAGCACTATGTTATTTATAGCTTTTAAGAATTATTTAACAGAATGTATATAAGTAATACACCCTGTTAGTTAAGGCATTTAAGATTTCTTTAACGGAAAATACTTAAATTAGACGCACAGCACCCTGTTAGTCAAAGCTTTGACTATTTCTTTAACGGCATATACTTAAGTTAAACATACATCACCCTGATAGCAAAAGCTTTTAAACATTTTTTAACGGAATACACATAAGTTAAACACATAGCACCCTGTTGTTCAAAGCTTTTAAGATTTCTTGGCCCGCAAAGCTTCGTCAATGGCGTCTTAAGCTTTTCCGTTCTTTATTATATCCGGTTTGAGTCTGCGCTATGCTATGCATTTGGCTCAAGCTAAAAAGCTGGCGGTTATAGCCAAGACGCAAGCTTTCTAGCTTCTAGCAAAATGCCTTATGAGGCAAGGTGTATTTCTTTATGGGCCAAACAGAAAGCTTCAACGGAATGTCAAGCTGAAGCACTAGCCATAAATTCAAAACTGACATTTGCCAGTTTCCGTTAATATTTAATTTATAAATATTTCAACGCAATTAAGAGAAACCAACTCTCATGGAAATTATGGTTGAATGAATTAGTATAATGATGATAGAATTTATTATGAAATGATATCAATAATTGTGCGGTAATTAACAGGCCATAGACAAGCCTAATAGACGGGCACGTTTTTGTTCGATTCGTTTAATGACTCGAAATGTTTTTATACTTTTTATTGGTAATTTAATACAATAATTACATTAATTAGCCTTTTGATGCCAAAAACGCGCACACACAGATTCACACAAATACATATAATATATATATATATTTGAATCGATATCGCTTAAAAACTAATTCAATAATTTATATTTGAATGCTACTTAATTGATTTCGCGTGCCTATTAATTAAAGTAAATTGCCTAATGCACTTTAAAGTAAAAAATTGTTTGCAGCGAAAATAAAACTGTAATGTATATAGCAAGTGTGTAGGAATTTCGATTATTTTGATACGATTCTAACATTATTTATGCTTAGGTTAGACAAATGTTTTAAACTATTTTTTGAATAGCTTCAATTTATGCTTTCACTCAGCTTTTGCGGTGAATTGAAATATGATTTCAGAATTATACTCCACATTAATCTTTAAGAATATTACATTCAATTGGTTGGACTTGTGGAATGCTTTGCCCAACACATTGAATGTTTAAGTATGCATATGTGTATATGTATATAATACTGTACATGGTTTTGCAGCTAAGGAAAGTACGCACACATCATCCATACGACCGACTTGTGCTCAGTATGCACATCATTCAGAATTCCTAACATTGTATTTATAATCACAATTCATAATTTCGAAATCACAGAGAAAATCGTCAAAGCCAATTGCCTCATTGGCGCTATCTAGAGTGGCTGCCATAAAATTTCGCTTTCCGAACCGGAGCCAACGCCTCCGACGCCATCTGGCTCCCTTGTAGCGGGCTGCTGCACTCGTGATACTTCGCTGAGAATGCATGTGCCATCGCATTCCGTTTGACTGCCGAATTCCTGTTCACAAATGCAGCTGGAACTTTCTCGGGACTCGGCTTTGAACAGCGCCAGCTGCATACCCGCTCCCGCAATGCTGGAATTCACTGGCACCTCCTCGCTGGACGACGGCAGCTCCATAAGCGCCAAATCATCCTCGCACTCAGCCACATTCGGCTGCAGTGGCTTAAACTGATTACGTCTCCATGGCGGCATCGTTGCCTCACTGCCTGCAAATGTCACCACGGTTTGGTGTCCGTTGTTGTTGTAGCTGCTGGTCTCATTGGCATTACCAATGCCAGTGCCATTGCCATTGGCTTGATAAGCGGTCCGGCCAATATTCAGGCCTGTCTTGCCATTGCCTGCATTCCGTACCGCAAAGAAATTGTTGCGTATACGCATTGAGGAGTTGGCATAGGTCGACCGTATGGAGCTGGCGCGGGTGTGCATGGAAAAGGTTCGCTCGTGCGGCTCCAGGCTGGTCTTGAATTTGCAGAAGCATGCGGCGAAGCGTTTGTTGAATTCACGCTTAAACTTCTCCTGAAATACACAAATTCCAGACAAGCGAAACTTTTATTGGTTTGGTCTAATAAAATATTTACAAAGTTTGCGACCCAACGATTTCTTAATGCCTTCAACAGACCCTTATATATGTTTTAAAATAGACTTTAATACATCGTGTTAAATTCCCAGTCGATTAAAAATATAAAGTTTTTATGTTCAAACACTTTTGAATATGTTTTTCACAAAGGGTCAGTCATAAAATACTTGAAAAAACTTTTTACAACAAGGACAAATTTAGCAAAAATTTAAATTTTCACACCCAAGGATCCTTTTGACATCTTAATATATGTTTTAAAATAAAATTTATAATTCAGTGTGATTATAAATTTAATAATCAAGATATTTTTTTAACACAATAAATACTTGCAAAGAAAAACTTTAAGAAATAATATCAATTTTAGATGCCAGAAAAACAGCTCTATCTAATCCAGACGAAATTTAGCATGGTATTTGGTTAACTTTTGGCAAAGAGATACGAGTTTGGAATTTGGAAAGCAACCTTTTCCGTGCTTAAGTTGATGCTCTCCATTAGCGCTTCTAATATTATAGAAGTACGTAAGTTTCTATGCCAGAAATTCCTTAGCCAAAAAGTTACTAATGAATGTTGAGCTCTGATTTTATTACTCGTGGTGCCATCTGTCACTTGGGCTTTTGAAGTAAACTTCTCAAACCTATCCCCAAACACCATAATTGGCAACAATCGTGGTCTTGTTTCCATTTCGACGCCTTGACACATTTTGGTGTTTGTGTCGGCAAAGTTTTGTCTCAAAAATATCTACGTTTTTATGGGCGGCCCACACGTGAACAGATGCTATTGTCTGGATTTGGGGAACAAAAAAGTTTACGTGCATTTACTTGTCTTTTTATCGATTTTGCGTGCGTCCATTTGCCACTTCACGAAACAAATAAAATATTTGCGCTTTTATTTCTGCGATTTGCAGACTTTAGCTTTGGGCTTTGTGCGTCTGGCCGGATTTCGGTAGGTGTTTATTTTCATCTTCGTTTTTTGATTGGCAACAGTAGAACGTGCTTTTAATTAATTTGAGTGGACAATGTTTGGTGATTTAATTTCGAAAAGGGCAACTGTAGATTAAGCTAATTATAATAAGAGAGCGTGAAACGAATTTGTTTGTCAATTGTTGTCTAGGAAATATGCCTGCATATTGGAACAAAATTTAATGAAATTTCGTCTGATGCCCCAAATCAAGTAGTTTTAAGAGATATGCGCACAGGCGACATGTTCAATGGAAATTTATATAAATATCGTATTTGGTGCACCAGCAGCGAGAGCTCACTGTACTACATTGTTTTATGTGTGCCGAACTGAGCCAAACTCGAGAGTCGGCTTAGTAACAATCAGATAGAAGCAAACACGACGACATCAACGATAACCAAAAGGAACCACTTAGTAGTACTCACATTGTAGATGCCATAAATAAAGGGATTATAGCAGCTATTGCTCATGGCCAGCCAGTCGCAGCAGAACCAGACAATGCTAATGAAATGATAGTCATTGATTTCCGGTATTGTTACATACAATATATTATAGAGCTGCAGTGGCAGCCAGCACAATCCAAAGATGACCACAACGATAATTAACATCTTAATGACCTGCAATAAAAATAGCAAGCCAATTAGAATACTGAGCGCAAGATTTTGGTGGTAGGGCGACAGACCTTTTTCTTGTTCTTCAGCAGCGTTATGTCACGCGAGTCCTGTGCATTGCCCGGAGCGTGTGTGCCCCACAATCTAACAGCCATTTGTATATAGACAAAGCTAATCACACAAAATGGCACCAGATATTGCACAAAGACCAGAGCATAACGATACGCCTTCAGTTGCTCATCGGAGAGATTTTTGTTCATGCAAAACGGTCGCGTTAAATTAAAGTAGACATTATTCTCTGCGAAATAAAGTACTTTAGCAATTACGAACTTTGTGGTAAACGAGTGTGGTCATACACTTACCCCGAAAACGGTCGGTTATTTCCTCCACACGAAACGCTATGGGAAATGGCGCTGCGAAGACCAGCGCCAGCAGCCAAATGCCCGCAATTATGAACTTTGATATAAACTTGGTGGGACGTGCGCTGCGCAGGAAAAGAAAAAATGGTGTATATATATGTGGGTTGGGTAAATGCTGTATACCCAAATCCCACTGTGCACAACCAACAGCACAAGAATCCCTAGACAACGAACACGCTAAAAGACGAACGACGAATACACGACGCGTAACAACGAGCAAAGAAGACGGCGAATTCGCAGACGGCGAGTTATCCAAAAACGACGATCAACGAGGACAGTGCAAAGCCACGAGGGCAACGTACTGGACGTAGAGCAGAAAGATGTTTGCTCGTTAAGACGAAAAGTTCAACGCTGGACCTGTGTGGTATGAAGGCTGAGAACAAAACGACGAAACGACGTGTTACTTTGATTCGAATGATAATCATCCTAAGCAATACAATTTGTTAAATCAACAATACACTTGTTTATAATAAACTTTTAATATAAAACCCCACATTTTGGGCGCTCGTCCGAGATTGAGCGAGATTGAGCAAGATTGAGCGAGATTGAGCAAGTGTGAGCAAGATTGAGCGAGATTGAGCAAGTGTGAGCAAAAGTGAGCAAGATTGTGCAAGATTGAACAGGAGTGAATAAAGTTGAAAACGATCTTACGTTACAACAACAATTGTGCAAAACAAAAAAAAAACTATTCAAAAAAAAAATGTCGTGCCTTAATGATTTAATAAGTGCTAGCTTACGCTCAAGCAAAAAAGGGAGCATAACTGCGTTGCACAAGTTCATCTTTGAAAATGAGGGAGACAGAAATAATCGCAAACGTCTACGCGCGAATTTTCTGGCTTCGAGTATACAGAAAATGACGCAGAGTATAGTGCAAAGAAGGAATACGCATTGAACAATTTAACGCAGGCTGACCTTGTATCAATATGCAACATTCTAGGTATAGAATATGTTCACGCAGATTTGCATGGACACATTTTTCGTAATCTGATGAAAAACAATTTGATGGAATTCAACGAAGTAGACGAAGAAGCAACTGACGACGAAAATGAAATAGAAGAGGAAGCAGACAACGCTTCATTCCAGACCGCTGACCTTCGAAATAGGGAAAACTCGAAAACTAGGAGAATTGCTGAAAATTACGAAATTGCTCCTCGCTTTGCGATCAGCTTTCGCGACGTGGAAGAGAGCATTCGTTGTTTTGACGGCACAAACACTATTCCAGTAGAAGTGTGGATAGAAGAATATGAAGAGCAGGCAACACTCACGTATTGGAACGATTTCCAGAAGTTTCTGTTCGCAAAAAAGGCACTTAAAGGAATAGCGAAAAAACTCTTCGTATTGAGTGAGAGAGGTTTAAGCACTTGGAACTCTCTCAAACGAGCACTCTTGGCAGAATTCAGTTCAAGTGTAAGCAGTAAAGAAATTCACGAACAGCTCGCGCAGACGAAACGCAGCAACAACGAGTGTGTATTCGAATTCTTTTATAGAATGAAAGACATTGCTTCTCGAGGTAAAATTGCAGATGACGCTTTCATACAGTAATTAATTGACGGAATAGATGAGAGAGGTGGAAACAAATCCATATTATACGGTGCGAAAAATTTAAATCAATTCAAAGAAAAGTTGAAATATTATAAAACAATGATTGAAAAAGAGTGTCGAGTCGAAAAGGAAAAAACAAAGCGTAACGATTGCAGTGTTAAAGAAAGAGACAAAAAAGCTTTCAACGTAAGCAAAGATGCAAAAAAAGATGTGAAATGCTTTAACTGTGGTGAAAAAGGGCATACGTCTAATTATTGTCAAAATAAAAATAAAGGAAAAAAATGTTTCTCAGATGCAATCAATACGGTCACATCTCGAAAGATTGTGAACAAATTGAGAAAAGTGAGGCCGTAATATCAAATACACGCAGTTTGCAAGCCAAAAACGATTTATCCTGTAAAGAAGTATGTTTCTCAAATAAGAAATGTGTAGCGTTATTTGATACTGGCAGTAAATTCAATATCATCCGTGAAGACTTTTATTGTGAAATTGGCAAGCCGAAGCTAGAAATCTGCAATGTTTTTCTTATTGGATTCGGCAGTGAGCGCAGTGAGAATAAAATAAAACCAACTGGACATTTTAAACATCTAATTCTTATTGACGATGAAGAGTTTATACTTGATTTTTACGTGGTTCCAATTAAATGTATTGATGTCAAAGTTATTCTTGGCGAAGAACTATGTTTACAGGCTGAGATTGTATTTAGTCGTAACGGTTTACAAGTTCGCAAAATGTCAAACAGTGAAGAGATAATTGAGAAGTATCGCAACAAACTGACGGCACTGGAACCCGCGAAATACAAAACATACTCGACGAGGAGCAGGCGGAACGTCAGCTGTCCAAAACGGAACAGCAACTGTCTAAAACCGAACGTAAACTGCTGGACCAGCCCATCGAGAGACGCACCTGGTTCCAAACCAAGCAACAACGTGAGAATGAAAAGGCTCGTCTAGCACTCACCTCTAACGTCGATGAGTCCAAGCCAGCGCCAGCAGCTGGTAAAGGGAAGACGGCAGGTAAACGCAAGCGTCCAGAGTACGGCGGCGATGGCGAGGACGGCTCACCAGTTAAGGAGCTAGACGCTAAGCGCAAAAAGAAGAAGAAGGAGGAGCCCAGAAAGAAAACACCAGAACAGCTCACCAAGGAGCGTGCCATGAAGGAAATTGAAAAGGTTTCGCTGGTGCGCGACAAAATGGCGAAGCTACGCAAACGACCAGGCAAACTGGGTGCTGCCACCGATGCCCCGAAATATGTTGGTTCTACCGGAGGCAAGCCCAAGCGACGTGGCGGACAATCTCTGCCTTCGCCAATGATCTAACTGATGTCAGTCGCAGCGGTGCACTGCGTCTAAGATCCGAGGCCAATCGGCACAAGAAGATGACTAAAATTGCTGCTAAGAAGAAAACAAGCAACGTGAAGTTAACCAATAAGGCGGGTAAAAACAAATTTAGAGCAAAGGCAAAAACACAAATTTTAAAAATTCAAAATGAAAATAGAAATACATACAATTTGAGACGAAAGCATGCAAGACGTTATAATGTTGGCGACCTTATTGCCATAAAACGCACACAGTTTGGTAGAGGCCTAAAATTAAAGCCTAAGTTTTTGGGGCCCTATCAAGTCGTTAAGATTAAGCATAACAACGCGTATGATGTCCAGAAAGTAGGTAATTGCGATGGGCCGAAGAATTCTGCAACGTGTGCCGAATATATGAAGCCATGGTCCATTGGCAGCGATGATGAAGATGACGAGGAAGCATTCGGGCCGAACGCTTAGTCAGAATGGCCGAATGTGGGTTGGGGTAAATGCTGTATACCCAAATCCCACTGTGCACAACCAACAGCACAAGAATCCCTAGACAACGAACACGCTAAAAGACGAACGACGAATACACGACGCGTAACAACGAGCAAAGAAGACGGCGAATTCGCAGACGGCGAGTTATCCAAAAACGACGATCAACGAGGACAGTGCAAAGCCACGAGGGCAACGTACTGGACGTAGAGCAGAAGATGTTTGCTCGTTAAGACGAAAAGTTCAACGCTGGACCTGTGTGGTATGAAGGCTGAGAACAAAACGACGAAACGACGTGTTACTTTGATTCGAATGATAATCATCCTAAGCAATACAATTTGTTAAATCAACAATACACTTGTTTATAATAAACTTTTAATATAAAACCCCACATATATATATATGTAAAAAAAAAGTTGAACACTTTAATGAAAAACCAAATTCGTTATTAAGTCATCATATGGCTGGCTTACCGCAATGGATTAATTATGGCCCGATGTCGATCGATAGGCAATTGCCGTCAGCGTAAACACGGAGACATTCACGCTGAGCGCCTGCACAAACGGACAGAAGCCGCACATAAAATACGGCAGATTCCAGCGTTGCAGCAGTGCGGCCTGAAACTGAAAAAAAGAAAAAAAATTTGAATATTCTAGTCAAATGTGTAACCAATTACACTATGCAACAAATCTAGCGATTTTCGCTGAGGTTAGCCTGCAACAGGCAACCCTTTTTTTTTGTAGCTTGGTGTCCCGAAATTAATCAAATATTTCGTGATTTCCTTTTGTTGAGGTTAAATTATTAAGAAAAATTTAAATGTTGCAATAATTTATGCTTTACATTTTAAATTTTTATTTAACATATTTATTTTCTTCAATGCAAACTTATTTAAAAAAAATGTATATTATTGCATTTTACATTTTACTTAAAATATTTGAATTAATATTTTTGGCTGTGACATTTTGTTATTAATTAAGAAATTTCCATGAAGCCAAACAACAGCCTTCCGAAAAAAAATGAATAACAGCAGTGGTTATCATAGCAACCAGTTGCTGAAGGACCTTTAGGATATGCCCGCATTGTCCAAAATAAATTCCGACAACTATGGGGATTGCATAGATTCTTGTCCTGACAACATGCTATGATTTGTGTGTGTTTTCTGGCAGGTTTTCTGTGAGGGGGCAAAAGTGGGTTATTTTGGTGTGCTTTTGCATTTTCGCAACACGCATAATGTGGTGCTGCATTGTGTTCAGTTCATGTTGCTGCAGCAATCGCAGTGGCGTAGTTGAGCAGATGTAAACGGGGGCAGGGTCAACCAATTAAATCAAATTATATGCGGCGCCCAGTTTATTGTTGACAAATGACAATTTGTTTCGACAGAAGCTGCCATTTAACTGTCCACTTAATGAATATTTATTGCACTGTCTGTGTACTTGGGGCCCAAAGATTAAGTGCTGTCGACTGAAAGTCAACCGAGATGGATTAATTAAATAAATGTGGTTAAATACCAAAGTGTATGTCATCAACACAGCAAAGCTGGAATAACTAATGTATTCTATAAATACACCAATATTCCACTATTCTATTCTATTAAATTTTAGTAACTGCCTGAACTTTAAGTCAATGTTGAGTGTGCCCAAGTATTTTTGTAACGACTAAAATCGGCTTTCGACCATTTATTTTTTTGCTAAGCTGCCTTAAGCGTATTCCTTATTTGAAATTCATTCATAAATGGAACAGGGTAAGTATACGAGAATTTGTTAATTTTGTAACAAGCCGCCGATCGCATGGGGTATATATATTCCTTATCAACTAAGTCGTTTTGTCCGCTTGTCTGTCTGTTTTTTATGCAATCTTGTCTCTCACTTAAATAAGTTAAAGTTAGCCGGATCGGAACACTTTGTCCTAAGATTGTATATATCTTTTTCCAGCTTAGCAATTTAACCGTCGTCATACAGCTGACAGCTATCATAAGTTTGTATAAGCTAAAAATTGTTTTTTCTTTAATAGACGCTTGTAAGGGTATTAAAGCTCCGACACTGCCAGAGAACTCTTTTTATCTTGTGCTAATGCATTTTTCATTCTCGATTATGTACATTCACTTAAAAATGCAGATGTAAATTTGATATTCAGTCTGTTATCCACACAATGCTTAGCTGAGAAATTCAAACCGATATTAATAGAAAGCAGGCGGACAATGCGGATTGTCTAGATGCATGTGCTCATGAATACATGTTATATATTTTACTCGAATTTAATATGCAGCTGGAAATTACTTATGGTTTTTAGCAGGAAAAGCCCAAAAACTGTTTATGCCATTTTGAGAATATTTTCAGGCAAATGACAGGCTGGTAGATGACTTGCCGCTGCCAGAAGAGCCAGTGTCGCTGGATTTCATCGAAACTGTCAAAATATGTATCCCAATAATGTACAAGCGCAGTGTTGAGGGTTCTGTGTTTAAGCGCCGGAAATTAAATTGATGCTCGATTATAGTGAAATCGGTGTTTGTGGCTGTGTTTGGCGTGTGTGGGCGTGTGTGAGTGTGTATGGGTGTGTGCGGCATAAAGGGAATATTAACGCGGCAGCAGTCGAAACTGAAAACTGGGCTAATGCCATTAAACTGATTTATGTGCACAAAGTGTTAACATCCAGTCGAAAATCAGCGAAACTCAATTTATTTAACATGCCTGCCTGCCTGCCCGCCTGATCGCACATTGCGTATACGCAATGTTTAATTAATGCCATGACGATTCCCATACAATATTTATAACTTTTCAATTGCTACTATCAAAATGTTTTTCATCCATGCCCAATTAGCCAGCTGTTGGCTTAAAAGTTCGACGATTTTTGTCAACATTTGCATAATTAGAATTAGACGAAAATATGCGAAAAGGGGTAACTTAATTAGTAAAACTGCATTTGAGCTCACCTGAAATGGTATGCTGAATAGTCCAATAATGACATCCGCAAACGCCAGATTTGCAATATACATATTGGTAACAGTCCGCATTTGTCGTGTGGTGGCCACCACCCAAATAACCAGCGTGTTGCCAATGACGGCCACTATGCTAATGCCGCCATAGAAGATGGAAAGCAGCGCCACAATTTCCGCGGGAGCCGCATACAGACGTTCTATGATAAATGGAAAAATTGAAAAATGCGAAAATGCATAATGGAAAAATGGTGAAACAAAAACTACATAATTGACAAGCTCTTGAAATGACAGACTCGCAATAATCGCAGGCAGTTATAAGTTGGTTGTGACAGCGATTCAGTGGCATATACAAGGTTATAATCAGGCATATCATAACAATAGACTTTATGTTCTGAACAAGGGCGTTTATTTGCAAGCAAATTTATAAAGCTCAAAGGCTAAAGGATGTTTATTCATAAAAAAATAGTTATGCTTGAAAATTAAGAGTCTTGTTTTACAATTTGCTTATGCTTTTTAAAGGAATTTATTGCTTAAAGCCAACTATTGGCCACAAATTATAATTGATATGCCAGCTCGAGGCAAAAGCCAAAGACCAAAATATGGAAGCCTTGCTGACACAACAACAAAAAACAAACTTGTCATGGTATGATGGATAAGGCCAGCATGATTAAGTCTTTAAGGCTTCTTTGAATCGATTGAAAAAGAAAATGAAAGAAAATGGGGTTAACACTTACCAAATTCGGCTTCCTCTTCGGCGCCAGGCAACAGCTCCTCACGTATATGCTGATTATATATTATATCAGCTTCCATGATGCTGCTGCTCTTGTTGTTGCTGTTGTTTTGATTAATTTTCTAGGATTTCCGCTGAATAAACTGTTGTCAATTTATAAAGCTGGGCGAATTTTCGGCCAAACGCGAAATTAATTTATGATGTGCAATACATTTTATTGCCACAGCTGTTGGCTGCAAGTAGATGCGAAAATAAAGTTAGAAATGAGAAATTAATTGACATACCCAGAAAGTTTAATAGACAATATCAAAATTTCCCCGAACTGTGAAGATATACAATGTTTTTTAAAAGTTTCAAATTTACGACAAATTTAAGCGAAAAACCAAACATTTATAAAAAACGCAGAAATTTGATTTTCTAGAAATAAGTGTATTTTCTTTTTGTTAGTTTTCTTTTCAAGATGGGTAAAGAAAGAATATGAAAGAAAAGAAGAACTTAATTTAGTCTAATTTAATTGAAAATAATTAAGTCACGGCAGCGAAATAAAGCAAACGCCAAGCTGGCATCCAAATATAAGTATATCGAGTCAGCTTGCCTGCAGGAATTTAGAGAAAAATGCATTCCGAATTTTTGTGCATACCACAGAAACTAGCCAAACTGGCACCTGGCGTGAGTTATAGTCAGCTGTCAGCTTTCGCATAACAAAGTTTACTTTTCATAATTGAAACGACTGGAAAACCCCCTTCGCACATATTTACATCGCTGCCGGCACCGTCTGCAGCTGCCAGCTTAGCGTCAAGTGCAGTCTGTGGCCAAGAGGGTGATTTTGTGCCCCAACCGAATGTTCGCCACCATTTTGTAGCCACAGGTCAGTTAACATTGACAGCAATTGCAAGAAGTTGATGTTTTCGTTGCCTCCATAACTAGTTTAGTTGACATATGTTATTTTCTATTGCAGAAGGCTATATAAATATTTTTCTGCTTTTATTCAAAAGAGAAAATGCCCTGCAGTGTTAGAGTGGACCCTAAACTATGATGTATGTATTTAAATATAAGATTCCTGTGAGCTATTGGCCTTGTATTTTCACTGCACATTCCAACCGGAAAGCAAAATATGTATGTATACAAATTTGTATATGACACCCACGTTTAAATATTTCATTTAAACGTCCAGCCTGAAACTTGGCTTGTAATTTTAATGAAAACACATAAATTCCATTTCGTTACGGTAACTGCGTGTACCCAGATGAGTTTCAGCCCATATACATACATATGCATGTGTGTATGTGTGTGGCAAGTAAAGTCAGAGTGTAATTTAACTGAAGAACTCCATTCACTAAGTAGATTTTGCTGCTTTTGTTCCGGCAAATTGTCCTTTGTAAACATTTCTAAAAACGCATAACCGGATTTTTACTTAAAATCAGTCCTGAAATTGATTAAACATGTGCGTACCCAAAAAAAAGGCCATATTTCATATACTATTTGTATCCAAAAAGGATACGGGCCTAGCACAATAGAAAACAGAAAAAAACAGCATTGTTATCAGCTCAGATTATATTCAGAAGGCTTGTGGCAACAACACGTGTGCCAACCTCCAACCATTTGCCATTTGGTGTGTGTAGGTTAAGGTTGAAGGTGTTGCACAACAATACATCGGTTATGAGTAACCAACAGCATTTTATCAGCTCAAGGCGAGCGGAGACCTGCAGCTTTATGACTTACACAACACTGTGTTGGGGTGTGTTATGTGTGTGTTATGGATTCAGGCTACAGGCTGCTGGTCATAACACCCCATTGCGTTGGCATCCTGCGCTTGGTTTGCGTCTCATTTTAAGACGCGAATTTAAGAATGTACCTTTAGGTCGACATTATCAAATTACATAATCAATTAGGTAGTCTGAAGGACACGGCTTAAATTAGCCAACAATTTGTGAAGAAAGTGTTGTTGCTGCACCTTGACGGCCGCCAACTTCCGCGGCCAGTTAATTAGTTGAACATAAAATGTTGCCTGCTTAAAGGTTGTAAATGTAAATGAAAGGCTACCACCCAAGCGGCCCATATATAAATTTGTAAAGTCCTGCTTACGAGCACAAAACTCAGCGTGAAAGGTTGTTAAATGCAGAAGTGTAAAATTTGTTAAGTGTTTTAGAGCAAAGCAACAAAAGGACTTGACTGCCAGCTCAAGCTACGACTTCCCAGACCCCCCACCGCCCCAAAGGTCGTTTCAATACACTTATAAAATTGACAGACGCCCTCAAAAACAGCAGGACATCGATTCTGTTCAGAGAGCCTGTGCATATGTGCCAGTCCAGGCAAAATAAAAACAAATATTTAAAATACTTCTAAATAGAATATTATTGAATGGCGCATATAAACAAAAGTATGCTGCGATAAACAGATTTAAGACATCAAAGTAAAAGTTCACAGGCTCATAGCAGAAGTACTTATTATATATATACATCAAAAGGACAGCTGCCATCAATAGACATTTCTATTTTCAATTTCGTTAAATAGCTAATATTAAGTATAGCACACGTGAGCCAGGCACAATGGAGGCACACAAAAATACAAAAAAATTGCAGGCAAAATAAAGAAGAGCAAAAGGGAGCTACACATGTCTAATGCTATTTGTGTGTAATACGCTTTGGCTCCAATAAAGGGCAATTTTCGAGTGGAGGCTAACAAAAGAGTAAACCGACTTTGAAATTGAGCTTCAACTTTTTTTCTACACTTTTCAAATCTTCAAATTAAGTGCGAGTAACCGATACAGATATGTATCTCAGCTGTATTTTCTGTACATTTTTTTGGGCCAGCTTTAAAAGATTTAAATCGAAAGATAAATACAAAAGTTTTTCCAAGTTATAAGCTACTTGTAAAGGGTATCCAGTCTAACCCTTAAAAATGTGCTGCTGACAAATGCATTTATATTGTATTTATGCATATATTGTGTAAAATTGTATACCATTATATGGTTAAACCTTTTTATGAATTCATGAAAAGCTTAAGAATGCTAAAAAAAAAAATTGAATTTTTCCCAGATTTACATTTACATGCGCATGTACATATTGTCGGCTCCTTGACCCTCTTAAGCCATTTTGTCCAGTCGACTGTGCAAATTTTCTGGGGCGCTCAGCATTTTTCCGAGCACATTGGAATATCTAAGCTGTCAGTTTGAGCTTTGTGCAGCAGAGCCAAAATATGAACCACGTTCCACTAATTTGTTACGCACTTGGCGCTTTTCGGACTCGTCTACCCTGGGCGTAAGAACTTATTAAATATTTAAGTTTCCGGTTAGCCTGCACAGATGGTAAATATCCTAAATGAAACTTTAATTAAGTACTTTAAATCATAATGATACGCTTGATCTGCGGCCCTGAGCGCTTAACCTAATGGCTTTTAATTAGTACAATTACAGATTCAATTAACTTGCTGGATACTTAGCTTTAAAGTAAACTTTAACTTTGAACGCATTTAAGTTTTTGGTTAATTAACGTACAACTTCATTTGTTCGTGCTGAACTCATTATAATATTTAATGTTGGTCCTTTATGGGTTTCAAAGAGAAAGTTATTAGGCTTTTGACTGCTGCTCATTAGAAACTCAATTTCGCAGCCGCCGCTGCTGCGTTGCTGTCCCTCCAGGGAACTGGTTAGGCTTTTCTAATGTCTGTCAAACTAGTCAAAGATCCACAATATTAAATATTAAGTTGATATTTAAGTGCGTCTGTCTCAGTCATGCGACAGGCATTACCAACAGCGGCTTGCAATAGGATGCCACGTGATCTGCCTGCGCATTGCGAGCATGATATAAAGCCACCAGCAAATAAAAACCAAAACAAAGGCAAAGCAAAGGTCCAATGAAATTATCCTCCGCTAACACACACCAACGCAAAAAAAGAAAACAAATTAAGAGGGAAAAGAAAATCAAGTTACCCAAAGGAAACAGTATTCGGGCATGTTGTCAGCAATAGGGCTGGGGTTGGGGATTGTGTGTGTGGTTTTGGCATTAAATGTAATTGTAATAAATGCGAATGTTACCCGGCTGTGCTATAAGTTGTCGCCCTTGGCAATTGGATCCCAAGCTCCGAAATTTTAATAACTTTCCCTTGGATATTTAATTATATTACTTTGATTTGCCCCGAGACCACAAGAGCGTGTCAAAATGTAATTAAATATTAGCCAAGGCTCAACCACTAACCACTGCGATTCAAATGTGGCGCCACCTTAAAATATATATATATTTGGCTACTTTTGCACAGGTAATGCCGGATTAAAAGCGCAACCGAACCGCGCGACTGTGCGTTATCAACTGTGCAACGATGTTCGTCTTCGGTTTTTATCAACCGTGCGACGATGCCACGCAAAACAAGTGTCTGTGGAGTCGGAGCCCAGAACTTAAGTTGCCGCCACTTAAAGCCATAACACAACAAGTTGCAGGCCAACTTGTTTGCCACTCGAACATGTTGCAGTTGCGTTGCGACAAGTTAACCTGCTTTTGACATTTTCTGATCTGTGACCCAAGTAGAGTTATTAATTATATTTTTGCAGGCTGCCCAAAAAAAAAGAAAGGAGGAACTTATAATTATCTTAAACAGGCCAAACATGCCAAGCATGCTTTAAAGCGCATTAAATATACGTATGTAAAAATGTATGCATATATAAGGATGTGAGAAAGGTATATTAGTTTCTCTGGTCTGTGTTGAATTTAGGGGTTTTAAACTTGTGGAACGTGTATACCCTCGTCAGATGAACTGCGGGGAATATATAGCTACGCCAACTGGGGCATTGAATTTAGGGACTTTAAGCTTGGGATGGTGGGGAATATTTAGTTACGCCAACTGGAGTGTTTAATTGAGGGACTTTAAAATTGAAATGGATACACTTTTATACCCTGGTGAGATAACGTATTGGGAATATTTATCTACCCCAACTGAAGCGTGGTAAGTCATGAAACTCGTTATGTCTTTATGCGTTTATTGCGCCGACACCTTGAACGAGTATTAAGCAGTCAGTCTGTGCACGACTGCAGCGATCTGTAATTTTCAGCTCAATATTTAGTTCAATTTGTTAAGGACCATTCGCAAATTACCAAACCAAAATGCCATGCAAATTAAGCAGCTTATATGAGTATATTTAATCCCTACGCTTATGCAGTTTATTCGGCTGATAAGCTCGCCAAACTACAACCAATTAAGTTGCCTATTATAAAGTGAAGAGCAATCAGATAATTTCTAGTGAAACCTTGTGACATCGGAAAATGCAAATCTGTAAAGTGCCATCAAGTGCCACGTGGACTGCGCTAAGGGATTTCAGCTTAGGATTTTGCGCTTCATAACTTTTGCCATTTGTAAAGTATTATCTTGATACATTTGACGTTAGCTGAAAGCATCTTTTTTTTAAGTCTTAAAACCAGGAAAACGCACTTCACACATGAAAAGGCTTGAGTAGTAGATGCTTAACGGGAAAGTACGCTTTACCTATACTATACATAAGATTCGAATTTTCTTTTAACAATTCTGGCTAAAACTTATTTTATTGTAATTCGTGTGCATAACCTAATCACTCCTTGAGGCTTAACAGGAATTTATTTATGTTTCCCTTATAGATCCTGGCATACCTTGTTACCAACAAAATTTACGCAACATTGTGACACAGCTGCTAAGAATTATAAATCTGACGAAGCGGATTATAATAAAACCAAGCAAAAAATTTTAAAAATGCTCTAACTGAAGAGAAATGGAGCAAAAGGGGTTCAGGCTTAAGGCTATTATTTGAAGTGGGCTGCACTTCTGGAAAAATATATTTATAAAAGCTATTTAAAATGCATATGGCACGTGCCTTACACACTTTAGCTAATATTAATATTAACAATTATTTTAGAAACTCAAGCATCCCCCCTTGTGTGCTGCAAATATGTTAATTGCAAAGTTTTGGGGAAATGTAATTAAAATTATTTTAGCATATTTGTGCTTGGCTGTGCTGCAACGCGTATGCGCTATCTGCCACACAAAGTGCGATGTTAGTAGAATAATTTTTTAATTGGATTAACATAGTTTTGTAACATATTTTTACACATGCTTCATCAGCATCCGTTTTGGGTTTGCTTTGAGAGTTTCGCTCAGTTATCAGCATACAAGACCTGGCCTAAGTCATGCGACTGGAACAGATAAAATTTGTAAAAAGTCTTAGCCTATTAAAGTAAATAAGATTTTGTGTGCAAGTGAAGGCATTTACCATGTGATATGAATCAATGTAAGCACCACATTTAAATGCAGCACAGCACAAAGAATGACAGGCAATCAAACTGATAAAAGTCTGCCCAGTCTAATACCGTGGGTCTAGACATCTCGTTTATATACTCGGACAAATAGCGCAGACAAACCTAATAAATATTTAATGTAACTAATTGTTGTTGGTGACATTCGGTTTGCGGCTCCGATAACAATCGTGTAATGTGAACAGCGTAATAAATACATATTTATAGAGCCGCCGGGCAACTCGTCAATGTCTAACACTCGAATTTTGACTAATGGCTGCGGCAACAGCTGCGGTGCCCGTGGCACCGGTCGGAGGTTGAATCTATTAGAATTGTATATAGTACAAATGAATAAAAAAATAAAAAATAACTAAAGAGACGACTGAATACCCTTGCGGACAAAAGTGCTCGGCTACACTTGTTATTGGAGCAAAATAAATAGAATTCAACCAATGCAAGTATTTGAATAAATCATAAAATTAAATTGAATGCTAACAAACAGAAATCATATTTCTCAGAAATCAGCTCTAAATCTCTGTGCGTATAAAATTTGCTTAGAAAACTACTCGTACTTCAGAGAATTTTGTCTGTCTCCTTTCGTTGACATGTTCCTCCGGCAAGGAACATCATATACTTACACACTGCTCACAAAATTCTTCAATTGTGAACTCTGCTGTCCATCAATGTTTTTCCTAATAAATTATTCACGAGAATACTTGGCAATGCGAAAGCTGTGCTGCAATATTTTGCTACACAAATATTTGTAGCCTTTAACTGCTTTATTAAAATGCTCCCATTTGTGTTCTTACATATTTCCTCTTTTTACTTGTTTGTGTTCTGTCCCTATATTTTCGTTTTGCTTGAATTCACAGAACTCTTTAAAACCAAATGTTGCTGTACATATTTAGTTTTGTTTCTTCACAAGTCATCCAAGCAGCATATTCTTCTTTAAATTAAAGTTTTCTTGAAAGTCAAAAATTCAAACTATTACATTTGTCAAGTATTTGCCTAAAAGTGACTAAACCAATTGAATAGTCTAATTGTGCAACAGCAAAAATTAAATATTTGATGTGAATAATGCTCATTAATTTAACTCTTCTCTGTTGGTAAGTGGCAACATTGTATTATTTTAATTTGAAAAAATAGTATAAGAGAGACTAAAAATAGAAAATTCGAACGAATACTATGCAAAATGAATGCAAGAAGAATGTACATCAAATCCTTATCGACTATCAGATACCTTGTAATTTATATTTAATAAATTATATCCCAATATTTAATCTACAGCTAACAAATTTTTGCAGCTATGTTTTTCTTTTCACCAAATTTATCTATTTAAGCTACATGATATTAGAAATTATGATATCATATGATACCTCTATACCACAAGGACTCTTGATCAAAGGTTCTCGAACTTAACCATCCGATCGGGCTCAAATTTATTTTCAATGGTGTTTGTTGAAAGGGGTCTCACACTTTTGGGAAAATTCCTCTCTTCTTGATGAAAGTGGAAGTCAAACCGTCATTCGCTGGATGACATTTCAGATTCAAGCCTATATGAAAAACGGGACTTCGATAATCTTTCTAACCACGGTGGTGTTTACAGGGTATGACCCAGTCAAATTGTGCATAAATTTCCAAATAACTGATGTTCATTGCCGACATATTCAAGAGCGCTTCAGTACTTAAACATATTAGGGGTCGCACTTTTCCCTTAACAAAATTAGCATTGCTCTTTTTTTGTGTTGTATTTTTTCTTTCGATTTTTTCCAAAGAAAACACGAAAAGAAAATGAGCTTTGCAATTTATAAAAGATGTTCAACAAGGGGAAACAAGTGGAAATATTTACGTGCTTCGGTGCATTTTTGCCTGGTGTGGAAAGTATAAAACGGAGCTTGAAAATCATTTGATATAATATAAAAAAAAAAATATATTATAAAGCAGAAGATAGGTAAAACATATTTAAACTCAATATGCTGATGCTGAGGGTAAGAAACTTTTTCAATAAGTGTGAGGGCTCAAAATTCGATTCCACTTTAGCCGGCTAATCAATAAGCTCTTCGGTTCACTTGCTTGTTAAGATTGTCCAATTACCTCTTAATAATGTGACCTTTTGGTTTGCCCTTTTAACAAAGAAATTACCCGGTTAATAACAGTACAAAGGGCACGTCCCATTTTGCATTAAAATCAGCTAATTCTAGAGTCGGTATGTGTGCAGGTAAATGAGATTCAAGTTTTTCATCATATTTAAGCTACATCGATTTTCAATATTTTCACTCGTATCAATATTTTGAGATGAGATAAAATAGACAATAATTAAGAATTCATGCAAATTCTGAATAAGTTTGAATAATTTTCAACAGTTGGCCTAGAGGGAGAAGGCAAGCAATTAGTAATTGAACATATGTTGCAAAGCGCCAAGAAAAAGTTGTAGGTCGCACAAACTTTCCAACATTTTCATTATTGAACTTTACAGATGTTTCTGGTCAGAAAGTGGGGTCACATGGAAAATCCATGCCCTTTGGCAAATAATATCAAGTGCGTACGTGCGGAAAATTTAAATGATATTCGGTATGCTGCCCAAATAAGTAGACTATTAAATTTGAACTCCCTGAACTGTCACCTGAAATACATTGACTAAAAATACGCATTTAGAGGTAGAAGCTACCTGGCGTAATACATTTTATACATTTCTAGTTAGGGTGAAAAACATGTGCCTTGCATTGTATCGGAAACTGACGCAACTTATATAAATTAAATATGATATACTAACAAGGTTTATTTTTAACCCCTGACCAGTTAATGAGAAAAATATTCCCTGCAACATCCGTTTTCATTTCAGCAACATCTCGAATAACAAGAAAATTTCTCAGGAAATGGAATGAACTGGAAATGTTGTGAGCTTGGCATTGAAAAGATGACATGCGAGATATTATTTATATATTTCCCCCCTTTTGTAATTGACGCAATTCGACAATTCAGCGGAATAACAATGATTTAAAATGATTGTTCATTCTGGGCAACTGTCAAAAGTAGTTCAGAAAATATGCTCGATTATAAACTGCTTCTGTTCACATACTCTTTTGATATGTTCTGAAGGATCAATGTGTCCGCAGTAGTCTCCAATGTGCCTGTCATTTTAAATAAAAGCAATTAACTTACACAGCCCAAGTAAACATTGGCCTTGAGTCAAATGAAAAACCAACACATTTTAATATGTATTCGGCATTGAGTAGCTGCTTTTATAGGTGCTTGTAATTAAGTTCCAGTATTTAACAGTCGGATCAATCAGAGGTGCCAGGCTTTGAATTAAAGTAAAGTTAACACCACAGTAAAGCCTGTCAGACTGACAACTCACAGCTTCGAGTGGTGTTAGGTGTTATTCAGGCGGCTCTTAGCGTACATACAAAATTAAAAATGTGTTCAAAATCTGTTGGCTTTTAGCGAAAATAATTTATCTACAACCCAAGAAAAACGTCTAAATTAATGCGAAAAAAAAATTGAAAGGCAACAAGAAAAACACATTTTAAAGTCATGTTTGCCAGCTTTATGGCCTAATAATTCTTTGGGGCACATTTAATTTCCTTTTGAGTTTAATAGCTGAAGTCTGTTGGCATGTTGGGCCATAGGCTGAGTTTTGCTGTGGCATAATTACAGTTTGTTGGGCGTACATTTGTAAGTGTAATTACCTCCATTTCTTGTACGTATCTTCATTTCACGCTTGGCTATTATAGTTTATCCTGCTGGCAAGCAGGGGCGTGCCAAGCGTAAGAACACCTGGCCACAATGGCAATTTGTTGACGTAATGCCACAGTAGATGTAGACTAAAATCAAAAGTAGAATTTCGAATCTATTTGCTGTGGCATGTGGCAAATATTGATTTTGTACCTGATACGTGCAAAGACATTCGCCCCATAATATCAAGTAGTTGATAAAAGTTCTCATCAACAGCTACAAATTCCCACGCAAAGTTTGTGAACCAATTCTATTTTGGAATATATTCTGCAGCATATACATAATAATATTAAACTTAAATTTCTTTCCTTTTAATTAAGTGTATTTCGCACTTGACTTTGAACCTTAGCTCTTTAAGAGGTTGTTTATATTTTCGACAGATCAAAAAAGAAAAAAACAACTTAAACAAAATATTTATGGAATATTTCTAAAAAAATATATCCGCAATCCACCAAGCATTGAGCTAGAAGTAAACAAGCATAGGCCAGCCTTTTTGGGCGAAACCACCCACATGGCAGGCAGATGCTAAAAATTCATTGATAAACTTTCCAACACAATAAATTGCCAGTTGCCAAACAAACGAGTATTGTTTGTGTTTCAAATAGTTTTTTTTTAATGTTTGCTTTTTTGTTGTTTCTGATATGCGAGCGGAATAATTAACCAAGTGACGGACTGTCTGGCCACTTCGTTGGCTGGCAGTGTGTTTAGTATGCGGCACGTATTGGTAAATAAACAGGGCGCAAATGCATTTAATGCTCTTAATTGTAATGAAAATTAATTTTTATTGACGCGCTGGTTAAAATGCAATTGAAATGCATTCAATTGCCATCAACGGAAATGCATATTATTAGTGTTCATTTGTTTTTATTTTTTTGTTGTATCATTTTTATTAGTGAAGCGCCGGCAAATAATTTCCAGTTTATGGCGTGAAATATTAATTTGCAACTTACCCAGAAATTAATTCCTGCTGTGCTTTTAATTTATACAAATTATTATATTTACAATAATAATATTATAATAAAATAATGTTGTAGTTATTGGCAGTCCGTTGGCCAAATGCAATTTGTTGTTATTTCTGTTTAGATTTTGCGTTTAACGTAGATAATCAAGAGCAGCACTATCACAAATTTCCCATTGCAAGAGCCACAATATTTTTAATCACACTATACTACAATACAAGTGTGTATATGTGTGCACTTTTTGGACAATTAATTGCGCTCGATTCGGTGCAAATTGCAAAGCCAATGCCTCGGCTGGAAAAACAAACTGCGCCAAAGAATTCACTTGAAACGAGAGACGTGACGCCTCGATTTTAAATGTTCATGTGATAAAATTTATATTGAATATATAAATTCAAGTTAATGTCAATTCGAACGATCGCAGCGGAATGCCGAGCAACCGCACAATGAAAGCGCACAGAAGCAACTGATGGCTGCGTGAAGCCGTTTTTTGGGCCGGCAAAGCGTATACGCTTCTATTGATTCCTCGCACACATACGCACACAAATACACTGGCACTGGCATAAACAAAGGCGCGCGCACACAGACAACACACACACGCAAACACACACACACACACACACAGAGAGAGAGCCGCAAAGCAGCGCTGTTTATCGTGAACGCCAAGCGAAAGAATACGCATACGTCAGGTTGTACAAGCAAACGGCAAGCAAAAGCAGGTGCAGCTATATCTTAATCAATTTTCGCAATGAACACCAATAAAAATCACATTCGGTAAACAACAACAACAACCACACTTTCAGCTAGGAAGCTGGGCGTGTCTCTGCCTTAGACCAGTCCAGAGTGCTGCGAAAGTCGTATTTATTTACCTGCCAAGCACCTGCACCCACTTTTATGTGCCTGTTGTCAGCTTTGATTGCAGCCCCAAAAAATTAACTGATACGAAGAAAAAAATTGTGTTTATCATTTTCAATTTTCTTTCGATTACTTTTAGATAAAATAGCCACAGTGATAAACAATAGATAAATAATTTATGAGCAATAGATTTTGATTTTGTTTTGCGCCTGGGCATATTTTAATTTAATTAGAATGTTGCATAGTCCATCTAGCACGATTTTCAATGTTATCTGTGCAAAAGCAAACAAGACTATCTTTATGTTAGGTAATTAAATGTGCCAGCCACATCTATATGTTTAATCAGTGATAAAAATGGGTCAACACGCAGGGTTAGCATTTTAGAGAACGTACCCAGACTTGTTTTCTCTTTGACACACAATAAAATTAATTGCATTGATGGACTGAAAAATACCATAAGCTAATAGGCGTACAAAAGTTTGTATTATGTGGCAGAGTATATTGAAATAGCATGCTCTGTTGCTCTGGAATTTACAGGGTGCAACAATCAACTGTTCATTAATATGTTTGCGGGCAATCAATAAGTGTTTCAATTGATATGTTTGATATCATTTATATTGATGGTCTTTTAAATAGCCATCCAGACAAATGGATCGAATAAATTTCCAATTGAATTGTGCTCAGCTGTTGATGGGAGTA
Source organism: Drosophila montana (assembly GCF_035044405.1). Classification (NCBI taxonomy): domain Eukaryota; kingdom Metazoa; phylum Arthropoda; class Insecta; order Diptera; family Drosophilidae; genus Drosophila; species Drosophila montana. The sequence goes on along the minus strand of NW_026998113.1, from coordinate 270,600 downwards.
ATACTCAAACGACAACCTAAGCTAAGAGCTTGGCGCCACGCCCCGAATTGATATACATTTGATATACTCTAAATGATTGCACAAATATTTATAAACGTTTCGGAGACGCTCGAGATCTGAAGAAGAAGCTTTAATATTTACGTGTCAATTGAATTAAATACAAACTAATTAAAGCAAATTTTGGCTATAAAACTTACTTGCTGAAGCGTAAACTTGTGAAAACACACACACACGATGACTTCGATATATTTAGTCTGCGTTTAAAGAGTCTTCTTATAGCAAAGACCAGTTTGTCGGCATGCTAAGTGCCTAAATGAAATTTTATTTATTTTATAGTATGCGAAACATTAAAAATTTGCAAACTTCAATAATGCCACGCTTGGTTTCGGTATGTAAAATGTCAGCGACTGCAAATTGTCGAGTAAAAATGCTCTATTCGGGAGGGGCCGACTAGGGGATACCCTGAACCTTCTTCTAGCAACACCAAGTGCAGCTCGCGCTACTTGATATATACTATTCTAGAATTTGATTAGTCTAGCCTTTAAAGCCCAAGAGATAACTTGTCAAGTTATCGATGGTCGCACACAAACATGTGCTGCGCGGGCAGCTGGAGGATTTACGTTTACGTTCTTGTAGATTTTGTGATTGAGTCGTTCATACACGGGGAAAGACGGACGGACAGGCGCACAGACAGGCGGACAGACAGCCGAGCATGGCTAGATCGAGACAACTATTGATGCTAATCAAGAATATATACACTTTATGGGGTCGGAGAAGCTTCCTTCTGCCTGTTACATACATTTGCACAAAACCATTATACCCCTTCTACCCATTTTCATTGGATTCAGGGTATAAAAAGAAAACCCCCTCATTCTCGCTTACCAATTGATGAATTTAACAAATATATCTGCTGGGATATTTGGGTTTCATCCTTTCTTTTCTTCTACTATTTTTTTTACTTTCCTGACATTTAATGGTTTCTCCGGCTTTCGATTGTTCCGTTCTCTTCGATCAGCTCTGGAAGTGTTTGCATCATTAAGGGCTTGATTAAGTGCCTGATTAAGTTAACACATTTAATGAAAAGCAATTATCCATGAATTCCGCTTGAAAGCAGATCGGAAAATATTAACGAGCTTCCCGAATTGATTTATGCACAATAAATTACGTGCCTCCTACAACCGGATCTGCATGTTTGCCTCCTGCTGCTGCTGCTAAACAAATGGCTAGAATCAAAATAAAGTGTGATATGATAATGATTTGAATCATTTATTGTCTGCGTTGCTCTGGCGCCTGGCACGTGCCATTCATTGATAACGCATGTTAACTGGCTGCGAATTTGATTAGCTGTTGTCATGGGGAACTGTGTGGCACGTTTGCGATTCTGCAAAGGATGGACGATTGTTTATCACTGCTTCGTTAACAATTTGTCTTTGTTTTATGCATTCTAATGGGTTCGTTTAATTGGCAAGCACAACATTTCAATGCCAAACTTTTATTAATTTCGTTAATTTTCCTTTTTTTTTGTGAACTTTGTACGGATATTAAGTGATTTGCACTCCCTGCCGACTGCGGGCACGTGGCACTCTTTTAATTAAATCAACTCCATGCACGCCCAACTCGCGTAGGTGCTAATTGGGTAAGCATGCCGTTTGAAAACCTTTTAAAATTTATTCACAGCCAGAAAAGTGTATAAACCCAAAAGCGAGCTGAACTAATTAAAAAAATTTTATTTAAAGCATAAAAAGTATTTTATTTCTGCAATAAATTGAGTTGTGTTTTAAGGTACCCTCATTAAAAATGGTTTAAGATGTGTGAAGTTGCATTTTAAGGTAATCTCATTAAAAATGTTTTGAGATGTGGGTAAAATGGAAGGCAGTATAAGGCAGCTTTGAGCCTTTTGGCAGTATATTCAACAGGTGACTTTATATAGCCAAGTCTGTTTGTCTATTCCTAACTAAGTTCCTACACTCAAGCAAGTTTTGCAATTGACCTAAAAACTATTCCAGGCATGTATAAGTCAGTAATTGGCTCTGCGAACTGATTAACACCAGTTTACTCCCACGCTGGCAACTCTCTAATGAGACTCGACTGCCTAATGAGTTTCTACTGTCACTTAAACTGTCCAACTTTGGCAGACAGCTGTCGACAATCAGTATGTGCAATTAACCAAAGAAAATTTCATATTTTTGCTGCTTTTGACAAATGAAATGTTTTAAAAATTAACAAAAATTATTTTTGTATATGGGTTAGCCAAAAGTTAGCGGACTGAATTGCAAATGGCTTGTATACAAATAAACCACGATATTTAAGCCGCTTTGCGAGCAGCACTTTAAACAGAAAACCCGCAGAAATCTTGGCCAAGACTTGCGCAGTCGCAAATTCTGTAGCTGCAGCCAAATTTTTGAAGTGTTATGAAAAGTTTAAGACATTTAGCTGCAGGCCAAAAACTTTTAGCTGGCAATAGCGCCTGAATAAGCAATTCCTCTAGCCGAGCTCAATGGGTTGCTGTTAAGTACGTGAAAAGAGCTGCTTAAGTTCTTAAAGTCCCGTCAACACTTGGGCTAACAAGTTTCATTGGTCTGCTCCAGCTCAGCAGCTGCCATCAAGGAGGAGGTGCATAATTGCGATTGCATTATTAGCGCAATAACGAGAATTTGGCTTACATTTACGAGGGCAGCACTAAAATTATGCCAGACAAATATTTGCACTTGTTGCCGCTGAGCAAATTGCCGTTTGCCCAATAATCCAACAACAAATGTTCATATGCATTAATCTGGCTAAATTGCTGTTGTTGTTGTTGTTGTTTTTGTTGGCGTTTAATTAAAATGTTGTTAACATTAGATTTCAACGCGTGACGACGTTAATGCCGCTCGCCAAAATAAATAATTCCATTTCTTTATCATTTTATTTATTGTACTCGCGGCGAGCACGCGCTCAGCGCACTGTCAATGTTTTAATTATTTCTATTTGCCTTAAATGTGCGAGGGGCTGGTGCCAAAAAAAAATAAAAAGAAAAAAAAACATTTTCTATAAACAACAACAAACATGGCAACAACAATAACAAAAATCATTACAGCGGCAACGTTGCGTATGCGCAATATTTTTGCTTAGTTCCATTTGATCATAATTTTACTGCAGCAGTGGAAAAAATGTGCGATTTCGGCTTCTCTTTTATGGCCACATAAATGTTTTAAACAATTTAGCCATAAATAAAATTCCGCACAGCATACGTACGTTTTTTTTTCACAATTTTTTTTATGGGCGCCGCGGAAGGAAGCGTCGCATTCACTGAATGGAACCAGTTGGCGGCGGCAAGTAACTATGCGCATTGATAGATTAAAGAGCTGATCGCGCCGTGGAATATTTTCTCGGGCATAATTCCTCTAGTTTTAATTGCTGTCATATGATGCGTAATTGTTGTATATTGACTTTGGCTCTGTTTAAAGATGGGAAAAAATTTCTCAAATTAACACCAAAGGCTTTTTATTATTTAGAATTTTCTGAAAAGTTTTCCTATTTATTCGGTGTGGAATGTAAAATATGTTTTTGTATATACGCTTAAGCTTTTAATATTGCTGTTGTGGATTGGCAAATAAAAAGCTTAAGAGTCTATAAATAGGTAGAGTTTATGATAGTCGGAGAAAATGTATATACATATATACATTTATATATATATATGTAGAAAAATAATTGGAGTTTTTGATAGTCAGATAGATATATATATAAATATGTAATTAGGTAGAGTCGGCTATGATCACATAGAATTTGTATATATCTATATCTGTATATAAGTATATGTACATAAACAGGAAGAGTTTATGATAGTCAGATAGAATATATATAATTTAACTTACCCTAAAGTAAGTAAGCCTTAAAGCGTGACTAAATAGTTGAGTTGACCTTCACAACTGCTTAAGTTATGCAGATTATACATCAAACACTCTTCATTTTTTATGTACATGTGTGGGATATATTTTATTTTGGATTCCATAACAAGAAAAATGGTTTTAGCTTATCAACAAGAGACTTAAAATTGTCAACACCCGTTGCTTAAGGCCAAAACAAAAGCGAAATAAAGAAAATGAAACTGAAAATGGCATTTGGTGGGGAAAAACACGCTTCGCTGCATTTTGTTTACATCGCCCCCACTATGCAGCTTGCCACAGCCCGACGAGACAAAAGAATGAAAATATAAACATGACTTTGCTTTAAGCTAAGACGCAAGCGCGGACACCGCCGCTGCCACAGCAGCTGCTTTATCTTATTATTATTATTTTTTATTATCATTTTTCTTGTTTTTTGTTTATTTTTTTTGTTGGCGTCAAATTTGGCATGAGAAGAGGCACGCGTTCCAAAGTGCTGAATGCAGTCGGTTAAAGTTGAAAGCGGGCAATGCGGGCGACGTTTACAGTTGCATTAAAGTGCATGTTAAGCTTTACGAGGAGGGGGATGCTATTACTGCTGCTGCTGCTGCTGCTTGTTGTTGTTGTTGTAGTTATTTCTGCTTGCTGAGGCATAACAGTTGCTCAAGTTCTTAGCGGGTGTCTCTGTCTCTGTCACACTGCAGCTGGCGCGCTTAGCCGTATGTCTGTCGTACTGCGGAATATGTAAGAGTGAGAGAGAAAACAATGTTTTTTTTTATCAGAAGTTGGCAACGCGTGCGAAGACGAAAACATGGCATACTTTTGGGCACCAGTGGAAGTTGCACGCCTTCTGCTTGGCATGCAAATGACATGACCATGGTTAAGACAAACAATTACCACACATTAAGCCCAGTTACACACAAAAGCACATAATTATATGCACCACCCCCGAGGGGGCTTGCATATGACACCACACAAAATGACAAATTACAGGGTGCAATTGGGCGTAACCCAGGCACCGATTACAATTTCATCATTTGCCGCTTGATGTGACTGAAAAGAGAACTGACAGCGGGCTATAGAATATTTTGTTAGATTATTAAAATGCTGCTTAAATTAAATTAGTAGATATTAAAGTTTTATTGCTAGTTGATTAGCATTAAGCACACGTTATATACAAAGCAGAGCAATAACAACAACAACAACAAGAACAACAACAATAACAACCAGACAAAAGCATTAGTCATAGCCACGATACCCGCCATAGTTGCTGCGATCACGATAGTAATCGCGCTCCCTGGCCGGCGGCAGACCAAAGCGATCGGTGTCCTGGTAATAACCATAGCCACGATAACGCTGGCCACTATACTCTGGCTGCCAGTAGCCCGCATATTGTCTTAAGCCGCCATTACCTCCATAGCCGCCGTAGCCTGCGGAGCCCAGTATATTGGTCGTCGGATAGTAGCCGCTGCCTCCCGTGCTGGGATAGTAGCCGCTGCCTCCCGTGCTGGGATAGTAGCCGCTGCCTCCCGTGCTGGGATAGTAGCCGCTGCCTCCCGTGCTGGGATAGTAACCACTGCCGCCCGTGTTGCCATAGTAGCCGCTGCCGCCATTGTATGTATTGCCGGGATAATAACCAGTGCTGGGATAGTTGCCATTGTTGGGTCTATTGTTGTAACCAGTGTTGTATCCATAGCTGGGATAGTTGTAGCCATAGTTCGGATAACCAGAACCCTGTCCAAGTAAACCGCCCAAGTTCAACACTTAAGGACGCGCCAACCAATGCCAAGTTTCAGGAAAAGCTATTTATAAATTTGTAGTCGCTTACGTTTGGCTGAGGTTTCAGCTGTGGCCAAATCGCTCGCCTTGGCATCCTGTGCCGCCGGCAATGGCTCAGCCCAGGCCACAACGCACACGAGCAGCTGCGTTTCGACAAATATGTGTTTGTATATAATACACTTTTTGGATTAACTGAGTTCTTTTTGTTGTTTTTTTTAATACTCACTAAAAGCGGCAAACACTTGGCGTTCATGTTGAAAGGTACTTTTTGACAAATCGTATATATTGCAAATGGAAAAGATACGTTTGACAGCGGCACCGTAGAACGCGCGAAGAGACAACTGCTTGAGACAACGCTTGTACGTTAAATAATTCTGTTTCCCAGACGGGGGGCCAATTTATATTTTTCATTTTCCGGCTGAGTTGCTGCGCTCAAGTCGACGCAGACGTCAACGTCGCCGAAACAAACAAACCGAAACAATAATAAAGCTTGGCCCCAGCACCAAGTCGCACTTCGAAGACCAGCTAAAACGTGCGGCTACGTTAATTTTATTACTCATACGACACGTAAGGCAAGTGCGGCCCCAAAAAAGAAACAGAAAATCTTCAAAAGCTGTTACGTTTTCAGGGCTGACAGCGAGCTACAAAACTAAAACGATATTTTCTTTAACTGAAAAATTAAAAACAAATCAAAAATACAATTACTTGTAAGCTCAGATATGTTGTGATTATATAAAAAATAATTCTAGCTATAAACTGTGCCCCTAGTCATGTTTTCTTTCAAATTCTTGTGAATTATGCCTTTGTTTAACCTCAAATTAAACTATACTTACGACCTTTTGGCTGTGCGATTATGTATCATTATTAATATTTGTCTCGGGCACAGGTGACAAAATAAATGCCTCATTTTGGCTGTCTCTTGTCGCTTGTTTGTTGCCAGTGCGTGAGTTTAATTTTAGATATTTGCGCTTTAAACTTTAACAAACACAAATACACGAAACGCTGGAAATCGTTTTGTTTAACTTGGTTCACACAGATCGCTTTCTTTCATGTGGACCGACGGCAGTTTTTTTTTTTTTAGGAGAACTCCAGACGATATGCAAGTACCCATATTGTTTGCATACTATATCTTTAATTCCAATTATCCACACACACAGAGAGACAAATCTGCGGCAGGGGCCAAAAACTTGCGCCGCGTATGCAAATATTTGCCAGCTATTCTTGTATTTTTTTCTCTCAATTTTTTCTTTGTTGCCACTCTGCTAACGGCTTTTGTTGCCATAGGGCGAGCCGAAAGATAATAGCCAAAAACTTCATAAGATCCAAAATACGCCTGAGCCCATGCATTTAAAATTCATTCAGGTAACGCTGAGGTGTGGCTACTAATTGGGCAATTTTGTTAGAAGTGCGCAGGATATAATCGACAGGAAGCGACTCGGGCTGAGAACAGCTGCTGCTATTTGGCGACCAACAAAATATTTACATATATCCAATCCAATTTCGTAAGCTGCTGCAACGCATATCTAGTTTGCCCTTATGCCAAGTTCAATAGGCCGGCTTCAGCGTATGCCTGCTTTGTCTTATATCTAAGCGTATATACATAGCCTCCATCCATATCTTTTTAACACTAGCGAAACGTGTGAACAATATTTGGGCTTGTGCGATGCGGGAATTACAAATTTTCAATATTGACTTGACACAGTCGTAAACTATAAAATACAAAAACTGGGTTACGTAGCCATTATTCAAGGTGAACAAATTGCATAGACATAATACAAATTGGTACTCTTAAACGTATCTTAAAGGTTTTCCCACATTATGTAAGAGCTATTACTAGAAGTCAAATATATCAATCAGAATTGAAAAGGCCTTTTATGAACTTGCAGCGAACGTTAATAAAAGGAAGACTTTTCATTGCACTTTAATCAACTTGTTTTCAATTTACTTTGAATGCCAATTGATTTTCGAACCTGTCTTAAATTTGTTTATGGCCCAAGGCAGCCAAAAAAAAAATATATTTTTCCTCTTTAGCATATTTAAATAAATGTTTTTCATTGGTTGTAAGAATTTTATGCCCAACGAACCGCTGTAAAAACAACAAGAAGCCGCTCTCTACGGCTTACAGAATATAAAATACGCTCGCAAAAAATTTGTATTTTATTTCATATTAAATTGAAACGTAAGACGAAAGGAGCTAAGGCACTTTGTTACTGAATATACCCTCTGTTAGGGTATCGCAAGTCGAAGCTGAAGCCCGAAAAGTTGTTCAGGTTATGCAAAACAAATCATTTTTAACATAATTTATGTTAAATTTGTAAGAAAAAGTAATTTTCAAAATTTTGGTTTATTCTCAGTAATTGTTGTACGAGGCAAAATAATTAACGTCTACGTCTTTATTTTTTTTTTAAAAATTTCTTAGCTTTATTTTGATTTTCCTGTTATTATAAGAACAACTTAAATTAAATTTATTAGAAAATTTACAATACTACTTAGTCTACTATTAAGTCTAATATAAAATTAACAAGGTTACGGTGACTATATATGTATATCGATCTGGGATATCGATTGGATGAGACCCCCGCAATCTCCTCCGCGTTCGGACTCCTCCAATTCGACGCCTCTTGAGAAGGCGCCTAGCCAGTCGATTTGGATGGTTTCCCAGTCGCGTTATGTAGTTTGTCCTAGTCCTAGGTCTTTTTCCAAATCGGAAGTTCGCATATACCAGGGGGCACCAGACAGATAGCGGAGCGTTTTTGCTTGAAACACCCTGATTTTTGTAAGGCGCGATTTTGCAGCAATACCGTAAACTTGAATACCATATCGCCAGGCAGGAGCTAGGCAGGTTTTGTTTACTTTGTTTTTTAAAGATACTGTTGAGCAGCCATCTGAATTTGCCTAATCTGCTTTTCAGGGCTCCTGTGATACTTGAGATGTTTACTAAAGGTTAAGTCTAAGTGTACCCCTAAGTATTTGTAGCTGTTGTGGTGCGTCAGGAAGACTCCCGGACTCCCTGCGGAGCGTTCCCTAAAGCAGATTCGTACTGGAACAAAATCAAAAAACGTGGTATGCAAGTCGATTCCAGAGATCAGTACGAGTTCAAAAAGGTATACTTTCCATTTTTAGCCGAATTATCGGAAAAAAAACAAAAATCTTCAAAATGATAACGCAATTTTTTCGTGTTTTTTAAATAGCTGTATCTCGGCCAAATAAGCCCCGATCTTGGAAATATTGGTCTCGTTCGACTCGTGGTCACAGCCATTTTCAGCAAACATTGTAATTTTTGCAAAAAACATAGTAGTTTTTCTCAAATTGGGCCATTTCTTAGAATTCAGAATGTCAATCGCTAGCCGGGATCCGTACGAGAAGAAAGAGGTATATCATTTCGAAATCGGACATATGGTACCCGAGATATTTCAATTTTAATTTTAATTTCAACGTATTATGTAGACAGCACGAAAGTATGCAGTACTAACTACTAAAATTCTGCTAAAACCCGCTATAAACGGCTATAAATGGCTATAAATGGTTATAAAGCCCCTGGTATTTTGGCTGATTTAAAGAAAAATCTCGTCCCATTTGTGAGGTTTTTTTTTGTTGGTTGGTGTCCTGGTGTCCCTTTTACACGTTCTTTTTTTAAAGTAATAAAAATATGTTACTTTTTTTACCCGATTTTAAAGCGTTTACCACGATTTTAAAACTTTTGGGCTGTATTGTTGTCAAATTTAATTGTTGTCAAATATGTTCTTATCACAAATTTAGTTGAATTCTTTTTTTGTGCATTCAAGTAACTTACTTTACTTGTCAGACAGAGCAAATGGGGCAAATAAATTTAATTAATCATTGATTTTTCTTACATTTTATTTAATTTCATAATTTCTGTTTAGACATAACAATTCATTTCTCCGTTTCAAGCATTTTAAGTATAGAAATTAAATAAACTATCAACTAAAATCTAAAGAAAGTGAACAAAATACAGATTAATACATTGAAATACAAAAATGCATAATAAACAACATGTCACAAACAATTTAAATTTTCCCATCGTTTTTCATAGTTTTTTTTTTCTTTCTTTTTAGCCACATGTGCAAAATGCATACGAAAAACATTTAAGAAAATGATTTATCAAAGGAAGTTAGAGGCTTAGTTGACAGGAAGCTTGGAGTGCATTTCGAGTATTACGAGTACAAAAACAAAAGCAAAATGATTATTTTTTTAATGAAAAATAAACGAACACATTCAACGGGCAGTTATAAACTTTTTTTCTAGTTTCTTTCCTTTTTTTCATTTTTTATATCCTTTCCTGGCTGAGAGTAATCTCGTTAATAAAAACACTTAGACTAAAGCTGGTTAACTGGCAATTGGGTTAGTTGAGGTGCTGCGGGCTGGGGAGTTGTGCAGGACTTTCGGGCGGTGCTGGGAGCTGGGGTTTTGTAAGCGGGAACTGGGATTTTGGGTAGTTTCGGTGACGTCCAGACGTCAATTGTGATGTCTAGTTGTCGTTGTCGGCTCTTAGCTTTGACTTGCAGTTCCAGCAACGGCTGCCTCAGCCTTGTCCTCTACAGGCGCGGCAGCTTTGGCAACGGGTGCCTCAACCTTGATCTCGACAGGCGTGGCAGCTTCAGCGACCGGTGCCTCAGCTTTGTCCTCTACAGGCGCGGCAGCTTTGGCAACGGGGACCTCAACCTTGATGGTAGCTTCAGCAACTGGTGCATCAGCCTTGTCCTCTACAGGCGTGGCAGCTTTGGCAACGGGTGCCGCAACCTTGATCTCGACAGGCGTGGTAGCTTCAGCAACAGGTGCCTCAACCTTCACTTCTGCGGACTTGGCAGCTGCCGCTACAGGCTCCTCAACAGCCGCTTTCGCCTCGATAACATCCTCAGCCTTAGTCTCGCGCTTTTTGTGGTATCTGTCCAGATTCTGTGTGCAGGAGCATGGGCACATGCATTGATCCTTCGGTCCGGCGCCGGCGAGAATCGAGTGCACACTGAAGCTATTCGGTATGGAGGCTGGCTGTACGCCCAGCGGGAAAGGATCAATACTCTGATATTTGTTGGCCGTCTTAATGGTGTTCTCATCGCAGTTGGCGTAGTACTCTTGTGGCAGTATGACCACGGGCATGAAGGCGATCACAGCACCCTTGGGAATCTTGTCGGGTGGATAGAAGGCCGGTTGGCCAGGTGCCTGCGGCACGACGGGCAATTGAGATAGTGACATGGCGTTCATTATGCTGCCGAAATTCGTGTTTCCATTGAAGCCGTTGAATTGTTTATTAAAGTCGACCGAGGCCGGATTTGAGTTGGGATAGGTGGTGGAGGAGGTATAGGTTGTTTTTGATGAGTGCGTCTTATCGGCATTACAAACGCAGGTTTCGCTGTTTGGCGTATACGACGGCACATGCAATGGGGGAGAGGGACGTGGAGTTACATTCTTGTTGATGGGCTTGGGTTCAACGTAAATGGTTTTCGTCGGTTTCGGTTCGGTCGGGTAAATGGGTGGTCTGTATGTCGGTACTGCCTCAAATGGCCTAGGCGTCGATGGCTTGTATGCCGGTATATTGATCGTGGTTCGTATTGGTTCGATCGGAGCCGCCGGCGTCGGCTTTGGATTGTATGTGTTGACAAATTGTGGCGGTTGTGGCTGTATCGGTCTATATGGTGTGGGTACTGGTGCGGGTGCGGGTGCGGGTGCGGGTACGATTGGTACTGTCTTATGGATATCAAAATTACCCGTTGTTACAGTTGTTGTAATGCCTTTTACTGGTCTATCCGTATTAATAGTGATAGCCGGGACCTTTGGCTGTGTTATCGTCGTCGTCGTTATTGTTTTGGTTGGCGGTCGTGGTGTGGGATTCGCAGGAACATGGATAGGAACGGTATTTGGGAAAGAAGGTGGAATATAGGTTAGTGGTGTTTTAGTTGACGACACTTTCTTAATCACAGAATTATCGTAATTATCGTAATTTGGCTTGAAAGTTTGTGGCTTATTGGTCGGTTCTTTGACTAGTGAAAGGGATGGGGGTGGTACGATTTTACCCGGTTGATTTGGCGGCAGGTAGCCAGGTGTCTCCTTGTCCGAATGCCTGGGATCGTTCGGCTTGTATGTTGGGCCTTGAAAGTGCGAAAATATAACACATTTCTTTAATTGTACATAAACTATGGTTAGTTCCACTAACCGGGTGGTCCGGGGCGAGTTGGGCCGGGTGGTCCAGGTGGGCCTGGGGGTCCGGGACGTGTTGGGCCGGGAGGTCCTGGTGGACCTAGCTCAGCGTGTCCGCCATTGGCTGTTGGTCCTGGGGGTCCGGGTGGGCCTGTACCAGATATTCCGCATTTAGTATTGAAAACATAAGTATAATTTTAATCAATCTTGTTTACCGCCTGGTCCCTTGGGTCCTGGACGATCGGGTCCATTAGGTCCTGGTGGTCCTATATCGCAAGAATGGGCATTTAATTTATACCATTACCGAAAACCCAAAACATTGTGTCCTACGATGTTTTTTATTACTTAAGCTTAACTTAAACATACCTGGTGGTCCGGGAGGGCCGGGTGGGCCCTTGGGTCCCTTAGGTCCTGAAATAAGGTAAGCGTAGAAATGTAAGATTCACTCTAATACTTGACAAATGCCTCCAAGTTACCGCCAGGTCCATTGGGTCCGCCGGGTCCGTTTGGTCCGCCGGGTCCGTTGGGACCAAATCCTCCGGTACCGCCACCATCGCCATTGCCTCCGTTGCCGCCATAGCCGCCCTCGGGTCCGACTACATGCACATATGGTGGAGCTGGAGGTCCAGTGGGGCCTTCAACATGTACATATTTGCCAGAATCATCGTGATAGTATTTTCCATCGTTAATACCTATATCAAGAAATTGACGCGTAAGCAAAAATCCGACAGATCTTATATATCTCGCCTTACCATTATAACTTCCGCCCCTAGGATTATTATATTTACCGGCTCCTATAGGGAATAGAGAGTAATGCGATGCAAAGCATACGATTATTAAACTTGTAAGGATAAGTATAAAGAGATCGGCTGCTTTTCGACTCGAACTACGTATACATAGTGTAACTACGAACTAACTACTAATTACAGTGCGTACATAGTGCTACATACACGGATAGGTGCTACAAGGAATATTTTGATAGACCTACAGATAACTTACAACTACGGGGGATTTGCTAAGATACCAAACACCAATAACTAAAATGCATGCGAAAACATCATGCGTTGGGTAATCAGCTTGATATGGATTGATTACATCGGTTAAACTAAATTTCAAAATAAACCAAAATACCCAAAAATTAGTTAGTTAATCAATAGCCCGTTAGTAATATTGCTCAAGCAGTTTTGTATGTGGGCGTGTCAATGTGCAGTGTAAATAAATAATAATACAAATGTGCCAAGGCATCCAAAAAGTGAGTGATACGCATGTTTGCATGTGTGCATGTTTGCATGTGTGCATGTGTGCATGTTCGCATGTGTGCATGAGTACATGTGTGTGGGAGCGTGTGCTTTCTGAGTAAAAGATGTTTAGTTCTCGTGCATGAGTGAGAAAGTAAGTGTGAAGTAACTTGTGAAAAATATGTGAAGGTGCATAGTGTCTCAGCCAAATGCTGAACTGAGAAACAAAACAGAAAACGATGATATAAAGAAAACATAAATAATAATTGGCTTTGCCTTTGATCAAAAACCGATTTGGTCTTTGATAGCAGATGCAAAAGATGGATACAGTACAGAAACAGAGATATATATAAATAAACAGAGAGTGACAGAGAGAGAGAGAAAGAGGGAGAGAGACAGAGGAAAAGGTAGAGATAGATATAGAGAGATTTATTGCTTGATTGTGCGCTCTTAGCAAAAGTGCTCTAATAACGATAAAGATAACTATGTGGGGGGGTTGGGAGGTGCCCTAAAGTTGCCCTGCTGTGTGGTGTGTGCCTGAGTATTTGAGATTTGTGTGTGTTTTTTGAAATAATAACAAGAGGTGTATAACAGATATTAAATTGGTTTCAGAGTTTCTTGGCTGAAAATAAAAACAAGACTGCTTAAAATAAATCATAAATAGATGTACATTAGCATAATATAGGCATAAGATATATAAAATAAATGAAACTTAGAGCTAGGCCAGCAAAGCAGCGTAAAATTTGAACAAACCGCTTTGCGTATGGGGCTGCAAATTAAATTTTGAAAAAAAATTAAGTAAGAAAAATACCTGTAAATTGTTTAACTTAGGTGGAGACCCCCCAAAACCGCTCAGCGGCTCGTTCAAATTTTGAATTTGTCTGTGCGGCGGCGCAATTACAAATCTCAATTGATCTAACCTGAAGTGTATTTGATGGCCCCAGGAAAACCGGTATTTGTGTCTGGAGTGTAGGCGCCATTAGTGCCGGGCTGGTTGCCGTTATAGCCGCCATTACCGCTGCTGCCCGGGCGGCCACCGACGCCGGTACCAGTATTGTAGCCGGCGCCTGGACGGTTGCCATCACCGCCACCTGGATGGTTGGCATCACCGTCACCGATATTGCCACCACTGCCAGGGCGATATTGGCCACCACCGCCCAGAGGGCCAGGACCGGTGGCATCACCGCCGCCAACACCGGAACCTTTGCCGGGAGGATAGACGCCAACACCGCCAGGGCCGGAGCCGCTGCCGGTGTGGTAAGCGCCACCATCACCAGATCCGGTACCAGTGCCAGGACGGTATTTGCCACCATCACCTTGGCCGGAACCATTGCCGGTTTGGTATCTGTCACCGCGACCAGCGCCGGAACCGGTGCCGGTTTGGTATTTGTCACCGCCACCGACACCGAAACCGCCGCCCGGGCCTGTGGCATCTCCACCACCGATATTGTTGCCAGCACCGCTGCCAGTGCGATCGCCATCCTTATATACCGGTTTTCCTGAGGCTCCCGATCCCGCGCCGAATGGTCCAGGAGGTCCTGGTGGTCCGGGTGGTCCTTTGGGTCCAGGTGGGCCGTTGGGTCCATTGGGTCCATTGGGACCATTGGGTCCATTGGGGCCGGGAGGACCGTTCGGTCCGAATCCTCCATTTGGTCCAAAGCCACCATTAGGCCCGAAGCCACCGTTTGGACCGTTGGGTCCGCCATTGGGACCGAAACCTCCATTCGGACCGATTGGTCCTCCATTGGGACCGAAACCTCCGTTCGGGCCAATTGATCCTCCATTAGGACCGAAACCGCCCTCGGGACCCACAATATGCTGATAGCGATTATCTTCTGGATTGTACTTTCCATCATCTGAAACACAAAGATTTGAATCCGCCACAACACCGCGTACTCCCAGACAAAAGCTCACTGCCGGGTCTAAGAGATGCCACCGAATGGAAGGACGGAGCCTGATCGCCAGGTCCCTCGTTTGTGTGTCCTTCGTTCGTGTTAAACAGGCCCTTCGGTCCCTGCTTGTGAATGGGCAAACTCTTCTGGCCCTCACCCTTCAGTACAGGTATGTTAAGCGAGGAAAGCGACGAGCCAGATGTGCCAACACCCTTGTTCTTGTTCTAGAAATACGATCGCACATAAGTAGCTATCCGGATGATCTCACTGCGTCTTCTTACATCATCCACTACGAAATAGGGTATATCATGGATGGCACCGCCCTCAAACTTGCCGCAGCCAATGGGAAAGTAGAGTTCGTGCCACTGCAGCAGGATGCCAGGCTTGGACGGTCCACCGTTCGTCTCATTGTACAGACCGGGCGGGAAGGTCTCCACTGGTTTCTCCGGCTCCACGGTGCGGTAGCCATGCACATCGGCCACATAGTGTGTTGCGCGCAGCAGATGATAGGGATCGATCAGACCATAACAGCCATAGGTGACGCCATCAGGGCCACGCGTCTCGTGGTGGAAGTTTCCAGTCTTACCAACATCATAGCCATAACGATAGGCGTCTGAAGTATTTTGTGGTTGTTGTGGTTGTTGTTGTTGTTGTGTTGGATTGGATAAGGTTTTTGGTTCGGTTTGGTTTTTTTGTTGGAGGGGGTTTTTTGTTGAAAGATAATGTTTTTTAGAGTATAACGTTTTGTTGTTTTTGTGATTGAGAGTTTGAGTTGGCTGAAAATTGTGCTGTGAAGTTTGTTGTAGAAGTTTCTGTACCTACTCTAAGACTGCCTAACATCAATTTATATAGCCTGCTTCTGGGCGCTGTAACTGTAAGAGTTGAGGACATGCCTGCATATCGTACATATGAAGTTGAAGAGAAGAGAGAGCGAGAAAATGTCTTGTGGTGTTTTCTTGTGTGTTGTTTGTTTTTATTGTAATTGGCTGTATATATAATTTATTTTTTTGGTTTGATTGTGCGGGGTAGGTTTTGGGCTTAATATTGGATAATGGCGTGGAGAGTATGAGTATGCGAAGCCATTTTAATTTTTTTGTATTTTATGTATAACTTTTTTCCACTAAGAACAAAATAAATACATAAAAAATATATAGAAATATATATATATAAAAGAGAGAGAGACAGAGAGAGAGAGAGAGAGTGTGTGTATGTGTGTGTGAAAGAGAGAGAGAGATTAGAGCGCAAAAGAGAAGATAGATAGAAGATAGAGCGATTTTGTTGTTGATTTTTGAGCATATATACAATTTGACTACGATTTCTACGGTGAGTTTAGTAAAGCTGAGCTACAAGGGTAAAAAATAGTAAATTATAAAAAAAGACAACTACGATAGATAGTTTGTTGTTGTTGTTGTTGATTGTTTGTTGTTGTTGTTGTTTCGTTTGATTTTCGATTTCGGGGTATTAATATGTAAGTTTGATCAAAACTGCTGAAGTTGGTGGTTTGGGGTCGGGACAAGGGACAAGACGATAACTTAAAGCTACTCAATAATACAAAAATAATATAAATTGGGCAACTACTTAAAAACAAACAAATTACAAAATACAAATCGAGCTACTTGGTAAATATACGATTAACGAGTTACAGGGCGAAACGATGTACACAAAAACTAACAAACTGCATGAATGGTTTTTTTTTTTTTGTTTGCAAATAGATTTAGTCGTTATGATATAGATAGATTGGATACGATGATACAAAATTCAAACTAATATATTACAATTTCAATGTGTGGGAAAGAAAAATTTTGATATAGTTTCAGAATTCTTTTCGGTATTTTTTTTTTTCAGTTTTGATGTTTTCAATGTGATTAAGCGTATGTGTTAAATTGATAAACGTCATTACTTACTTGTGTCAAAGTTTGACGAATAATATTGTTGGTTCGTTGTCTTTTGATCATTGATATCGACAATCAGACGTCGATTCTCTGCATCAAATTTGGCAGAGTAAACGCATTGCAACCAAATGCAAGCGACGATCTGCAAATGAATGAAAAAATAAGTATTATATAAGTGTGGTAAAATATACATATCAATAGCCTAATGAGCAGCTGTCAAGTGGCAATAGGGGCATGATAAATGTGGACGCCTTATTGTCAGTACAATGTCATGCAAGACACGCCCACAACTTTTGCTTTTAACGCGCAGATTTTTGTCTCTTTGGTGTATTGACTTAATTTACATAGACCACAGCGAGCGTGAGAGATGACTCAAGCAAAGATGCCTCATTCAAGGCAGTTAGTCTGAGAGCTCAGCTTGGCACTGGCTTTTGTTGTTTCTGTATTCAAATCAGCAACCATTTAGATCCGGTTCGATACGTTTAGTTTGCAAAATTAAAGCAACCAAATAATGCCCAAAAATGCCGCTCATATAGGCAGTCAAAATGTCAAAGGCGTTATATATATATATATAAGTATATGGGTATGAGTATTTAAATAACAGTCGAATTCTCGTTTCCAGTCAAGTTTTGCCCGTCAAGCGTCAGAAAGATGACAATCTTTATGTTGAACTGGAATTGCGGTGCTTTTAGCTGCACCTACTAAGTCAATTTTGTGCGCATTTGTCGCAGCAAATTGCTGCCACGCTGCATGAACACACGTAGATACATTTGTATCTTTTAGCCGTTTGCGCATCCGTCAGCTACGCATAGTCAGCGAAAAATGTCAGCGCCAGCAAACCAGTTGATTTTACTAGCTCTGCTGACAGCTATGCTCAATTAGCTTAGATATTAATGCACTGTACGGCATATAGAATGACAGCCAAATCAATGTAAATTGAATTGCCTTTATTTCAAAAGGAAGAGAGAGGCTGTCTGCGTTGATTTTGCAAGACTTGTGCCCACTCACTTTTTACCCAAAAACCCAAATTGAAAATAACCTGAAAACGCGTATCTTTCCTGCGTATCTACGAAAATGAAAAATTTACATATTTTTAATCACATTGTACATAACTTATCGCGAGTTCCGGCAATGCTCAACCAAAAAAACTTCCTTATAAAGAAACCAGTTCCATAGTATTTTAATGTTGAACAAAAATCTAGATACTAATAAAGTAGAATTCATTAAGCAATAATTCTTAAATATGTCGCTTATAGACACCACTCGAGGCTACCAAGAGCTACAAAATTTGAACACTGACCTTCGCACTAAGCTAAATAATTTATTAGTTTTTACACGTGTTTTATTTTGATGATGAATTTATTAGGTAATTTGTTTATTTGTTTAACTGTTTTCTATTGTCTTTTACTACAAATTTGTATCTGCCATTTTATACAAAATAAATCGACAATTTCTGGGCGCGACTTGGGTGCGTTTGGGTTAAGGTTACCAGAAAAGAAAACTATGAAAATAAATATGAAATATGAGCAGAAAACAAAGATATAATTTGGTAACGCCCAGCTAAATGCAGCTGTAAAAATGCAACTAATACAGTTTTTATTATTTATTTATAAATTATGGTTATTAATAATCTTCAAGCGTGGACAATCACGTTTAATTGTCAGACTTAATGCCCATAAAATTAATGCCAATGAGCCAAAAATTTGAAATGCGATAAGGTCAATAATTTGATATAGCCAAGCTCATATCAATATCAATATGAATACGCTTTGCAGCTCGCATCAATACAATGAAAAGCAAAAACGAAACCATTTGAAGGAGGCTGAACTTGATTCGCTCAAAGCCTGAGCACCAGCTAAAACACACACACAAGAGCCAATGGAATCTCATTAATGCAAATTTGTATTAATGGCCGAGCCGACGAGGCTGGAAACTGAGTTGTTGCAAAATTCTTCGACAATCAATTCATAAACATTTATGCAGCTGATGCTGGCTATCAAGGTGTCGGCTACCTGTACGCCTGCTCCCAAATCTCCACAAATCAAAATAATCATATATTCAGCAAAAATCATTTTTTAAAGTTTCATTTTTTTTTTTTTTAATTTTTTTTTCGTATTCATTTATTGCAGCTGCTGACAATGGAGGTCGTCGTGTCACCCACATATCTAGCGGCAACTTTAACGGTTTCTGTTTTGACTACAATTTCTTTGATGGGGCATCAATATCCGTCGCTCTTCCTCTTGCTGCACACACACACACATGACGCATTAACAACATTGACCTTTTTACCAAAAGAAACTAATAATGTTGTAGCCAAAACTTTTCGTCAGATTTACAAAATTTCATCTACGAAATTATGCGGAATTTTACCTCAACTGTGAGCGGGGCTCATAAATATGCGTTAAGCAAAAGTTAAAGAACTTTAAATTAAATATTGTTAAAGTTTTACAAACTTTAACGAAATATTAAGCGCAGTTAATCGATGTGACGGAAAAACTGGGCCACCTTAAAGCTGCTTTAAACTTGTTTTACCAACTGTAAGCTTGTACTTACTGAAAGTAATATATTTTTTTTGAATATTTTAAAGCATCTGTAAAGCATATTAAATTGCAAAATTGATCAGAAATTGCATTAATATAGTTTGCAAATGCTGAAAATAAATTAAAGCAGCGGGATATTAGGGCAAAACTTCAATCAACTAACTCTCATACGCGCACACATCATAATTGAGTTAATTAATTGGCTAACCGCGCCCATCTATAACCACCCACATGACTAATTACCCAAGCTTTAAGCCATTGAGCTGTCGGCATTGGTAAAATTAAAGCACAAAATCGTTTGTTATATTTAATTAGTTATTCAGGGACTGGCAGCTACCGCACCCCAACAGGCGAGCTCTTGTGGCATGCCCCAAATGTCGGTTGGCTCATATGTAATTCATGCATGACGCAAGCAGTCAAATCGCATTTCAAGTAAAATCAATTTTAAAGACAATTTAGTTTTGAATACTCAGTTGGCATGTGGGCCAGTTGGCAACTGCAACTGGCAGCTGAGAGTGGCAAATGCGTCGATGAAGCGCGAATAAGCGGCATTTAAAAGTTCATTTTGTCGAGATGCGTGCAACATCCAACAAGTTCTGCTGCTCGTATATCATTCAAGCCCCAGCTCGCTTCAACAGTTAAGACATTGGCAAGCATTATTGAACGTGTCGTATGTAGCAAAAGGCGGCTGACCCAAAAGTTCTGCCAGTTCAGCCTTGTCTCGCGGTCTCAAAAACCATTACAATGAGCTATGAATCTTGCATAGTTTTTTGCATAAGTTGTCAGACATATCGAGAGACAGCTGGGCGTTCCAACAGAGGCAACGGGCCACCATATGCCAACTAACATGCATTTATATACACTACATATTAATCGAGTTGTTCGCACGCACAGTCGTTTGTTTACATGGCAAGCTACAACCACGACTTGCCAACATCACCAACATCATCAGCATCGTAATGATCAACGTAATAATGACCATAATCCATGATATCCCAAGTTTTCTCGGCCCGTTATAAACTGGTTTGGGTTTCAGTTTCAGCATCTTTTGATTGCCCTTTTAACGTCAACGAAATTTTTTATATATATCTTCTCTCTCTTCTTTTTGGGTATCTTATGGACTTACACTTCAAGGTCAATTGGCATCTGGTAACTGGCGCTGAACAAAACCGCCAACGACAATAAGAGCCAAGAAATATGTTTATCATAAAATGCAACTGCTTTGGGCTGTGTCTGGCCTTAATCGATGACAAGATTCATACGAAAAAGAAAAAACACAACAAACAACACAACGACTGCATTTTATTGAAATTGCTTAGCTGCAGTTCATAAATTTGGTTGTTGGGATTGTGAAATTTCGAAATTCAATAAGTATGCATTGTGAAATGTTAAATCCCTGAACAAAGCTTAAAATATTCAGTTCCATTTACAGATCGCAAAAACCAACCCAGCAACAAATCAAACGAAATAAGAGTTAGTGAAGCTCAAACAAAAATTCTAGCAGTTCGATAAAAATAAAAAAAAAACAAGTCTTACCAGCTCTGGACGATGGCCTTTTTTTTGGGTTTTTCCAGTTAATCCAGACACTGATTTAATTAGCGCAGAATTTGTTTGTCAAATACAAATTTGTATTAAAGAATAGCGCTAATGAGTTCATTGATATCATCGAAAGTCACAGCGGCTGACAAAGTGCAGCTAGCCAAGACATTGTTTATAGAGTAGCATTTGCCAATATATATATATATATATAGATATATATGTACTCGAACTGTTGACACTCGCCTTAATTGTTGCATTTAAACAAAAGCTATTCAGACGACTAATTAAAACAAGCCCAAGCTGACATCATGTTTGCTGGCCACATATTTTGAAACCTACGCAAACGCATATACTATATAGTTTGGGAGTTATTTATTATGCAAATAACTTTTACTTTCTTTCAGCGACTTTTGACATTTGCTCAGGCCACACACACACATATATCAAATGTCTTTTACGTATATCGTTTTCGTTTTTATTTAAACGAGAAAACCTCAATCTGCGCTTCACACTCAGCCGTTCTTCGTTTTGGCTTTAACTATTTGCGTTTTGTGGTTTTTTTTTTAATCGCTGACGAATATCAAAATCTAATTTGCATTTCTAGATTTTGTATTATAGATATATATGCGATAACAAATTTAGCGCGCTTGCCTTTTATAAGAAATACTTCGGCTGATGAGCTAACAAAAGTTCATAGACGGAGACCTTTAGGAGCGTCTTTTAAATGCCATATTGAAAGTGAAGAAATTTGCGGCCATCAAAAGTGAATGTGAACTCAGAACAAAAGATGGCAAAAGTGAGGTAATCGTAGAAAGTGAAATGCATTAGTCGAACATAGTTCGACTAGGACAAATCAACCTCAGCTTAAGCACTATAAATCTAAAAAAAAATGCCTTTGCAATTGCCAATAAACACACTTTACAGCTGTGAACAACTGTAAAAAGCCAACCGTTTATAGACCCAAATAGAGCCCATAAAACTAGCTGCCAGCCTATTTGGCATGCTAAGCACCCGGCTAGGCCGTCGACTTTTATGAGTCACATAGAATGCTACCTTTGCAGATACAAATACAAAACACTTGCTCAGATACCATGGCAAGCTTGATGCTACAGTCTATCTAAATGCGAAATCTTTAAGTGCAGCGCACAGATACAAAAGACAAAAAGAAATTCCCGACATTTTAAAATTCCACTGTCAACTTCTGTTAGAGGAAATAAAAAACAAAACGCAACTTGCCACAGCGAAGTGCAGATACTCTTGAAAGGCATTTAAGTTCACAATCTAATAAACTATACGAAATTAGAAACATCCTGTCCACTGGCAGAAAATTAATAAAAATTGTCGACGACTGTTTGCTTTTGGGCAAGAAATAACTTCCTGTGCAAACTGTACGTAAGACTAATGCGGCCAGGGCAATTGTGCCAAGTCAGAGCGACGACCGCAAGGCAAACAAATTGGACAAAAATTCCGTGTACGTGCCTGCAAGCTTTGGCCAAGATTTGTCCATGAGCGACCAAGAAATTGGCTCAGCAGACATTTGATGACAAACAGAGAAATCTTGATAAAAAAAAAATGTATATATATATTTAAAAAAAGTGGGCATTGGCGGCACGCATAACCCCACAGACGCACAGCAGGTCAAGAAACTGTGGCACGTGACAGGTGACAAAAAAAAAAGGCGAACCCAAAAAATTTGTCACCTGCTCTTGTCTAGGCTAAAGGTGTTACTGCTGCTGCTGCTCATGATGATATCGCAGTGTGTTTTAGAGTGCCATTATGTCAGCTTCTTCAGGTATTTTGCTGACTACCTGTCATAAATTGTTAGCCTGCGTTTTATTAGACATGGCAACTGCTACCAATTGTTGATTCCATATGGAAAGGGAATGCATCTTTAAGCAGTCAGGTCGTGCTCAATCGTGCGGCTGCGTGACACGCCTCAGCTTAAGTTCATTAATTTAAGGCAACCGCAGTTACAAGTTTTATTCTTTGCAATTATAACAATTAGCATGCGCCAGCGAAAAAGTTTAGAATTCTTAGAATGAATTTAGCGCAGTTTTTAATGAATGCCCTTGGAACAGTCGTGATCTGTCAAAATCTAAGCTAATAAATACATAATTATTATATGATCTCTATCATAGATAGTGCATCAAATAGAAATGTCCGCTAACATTAGCCGGAACTGGGTTTTGGCATGCCTTCAACTTGGTCAACAACGCAATTGCCAATTTGCATAAAATTCGAAAAAGAGCAACAAGTAAATTACTCACTTCGAACAAATGCCCAAAAAAACACAATAATTGTAGCTAATTTAATGACATTCGTGTAGAAAAAAAAGAAGAAACATTTAATGCGCTTTTGTTCGATACGCAAATTTATTTCGATGTGATTTTTTACTGTCAGGCCGCATTTTTGTCAGCTGACGCAAACTTAAAAAAAAAAACAGGAGGTAAAAAATTGAAATCTCAGTAATTACAGTTTAGCAGCTGACCAAAATATACTACATAAATACCCAGACGAAGCACCTACAAGTTGTTTATGTATATTGAAAAACTAGGCGAGACTTGGCGCTGTGTCTAAAACAAACAATACTTCGCCGGCGTTTGTTTGCATTTATGAAAAAATGCCGGTTATTAACGCATACTTTGTTGTATTTGCCTAACACCTGGAATAGTATAAATACATTTTTTTCAAAATACCCAAGTATAGTTACAACTTGACCCGGACTTGAAGCTTAACCTGCATGCCAAAAAATATATAAATAAAATACTGCCTAGCAACTTTGGCTGCAAATTAAGATTCGCGAATGTTATTTGATTTCTACAGACTGTGCCATAACCTCAGCCTTGGTTTTCATGCATTTCCAAGCAAACACGGCCTGAACTCATATTTCGATTATTTATTTGCATTTCTCATCTACCAATTTTTAGCTAAGCGCTAAGTGTTAGTATGCACAGACGGGAATTTCAGTTTTGGCCATGACTCAAAACGGTAGCTGGGGGCCTATTAACGCATTACGATCGTAATATATGATAATAATTACTTCATAAGATAGCTGTGCAATTTTGTTTTATCAACATGTTGCTTGGACATCAATTAAGACTTATAATTAAGATAAATTGAAGTTTTGATAATGCTGAATGCTTTATCATTAATAACTAATGTTTAGCAAAATGATTTTTTATTTAATCTTAACTTTAAGCTTAACACTCACCATGCAAAAAACTGCACGCGCCATTTTGCAACGAACAATTGTAAATTGACACAAGAAACGCCAGTAATTATTTATTTATTTGCCTTTTTTAACAAATTTTTGCAATTGAAAAATACTTTGTTATCCAAAATTCCAATCTTGAAATATATAAAGAAAATGAAGAAAAAGTTTTTAAAATATATTTTTAATATATTTAAGCACAATTATTTTTAATTAAACACATATGCAATTGTTGTCCTTGTGGTTGAGTTCAGTTTTGTTTTTTTTTTTTTTTGAAACTCTTGATTCAGTTTAAGTTTGTGTTTGCACTGAATAAAGTGTAGATCACTGTATTTACTTGGGGGGAGGGAGCCTAACTAGAGCTCATACCGTGGTGACCGATGTGGACGAACTGAAGATGAACGCAGCTCGTCTTTGCCATATAAACAACGCAGCTGAAAACAAAAAAAAAAACTACAAAATAAAAAATAAAAAGACCAAGACCCAAACCTGAGAGTAGCGCCCCTTACCAATACAAATGAATTTGGGAGCAGCTCCAGTGACAGTTGATTGTGTGTGTGCGCCTTGCTAAAATATGGTTTAAAGTGCGTGTGCCAGTGTGTGTATCTGTGTGTGTATGTGCGCGAGTGTGTGTGATTTGCGTAGCTCGAAACAAGTTTTGTTTCGTCGCATTGGTTAATTTATATGGGCAAGAGCAAAGATGAGCCTAACTTAGTTGCAGCTGAGCACGGATCGTATACTCAATAAATTGCTACTCTCTCTCTCTCTCTCGCTCTCTCTCTATCTTCCTCTCTCTCTCTCTCTTTGGCGCGCGCGGAGCCTGACACGGACAACCCCTACTTAGTTAGAGCGTGGACTTGCGTGTTTCAAGAATTCAGCTTCACTTTCAGGTTTTTGTGCTTTATACAAAAAAATATTAAAATTTTAAGATTCATTCTTTTTTTCCATTTTTTGCCAAAGAATTTATATATATATATATTTAAAAGTCTTTGTCTTTAATTGAAAATTCGGGTTTTTCGTGTTTATTTTGACTTAATTTTGAGCACTAATCGAAAACTGATCTATTGGCCATAGATAGCAGCCATATGAGGCGGCTGTTGTTGCTGTTTTTTTGGCTCTGCCTCAGCCGGTTATCGGGCAGACTATTTGAATATCAAATGTGTGCAGTATTTTAAAAATAGTTGGTTAGTTTTGTTGATTTAATTAATGCTTACATAATAGCGCCTTTTTTGTTTTGGGCATGCAGAATGCGATTTTTTGATTTCCGTATGAATTAATTGTTTTCGTCGTGCCATAATTAAAATAAATTGCCAGCCATAGATCAGAATATTTTCTTTGCCACGCATCGATTTGTTGTTTTTTTTTTTTTGTATTTTTAATTTCGTTGTGAACTCACACGGTAGCTAACGCTGAGATCATATGGGAAATTGATTAGCCGAATCTTAATACATTTGGCTTAATTGAGACACCTCATAGACGACATGCTTCCGTTTGATGATCCGCTTAAGAATTTAGAATTTTGTGAGTAGTTGCTGAGCTGCGGCTGACACTAAGCCAAAGCAAAGGCATTGCGTATACGACACGTTGTGCATATGCGCTATTATTATTTCGGGTAAAAGGAAACAATTAGCTAATGTTGATCGACTAGATGCGCGCAGTTGTTGCTCTTGAAAACTGCAATTGACACAGTTGCTAATAATAAGCTACTGTCGTAAACAGGATGAAGTTAATGACAATGCTTAAGTCAAGGCAAAGTCAGCCATCGCAGACAAAACATTTATAAAATGTAGCTACATATTAACAATAAAAAAAGGTGTAAAAACGAGAAAATAAGGACACCCTCGGCACGCCGAAGATTTAAGACTCTTGTAGATATTTCCATTTTGCAGATATGTACGAAAAGTGCAGCTTGAAAATGCTGAGTTTTTTTAAATAACAATCTTTCCTTTATCAGCTTTATGATAAAGTGGTCCGATGTTGATAAGATAAGATCAACTCGGTTGTTGATACTGATCTAGAATATTAATACTTTATGGGGTCGGATACAGCTCCTGCTATGCGTTACACATTTCACGTAAAAATTATAATACCCACTACCAGAGTATAAATATGAATCGATGCACATCGTGCAAAACCTTTGGCCCAGCAGAGGCAATCTGCACGGTTTACATTTACTGAATTGAATCGATTTCTGTACGCAGCTGTCTCGTGGGCTTGGTCGCTGTGCATAATTATTAGGCCACAGTGACATTTGTTGTGCACTACACAAATAATATTTAAATTAATTTTCAAAAATTAAACAAATGAGAGAGGGTAATCGTAATCGTCATAAGAGTTGTTATTGCCTTAAAATTTATATTTTTTTTTTAGTTTTTTATTCACTTGGAAGTTGCTTAGCCAACCGCAATGCCCCACATGTATTCACTTATTCACTTATTATTTTGCATTTATTATTTTATTTCTTTAAAATATCCGCCCATTTTTAAGCTAAAAATAATATCTGATCAAGCATAAGACCCTGCTTATATATTAAAATATTGAACTTCCAGCCAAGCTCAAGCTGTGCCTTAAAAATATTGAAAACAAAAGTGAAAAATTGAGTTTTATGTGTATTAAATGGATTCAACTTGTTTATATTTATATATATATATATATATATATATAAGTGCACATGTAAATGCATTTTTGACAGTGTTTCATTGAAACAAAAATATGACCCATGCGTATCGCTTTAGCAAATTTATTAATCATATTTTTTGGCATATTAATATAATTTTTGTTGTGTGCAAAAAAACATTAAATAATTCTCTTAAGTCTATAATTTAACATAAATTTGGCGATATGTTTTTTTTTGCAGCCCACGCTTTTGGTTTTGTTTTTTATGAACAGAACGGAAAAAATGTTGGAAATTTTGAAGACGACCTTTGACGAGAACAAAAAGCACCAAAATCAAAGCCGACAAACGAGTTAAATGTTTTTAATATATGCAACAACTAACAACATTGGAAATAAGTCTGACAAATATGTATCTGAACGTCGTATCGTTTTTAACAAGCGGCCAATAGTTTGAGTTTATCACATATTTTATGCGTGCCAACCAAGTCAACAGGTCTTTAATGAAACGCAATTGCTGCGTTGAATTGGCCAACATTTTGCCAGGCTGGCCAAATTTAGAAAGCCTGTAAATTGCAATTCCCCTTGACGAGTCGGAACAGTTTAAAATATCAAATGTCAATGCTTGGCCCAGACTTTAACGGAGCATCAGATGGCGCTGACTCAAGCGAATGACTGATCCGTTCCGTTTGGACCCGGGCCTTTTACCAAACACACATACACACACACACACAACTTCGAGAGGCCATCAATTTAAAATTTAAGGTAACCTGCCCCACATAGCCAGCCACACAATTTGTGGGCATGAATCACCAGTTTCCTGTCCGCCTTTCTGCCTGTTACACAAGCCGACAACATGCGTTGACCTTGTTTGCAGGCGGCATCCAGCTGCTGCCCCACAGAGCATCGCCGGTTGCATGCATCGCCGTTGATGCGGATGCTTATGCAACCTTATCAGCGAAACGCTTGGCAACAGTTGAATGACTCTCTTGGCTACGTGGCCAGCTGAACTTGAGGATGGGGTCGTCGCATCCCTGACCTTCGGCTACAGCGACATTGCAGCTTGCGAAAAATAAATCAACCACAAAATGCCGCTTAAGGTTCTTGGCCTACAACAAGTCATGCGGGCCATTTCCCAGACATGGCATTTAATTTCCAAGAAAAGCAACATTTTATTCAAAGGCAATCCTTTAATGTCATGTGAAATATTCTGTTAAAATATGAAAAATTGAAAAGCCTAATTGGTTTTTATCGTCTTCCAGTTGACATAATAAGTTCTCGAAATCAGAACAGCGAAGCAAATGATGTCATTATGCTTCTTGTTGTTCATTAAAAATGCATTAGTCAAAGGCGAAGAGCGTGAATTAAAATCTAACTAAGCCTATGACGTGTGCTCATTACAACAGCCAACAAAGGCAGCTAGTTATGTGGGAATTTTTAAGAACTTCCACCTTCCGCCCTCTCCACTATTTACACAACTCCAACTAAAATGCGTGTCTCTATATTTAGCCAATTAAAATTATGGTAATGCTGAAACAAATGACATAACTGTCAAAATGACAGCAAGAAGCTGTTGGTATACGATATCTTATCAATGATATCAGAACTTAAAACTTGTTTGCCAAAGCAGCTGGAGGTCTTCGGCCATATATCATCATAAATAGCAACAAATACAATAAAGATTTAAACAAATAGTTTGCATTCAAATTGCTTGTCTTTAATGATAAGCATAATTTATGTTTACAGTTTGTTTTTTTCTTTCGTTTTTTGTTTTAAACAAGAGGAAATACAAGACATATTTCCGAAAAACTTTAATATAGTTTCTTTTGTCCGATTCGGAATTATGCATTGCGTTGACATGAAGGCTGTTTAGGCGGCAAGAAACATCAACATTTTGACAGTCGAACAAACTGCCAACTAAATGCAAAAAATTTCACCACCAACTTTGCAATCAATCAATCAATCAAAAAAAGTCTTCAGAAGGCTGCAGTCAGTTTTTTTTTTCGAATTTTTGAATGCTAATATTGTTTTTTAGATTTTGTTTAATATTTGTGTTTTTTCTTTTTCTCTGTGCCTAAAGGTCGTTTGCAGGCTGAGAAGTCGAGTACTTCCGTCTGAAATTCAGTTGACATTCGTTCTTATCAAATTTCGCTAATTTATTTAGCACATTTAATTAACTGAGAAATCCAAAAAAAAAAACTTGATTAGTCAATTTTGCATTTATGAAATGAACCACTTGCTGTGGAATTAAGAAACTCTTCGAATATTCATTTAATTACTTAATTGTCGAATTCGATTAAAACATATATGGAAGATTTGTTAGATTAATCAGCCAATCAGTAAGATTTTATACTATGCTCTAACTGAATAAGACGTTTAGCTGAGAGACAGGGCTTGGCATTTATTTTAGAGCTAGACTAGCAGCTTTTTTAAACGATATATTTATTTATAAATATGTATAAATATTTATAGAATACTGGAATATTTAGTTAATATAATTCATTCATGCATTATATTCTTTCTAAGGCACAAAAAGTAATACACAATTCGAGTTGCATAATTTTTAAACTTCATTTAAATATTTATGTTTCGATTGCCCAAATTTTAACTTCGTCCGAGAGTATCTATTGATACTTATATCTTTATATAACGTGCCTTAGTTAGCTCGCTTTTGACATTTCAGGAAATGCAAACACATGAGTGGACTAAAAAAAATAATAATACTAAATAAAAACCAAGACCGGTGGCATTGAGGCGTCGCACAAATAAAAACAAAGATTAATTTGAACTAATCCAAAAAAAACTAAAGCAAAAGGCAAATTAAATAACGTTTTAGCAGACAATTGTGACAGGAGATTGTGTTAAATTTGTTTGCAAACTCAGGAATTGGAATTTATTGTACAGTTTCGAAGGCGGACTTTTAGATTTTTATGGATTTGCATGGAAATCATTCAATTAGCTGGCTTTTAGCCAAGTTTATGTTGTGTGCTTTTTTATATTTTTATATACACAATAACAAATAAAATACAATTAAAATGCGCTCTAAATCCAGTCAAACAAGCCCATTTTATTAACTACAAATTTGATTTTTTCAGCTAGGACCAGAAGAGTCGATCACATTTTTGAATGCCAACTTTTATGGCTTACTTTATATGGCAGCTTGTTTTATTAGTCAGCATAGACTTTCCAGCCAAAATTCTATACTCTGCATAAATTTCGAACCATTTATAACTATTCTAGTTTCAGGTGGTTTTTTGGCTTAAACAGAGCCCGCGTCTGGTATACATATGAAGTGTTAATGCCATTTTACTTTCATAACTCACCAAATTTCATTATCGACTCGCATTTGCGTCTGTAGGCTAGTTTTACCTGTACCCGGACTGCCCACCGTAATCATATTTTTACATAAATTTCAAATAAGTTAGCTCTTTTATCTGGCCAAGTGTTCGCTCAGCACTATTTTTATGCCACCAGCTCGTCTGTCCGGCTTGGCGGCATCATGTTGTTGGCATCATGTTAGCCAAATCATTTAAATGATAATATCTCTCGCTCGCACAAGTTCCCGTCTGGGCTAAACCATTTGTGTATTATCTTGTATATATGCTAAATATATATTCACACTTTTATTAGATTCAAAGCCTATGTTATGCCCGGCTCCGCCTGCTTTTTTTCTATTTCAGGTACTATGTGAAGTTCAAGGAACTGGCCGATAACATTTTTTCCTAATAAAGATCATTGAGCTCATTTAAAAGGCAAAAAAGGCATTAAACATTAAAAATCTTGTCCAGACTTAGTTAAAAGGGCTAGGCGTTTCATAAAATGCTATTCTTCCCTTCAGTTATATTTAAAACAAATTTTATTCTGATCTTAGCATTAAATACCTTTGTTTTCAGCATTTAGAAAGTTTATATAGATTATGAAATAATCGGATAAACCTGATTAAAATGCTAATCACATATTTGCCAGCTCCTGCAAAAGCTGCTCCATTTTAGACAACCTGAAGTAGCTATTTTGCTGTTCAGTTTTGAGCATATGCAAATGAGAAACGATTTGCCTATTAGATGGGTTTTAAGAGCGGGGCATGCATCATTAAAAGTGGCAAATAACAAACAAAGACGTCAGAGCCGAACAAACCAACCAGTATTTGTCCTGGTCAAGCTCAAGGTCAGCGGCATAGTCGAAATCGAAAATCATGTGAATATCATAAAAGGAAACCACTTAAATGAGATCCAATAAACGAGACTAGTTTATCATGTGCGGCCGCTTGTTTTGGCCATTTTGTGCCTGCGCCATGAAAGTAGTTCTATTTGTAAATACCAGTAAATACGACGATTAAGTTTTAATGAAGCACATACATATTAATGTGACAGATCTAAAAAAAACCCCACTTCAAATAGTCCACCAACTCTTGGACAACAATATTTAGAGTTGCGCTCGCAAAACAACAACAGTTTGCGGCCCGCAAACAATAATCCAACTAATGTGTTTATCCAAAATAGGAAAACAAAAATGAGAAAAAACATCATTTGCGTAATCGAAAGCGCACTCTCGGTTTCTTGAATACCACAAACTCTTAATTTCAATGCGTTCATTCACTTGATACGCGTAGCAACCAAGATAAAAAATGTAAAATGAGTCGCCGAAGAATAAATACCCTTGCAGACAATCGTTTTTTACGACCTATTTTCTATGTTTCTATGGGAATCAAGAGATATTCGATAGGACTTTGCAGATGTGTATAGATGAAAATAGTGAAGCTCATAAATGGGTTGGATTAAGATATCATGAAAAACAGAAAACTTTTACATACATATATATTTGTTCAATATATATATGTTCAACCGATTCTTCTTCTATAAATTAAAGTGGTTTGTTGCTAATCAGATTTTTCTCATAGAATTCGGGGAGCATTTCTTAAATATTACACCTTGCCTTCACATTTTGTAATATCGTTAGTTACCTTGAGTACCAGGAAGACCTATCAGACCACGCTGGGTTATCAAGAGGGACGTAGGTATCAAAGATCAGGTAAAGGGTATCATAAAATGTTTTAATGGCAACGTCAATGTCTGCACAATTGTACAGTTGGGACCAATCGACTTTGCAAAATAAGATTATTTAGCTTATAAAAATCAGCCTACGAAAACACGATTCTTATTCCGATGCCTTTATTGGGACGTGGACTGGTAGATTAATGACCAAATCAAAAGTTGCATAGAAGGTATCTTCTGCAATTGAAAGCGGGTCAATCCTGTACACAACATTGTGGAACGAATCCAACACGAAGATCAAATCAAGAGATCTGTCGCTTGTGTTATACATCCAGCCGCCTACGATTCATGGGAGACTAGTGTCCACAGAAACAAACAAGCGGACAAACGGCACGGACGTGGGTAGGATAATATATATACTTATATATATAAATTTATAGATAATGTGTTATCCAATGAAGGAGACGCCTCTGACCCGTAAAGTATATGTAAATGTATGCATATGTATATATTCAATATATATACATATATATATATAAACTTAAGGGGACAGAGGCTTAATGGGTTACACATTTCATGACAACACTTTAATACCCTCTGCAAGGGTATACAAATCTATTGAATATTTATCTAAACTCTTTGGCAATTAATCTCTGTTAGGCGCTTTAGAACAGGTCCAAGACCTTTGTTAATCTTGCTTCGGTAAGAAATTAATATTTTTTTTTTGGTTTTTTTATCCGGCTGCTGAACCGACGCGTAGACTGACCGTCTGTCTATCCTTCGGACAAGTTCTTGATAGCAGCCAAATTTTATGCAAATGAAAACGAAATTTGTTTAAAAAGCTCGCAACTGCCTAAAGTTAGCTACAAATTAACAAAGAATTTATGTGTGCTTAAGACTGAAGTTTGCTTTGCGTCTTCTTTTCATTTTCAAAATTTGTGTATATGCTTATTTTATTTATATTTATTTGCATTTGAATAAATAAATGTCTAAATATTTTTCTCATTTTTATTACGTACACACGCAATCTTCCGCAAAATATTTTATATATCTTTAAATTAGTTGAAAATTCCAAGTTTTTTTAAGCGCACAAATTTTTTTAATTATTTCTTGGCATAAATCAAAATGTAATAACATCATGGTCTATGGTCAATTTAGAATCTGTGCCGATTTTTTTTTTTCTTTAAATTACATTTGCTTAACTCACCATTAATCCATCCATCAATGCAGATTGCGCTGATCTTTCACGCCTCAATATCTTCAAAGCATTTTCGACACGTCCTCACGAGTTTTAAACCTGAAACTGGACGCTATTTGCCATGTTTGGGTATCCAACGCGTGGGTAACTCTACTAAATATTATTTCATAATTCTGAGCTTACATTAAGTCCGACGTGCCTGACTAATTATGCCCAAATAAAATTATAATTTAATAAATTTTTTTTTACCTTGCATCTAAAAGCATTTTAAAGTGACGGTCAAAATCGTTTGTGAAATGATTCAATTTGCGTAGGAATTAAAAAAAAAACAAAGTCGATAAAAGACGTTTCATTCTTTAAATAAATTATAAATCTAATTTAGATGTTCACTTTTACTTTATATCGAATTGTGATTATGTCACAAAACATATGCAGTTACCAGCAGACGCTTGGATTTGTTATAGTTCCAAATGCAATGTGTTGCAAATGTTGCACAAACCCCAAGTCTGTTATAACTATAGTTATTTGCCCAACACAGCTGCACTGGACCTCATGGGAAAAGTTCACACAAAGCTTTTTTGGGGCTATTGTTATTAGTTTTGTTGCCTTGAACTCGCATAACAAATACAAAGATACATGGAAATGCAAGTGGAAACCAATGCATTTTGTTATTTGTTTGTATACAATAAAAAAAACTTTATTATTTTTCGCTTTAGCTAAAAAGTCGTTTGTACAAAAGTTACACATATATATATTTATATATACATATATAAAAATATATATATATTGTATTGTATGTAGGTGTGTATATGGTCAAACAGTTTAAATACTTTTGCATATGATACATAATTTGTAAGACAGAGTGGTTTACAGGTTGGACAAGCACTAATAGGGCTACCATTAATAACAGGTAGTTTGTAAATATTCGAATAGAAAATGTAATGTCTTAAAATTATTGGACGTTTTCGTTTCGTATTGCTTAACTATGATTCTCATTTTTTTTGGGTACTGAATTCTTAACTAAGGCACTAGATTAGTAGAAGTTTATGCAATCCAATCGGTAGTCGTCATAGCGCGATTTCTCAGGTATGAGAAACTAACAATATTCTGTTTTTTTTTTTTATATAAAGGCACTTTAAACTATAGCAAAGTTATCTAATTAAGGCACTTACTTGTTGTTAGTTCTAACCGCATGCGACGACAAAAACAAAACTAATTGATTGATCAGGGGACCGGGGGGTAGGTGACTTTGTGCGTTAATTGAGCGCAATTTGGTATGCAAATATTGATATACAAGCGATAATGATTCATTTGAGCTTCTAGTGGAATGAGCTTCATTGATGTGTAGTTGGCGTTGTGGTTGCCGTTGTTGTTGTTGTTGCAGAAATTGAGATGAAGCGTTGCAGTTTCAGTCAGTCTTCTGTACAACATGCGGCAGCCTATCTCTGTCTGTTGTTGCGGACGTGTTAATGAGCTGTAGATTGGATGATTCATAAGTACCAACTGAAAGTCTCTTTGGATATAATGTGGCATGGTTGGTGCGGAAATGTTGTCTGACAATTGCATAAACATTCAACTAGCGGCTGGTTTTTTGCAACTAAAACTACATTTAATTATATGGTGAGAATTCTTTGTAGAATGTCGTGGGGACGGAATGTTTTTGTGTTGTTTTTGTTGTTGTATTTATGGTTGTGTTGTATGCTGCTGCAATCAAACGAAATTAAGGTTAAAGGTTACTTTGTTGTCCCGAGGTGCATAACACAGCTACTTACCGACTTTATTGTCACCTTGTGAAGGGACTAACGCTGTCTGCGTTAGCCACGCACAAGCTCAAAACGTGTCTGCGACTCCTTGAACTGCACACGTTTCCGTTGCTGCACATGTGCCTCGGTAAGGAAAAGCGTGGCGGCCACCAGTGTCAGGACCGTGCCCACACAAGCCAGCACAAAAGACCAGCCGAACCAGTTATTCGCATGCTCCGGCATCCAACCATTCCGATTGCCAAACACCGCAAACACAATCACTGCAATGGCCGCACTGACACCAGAACCCAATAACACATAGCCCACACCTCGAATTAGATTGATGAAGTGCTTTTGATCTGGTCCAGCGCAGAGGAAAAACACCAGCACGCCAATTGCACTGACCAGCATGCCAATAAACGTGAGCGTGTAGAAGAACTGTGTTGTTATCATGAAGGCAGGCAGCAGAAATCCTCGTATCTCATCGTAGCCCTTCGTAAATGGGTCATACACCCAACGGCAGCCGACAAAGAAGCGGCGCTGGCTGTCATCGTTCACATCGGGCAGCGAACGAAAACAGTGCACCCAGAGTCCCAATCTCTCCAACTTGGCACCCGTAATGCGGTAATCGCTAACCAGCCAACTGGGCGTTGCAAACGCTATTGCTATGAAGGCGAATGCAAAGATGAAGACGCCAACGCCACAGCTGCCTGCTAGGGTGCGGCGCTTCATGTTGACGGTATTGTGTGGACTGGGTAGATGCTCCTGGTAATCCTCGCGTGCAAAATGTGGCGATTTTTGCATGCTTTGTACAAAGAATTGGCAATATTTCACAGACTTCCAATGTTTGTTTCATAGGCTTAGGGTGTGGACTGCAGAGTTGCATATCATCGCTTGGAACACGTTCAATTGAGCGGCTCTCTGAACTGACTCACGGAACTAAGTCGCTGTTTGAGCATTGTGTTCAATTATAATTTTTTTGGTTTATATTTCCACTTCTTGCAATGCATTTGAGGGCGCAAATTTTAGTTAAGCTATATAAATAAAATGTTAAGATATCCGACATAATTGCAAGAAGAAAATTTGCGAATTTAGCTTAAGCTGGAATTAACAGAACACTAAATCCAAATAACAGTGTCGTGACAGTTATCGGCACGACTAAGCTCGAGTATCGATAATGCAGGGCTCCAATCGTATATAACCAGAGACTGTAATCATTAACGTAATTAGGTTTGGATATTTAATAGTCGAGCACTACCAACTAGAGCACTCTGAATAAACAAATAATCATAATCATTACTTGCGGTCCCTTTATAAAAGTGTACTTTAAATTTAACTTTAACTTAAACAAGTTATTTTCGTAAAATATAACAATCTATATATATATTGTGTTTACAGTCTTTAAATGAATAAAAGGCCCATCCATGCATAACTGCCATGTTTTGTACGTTTAAATGCTAAAACATGTGCGTCTTTGACAATTGAGAAGATTTTCATCTTCAGTTTTAGAGGGCGGCGACTGCCTTTTGCGCGGCATCATCCAAGTCAGTGGCCGTCTGTATTGGCAGACCTGAGTTCTTCAGGATCTCACGTGCCTTGGTTACATTGGTGCCCTCTAGGCGCACTACCAGCGGCACGTTCAGTTTTAATTTCTTGGAGGCAGCCACAATGCCATTGGCAATGGTCGCACAGTTGACAATGCCACCGAACACATTCACCAGTATGCCCTTGACTTTCGGATCGGATGTGAGGATTTCAAAAGCTTTGGCCACCTGGTCCTCCTTGACTCCGCCACCGACATCCAAGAAGTTTGCCGGCTCACCGCCATTCAACTTAATAATGTCCATGGTGGCCATGGCGAGGCCGGCGCCATTAACTAAACAGCCAATGTTTCCGTCCATGGCCACATAATTGAGATTATATTTAGATGCCTCTACCTCACGCGGATCAGTGTCCTCTTCGCGGGTGTCCAAGGCAAAAATGTCCTTCTGACGAAACTGTGCATTGTCATCAAAATTCAATTTGGCATCCACAGAAATAACTTCGCCATTGTCGGTTTCAGCCAAGGGATTAATTTCAATTTGCACAGCATCCACGGCCTTGAAAAGTGTGTAAAGCTTTTGAATCTCATCGGCACAGCGTTGAACGGCATCGCCTTTAAATTCCAGAAACTTGGCGACCTCGAGCAGCACGGCCTCTGGTATTGGCTTGTTAATGCTCAAGGGCACAGTCTTAATCTTCTCGGGGGTTTCCGCAGCCACGGCTTCAATGTCCATGCCGCCAGCAGGCGAAGCGATCAGCACGGGTCCATTGTGTTCGCGATCAAGCAAAATGCAGAGATAGGTCTCGCGTGTAATATTTACACTGCGCGCCACCATCACCTTGTTGACCAGAATACCCGATTTGGGCGTCTGTTTGGTAATCAGACGATTGCCTATCATCTGTTTGCTCAGCGAAAGCACATCGCTCTTGCTGCAAAGCAAAAGTACTAGGCAATTATTAATGTTTCTTATTTGGCAGCCACTCTCTTATCGCGACCGCGTTATCAATGCAGAGACGGCAGCAAATGATGGCCACTTACTTTGAGGTTATGTGCACGCCTCCCTTGAAGCCATTATCAAAGATACCCTTGCCGCGCCCGCCGGCTAATATCTGCGCCTTCACCACATACTCGTCACAATCTGCGTGGTAATTAGCAACAATTAATGAAACGATTATATAAATTTTGGTCGATTTGTCTTCGCTTGATTACCAAATGATTGGACAACTTGCGTATCATCTTTGGAGTTATCCAAGACCTTGAATTGTTGTATGGCAACTCCATATTTTTGTAGTAAATCCTTGGACTGGAACTCCAACAGATTCAGATACCGCAACTGCTGCTGCAGCACAGGTGCCTTAAGATAAACAAAGAAATGGAGTTTGAGGCAAAGGTCAACGCGGGTTAACATATGCTAAAGAAACCTTATGAATGAGCTGACGTGTAGTGGTAGCGGCTTTTATTAGAAGCGACATGTTGCACTTTAAAATTACACTGGACTTTGTATACAAATTAAATTATGATACGGCGTAGCAATTTTTATTAACAGCAATTAATCCAGCTTGTTTAAATAACAACAAAACGCTGCCGCCGCCGCCGTCGTTTAACAGAACAGCGCTCAAGCTAACAGAGACGTAAACGCAAAGAAGAGTACCGTAACGCAAAATAGAGCAATGTAAAAACACTTATGATTTTAAGAATAAATAATTGCAAAACAACGGGTTAAAAATAAATAGGAACGGGGTGAAATCATTGTGTGATCATTTGCGGGCGTTAAACAGAAGTTTATACAATAACATGAAATGATCTGCTATCAAAACTGTAGGTGTCATCTTAGCCTTTTACTTAACAGTGCCCTGTTAAAGCAAAATATGATATGATAAATCATTAGTGTTAGGCTCTGCTAGAAGTTTACCAACAGCTGTTTTGGGAATATCTATTTATGACTGGAATAATAAATTAAAATTAATGAATAATATCAATAAAATAAATAAATTGACAATATAAGTGAAATGGCTGATGAAAGTATAATACTGCCGCCACTGGCATCACTGCCACAAATTCCGACCGTCATATCAGTCAGTTGTAGCTTTACCTTAGCCGTCATCTATGTGGGAAGTCTATATGTGTGGAGCACCAAACATAATCGTGATCATCCGACGACAATAAAGCGACGCTTCGCCAGCGTCTCCTGTGTCATGGCAATGGCGCCGCTTTTTGTTTATTTCTTCTCATCACCAGAATTGCTGCAGCGAGAGCCATTTCCCAGCCTGCTCGGCTTCCGCTGGCAAGGACTGTGGCAGGCGATTGTGATACCTTATCTGCTCACCGCTCTGTTGTTCTTGGGACCCATCTTTGTGAACATGCAGAACGAATCATTCCGTTCATACTTCGGTATGCCGTCTATAATGGGACAATCAATAAATTATTAACGTTGTTTTCCGTCAACTTGTAGACCTGGAAGCCTGGCGTGGCTCTTGTACCAGCATTATATGGATACGTAACCTTGTGATGGCACCGTTAAGCGAGGAATTTGTTTTTCGTGCCTGCATGATGCCACTAATACTGCAAAGCTTCACACCCATGACTGCCGTATTTATAACGCCACTCTTCTTTGGTGTTGCCCACCTGCATCACATAGCCGAACGTCTGAGTCTGGGCATGGAGCTCAGTACCGCATTGTTCATCGGGTTGTTCCAATTCACCTATACGACGCTGTTTGGATTCTATTCGGCATTCTTATTTGCCCGCACAGGCCATTTTGTAGCTCCGCTGCTGGCTCATGCCTTGTGTAACCATATGGGACTGCCCGATATACAAGATCTTTGGCAGCAGGATCTGTGGCGGCGCGTTCTTGCAATTGGTTTGTATCTTGTAGGGCTTGCTGGTTGGATTTACCTGCTGCCCATTGCAACTGAGCCGTCGCTCTACAGCAATAAGCTTTATTGGAATGTTTAGAAGCCAAAAAAGGAGGAGTAGTAATCATTGTATTGTAGTAATCATTGTATTGTTGCCATAATCGAGATTTCGGTATCTCACAACCTACATACATATGTATTTATGTATATAGTTAGTCATATCATAGAAAACCGACTGTACAATGTTTAGATAAGTCTTCCGTTAAATAAACAGTGCAACTATTTTTAGAACACACGAATATCGCTTAAATTTGGCGCTAATCTTGTGGAGCAACTCTGCTTATCACGACTATCGATATTACTATAAAATCTCACGATAGCTCCGCAGCTGTGACAGCGATAACGATAACATCGTCATATGTGTAAAATGTTTTAAGAAATTAAGAAGCATGAGAAATGTGTGATAAAAAAAATAAGCACAAAAAATTGACGCTGAAACTAGCAACGAGCACTCCAGACAGCCGGACTTGTGGCAGGTAAGTGTCATACGTGTATATAAGTGTTTTTTTGGGTAGCGCCAGACACAGCAACAACTACGCCCACGCCACAACACAATACTGCTGACGTCTCGCTCGTCCCAGGACAAACGATAATTACAATTATAGCCCTAGTTCTTAATGTTTGCAGCAACAACAAAAACAAATAAACGACACGTCAACGTTGCGGCCCGAAAATGTATTGCCTGCAATGTTTACTCCCCGTATTGCTCATACCAAAACCCACAAACCCAGCGCTTATGGAAACACATGTCATGTTCATAGTGCTATATTTAATAGGCTTCTTTCTGGAACGGAAGCCATGTACGATCTGTAGCCTGGTATTTATTACCGCCGTTTCGCTGTTCTGCTACAGCGGCGTGGGCAACTGCATCTTCTGGGGCAACTGCGAGGGTCATCATTGCGAAAACGGTTAGACGCCGCCAACCCAATTCAACAGCAGAATACAGGAGTGCTAAATAATAATTACGTTCGCGTTGCTACAGCTTTACAATACATACAATTTGCATACACAAACAAACCAACAAACAATCAGTGATAAAAGTGAGTGAGTCAACAAGAGAGGAGGAGAGCCGAAGCGTGTGGTGTGTACGTAACTTGTACGTGAAAGTTTGTAAACAGAAGAGGAAACTATATATCTGCCCACTCAGAAAGCCAAAAGAAAATATAAACAAGTCCATCCCAACGCGTTCGATAGCCTGTTTCTATTGCTGGTATTTTTTCTTCATGTATTTTAATTTAGCTAAATTTTCTGCCCCTCGCCCCAAATCCAATTCGTATTCAACTGTTTTATTTAGAATTAGAGGCGAGTTTCGTTTAACAAGCGCTACAAAATGTATTGTAAATTTTCTGATTACGAGGAGAGGTACCCCGTCAATGCAACTTGAGATTAGTCATATGTTATTTAAATAAACTAACTGTAAAAAAATTAAAGGAATTATAATATTGCTGTGCGTCCTTGCTGCGCCAATGGACGTTGATATCGGTTGTTCCCTGTCCTGTGCACATGCAAATTGTATATATATATACACACACGACATGCATACATATATACATTACATTTGATTGATATATAAATGTATAAAATAATCAAAAAAGAAAAATGTTGGATTTTTTTTTTACGAATTGCACTTCGTAAACTTAATTTAAGCAACGACAAATTATCCAATTTGTTTGGACACGAGTTTAAATCGATTAAAAACAAATCACAAAATTAACGTAACACAAACGAAGAATATCTATTAAAAAAAAAACATTTAAGAAAAATAAAACGATTTATTGACGCT
This sequence comes from Drosophila montana, assembly GCF_035044405.1. Classification (NCBI taxonomy): domain Eukaryota; kingdom Metazoa; phylum Arthropoda; class Insecta; order Diptera; family Drosophilidae; genus Drosophila; species Drosophila montana. The sequence continues at coordinate 229,705 of NW_026998113.1, read as the reverse complement.
GTAGCTAACGAGATGTTTTCATTTGAACTGCAAGCTGCAGCTGGAGATCGTAAGCATTGGAATAGCTACGTGACATCTAACTTTGGACAGCTCAAATTGTTAAGTGTTGTGCTTATCTGTGTGCATTATTGAATAACTTTTCTGAATATAAATTAATTAAATTCTATTCTGGGTTTCTCCTATATGCCCTCAATTTTGTTATTCTTGAGCACATGCACTAAAGTATCCAGAGAATAGTACTAACAAAAACCTGCATTATAATACACACAGTATCTTCTGATTTTGATTTCCAATTATCCACAATTTTATTCGCTTCAAAATGTATGTATATAAAAAATGTACAATTTGTTGTTGTTGTTTTTTTATGTTTTCTTTGTTTACTTACTAAAAACTACAGAAAAGTATTAAAAATAAAATACTAGAATTTATATACAAATTTCATCGGATTTATTGTGAAAACAAGGACGAAAAGAAAAATACTTTAAAACTGTAGACATATATTCAAAACAAATACGATTTATCGATTTACGAGGCTCACAAAACTTGAGAGGACCGATTGGAATGTTATACATACAATATCTTTTTTACGAAAATATACAAATACATACATATATAGAGATAGTGGGGGGAGGGGAGGAGATATAGGTGGAAACATATATAAAGAGATTTCTTTTTGGGGCCAAAACTCAAAATTTCTATCGATTGACGTTTTCATTTTTGGCGTTTTGGGGGCTGCTACAAATGCAAACGCATTAGTTTTGAGATGTTTTCGGAATCGAGCAACGGATGACGACACAGTTACAATTTGATATGGAAACAATAACGACGACGACGACGACAACCAGATACGATTCGCAGAGCAGCAATCACAGGCGTGTTGTTGTTGTTACTTAAACGGAACGAGGCTGGACGACTGAAAAAGAGAGAGAGAGAGAGGGAGTGGAAGAGGATCATTGGTTGAGTGCCAAGTGGGTTAAATGCCGAATGCTTAGGTGCTTACAGTGTGGTCGCTGCGACTCTTCGGAGGCGGGACCGCCTTCGGCTGACTGCATCATGGGCACGGGAATGCGCACAGGCTGGGCCAGGCTACGTCCAAAGATCATGCGGCCGAATGGCACCTGTGGTGGCTGATCGGGCATGGGTGGTGTCATGGTGTCGCGTGGCTGCTCCGGCAGCGGCTGCAGAATCAATCGTTGTATCTGCATGGGAGGCACTTGCTCCTCCTGCTGTTCGTTGGACTCCTGGTCACGCTGCTGTTGCTGCTGTTGTTGCTGTTCTGGCTGCTGCTCGCGCTGCGGGCTTGGGGACTGGGCTGCAGTGGTGCTGGACTGCTCACCGGATACCACAGGCGTCTCAGAGTGCTCTTCCTCCTCGCTAGAGTTGGCGCTATTGTTCTCATTGGAGTCGGCAGCATCCTCAGCGGTCAGGCGACGCAGCTCGTCGGTAAAGCGATCCTCGGCCATGCGCTGAATGTTGCGCAGATCGTCAGCGGTGATGCCTACGCGCTGCAGTGCCATGCCCAGTGGCATGTGCTGGATCTGGATCTGTGGCATCTCACGCTGTGGCATCTCACGCTGGGGCATCTCACGTTGGAGCAGCTCACGCTGCAGCAACTCGCGCTGTGGCATCTCACGCTGTGGCATCTCGCGCTGTGGCATCTCACGCTGCTCCTGCTGATTCTGGGCGGGCATGGGCATATCGTTGGTCATGTCAAACTGACGGAAAGGCAACTGATGCATGTGAATGCGCACGGTCTGGATTTGGGGCTGCTGCGGCTGCTCCTCCATGCGTGGCGCCTGCATCACCTGTGGGGGCATTGGAGGACGCATGGGCAGATGTTGGAACGGAGGCGGCAACTGGCGAATGATGATGGAACCCTGTTGGGGCAGCTGCTGTTGCATCGCTGGTGGCATCATGCGCTGTGGCATGTGGGTCAACGGCATCTGGTCGGGTATGCGGCCAAATGGAATGGGCACACGCTGGAATGGTATGAACATGGGACGCATTGGCTCAACGTCTTCATCGGAATCTTCCTCCTCCTCGCGCTGGCGCTTGGACTCCTTCTCGTCCTTGTCGTCACCACCATCGCAGAAAATGGAAATACGTTCGCCTGTGATGCGTGCCTTCTTCGGATCGGTGGTCAGATTAACGCCGAAAGGCAGCGACACGGTCTTTGAGGGTGAGTCGACAAACTCCTCGGCATGCTTGCGCTCCACCACGCAGTTCATGCGGGATCTATACAGAATGGATTAATGTAGACACACGTCTAAATTAAAAGCGTGCTAATTACTTCTTGTTGTTGCGCAGAATGGCGGCGGCCAGATCGCTCAAGTCCAGCTCGAGCGGCATCTTGCCTGGGAACTTTTGCATCTCCTCGGTCTCATCGCTATCTGAATAGGAATTGTCGTGATCGTTGACATTGCGTTCAATGGCATCGTTCTTTGATTCCGTCTTCTTGTCAACAACGGTCTCATCGTGGTCGAGATTTTGCAAATCCTCACCGGCATCGGATTTGCCCAGCAAAGCTTCAGCTCTTGGTAGCTCCTATAAAATAGAAAAGATAACTATGTGTTAGAATGCATTCTATTATTTTATATTTCTATACCAGATTCAAACTATTTGGTGCTGATCTGAACGATAGGGACTAATATACCGCACAAATATATATATATCTATCTAAATATATATATATCTGTATGTATATAATATTTGGCAATTCTTTATTATTTTCTGGAATTTAGACCATTTCAAGGCTTCAGTGGTTTTGACTAGGAAATGTATTTGACGTATTTTGTTGCTTATTTTGTTTTATTTTCCTGTATTTTTTTGTTTTGTTTTGTTTTTTTTTTTTGTTAGAGACCACTTAAAATGGTATTGGCCAGCAAGCACGTACTGGCAATATACGACTACAGTGGCTGCAATTGTTATGTGCCTCTAACAATGAGACGTTGTCGTCAGAAGAAGTGACCCCAACCTACATACAAAAACGACGCGACGTCAGACGCAACTGCGACTGAAACCAAAAGTAAAATGCCATAAAAATTAAAAAAAAAACCAAACACATATTACATAAGCACATACACACACTGGCTGAGCATACTTCACGACACAGCAAAAAAAAAACTCACACACAAAAGCAAATTTAAATAATTTGTTGAACAAAACAACAAAAACCTCATTAATTCAATGCGATGGCTGCGGCTGCGGCTGTGGCTGTGGTTGCTGCTGATGATGATTGATAGTGGGACACAAGTGGGCAGCGGGGCAGGGTGTGGGTGGCTGGTTTGAGTGTACCTGCCCAGGGGCAGAACGCCTAAGCCCGCAAGCAGCCGGTGCTTTGGTTTGAAAAATAATGTTATATACATCGTCATCGTCGTCGTATATATCCGGTAGCTAATGGGTTCTGTGGCTCATTATCTGTGACTTGACATTGGACCATAACTTAAGGGAAGAGTTTCTCACTAATTGGACAGCTGCAATTGCAATTTCAATTTATTTGACGGCTGGTCAAGTCAAGCAGCCACATTTCCTATTAAAAAACCAAAAACTAAACCCAATTAGCTGGCTCAAGACTGTTTGGGTATTTTCCTCTCGGATTATCTGGGCAAGCCAAAGGTTGCAGCTGTGCTCTAATGAAATTCATTAGTGCCTAATGAAGCGCAGTAGATTTCTTGTGTGGCGGCAACAGATGCTGCTGCGAGCAAAAGCTAAGACCACGTCTGAGTCATGGCGCGTATGTGACACATAATTGCTTTTCGCCTGAAATCAAGCCACAAAATTTCACTCAAAAATATAAATAAAAGCAGAAAAAATGAGTAACTGAAACTAAAACTGAGCCAACCAGTTTGACAACACCAGAAACCAAGTCAGCAAGTCTCTGTTCCAGTTCCAGTTGCAGTGCCGCCTTCCCGCCTTGCCCGGCCAACCACTTAGTCAATTGCTAAGCTTCAACTCCGGTTTACAGCTCAATTTTTGTTTTTTTCTTATTGTGTTCGCTTTTATTTTTCTGTTGAATTTCAAGGCCAGGCAAGCGCCGAGAGATAACATCAATTACACAGCACAGAACATTTGCGGGCACATTAAAAACTAGACACGTAGGCCCCATTTGGATTCGCACCGCGGCGCGCATACATTTAGATGACAATTAAATGATTACAAATTGAAAGCTGTGTGCAATTACTTTTTTGCCTGACTGTCTGTCTGTCCGACAGTCTGACAGTCTGTCTGGCTGTCTATAAACCTATTTTTAGCATTGACGCAGGTGCCATTTTCGAATTGAAATTCTAGGCGCGCAGAATTTCCTTTTGAAAATCCAAGCATTATTAAAATGTTCAGCCACGCAATGTCTTGGCATCTGGCAAAGTGTTTGCAAATTTGCACAACAGCCACATAAATTATAAATCATCTATTGCGATGTGCGAGTGTGTGTGTGTGTGTGTGTGTGTGTGCGAGCGTATATTGCCATTACATAATCGTCCATTGGGGCCCATAAGTTTTGGCTTTGTTTGCGTGCCCAAAACGAAAGACTTAAGCGCGCAACTTGCCTTAAATGGCAAACAGTCAACGCGTCTTCGACTGCGTCTTTTGTCTATATGTGTGTCGGCGCCTTCTGTGTGTATGTGCGTGTGTGTGTGTGTGTTGACGACTTACAAGCTGTCTGTCTGTCTGTCGGTCTGCCTGTCTGTTTGTGTGACGGTGCCAAGCGGCGCCAGCCGGCAAAAAGTGACAGCAAATGCATTATGGCTGCTGCGGCTGCCCCTCCCCCTGTACCAGACGCTGCCCCTCTACTTGTGGCTGCTGCTGCTGCTGCTGCCTCAGCTGATGATCTCTGGCATTTGCCGCGCCCACGCCCGCTGCGCCGCGCTTGAGCGGATTACTATGTGGCATATGTGTGTGTAAAAGCGGGTTTTGTTATTTTTTCACAGACATTGCAACATGCTGCAGTGGCTGCTGCTGCTGCTGTTGCTGCTGTGTTCCGTTTGCTGCTTTCACTTTGTATTTGCCATTTGATTCGCAATTGTTGCCACTGATGATTGTGTCGCAAGCTCCCAGCACCCGAGCTCTACCATTTTGGTGTCCACTTAAGCGTCAAATTATGGGAATTTCGCTTGATTGAATTTTTCATTGCGCCTCCGCGTCTTTACATAAGCCCCCAAACACTTTATATAGAGAGTTTCGGGTTGAATAACCCGCTCCAAATTGGCAGCATCATCTGACGAGGCTTTTGTTAAATGCATTTATTGTTGTTGTTATTATTGTTGTTGTTTCGGTTTTTCATCATTAAATTTAATTGCCGCTGCATATTTATATATGCATTTAATTAGTTTTATTGTTTGTTATGGGCACTTTCATTGCACGATAATTGAATACTGATGATGCGGCATAATTTTGTATGCAAATATTAAAAAAAAAAAAAAATAACGAGTTATAAAAAATATAGATAAAAAAAATATGAAAAATAAATAAAAGAAATATGCATACATTTGACGTTGTCTTGCAGATGTTTTAGAAACGCCATTAAATTTGAATTATGTGGCATGCGCAAAATGCGCCGTCATCAAACGATGTATACGCCCATATATAACATTATGGCATATACCATATACCATATGCCATATGTGGTTGTTATGGTGCGGCTATAATGGTTTTAATGGGCTATTTGGTTACATAGGGTGAAATTTCTCAAGGAAGCACGCAACACGCTAATTCAATTTGCACTTATACAATTTTAGACGAATATGAATATGAATATATGTATATATATACGAATGTGAATGCACAATGAGTACCCAATAGCAACTGTTGTTGTGCATTCAATTGCCTTGATTGTGCATGCAATGTGGTAAATATTGCGCTATATATATATATAGACATATAGCTTGTAAGACTGTAGCTACAATTTATTGTATCTTGCGATGACAGCAAAGTTTTCAGTTTTGCATATCCGATTGATATTGTGTCGGCACTTTTTCTATATCTCCGTGATTTATAGTTATATCAAGCCTTTAAATAAACAGAAACCCTACGGTCTATGATATTAACCGAGCTATTATTTACTTTCAAGTTGGTTTTTCAGTCAAAACTGAATCGTGTCAGGAAGTTTCAAGCTACGGCACTCTAATCGGTATTCATTTCATTAACATTAAGCTTATTTCCACTAATATATTCTTTATCAATCTAACGAACTATTTCATTTGCTCAAGCTGCACCGCTCTAATCTGAATTCTATTGAGTTGCCCGTTCACTGCAACTATTTTGCTTGGGGTTTTCCATTGTTTTGCCAAGCTTTAAGTTATCGTCAATAGTAAATAAAAACATAAAGGCAGCTGCTTTTTGCTTGATTATGCGGGCATACAGTGCCTGCTAAAATGTTGTACGCCAGAGCTTGTGGCTAATAGTGCGTGCAGTAAACAGGCAAGCTGAAAGAAACTTAACATGCACTTATCTAAGCCCTGTGTGTATTGTATATTGTCGGGAATAATCAGCAAACACGCATCCAACAGGCAGTTGTTATATCCAGTTGTCGACATTTTCCGGTAATTATCATTAATTTACCACAATAATTCGACTGTTGCGGCTAATCAGCGCGTCGAAAATGTTCGTGACGTGCGCAACGAACGATGCAAAAGGCAATAATAACCATATAACAATATGAGGATTAGGTAACCATATAAATTGTACACGATATACGCCTCGAATACTGACACCGACCGATACGGAATGAACGTTTATGTAGCGCTCTCTCTTTAGTATGAGTCCCTTTCCCACTCGCTAATCTTTAAATCTTGAATAGCTGTGCATTCAGGCGTTTAACAGTCCACTTACCTTGTTCACCTGCTGCAGCGTTTCCAGCATCAGCTCCTTCTCCAGCACCGAATCGAGAGCCTGCACCTGATCGCAGGAGGCCTTGGCCTGCAGATACGATGAGGCCAAAATGAAGGCGCCCAGCACAAACGAGGACACAATTATGGTGAATGCGGTGATTTTGGCTATTTTCACCGAATTCGCCTGACGCTTGTACGCCTGCAACAACAATAGCAATGGCAAAAGATTAGTTTTAGTTTTTAGCTTTTGATTTTGGGTTTTATTATTGACTACAACGAAAAAAGACAAAAGTAAAAGTGTTACGTGCTCAATTTTAAGCGTTGACCTTTCGAGCGAGTAAAAGCGTTGACCTTGCTGGTTGGCAAAGTCTTTGACTTTGTGCCTCACGTGTCGAAAAGTTGCAGTGCAAGGTGCAAAAAACAGAAATGAGGTTGAAAAGTTGAATGTTAAGGTAAAATGAATACAGTTATAGCGAATAAGTAAAAGCTTTTTGGGGGTTTTCATAGAATCAGACATTGAGGCCGTTCAAGCTGGCTTTGATGAGCGTAACTGGAGCTGATTAGATCATTCCAAAAAACTTTTAGATTAGGCAAAAATTAACAGCAAAATGTTTGACAAATATTTGTCTAGTTTTTGTAGGTGCAAAAATTTGTAAGTTGATGTCAAAAGAAGGCCCAATACATAAATAAGCCAGATAGACTGTTGGAAATAACAAAAACTTGCACAACAGGAAATAATAAAAAAAAAAAGAGGCGACCACAAAAATTTGAGGAAATGAAAAGGCCAACAGAGCAGAGCCCCAAAAAATCAAAAAAAAAAAAAACAAAAGACTGAGGAGAGTTTTAAAGTCTTGGCTGCTTTGGGTGTGGGTGCAGTCAGTCAGGTGAGGCACAGACACACACATGTGTGTGCGTGTGTGTGTGTGTGTGTGCTGTGCAGCGAAATGTGCAATTTTACACCTTTAGATTGTGAGTATTGTGCTCATTTTTTGTTGTTTTTTTTTGTTTTTGTTCAACAAATGCAATTGCGAAAGTGAGTCGCAGCCGAAGTCGAAGTCGTCAGCAACAGCGAGTATAGTGTATAAAGTAAAGTGAAGTGCTATGTGGTGAACGTTAGGCATAGCTAAAGCAGCAAAAATAAAATAAAAAATAAAACAAGAAGATGAAAAAACACGGCTCTAGCTTGTTACTGTTGATGAGTTTTTTTTTGTTGTTGTTGCTGTTGCTCATTATTTGTGTAGCTGGTGTTGGGTGCAGTTGTTAAAGACAAAAGACTTGAGCGACAAACCTGATGATTAAAGTTAAAAAATCCCAGCTGTGGTTTGTTGTGTATAGTGCGAGGGGGGTTGAGATTATATAAATTTTTTTTATTTTTATTTATATTAAGGTGATTGTCAATCGCGTTTGGATTTGCATTCACAGTTTTTGGTTGAAGTGTGTGTGAAAGGAAAACGATTTTTGTGTTTGATGGGCAAAGGCACAAAAAACACAAACACACATACACATAAAATGAGAGAAAAACAAAAACAAAAGGTTAATGAGTTGGTTGCATGAAGGTTTCATATTATATTTAAACTTAAGCTACAGTGAAAGCTGCTGGTCTAAGTACAGCAGCCGAAGTCTGCTTGAGAAGATGCGACTGGAAATTTGTAATTTGATCAATGCATATGTGGCATGATGCAGCTTGAATACTCGTTTGAATTGAACATCTAATAAATCCATTAAGGGGCTTGAATAGACGCAAACCTAACCGAAATTGTTTTTAAGCTCCAAAGTCTACTTTTTATTTCAGTTTTCATAAGCGTTTTACATTGCCTCATAAGCCGGTCAACTCTTGCATCAGTCCCTAACTAAAGCCCAGCTGGGGTCACTGTAAACTAAATTGCGTGTTAGCTAACTGACAGCTGTCACTGTGTGGCCCCAGAGAGGCTGCTCTACAAGTGGGCTGGCCGCTCGTTGAGTGAGTGGTGCAATTTATGGCTGATGCGGACGTTTTGAATGCAAAAAAATACAAAAATGGGAAAAATGCAAATGCACTTTTTATGCAAATTTCAAATCAATTGCAGCCCACATTGCGCACAGTTCGTCAAAGCTCGAGACCTGGCGAACTCAGAGCTCAGCTTGGGTGCAATAATTGCGCCAGTTTTAGCTGCTGCTGCTGCTGCTGCTGCTGCCTGATGTTGTCATGGCGCATTATATTTAGCTTATTTGTTTGCGTTTATCATTATGAAGTTTCGTATTTACAGTCGTGACTTTTGTATTAGATCTCAAATTTGGTTTCCAACTGGTTTCTATTTGCTCTGCTCAGCTCTCGGCCGTTGCGGTTGCTGCAAATGGGTACAAATCTATTCACACTATGCCGAGAATTGCGCTGTATCCATTTGGTTCGTTGCAGCACTCGCTGCCTGAAGTTTGGTTTTTGTTTCTGATTTATTTATTTATTTAAGTTAATTTTCCTTGTTTTTGTCTTAAAATGTCAACGCCGCTTGGCGGGGGTCGCACACAATTGCCAAAGCTGTGCACGTTGCATGCAATTCGCAGTGCCGGGTCTTAATGGCCACAGACATAGCGGCTGCATATAATCATAATAATAATTGAAAAAGTTGCATTAAAATTATCCACAGCCAAATTGCTTATGCATGCAGTTGCAGAGCCGGATCAGATGGCGACTTAGTTAGTGAAAATGATCACGTTTGCAGCTGCGTGCAGAAAGGCAAACACACAGACAGACAGAAAGACTGAGGGACAGACATTGTCCGTGCACACAAAAGATGCAGGCAGCGACATATTGCGCATACGCGTCGTATGCCCGCAACGGATGTGCCGGCCAACCGAATGACCCTGGCATTTTGTATATATTTTGTTTTATTGCTACCTGACAATCTGCAGCTGGGCTCTGGCCAAGTAACGCTTGAATCGCTGCTGACCTGCTTGCAGCTTATATAAAGTTAGCGCAAATAATTGCCAGAGTCAAATGACATATGGAAATTGTAATTAGCTGGGCCATTCAACAATGACAAATTGACGCATTAAACGCAACCGACCAAATATTGCTAGGGCCACTTATTTGTGATAATGATAGATGGCTAATTTAATGATAGGCTTACTCACCGGTGGCGGTTCGCTGGCGGTGCTATAGACCTCGCTAGCCGCATAGTCGGGCTTCAATTGCACGGTAGCCATGGATACGTTATCCTTCTCGGTCATCTATGTATCTATGCACTATAAAATAAATACATAAATATGACTTGGTATTCATCAAACACTTAGGTTCACATTCAGCCTTAGATCTTATTGTTTTTCGTCATGCTGCACAAATAGTTTGAACCAATTTTTCGTGCACTTTCAAAATCGTATCTGGTTCGTTAAAAATTGCATATCGGAAAAGTTTCACTTTTTTGGACATTTAATTTTGTTTTTTTTTTGTCTTCTTTTCAATTGTTTTATTGTCGACTTCTCCACTTACATTGAAATTTATGTGTTTTGTTTTTAACAGAAACGACGCTCAGTAACGAAAAAGTAAAAGGAGTTTTGCGTTTTTTTAAAATTTATTTTGTTGTTGTTGCTTGTTTCGCTTGTTGGAACAGTTTTGGTCGCTTTGTGCGGTTATGAAAAAGTTGTCTGACCAACTTTTCAGAGGTACGCCAGGTGGATAAAGAAAATACTACGTCTTTGTTGTACGACTGCCACTCGCCGTCTGAGGCCTCAAACGCGTTTCGTTTCAGATTTTTCTACCAGACTTAAAACTTTTTTCGTCTGTCGGCGTCGACTGCAAAGCCACAAGCACACGACTCACACACACAGACACACAACTAATACACACGCAAGGCAAGTACACGATCGGCAGCAGCAAAAAACACGAACGTGAAACGAGAAACAAATAAAAATAAGAGTAAACCGAAATACACATACACACGCATACACTTACCCACACTCTCACATAGCATTAACAATCACTTGATCGTCGTGTATATATGTTTTTGCAGTCGGGCTTGACAGAGAGCTTAAAAGCTTTCGGGTGCGGCTTGCTGGCTTGCCAGAGCAGCTACGCAGCAATATTTCTTTCAAGCTGCCCACAAGCTTACTTCAGTACAAAAAATATTAAAACAAATTCGTTTTTCTCTTCGTCTTTCCTAATTGGCTGTAAAACCTTTTTGATTCGTTGGGGACCCAGCTTTAATGCATAAACAGACGAGTATTTTAGCGAATTCCTTCTATTCAATTATTAACGCCCAAAACTTGTATAATCGGCAACTATTCTTATGGTGGTAATGGACCATGGCGTAACCATTGCAAATCAATTTTTATTTATTTACAAATATGTACATGAAGTTCACATCTATATACAGATTAATTAATGTGTGTAATCTTAAAGAGAGAGAGAGAGAATTTTGCAAAAGGTTATCGCTGCATTATTTTTCCAAAGGGTATCGCTAAACTGAGCAAATCGAAATGCGGTGATAGCTTTTTGTATGTTATATATGCACTTTATGGTCATATTCGCCATTTCTTCTATAATCATACTTGCCTTGCGAACTCAAGATTTAAGAATTATTTGCGAAGCATTACGCAAAGTATTCAGACATACGAGTACAATTAAAAAGAAAAGCCAACTCAATTGCTGATTCCTGGACAAAGCTGCAGTCAAAATGAAGACACTTCACGTTGCGACATTTATTCTGCTTTTGCTGGCATTTCAGCGTTTGACATCTTCGCGAGATATAGTATACCCAGATAGGACCAACAAACTCAGGCCTGAGCCCAAAAGGGACTTATATGGGAACCCCATATGTCGTTTATGTTAAAAATATGTGCTATTAAATATACTAAATATTGTTAATAAAGCATTGGTGTTTTCTATCAAAATAGAGGTATAACCCAGGCCCAGGTCAAAAGAAATTCAGCGGATATCTATTTTAATTTGAACGTAAGAACAACTTGCAGAGGATAAGAGCATTTTGAATTTCGGCTGATTCAACTTAAAGATATCCTGCTAACAGTTTTCTGCCATGCATCAACGAAATCGGGTAAAGATTCAGACCACACCCTCATAAGGGTTTAATGGGAAAGCCCACACTTATCAATTTTGAAAGACTTCATTAGATTCAAATATCCACGTTCTATTCTGTGTCGCTTTAAAATTGTTTATTGCTAGAAGAAAACCTACACATGAAGAATGTTTGTAACGTGATAAAGCTACGATACTTATATATATATAGCATTAATTTTTACATAGTCATCTCCACTGTTGCAAATATCGCTTCTCAGCATTGACTACTTTTCAGCATAAGAAATGAATTAGTAAGAGTCTAACAATAACAATAATCCCCACTAGATCGAAAATAAAATTGTATTTTGCTGATTGCTGTATTTGGTTTGACATAAATGAAATGAATAAACGTTCATGGAAAGCCCTTCGTCTATAGTTTATTCCGCCCAAGTCTGGATGATCTAATTTGAACTCGGTATGTCGCTTGTGAAACAAAATGATGGAATACAAAAATTAAACCCTTTTTAACCATTGACAATGCGATCAGGTTATGAAAGATAGTTATAGTTGGAATACACTTAAAATCATATCAGATTTGCGCTACATTTCTCTAATTCTGTCTCTCATATGTTTGGAGCATCGTGAGCTTGGGAGTCAACAAAAAGTAGAGCTTATTAAGGGGAATGAACAAATATATTTAAATTAATATAGTTTAATCAAAAAACATTAAAAAAATAATAATAACATTAACGCCTAATCAGCTGACACTGGGGTCAATGAAATAGATCCACCCAAACCATGACGTTACTTAACTTAATACTTAACATTTTCGTAATCTCTTCCGGCTTTTACCTGATAATTATTTTTTACAATGTTTTAAGTATTCGTAATCTCGACTATTTATAATAATAAATAGTTACAACACCAACGTGCGAACACAATTATCAGCCTGTCTCTCTGATCAGTGTAAATAGAACCGAGAAATCATTAATCGCGTCTGTCCAACTAGGCCTAGACGATCACATCAATCGTTGAATTGACTGCAATCGAGCTAATTGTAACATCAGATCATTGAACACTACAAGGACTGTCAACAAAATGCTTACACCTCACGCTATGGGCTGTATCCTGCTTATCCTGCTGGCACTTTTCTGCATTGCTTCAGCACAGTACGCAGACCCGGACGAAAGAATGTTAAGGCCTCTCCCCCACACGTCCATTATGGGAAGGCCCAAGCGTATCGATTTTAAAGGGCAAAATGCAAGTTTAATTGTTGCTAACAATTGATAATAAAGAATGTTTGTTTTGTTGGAATAATTTGAAGTTTTCGAATTGCTTGCATTAATATTTTCAATGACAATGATTTTTGAGAAATTCTTTAATCATGCTTTTCTTGATTTTTCCCTATCTATCAAATGTGGAAATAATCCTTTTATGGCCTCATGTTAACCTTATATAATTGCATATATATTTATTTTATTTACTATTAAAATTATATCTTTCGTATGAAGTACACATCTATATTCATATTTATTTATGTGTGTAATCATAAAGAGGGAGAGAGACTGCAGCAAAAGGTTATCGTTGAGCTGCGCAAATCGAAATTCGATGATAGCTTTTTATATATGCAAAAATATGTTCATGTTCGCAATTCCTTCTATAATCTTGCATGCCTTGCGAACTCAAGATGTAAAAATTATTTGCGAAGCATTACGCAAAGTGTTCAGACATACGAGTACAATTTAAAAGGACAAAGCTGCAGCCGGAATGAAGACACTTCACGTTGTGACATTTATTCTTGTTTTGCTGGCATTTCATCGTTTGACATATTCGGAAAGTGTACATCGAAATGAGAACAACAAACTCAGGCCTGAGCCGAAAAGGGACTTTACAGGGAAGCCCATACGTCTTGATTTTGAAAAATAAGTGTTAATAAATATACTATAATAAATATTGTTTACGGAGCATTGTTGTTTTATATCAGATACGCCAAGCCCAGGTCAGAATCTATTTTACATGACATTGACTAGTAGGAAAGACACAGACATATACATATACATATATATATATATATGCTAACAATTTGAAGTTTTCATATCGATTGCGATATATGAAAGCATTAATATGATTTAATATTCTTAATATAATTTTTGACAACTTCGTTTATCAGCCTTTTCATGCTTTTCATGATATCCTATCTTTCAAATGCGGAAATAATCCTACTAAGGCCTTATAGACTCTAAGAAAGTCTATGAAATTCTCTTGCTTTGATACTTAATATCAAAAGTAGTGAAATTTGAACAAAATTATAAATGAATATATTAATAATATTCAATTACAAAGTATTGATATGTTGTTTTTTGTTTAAACGTAATTTTTGAATTTCATTTTTATATATTTTTTAATCTATTTAACGGATAGCACTCTAGGTCAAAGACAAAGACAATAATATATGTAGAATATATATTAAATACTTGTAGATGTTGGCTCGATGCGATTCGCAGATAGGAATACATGAATATGCTGCAATCTCTCAATGCGCAAGCTCACATACATCATATGTATGTATGTGTGTTAGTGATAAGCACATATTTATATAAATTTTAGCTACTGCAATGCATCGATATGCCCAAACTGTTTGTGTAGCGCATCGTAAAGCTCGGCACACACAAAATTAAAGGTGCCCAACACATTCGCGTACACATAAATTGAAGCCCAGATCTCGTAAAACTAGCTTCGGCTCAAATTTGTTGTCGCTGACGCTGGCGTCGACGTCGCTGTCAACGTCGGCATCAGCCTCAGCTGCATTGCAACGGCCGTTGATCAAGTCGCTTTTGTGGCAGCTGTCTTTGTTGTTTTTGTTGTTGTTGTTGTTGCACCACTCAAACTTGTTGCTGCTTACGAAAAAACATAAACTTTTCGCTTTTGCTGTTTTAAAGATTTTGTTGTCTTGTATACCCATTAAAAATGTATATACAGGGTATAATTAAAGCCGTCCTTATGTATGAATCATACAAAAGAAATCTCCGCTTACATAAGTTATATTTATTTTGAATAACCAGCGCTTACATTTGAAACTCTCTCTTGTCAGATATGTACTCGCCTTTCTGTGCGCTTCTCATAGCCTATGATTTAAACAATATTTGTTATTATATACATGCATAATTAATCTATGTGCACTTAAGTAATCCTACTTGATTTCAAGACTGCTATATATTTATAATGTAGATGACTTTAACTATGTCACAGCTGATAAGTCGAAGTCTCTCTCTGTCTCTCTCCCTCTCTCTTTACCTTGCGCTTCCTTATCTACTACCTAATATTTCTCTCTTTCCCTGACTGAGAACACATTAAGGCGACATCTCATGTGAAAGCATGATTATGAATATGTGATCGACATCAGGGGAGGCGTAATTCTAGTAAATATGACTTGTATGCTGAGTCAATGTAGATTAGTGCTCCACAGGGTATCTGCTATTCGAGCACACTCTTTATTCTGCGCCGCTCAAATAATTGTAGTGGCCACAGCGTCTAACAACAAATCATTGCACTATGCTGTATACACAAATAGTTTTTATATATATAATATTGAGTATATAGCATGTCTGTATATATGTGTGTGTGTGTATGTATGTGGCCAGGGTTCATCTTGATTGCTTCAGCAGCTGCCGTTGCCCGCTGCCCTCTCCCCGCTGCCCTCTTCCCGCTGTCTGTGTTGCTTTGTCCGTTTAACCTCAGCGTTACTTGAGCTGAAATCCAACACAACAGCAGAAGTCAAGCGCGTCTATGAAATATTTGGAGATAATATATACCCTATACTGAACTGATAATAAGATTATAAAGCAGCAGGCTGGTCATTTGTCTCTGCACTTCTTTTTAATAAGTAAATGAAAGTCTATGGACATTGCTCATCTACTTCACATGGCCAATATCATTGGAGTGCATCAAATTCGCCGAATCATTAACCAATATCATTATTTGCATGACTCTCATGAAATATATAATCGTTCAAATTAGTCGCTACATTTTTTTCATTTTTTTATTGTCATTATTATAATATTTTTATTGCTTTTTATAAGCTTTATTACTTTTGCGTATATATATATTTTGTTTAGCTTTTGTTTAAATTGTTTTTTTTTTATCATTTCTGTTTGGTTTCTTGATAATGTTATAATATGTTTTTTTGCTGTTCGTTTGGGTGATTGGCGCTGCCATCATTCAGGTTTTTTTCTTTATGTATAATCGTCGTCTATTATTTAATTCTTATAAATGATGGCACACGTATACAAACGCATCCGTAGTTTGATTGGGACGGGCTGCTTTGTTGATTTTACATTCGCCTTACTAATAGTTTATATCATGCTAGACGCTCGTTTATTAGCTGTATCTCAATGACCCAATGCCCGGCCCGGCGTTTGACCGTTGTCATTATGCAATCTTGAGTTTATTTATGTTTTTTGTTTTTGTTTTTTCTACTGTAATTACATAATTTTTATATTCGAAATGTCACAAGCCAACAAACGCAGTCGCCGCTCAAACTATGAGCTTCAGCTCTCAGTTCACATTGAGTTATTAGTTATTAAATTTCTTTTTCAGCTTAGGGTTTATGCAACCAGTCGCCCAATGCACGACGCCAACGCCGACGCCAACACCCGCCCGCCAGTCGCCGCCGCAGCACGGCCCATTCCCAGTTCCCATAAGACGTCTTGGACATTACAGCATCCCCAGCATTTGCGGTCGGAGCTGTCAGAGATCCACTAATTGCCAGCTTCAAACTGCGCATGACTTTCATTTGTTTAGTTTTTGGACTGCTTTGTTTGTTTTCGTTCCCAAATTCAAAAGGCAGTTGCTGATTTGCATATAATAATCCGGAGAGCAGCTGAAATGCCAAATTAATTAACGATACCCTATGAAAAACAATACTTGCATCAGCTTTGTTATCCAATTGCAGGTTTTACAAATTAGATTAGCATTGATAGATATACACACTTTCAATTATACACAGCAGAGTTACGAAGCGATCGAAAAATATATCCAATCTTTATACTATAGATAGAGCTTGGAGCTACGATGCGCGGTTCACAGGCAAAAACTTTGATTTTCGTCGAGAAATTAATTAAATTTCTGGGAATTTTATTGTCTTCGCAAATGTGCGCATTATCTTAATTATTTAACCTGTGCGAACTAAACGTATTCGGGAATTGCCATTTTCAAAAACTCACTTTTCTGGTTTCTGCGCTCATCTACATAATTATTTAACAATATTCGAGATCAAGTTCAAAGTCGTAGAGCACTTAGAGCAGTTCCTAAAAGATTTGGCCTGTCGCAATTAATTAAAGCAAACAAAAAGAAAAGCTTCCACAAGTTTTTAGAGCATAAACAAATTACAAGTAAATTAATTTGAGCTGAGCTTAGCTTAAAGCTTTGATTGGATTAGTCGTGCGGCTTCTAAGAAAATTTCTAATAATTATAATTATACCAAAATAGCTTTAATTAGCGTGCACGTGAATTCTCGGATCTGTCACTGATGCTAATTCGATTTGGTTTTCGCAGATAGCAGCCATTATAGATGTCTACTGCGCAATAGTGCAGGAATATTTATGCATCTATTCGAAATTCAAAATTGTTAAGCATCGGGTACGCCTACAAATTAAAATTTTCTTTTTATTATGGGGATTTTTACAGTTTTTTTTCGTTAAGTTTTTTATTTTTGTAGTTTTTTTTTTTACCTAACTCTTAACGCGATTCAACCAACTGGATTTGCTCTCTCTCGCTGGTAGGGAGCTGGCGGTACCAAGCGGCGACTTGGCACCAACGCGCCGGCTCGGGCACATGTCTGGGAATAAAGCGGCAACAAAAGGAAAACAAAAGCGCTTCAATGCGGCTTTACGACTCTACAGGGAGTGGTGAAAGATATTCGCATATGTATACCTGTACTCCTATATGCAATACCCAGGCACAACTACATAAGTTCGTTAAAGCACACATATGTCTAATAACTAATCGCAGATGTGTACGAAATTCACACAAAACGCAAAAAAGTTCGTAAATAAAAGCAACAAGAGCCGCAGCAAATATTTGTGGTCGTCAGATGCTGTTCAGCGCGTCGCCATTTTGATTTGGTTTAAAATTAGCTAATAATAAAAAAAGAGAAAAAAAAATGAAAAAAAAACAAAGGTGCAAAAAGGTAAACAAGCCGCACACAAAAAAAAACAAAACATACGAAAAAACATCTGCGAAATTTTGTCAAGCGGAATATACACAATAATAGAAATACTTTCGTTGATCGAGACGAATTCGCAATGCGCTACTCTACAAATTAAATTAGAAACCTCACCTTATCACGACTCGAACGAATCAATTTCTAACGGGCATTGTTCTTAAGCTCTATTTACCAGTTTTCTTATATGGACAGAATTTGTTTTCCACTCCGAAATGCAGTCCAAATCTCGATTGCTGTGTAGCGCATTAGAAAATATAATTAGAATTCGAGTTGGTCACGGTAGAATGGATGTTGCGGTGATTATAGTTAGATTTAGGTGCTTGAAGATTGTTTTTGGGGATTTTGTATTATTATTATACATTCGTACACCTAAAGGGTATTCACATGAAACAATGTAGCATGTTTCTCTGCCTTAGGCAAACTGTTTATTTATTTTACTATCCATAACTCTTTTTTCTGTTTTTTTTTGTAGAAAAAAGTCCCGATTTGTGTCTGGCTGAACTGAAATATTATAGATTTTATAGTATAGTTATACGAAAGGCGTTTTTTATAAGAGCTCTGCAGCTTCTTAAAGCGCAGAGACAATTACTTGAATCTGGTTTTTGTTTGTTTTGTGATTCAACAAATTTAAAGAACAATTCTAGGCAATTGATGAATCTAATATTCTCCCCATTTCCCTTTGTACCCATTACGAACGTGCTAACAGCGTTTAGCACCTCACAAATATAAAACAACTGCCCCAAGCCCCACTTTTCCCCAGGCCACAGTGTTTGCAGCGCGCATGGGATGAAAGCATGCACAAATAAATTTAACCAATTTGGACGGGAATCAAGACTGACCGAGACCGTAAATTGTTTAAGCTCTAATATGACCATATTATATATATGTATATATAATATTTTCATGTGTAGATCCGCAAATTAGTGATAGTTTTGTTTTGAGCAGATTAAGCCCATTAGCATGGTGAAATTTAGTTGCATATAGAGTGTATTGTTATGGTATATAAATGCCAATCGGAATTAGTTTTAACTTCTCTTTTTTTTTCTCTTACCAATTAACACCATCCGTTCTGGCAAGCCCAGATTACTAGATTTCTAGTTCAAGCTCCGCTGGTTGTTGTTTGGCTTGGCTCCGCGGTTCGTGTTGAATGTCAATGACTTGGTTGGTCGCTGGAGTTGTTGCTGGAGCTGGAGGCAGTGGCATTTGCAGTGTTCATTTGTCAACAACAACAACAACTAGCTACAACAACTTTCAACAATGTCGCCCTCAATGCCCATGCAGCGTTGCGCTTTTAACGCTTTTGTATTATTATTTGCTAAGCAGATCATAAATACTCGGCTATATATACAACTACAACAACAACAACAATTGAAGCAGCATATTTGACTTGAAATGGCATTTAGAAATGTTAATTGCCGGATTTATGGCTGTGGGAGTGTTTCGTATTTAAAGAATCAGACCCATAAAGGAAAGATCAGCCAGGCAAAAGCTGCGGAAAAGTTCAAATATCCGCCTAGATGAGTTAAATGATTATTGAGAAACTATAAACATAATGTGCTAAAATGATTATGGACCAAGGCGCAAGGCACAACAAGCAGCCGCATTGTTACGCCCATTTACGCATGCTTACCAAGTTTCAGGAGTTTTGGGGTAGAAGGAAAACAATACGCAAGGTTTTCACACCAAGGTGCCAAAATTGTGGCAACAGCCAAATCCAAATGTCAAAGTCCGCATATTACGCTACAGCTACAGATACAAGTGTGTGTGTGTGTATATGTACTTATGAATATTTATCTGAATTGGATTGTTTTTTTATTTGTATTTTTTTTTGTCGACATCTTCAAAACACAATGGTGGATTTTTTTCTCTAAATTGCAAATGCACTTAACAAATGCGATTTTCGAAAGCGATAGCAAGTCACATTTTGAAGTTTTGGGAAAAGCTACAAAATTTCAGAGAAGCAACAAAAAAGTACACTTAAAGTACGGATAATGGACAAAGACAAAGCGAGGAAGGTTATTGTTGAGGCGCCACAAATTAATTTGCACCTTTCGCCTCTGTTGCAGCAGCTGTCGCGGCAGCAGCAGCAACAGCGACAAGTCTGTCGGTCGCAGCAGCCGGTGAAAGTTGCATGCAAATACAAAGCCAGAAAAATTGTGGTGCTGGCCAAAAGCCCAAATCATGATTCGCGCTGCACTCTCTTCGCTGGGCTGCTGCAATTGCTGCTGGCAAATGCCAAAGCCGCAGGGCCCTTCTTTTTCTTTTCCCTGTGCTTGGCGGCGATGTCATAATCCGCGTCGGGGCTTTTCCTCATTGCACCCGAAAGCGTTTCGCTTGAGTTGGGTGCCTGGCCTAACGGCAAGTGTACTCGTTATTTGTCATTTATTTGCACTTCGCAATTGAGTGCGCTTTGCTGGTAGGAAGCGGAAATAAGTGGCATTTGGCGGAAAGTGTGATGTTTGAGTGCGTTTTTGCTCAATTTGCGCAGTTAAAAGCATTATGCATTAACAATATTGGTCTTAAATTAATTGAATCAATTTAAAAAATGTCATTTCTAACTCGCCACTTATCGATAGTTGCGCTTTCAGTGGCTGTCAAACTGTAACAGCTGTTTAGTTGCATACTTTTGAGCTGTGAATAATGTTATCGATATAAATGGCTAAAAATTTTATTTGAATATTTACTTTAAATTAACGATAAATACATGAGTTTTTGTATCACTGCTGTCATAAATATTAGTTTAGCTGCAAAGTATTGTAACATTTTGCATTTTACAATCGATACCATATATCGTTGTGCAGCCCTGGAGGTATCGGTATCGTCTGCGCAAGTCATGACCCAAAAATGAACATCAGCTCTTTGAAAATGCATAAACACTTTTTTACATGAAGTATTCAAACAAAAGCAAACTCAAAACGTGTGCACGTGGATGCGACGAAGCGTGTGTGCCATACGTGGAGAACACAGGAAAGGGCGTGCATCAAGATTTTAAAGAAACAATTCAGCAAGTACGCACCGCACTGTTAATGAGGATGACCCACACCCGCACCCCGCTAACGCAAACGCATTGATTACTACACATTTTCATCGTGCAAGCAACGCAACGCGGCGCCGCCATTGAATCTAAAATCAGGCAAGTTCTAAACGAAAAACGATTCCACGCAAACTTATGCAAAAATGTCGCTAATGACGCGCATCGAGGGCGGCGGCGACAGCGGCGGCAGCGAATCGCAGAGCACACCTTCAATTTCCGAGGTCGCTGCGTTAAGCGATGAATTACAAGATGGTGATAATAGCCTGGAGCCAGGTGAACTGGTCACGCCACCGCATCAGCAGCCGGGCAACGCTAGTCCGGCGCTGAAGAAAATGCTCGCCAAGGACTTTATAAGCAAGGCATTGCGCAAGCTGACACAAATCGATACGGATAACTGTGAGGAGAAAGAGCGTGCTATTTTGGAGCTGGAGGCCATCAGGCGCAAAGAAGTGGCTGTCAAAATTGTAACTGAGAAGCCACCGCAAACTTATCCACTGGAAAATGGCAGCGCTGTAACAGATACGGCGGGTACATCGACGCCCGCATTAACGGACGATGCCGATGACAGTGAAGGCTTGTACTCGGACACTGACTCCTCTGGGGATGATCAGAAGAATGTAGAGGATGTGCAGAAGGCGCGCAAGGAGAAGGAAGCCGAGGCAGCTGCGGCGGCAGCACCACAACCACCACCTGCCCCTCACCATCCCTTTCTTGGACTCAATCCACTGCGTTTTCACATGCGACCGCCGTGTTTTGACTTTGCACGCATGGGCTTTGTGCCCAGAATGCCGCGTGGTGGCATGCGTGGAATGCGACCTATGTTCTTTAACCGACTACCCGCTGCCAATCGTTGTGCCCCGCCCAGGGGCACAACACCGCCCTTATCAGCGTCAGCGTTGTCATCGTGCAATGGACCTCAAGGTCAGGTTGCTCCATCATCAGGTTCATACGGACCAGCGTTGCCACCCGGTCAGTCCCAAGGTCAAAGCCAGGGCAATAAACGCACACAGTCTGATATAACGTAAGTATAACAAATATACAGGGGACAGCCGATATTGTAAATAATGTTAAACATTTTAAATATATCCACTTTGTGCTAACTCAGCTGGACAACATCGCAGCCGCCAGTCTCGTTCATCTTTAATCTAGTTACGGAATGTGGCAATGCGCAACACAAAAACTGCAAGCAAAAAGAGATACAGCCGGCCAAGCCTAACTCCAAGGAAAATGTCGGCAGTGACACGCAAAGGGAACTGTCCAAGGATAAGAGTAACCGATGCAAGGATTCGACCAAGGAAAGTAAAGAGAAACAGAGGGACCGCTTCAAGGAGAAACTGAGGGAACGTTCCAAGGAGTCTAGAATCGATAGCTCAAAGGAGAGACTTAAAGAACGCTCAAGCGAACGTTTTAGGGAAAAAAAGGGCGAACGCTTCAATGAGAGGCAGAGGATAAATTCTAAAGAGAGAAGGGCGTGTTCCAATGAGAAGCCAAGGGAGCGCTCTAAAGAGAGCAGGGAATGCTTCAATAATAAGCAAAGAGATCGCTCTAAAGATAGAAAAGAGTTCCCCAATGATAAGAAAATCGAACGCCCTATACAGAAAAGGGAAAACTCCTATGATAAGCAAAGAGAACGCTCGAAAGGCAAGATAATGGGTGACAAGCCAAGAGAACGCTCCAAGGAAAGGTTGGATCGCTCGATTGAAAAGCAAAGGGAACGCTCTAAGGAGAAGAAACGAGATAGTGACCGATCCAAAGAGAAATCTGCATCACGCTCAACGGAAAAACTCAGTTTAGAATCGAAAAAAGGTCGCCGAGATCGTTCTAAAGATGGACGTAGCAAAAAGTCAAGACACCGCATGCGCAGTAGAAGCAATAGTCGTAAGTCAGAGATTAAAGCAAAGACGCCGCCACTGCCACAGGCCAATAACGATGCTCAACGGGACGAGCAGGAGCAGCTAACGCCACCATCGGCTCCTGCCGAGACGATAAATGCCTTCGATATATTTGCCGAATCGCCGCCAAGACTGAAGAAAGCTAACAGCCCAGCCAAGATGCAATCGCCGCCACAGGAAAAAACTGCCGAATTAAAAACAGAAACGCCTGCAGAACGCAGCACAACGCCGCCGCTGGAGAATCGACATATGCAGCCCAAACCTGTACCCATTCTTGAGCCACAAAAATCAACGGCACCACAGTTGAAAATACATAGCGAGATTCACATACGTATTGGTGCGCTGCTCGAGGACAACGATCTGCATTTCGAAGCGTTGCTGGCCACCAAGGAGCAGCTTCTGCGTAAAAGCACCGAACACCGCAACAAAAAGGAAGCACCCAAAGAGATGCACATCAAAGTGGAGCCTATCGAGCCAGAGACCGCTTCAAGCAGTCACTGGACAACAAGTTGCACACCGGAACGGCAAGCGGCGCCGCCACGGCATGCCAATCCCTTTAAGCGTGAAACAGTATTATCTGAAACGTTCAGTCGCCAGTCGCCCCCCAGACGCTCCACAGAGTCATCGCGTCGCAGCATGCAACGAAACGGGGACAGGCCAAGCAACCAACGCAGTGGCTCACGTGAGCGCGACTCGACGACGCTGCGGCGCAGCGATGAGTTCAGGGAGCGTGTCATCAAGCAAGAGAAAAATCGCTCCAAGACGCCACCGTTGCTCACAGTGCAACAAATCAAAGTGGAGCGCCATGCGACACCGCCACTAGTTGGCGAAAACGAAAGGGAGGTGCCAGTGCGCAATGGTGTGCTGGCTGCCAATGCGCCGCCGCCTCAGTTTCCTCTCGAGATGTCTGGCAAGAACGATGAGCACAGTCCCGATACTGATGACTACATAGACAACTGGGAGAATGATGACTCTATGGCGGGTGGTGACAGCAATACGCCAAAAAATTTACCATCCACAGTTATGGCACGCCTTAACGGCGACAATGATGAAGACTCAAATGCCCTGTGGAACGCCAATAGCACGCCACCGCCCAAAGCAAAGTTGCCACATCTGTGGGATCAGCAACTGCCGGAAGTAACCGGAGCAGCTGTGCCCGACAAGGCGCTGATTAACATACACGATTTGTACGACAAGTTCATGAAGAGTATTAAAATGGGCGGCAATGCGAATGAAACAACAACAGCTGCCAAGGCGGAGGCAACCACAAATAGTTCCTTAAGCAATTCCACTGCCGAAGAATCTTCCAGCGACACAGATGCAACGTCGAGCAGCAGCAGCAGCAGCAGCGGCAGCAGTTCCGATGATGACGACAATAATGATGATGATGACGACAATGAAGATGACGATGACGACTCCAGCACAGATGAGGACGACAATGCTGAGCAGCAGGAGCAGAAGACGCAGCAGTTGATCGGCCTGGAGGATGGCGACCAATCGCAATCACAGTCAGCTGTCTCGGACGATGCAGCAGCGGCTGGGAAGCTGCTGCTTAGCCACAAGAAGAACAATGTCAGCAAGGATTTGCGCAAACTCAAGAGTCTCGAGGACAATTTAGCGCGCATTCAGATGATGCGGGAAAATTACGATTCGGGTGACGACATTTGCGAGGAGCTGCTCAAAATGGAGTCGCTATTCCTAATGCAGCGCAATGCTATTATGAACAAATATCGTAAGCCAGAACACAAGACGGCCAGCGAGGAGTTGCATCAACTGCAGCAGCAGCAGCAGCAGGACGAACAGCAGCAGCACCTGCCGCCACGGCCAATATCACCAGTTAATAATATCTTTGATGCAAATCGTGAAGCCATTAAACTAACCATTTCACCCTTAAAACTAACACGCAAGCCAGCAATTTTTGACAAGGATGAACCGGATATAGCACCACAGTCGTCCTCGTCGCAGCCACTCGATGGGAAGCTGCACAAACCGCCCAAAGAGATTGCCATTGTCAAGCCCACCATCATGGATACGCGCTCCAAGCCCTCACGACAGCAGCAGCATACACAGACGCAGCAGCAGCCGCCGCAACACCACCAGCTAAAGCGATCACGGACTCGGGAGCGCTCCAGATCGCGCTCAATGTCACGCAATCGTTTTCGACGCAATGTGCGTCCCAGTCGCAGCAAAGACTCGACACGTTCGCCCAGTCCACGTCGTCGGCGTCCAATGCCTTCGCCGCGTCGCGGACGCTTTGGCAAGCCACGTTTGGGCGTGGGTCGCAGTCGCAGCCGCAGTCTGAGTCGCAGTCGCACGCGCAGTCGCAGTCCGTTGCGCAGGCGGCGCACCAAACCGCTGCCCGGACGACGTCGCAGCTCATTGTCGCCGCCTTGCAAGATGCTGGGCCCACGCTCACCACCGCCACCGGCGCGACGTCGCTCCTATAGCCGCGAACGCTGCTACTCTCGCTCACCGCTACCTTTTAAGCCGCCATCGCCGCCCATGCGACGCAGCTGGTCAGGGTCAAGGTCACGCTCGCGTTCACCCTCGCGCAGACACAGCCGCACGAGATCCAGAACCAGATCAAGATCCCCACATAGTCAGAGCTTTACCGACTACTTTGTGGAAAACCAGAGCCTTGAGGCAGCTGCCTACTACTACAATATGTCTCTGATGCAGCAGGATGCGAGTGGCGAGCAGTATGACAGCTACGCGGCCTACGTGGACACCGCCTACAACATGGACCAGGCCTATGCACAATACAACGAGTACTCGGCGACCACAGCAACTGTACCTATGGACTATGATTATGGTGGTGGCAGTATGGTGGAGCCATCAGCTATACCGGTGCTGCGTGAGCTGCCCATGGCGCCCGTTGTGCCTGTGGCTGTGCAAAAGGGAAATGTGCTGGAAATTGTGCCGTCTATGGAGGCCGCCGTGGAGCTGACGAACGTGCCGGCTGTTGTGCCAGAGGAACCACCAGAGGACAAAAAGTAAGTCAACTAAAATTACAGCCAACCCGACAGCTAACCAAGTCGTATTGTCACACAGCAAACCCAAGCGCAAGCGCGTCAACTTTGTGGATAATGTGCTGCCCAACTACGAGAGCGACAGCGAGGATCGCAAAGTTGTGGAAATAGCGGTGGAGCGTGCTGTAGGTCAGTATCGGGACAGATGTGCCGCCAAGGCGGCTAAACTGCAGCGCACAAGGGAACAACTGTTGGCCATGCCTCCGCCACTGCCGCCGGTTGCTCCCAAGCCGGCGCAACTGGATAGGCCCGTTCTAGTGCAAAAGAAACCCCGGTTCCGCTACTATCACTTTGATCCCATTAAGGGCGCCATTGTGAAGTCGCGGGAACGCGTGCTACGCCCGTCAATGCCGCATCCACCGCCACGCTTTGACCCCAAGTACATGGCAATGCTGGTGAAATCTGGACGCCTGCCGATGCCGGCGTTTTTGCGCCATCGACCGCCACCGCTACCCGCGCAAGCGGATGCCATGCTGCAGGAGTTCTTTAGCAAGCATCCGCCGCCACCGCTGCAAAACGTGCTACCACATTATCTGCGTGGACCACCGCCAATGACAACGGTGACGACGGCACCGCCACCCATCGTCTCACAGCCGATACCTGTGCTGGGTGCACAGAGCTATCCGTGCTATCCGACAACCCCAACGCCAGTTGGGGCGCCCGTGCCCTCAGTTGTCACAATACCAGCGCCCGTTCCAGTGCCAGTGCCTGTGCCTGTGCCCGTTCCCGTTCCCGTGCTGACAGCCACGCCACTAACATCAACGCCACCGCCAACATTGGTGCCTCCGTACTTTACACCGCCACCCCTGCCCACTTTATCATCACATTTCACAGTGCAACCCGTGCCGACAATGCGCGAGATAATGCCCGTGGATATATTACAGAAGATTGGGCCGCTGCCCAAGACACTAGACCTGGATGTCGGCAATCCTGGCCCGGACGATGCCAACACCGATCTCAATGAAGCCGAGACAACGCCGTCTATGGAGACAGAACCTGCCGACGATCGACCGACGCCAGCAACGTTGCTGGAAACCTTATAAGAGAACAACACCAATGCACGCACTCTAACCCCCCCATCCCTGAAGTCAGTCTTAAGAAACCGGTTCGCAATTATACTCGCATGTACTTAGAACCACCAACCAGCTGGACACATCATAACAAATTAGCTCTAAGTAGTTATTTTGTAGGCCTATCAACAACCTAGACATATTATTTTTTTTTTTTACCATCCAACGAGCTCCCGGCAATTATATCATAATATTCTGTTATTTTTCTTTCACCTTTTTCTTATAATCATTTTTTTACATATATATTTTGTAAGCGAAAGGCATTTATTGTTAAATTTTTCATAGAACTAATTCTGCATTGTGTAACATTTAACATTTAGTTCATTGATTTCTACAAGAAAATAAAAACAAATCAACAACTGTAAATAGTGCGAACGACTGGGAGCATATCGAGTCGTATTTAGTCTAAGCGACATACGTAATGTATTTAACGAAACTTTATACAAAAATTCTACAATTAAACGAAGGTACTTTTGACGTATGTACATGTATGTACGTAGAATATTTGTAATTTTTAATTAATCGGAAGGAGCTGAAGGATATTAAATAAGTAATCATTTAGCTGAATGTGTGTGTATGTACATATATATGTGCGTGTATGCTTATATTATTGTGTGTATGTTTCATTTGGCATCTAAATCTGGGAACTTTATTCTTGTATATATATTCATGTAAAAATTTTACCCTCAAATATTTTATACAGACATAGGTCAAAACTTCCCATCCCCATAACTCGTTCAAAACTCAACCGATTTTCATAAAGCTTGGCGTTTTGTTCATGGTTTAGCCTGTAGATCAATTTGTCATCTAAATCTGGCAATATGATTCTGGGTCAAAATTCATGTGAAAATTGTACCCTCAAACATCCTATATAGACTTAGGTAAAAATGGTTGGCCTCTAAATTTTTTAATCTACTTGAATTTAAAAAACATACCCACATATTTATGTATGTGTAAATTTTGCCCTAATAAGCAAATTAACCTTATCTTAGCTCATATTCTCTTGAACTCCATTTCCCTTCGTCTCTCTCTCTCTCTCTCTCTCTCTCTCTCCCTCTCTCTCTCTCTCTCTTATCTCTCTGTCACTTATTTTTCTCTTACTTTCATCTGTTCTCTCTAACCAGCTCTCTATCTTTTTCTTTCAGGGATCTGGATATATTAAAATTTGTTACCCTTCTACATAACGATGGCATATTAAATAATCTCAGGAGTAAATATTTCGGTAAGTACATGTTTACATATATATACATATATAAGAATTTATGTTAACGCAGTTCAGATCTGGGTTATTTGCTAGTATTTATATAAGAACATATGCCAGACCTGGGCACGGGCTATCCTCCAGTATATAATATTAAAAGAATGAGTGTGGTTTTCTCCTACAGTGGAAGTGTGGACTTATCTGGTATATCCCAGCTATATTTAGAAATTCTTTTTTAAATCTAATAATTTATTCTGCTGATCACAATAACTGCTTTATTCAAACTAATTCTTTAACTTGTCCGGGGCAAATGGACCAATGTTGGCCGCATATGCCATCAGAGCGGGTATTGTCGATTGCTCGTAGTTGCCGGAAAAGAAGTGCTCATGGGGACCCGATGCAAAGACGCCCACATCCTCGCCGCCATGAGTCTCAGTATTGAGAGGAACTGTGGCTTGAAACTGGAAGTCAGGATCCTTGGTGTTCGTATGCGTCAAGTCCTTGCGACCGTTCTCATCGTAGGTATTCACAAAACCCGGTCCATTGGCATAAGAGAGTATAGTGAAGGGCAGCGCATCTTCGGCCAGATTGGGAGCCAGCGAGAGTATATTCTGGCGACGATACTAGAAAGTAATCGGAACATTAGAAGAGAACTGAAAAGCGAGAGGATGAGAAGACACCTACTGGATAACCATTGATGGTCATTGTGTGCGAGTGATCCGAGGTGACAACAATGAGCGTGTCCTCCTCCGAGGTGAGACTGCGTGCCAGCTCAACAGCGCGGGCAAACTCTTCGGTGTCCTCGAGAGCCTTTTGTGCCTTCGTCGTGTGATGGGCCATGTCAATGCGGGCGCCCTCCACAAAGAGAAAGTAGCCCTGTTCGCTGCGACTCAGCACCTTGATGGCCGCCTCTGTCATCTCGGAGAGCGAGGGCTCGAGGTAGTCCATGTGCATGCGCGTGCGATCGCCATGGTAGGGGCAGTGGCTGACATCGAATAGACCCAGCAGGTAGTCAGTCTTGGTAAGGTCCAAATTGTTGAGACCTTCTCGCGACCAGACATAGTGCGCCTCAGCGCCTTTTT
Organism: Drosophila montana; assembly: GCF_035044405.1. NCBI lineage: Eukaryota > Metazoa > Arthropoda > Insecta > Diptera > Drosophilidae > Drosophila > Drosophila montana. The sequence goes on along the minus strand of NW_026998113.1, from coordinate 200,360 downwards.
GCTGCTTATCCTGCTGCCAGTCCTTGATCAAATCGCGTCCGTCGTTACGTTTGCCCGCAAAGCTCTCCTCATCGCGCATGCTCTTATCGCGGAAGGAGGCACGTCCGCCGCCCAGCACCACACGCAAATCCCGACCCACCGGCCATTCCACCAGCTGGCGTGCAATATCCGTATTGAGCTCCGCGCTGCAGTTGCTCGAGGTGATCTTTTCATCGTGCTCCCAGCCACGATCGGCCACGTGTGCGTAAACACCGGCCGGAGATGCGTGCGTCACCCGAGCCGTTGTCACCAGACCCGCCCACTTGCCCGCCTCCTGTGCCCACTGTGCAATGCTCTCCGTGTGCGTGCTCTTGTCGGTGCCCGCCAGGCAATCGCCTCGCTTCACCTGGGCATTCACGCCGATGGTGCCATAGTTGCCCTTGACACCGCTCAAATATGCCGTCGCCGTGCTGGCCGAGTCCGGGGTGCGCTCGTCCACCGCATACGTCTTGGAGAGGCCCACATAGGGGAACTTCTCGAAGGAGACCTGCTTGTTGCTGTCACCCATGAAGGCACGTGTTGCCGCTATCGTGTGCACAGACATCCCATCGCCCAGGAACAGTATCACATTCTTGGCACGATTCTCGTTGAGTTTTTTATGATGCGACAACTTATCGGCCAGTATGGACTGGGCCTTATCGTGCCAGAAACGTGTGTTGAGCTCCTCGTCCAGTTCGACATAGTCACGTGAGACACTCATGCGTGGATGTTGTTCTGTGTGGGGATATAAAACAAAGTTCTCAGCGATAGGGACTATAAAATGGGTTATTAATATATTCGAAACACGTGAGGTACTCATGCGTGAATCTTGTTTTGTGCGGATTATAATACAATGTACTCAACGATAGGGCTAATCAGATTGGTTATTAACCTATTCTAATTCACAATTAATAAGTGTTATGTCTGATAATAACTACGATTTTCTAATGAACCAGATTAATCAATAATTTATAATTCTCGAAGTGTTATAAATTTAGTTTGTTCATAATAATCTTAAACAATGGTGTTTCCAATAGATAATTTAATTGGAGATAGTATAGATTATACACAAACTTCTCATCGTACAAGCTTTGCTCGTCAGAGTAAGATTTTCTCAATTTTGTAGCTGGATTATTATTAATGGCTTTCTTAAAGGACCAAATAATGAACTGCAAAAACAATTGTTCAGTATTCGATTATAATAAGTTTGACAATGCCAATCAATAGGCAAAAAAATTTCACACTTCTTTGAATTAATTGTTCACGACAACAATTGTTCAGCCTTTGATTTTAATTAGTTTGACTAAGCCAAACATTTTTCAAACTTCTTTGAATTTCTTGTTCACGATGAATATTCAGGGTTCTCACTGCGGTGTAGCTGATCCATTTTGTAAATTGTTTTAAAAGTGGAATATGTTGCATCAATTACACATTGCCAAATAAAAGAATTTATTTAAAAGTCCGAAAAATGTAGAGATTCTGTCGAAGATCTCCTATATATTGACGGATTGATATAAAACTATTTAAAAACCCGTTAAAGAAGTTAGCTTTTATTTTTGTTCATCATTTTTGATCATATTCTAGCTATTTTTTTTGCAGCTTCAAAAAAGTAGCTGAAGCCAATTTTATTAATAGCTAAAATAAGCTTTCTGACCGTTTGACCCTCTTAAGTTGTCAACTGTTTCCCCCTGACAACCTCTGATTATAGCCCAATTTGGCTGGGAAACAGCTGAATTAGCTACACTGTTGCTCAGCCAGAACGCAGTACTCTCTCCTCTCCTTCGATCTGATCGATTTACTCACCATTCTCTTGCTCATCGGATAAATCTGCCCAGGCCGGGCACGTCATCAGAGCGAGGGCCAGAATGCACCACACTGAGTAATTAGCTCTTTTCAAGCCTTTTGTCATTTTGTTAAACTTTTTTTTGGGGGTTTCTACTCGGTTTCGTGCCGTCCAACAGCTGGCGTTAGACTGTTGAGCCAGCGTATGGCAGACATGGTTATATAGCCTACGAGTGGGCCTTTGTCCATTATTCCGCCGAGTATATCATTTGTTATTGTGATTTGTTCAATCTAAAGTGCCAATCGCGCAGAATCGAGTGCTGATTTGACACCTGTACTAAAGAAGTGCCCATAAATAAATCAAGCTCAGGCGTCATAATCATCACTTCACAACAATAGCCCCAACCGTGGTTATAAAGCTGACGATCAGCCGCGTCGAGTACAGTAATTGCTGGACTATCGAGCCGACAACCTGAAAATGCAGACACTACGTTGCCTAATTGGTCTGTGGGTGGTGCTGCTTCTGGCGGCGTGCGTGCTGGGCGGCGCAGTGCCTGGTCAGGTGCCCGAGGATGACGACGAAGGCATGCATCCCCATCTGGAGGACTTTGCAAGGAGCGCACCTGAACCCCGCATCAAGGCAGAGAAAACGCACGAATATTGGCTCTCGGCCAGCAAGCAACACATTCTGGAGAAGCTGAGCTATGTGCGCAACACGCAGCGTGCGAAGAACATTATACTCTTCCTGGGCGACGGCATGGGACTGGCTACCTTGGCTGCGGCTCGCAGCTACATGGGTGGCGAGGAGCTGAAGCTCTCCTTTGAGGAGTTCCCCTACACGGGCCTCTCCAAGACCTACTGTGTGGACAAAATTGTGCCCGACTCGGCGTCCACGTCCACGTCGTATCTGTGCGGCGTTAAAGCCAATTATGGCACCATCGGCGTCAATGCACACATCAAGCGTGGCGACTGCTTGGCCATGGCCAACCAAACGAATCACGTCTTCTCTGTGGCCAAATGGGCAATGGATGCGGGCAAGGCCGCCGGATTGGTGACCACCACTCGTGTCACACATGCCTCGCCTTCGGGCGTTTATGCACACACCGCCGACCGTGAATGGGAGAACAATGCGGTGCTGGAGGAGGCTTGCGGTGGACAGGCGAAGGGTCTGGACGATATTGCGGTGCAGCTGATCCATGGCGAGGTGGGCAGCAAGCTGAAGGTGATGCTCGGCGGAGGCAGACGTAACTTTATAGATGCCCAGTTCTATGACAAGGGCCGTCGCACCGACGGACGCAATCTGGTCGAGGAATTCGAGGCCATGTCCGAACGCAACACCTATGTGAAGAACCGCAAGAAGCTGCTGAAGGTGAATGCCACCGAAACGGATCGCCTGTTGGGTCTGTTCACCAAGAGTCATTTGCACTATCATCTCGAGCAGCTGGCGGATCCGGAGAATACTGAGCCCACGCTGGAGGAGATGACAGAAAAGGCCATTGAAATGCTGGAGTCCGAGGAGAATGGCTACTTCCTGTTTGTGGAGGGCGGCAAAATTGATATCAGCCATCATGATACCATGGCGCGCATTGCGCTCGACGAGACCGCCGAGCTGTCCAAGGCTGTGGCGCGTGCGCGCAAAATGACCAGCGAGAAGGACACCCTGATTGTGGTTACATCAGATCATTCGCACACCTTCAACTTGGGCGGCTATCAGAAGCGTGGCAGCGACATCTTCGGCAAGGCCAAGTCCACGGGCACCGATGGCAAGTCCTATCTGGCCCTGAGCTATGCCAATGGCAAGAGTTTTGCGACCTATTACAATACGCAGACCCATGAGCGTGTTGATCCCATGACGCTGTTCGCTGAGGACCCAGACCCGGCCCAGCTGTTCCCGGCCACAGCTCCACTGGAATCAGAGACGCATGGCGGCGAGGATGTTGGCGTCTTTGCTTCCGGTCCTTGGGCTCATCTCTTCACCGGCGTGTACGAGCAGAACACCATTCCACATATGTTGGCCTATGCCGCGTGCGTAGGCGATGGACAGACAGCCTGTGATTGATTGACAGCTTGAATGACCCTTAATTTTAATTAAAAGTCGTGCTCCTTGGAGTCGATAGCAAACGATTCTCACGTACGCTTTATCATTAAGTGAATACTCAAAGATTGCTGTGGGTGTATTATGAACGTCATCACATTGGGCTTCAGATTTGATTGTATTTTTTCGGGATTTCGGCGCAGATTATATTCCCCTATCTTCAAATATAATTGTACTTAAATATGTATATTATATATGGATTTTGCGCAAAAACATATTACGAGCACTTACTATTAGAAGATAAACCCGTTCTCCAAGGCGAATATACTTCCATGACATGGCGTTAATCGGTTCTTGAAGCGTCCTCACTCTAAAAGTTGATTATATCATGGGACTTTTTATAATAAAAAGAAAAAGACAATTGCAGTAGAATTTTTTGACAGCATTGCTCTTTTGTTCAATTTAATAATTTCTTAAGAGTTTTCGGTTTGAAAAAGAAATAATAATTTAAATTGTAAATGATAATACGTAAAAATGGACATATTGACTTTTTTTGAATGAATCTAACAGGCAGTATGAGATCGTATGCCAAGTATATAACTATAAAAGGCTAAGATCAACTGTCGATCAATAGCCAAGTCTGCTTGTCTGTTTCTAGTTAGATCGGATCTGTTTCTATATCCTTCTTTCTGTTCCGTACAGTACATGTATCGGAAACGGCCAGATCGAATCGCTATATATATCATATATCAGTCATAGGAATGATCGGTCATATATTAAGTTCTTTCTTAAAAAACATTTTTGTTGTTCAAGATAATTTGACCAAGCTTGGCACTGGCGAGTTTTTCTATATTAGTTTTGGACTACTTTATCATTTAGCTTCATAGAAGGAACTGTTCAAAAAACTCTAAAACTCATTTTTGTATGGAAAACTTTTCTTATTTTCAAGATATATTCATCAAATTCTGTAATTTATTACACGATATAATTTAATATTCCCCCAATATTCTCTTCATATCTGTCGAATCGCGTCTATTCAGACTATATGACTATTCTTAAAGGAAGAATCGGTCGTTAATAAAGCACTTCTCTGCTTTATGCTTATAATAAGTAGTATTTAATTCAAACCTTTCTTATTTGGATTTTGTCTATATACACTTATATATAGAATATATATATCTTCTAGTTGGGCTGTCCTATATAGTGCACTTCTTCTTGTGCTTATCATTATATTCTATCGCAGCTGTATGTTATATACGCTTGATTCTCTGATTATAGTCAATCTGTACTATTAAATTGTCATGATCGTAAATTAAATTCTTAAGACTTGGTCTCAATTTGTTTTGAACAAACAACTTTCTAAATCTTATCACTTACTGTAAACTACACGGAAATCGGATTAAAATGATTAATTTCATAAATCAGTAATCGTCTTTATATATATACATATATATATCAAAATATATACTTATAATAGAACTTGGCTCTTTGTATATTCCACTTTCCAGAATATATCAAAACTAAACTCTTTAAAAAATCTTAAAAAATTCTCTCTCCTAAAACTTTTCTCTCCTAAATTTTTTTGCAATAACAGTAAATTTTAGAAATTATCAGTACTTTTATTATTATAATAAGTGTGTTCAGGTGTTAGTTAGTGTCTATAGAATAACGGCGTATCGTTGATCGACCGTGGGCGGCTGGATTAGGGAGGCATACTTATCCCTCAGATCGACCAATGCTCGCTGAAAGCTGTCCATGCTGTTTTCCAGCTGGTTGGCGTTGGCCTGCTCGGAGCTGGCAGCGCTGATGACGGGCGGCTCACCCAGCAGCAGGACACGGCGCCAATCGTTGGCCTCAGAGTTGCCACGCATCGAATCCTTGCGCTCCGAATTCGTCGCTGCAAACATGGTCTCGTCCAGACCGTCGGGCTGATCGTCGGGCGTGGGCGCTGTGGGCCCTGGCCGCGGATTTGGTGGCGTTATCCCGGTCGTTGAGGCGGCAGTGGGCACGGCCGCCTGTTGTGCGAGTTGCTCTTGGAAATTATGCGGTAAAATCTCATTGAGATCATTTTTGGGATTCTCGATGCGCACCAATTGGCCATCAGGAGTAATGCGGAAGAGCTGGGCGCGTCCATTGACGCCGGATGGTATGATTATAAGATTGCCAATAGCGGAGGATATGCCCTGACCAAAAGCTCCGCCTCCTCCTCCTCCCCCTCCTCCCCCACCTGGTCCGAATCCTGGTCGAAAACCTGTTCCAAATCCTGGTCCAAACCCTGGTCCAAATCCAGGTCCAAATCCTGGTCCGATTCCTGATCCTATTCCTGGTCGTGGTCCGTAATCACTATATGGACAGGGAAAGCAGTAGCCCGGTGGTCCCGGCGGCCCAGGCAAGCCCCTAGGACCAATTATAGGTTGAATGTTGGTACCGAATGGTGGCATAGGCGGATAGCCCCAAAGGCCACCACCACCACCAATGACACCACCACCACCACCACCGCCAACTCCACCACCAGCTCCACCACCACTTCCAAAGCCAGCACCAGGAGGGCCTGGCGGTCCTGGTGGTCCTCGAGGACCCGGCTCACAATTACAGTTCAACAACGAGGCGCTGGTCGTGGAGCAAATACCTTTAAGATTTGAAAAGACTTCACTTGAAGGATTATTAAACAAAGCGTCCTGGTAACCTACCCAGCAGCAGAGCAGCCAGAAGGCTATGCGATGACATGATCTCTTAGTGTGGTCTATTCCAACAGCATCTACAGACTGACTTGAGCCAAGATCGGATCATTGGTATTTATACCGAGAGCTGGGCTCTAAAGAATTTTCAGAGCTATTCTTAATGATATTCGATGCGAGTGGAAATTGGTTTCCAAACATTTTCATGTGCATATAAATGAGTGAAATGTGTGGAGAGACCCAAAACGTATTATCCAGGTGGGCTGCTGGCCCATAACTGTTCTCGCATAAGATAATCGTTAAACATACTTAAAAGAAATAGTCAGTCAGGCAGAGAGAGGGAAACTGATACACAGTGGGTTGTGCCATCGCCAGCATCTTGACATCTATGGTTGTTTATGTCGGGAAACATGCTCATGCTGTGGCTTAAATTGGGTCGCTTCTATTCTTGGGCCATGTCAATCGTTTCGTGTCAATCAGCCCATTAAATTTGTTGCTGACTTGATGTTTATTACAGTACGGGCATGAGGGAAAAAATAAAATAAGTAAATAATAATACCCTAGTGAAGAGATCTTGATTTTAGAGCCTGGTGGGTTTGATTGTGAATGAAATTGATTGAACAGACACTTTTCCACACTCGCCCAAAAACAAGTGGTTTTCAGGTTTCCGAATGCCGTTATTTAATACACATAAATATGTATTTCTTAAGTAGAGGTAAAGCCAACCAGAATATCCAAACGCACTTTTCATTAGCATAAATTAATGCAAACATGTTCGCGCCCCGAATTTAATGAGTCGCCTATTCAAATGTTCTGCCACATATATATATGTATGTATGTGCTTTATCAGTTACAAGCATACCGTATGCCAAGCACAACATAGTCTATCTTGAGTGGCAGCTCTCTAAATAAACCCCATTGAGCTGCGGCACGGTGCTGTGTTTGAGTACATTTATAAGTACTGCAGAAATTCCAAAAGACAAAAGATTGTAGGTTTAAGTACGGAAGCAACCGTCGTAGCCGTTGGTATGGATTTTTCCTAAGGATGATAGACTGCTTTCAAGCTAATCAATTGGCCGACTTGCAATATCACTAGTCTGGATGATTGCGCAATTCACTTACGCATTGTTACCCTTTGATAAATACGAACACGTTTCAATTAGCCAATAAAACTCTTCGTATACCCAGTCGAAATAGAAAACATGAAATAATCATGTTTCGATAAGAGATCTTAAGAGGTTAGTTCGATTAAATCGTTCCCTGACTCTAATGACTTTATAGACATCATTTTTTATATGTTGATTTTATTTATTTAATATTATCGACTATTGCTAATCAGCACATTTCTGCAATGTATATAAACTTAATTGGCGCAAAATATTTGAAGTCACATTTGCAATTGCATAGATTTTTGATAAGTTTCTAGGCATATTTGATATTACAATATATATATATATGTATATATGCTGCACACACGCATAAACACATACAGAACACACATATGCATACAAATACATAGTATATGTGCCATATATTTATATATACATAGATCAGATCAGGGGCGACGCTTCGGCTGTTATGTTATCATTGGTGTGAGCTCTTTGACTTGGTTAATTCATTCATTTTTAATCCACACCAATATGAGAAAATTGTAAGAGCATTGATAAAGAGCAAAATGAATATATATAAACACAAGTGGGTGAACTAAAGGACTACAAAATAAATACATTTGTAAATGGTTTCAAATGGTTTGAACTCTACAGCCGCACGAATTTAGTCTATTTTCACATTGGAATAGATTTTACGCACGAAGAGATTCGTGCCCACATAGCCAACGGTGCCGCAGATGATGCCCAAAGCGCCGCTGAAGAGTGCCATGTAGCCAAAATAGAAAGCTGTTTGGAATAGTCCAAACATTCTGCAAAAACAAAGTGATATGGTTTAAAGATGTTAACAATGGTGATGCTTAAGGTCACGTACTTGGTCTTAAAAAAGAAGTAGTAAAAGGAATAGGCATATACGTAAATGGACGTGGAGCCAGCTGCCATAAAGCTCGTCCATTGCCACCGATAGTCTTCGGCATTCAGCAGGAAATATGTGCACACAATTGTAACACAAACGGTGACTACAGTCAAAATGGAAAACACGAGCAACATGAAGCCATAGACATAATAGATTTTGTACGCCCAGAACGAGGTGAAGATAAAGTACCTGTATATCAAAAGAGAGAGCAGATAGTATTAAGAGATAAGCTCCAGCAATAAACAATAACATTGAATCACATACATTTCAATAAAAATGGAACCAAATGGTAGCACACCGCCCAGCAGCACAATAATCAACGGTTCCATATACCATTTCTTTTCGGGAATGGGCCTGGGTACAGCGTTTACGCGACAAGGGAAATCCGGCTGACCATCCAAATTACGTCCCACCACGGTGCCAACGAGAGTCAGTGGCAAGATGACAAACAGGCAAATGCAGGTAACTGCAACCATTGTGCCAAAGGGTATGGCGCGTGATGCATGATAACCAATGGCAATAAAGTTAATAAAGAACGCAGTTCCACAAACGGCGACAGGCACCGTAAACGCGGAAGCGAGCATCTGACGTATCCACAAGCGACCGCCTAGTCGAGCATAAAGTGAGCCACCAAAATAGCCATTAATGGGCGATGTAGCTGCATATACAAATATGGCCGTAGATAGCATTGAGCCACGTCTATGAAGCAAGAGTTTTGTAAACTATTTTCAATGTTAGTTCAGCTGTTCACTCACTCTGTATACAGTTCACCGACAATCGCAAACATGATGACACAAAAGACCACTGAGATGAGCTGATAGCCGGCACCGATGAGCGCGGAGAAGAGAAGTGAATTTGGTGGTGTGCGAAAAACATCGCCATGCACCTGTTTCCAGCCGTATTCATCGCCCAAGTCGCGTTCCATGTCATCCACCTCCTCATCCTTGCTGTAGCGTGCATAATCCTTGCGCAGCGTACGCATCAATATCATAGAAACCAGACCCACCAAGAAAATTACCATCATGAAGCTATTAAAGATGCTGAACCAATGTATCTGAGTGCAAATAAATTATAAAAATTAGCTATGTTAATTAGAAGTATGAGCTGGCATAGATACCCTGTGCTGGAAAAAATTTGGATCCAGATACTTGTCAAAGCGATTCTTAAACTCGATCTTTGTGGGCTTCCAATTGACCTCGTAGGAGAACTTGATTTTGGCATCCGTTTTCAGTTCCTCGCGCATTTCCGTTGTTAGCGTTATGTCCACAATCTGCTGGCCATTATAGCCAATATCGAATTTCTTGTGCGTGTGTATGTAATACTTGCCATCGTTTTCATCCCGCTCACCGACCTTGCCCCATATGGGCAGACCATCGATGTACATCTGATACCAGTACTCGTTCATCACAGCATATTTAAACGCCTTCACATTCTCCTCGGTTAGCTTAACCATACAAATAACCGTGCGCGGGACATCCGTCTTGAACTCCATCTCGTAGCCACTGAACTCTAGCTCAACGCCCTGGAGTGCCTCGCTGAGTGTTTCATGGTAATGCGATATGCTCGATTTGGTACCACTGCAGAACGGCAGCGAAAAGTAGGCATAAGTTTCCTGCCGGTTATGATACGGACCAACCGTATTCATCCATAACACCACCTCATCTCGATCATTATACTGCAAGTGTTGTTTTATGTTTAGTGAAGATCTTATACGAAGTGTCACCTACACTACAGATGCATGCATACAGACACATATACAAATATACCTTATGATTGTGCTCATCGGCTGACACCGACACGTAGCAGCTACTGAAGAGCAGACATAAACAAATTAGAAGGACCGGTGACGTGCCCATGGCTGAACTTGTTTTTGTGGTCGTTCTATTCCTTAATCTGCTGCTGGCCACTTGCAGTTTCTTTCCAGCGTAGATTTCGTTAAACAAAACGGAAGAATTAAAATGAAATATTTGTGATAGCCTCGATTAGAGTAGTGTTGGCTAGTGTTTAGGATTCTGATTGCTCTATCGATACCCGCATCGCTAAACGATTTATTCTAAAACTCCAATACGATATGACCATGACAATATCATCAAGGGCTATATTAAGAGACCTACATCAAGAATTACTTTAGCATTGTCATCAGTATTGTTAAAATAATGAAAAATGAACACAGGTTTTCAAAAAAATCGTGCTGTTCGATAGTGATATCGATACACTTTCATTCTGAACTAGTGCTATCGAAGTTCATTTAGAACCACAATTTAACAGAAAACTCCGCAACTTAGGGAAATGCGGTCACATTGCTCGGTTTAATAATACAAACGCCTTTTTAATTAATTTATTTAATTCATTTAACTGAATTTAATACGTTTACACCACATCTGTGCAATAATGAACAATATGGAACCGGGGGTTGAAATGTTCTCTCCGGAGACTGTTCTGAAGTCGGAAACGGACACCAACGCAGCGGGGACGACAGGCAATGCCAGCAGCAACAAGGTGCTGAGCGCCAAAGAGGATGAGCTAATATCAATGGAAACACTGCGTGAATCACCGGTGCAGTGGCCAGAACGCTTTCCTGGAATGGATGATTTTCTGACCATGAGCCAAACACCGATACACACACCAAGCGCCGAATGCACACAAAACTTTACCAGTGCGGACATGGCAAGGATGAACCGTAAGAGGAATTGGGAATTTTCCAGCATCCTACGGGCCTTAACAATTTTTGAACTTTTCCAGAGCTGGCCAGCCTAACACCAGAGCAATTGATAGATAAGATTAAGTCCATGCATGATGAAATCTATCAACTAGGCCTGCGAGAGTCCAAGGAAATGACACGCGGTAAACTGTTGGGCATATTTGATCGAATGGCCAAAGGAAAGAACTAAGACATTCACTTTGAATTCTGTTGCCGTATTATATATAGTTAATTTTACTTTATTATACATAGACATGTGATTACATGTAGCCTAAATTTAATGTATATTATGAATTTTTTTTGTAATAAAAAGAGCGATCGTTGATTAATTTAGTTTAATCATTTAAATGTACAAGTGAAACGCTAAAACACGATTAAAACTCTTTTTAGAGCGGTCGACGATAATCCAAGCTTTGGATTGAGCTCATTATCGATGCCGTATTTTCTTATTAATGTGTCCGCTTTTCTTTGCCGTCGCACTGGAGCTAGATGATAATTTGCTTTTTGTGTTGGTGGTGGGCGTGCTGGGTAGGTCCTTGTTGCTGCTGCTTGAGCCGACAACGCTTCCCGACTCGTTTCGATGGGACGGCGAATCTGCAAAGTTCCATTAAGACATTAATTAAAGTCGTTGGATCAAATTACATGCTAAACCTGTTAGTTCACTTCTTAAGTTAACTTATAGTTATAAAGGCTTCTTCAATTTTCTTGATATTTAATTAAAGCACCGACACATATCACAGCACACGATCAAACTTCTTCTTCATCATCTTCAGCACGCTTCAATCCGTCACACTGATATCGCCCACCTCGTCTTGCCACGCCTTACCCTTTTCATCCTGAGATTTAATTGATGTAGCCCCATCGTGAGCAGTTGTTGTGTTCTGGTTAATTGAGATCTGATTGTCGCTGGAGTCTTCATTCGTTATGGAATCCGATTCGCTGGCGCGCTCAGCTGTATTAATTGAAAATGTTTAGTAGAGTTTGCACTCCAATTGCTGATGGCTACTCACGATTGCATATGGCCATTGAGGTAATGCTGGATTTGGAGAACAGGCGCTCAGCATCTTTGAATTTGCGATTGCGTTTGTCCGCCTTCGAGTTGGTTGCCTTGTTGGAGGTGAGGTAGCGCTCCCAGCCGCGTATGATGTTGCCACAGAGCTGCGTGTCCTCCAGGTAGGATCCCTCGAAGGCGTAAATCTGTCGTTCTAGGTTGGCCAGTTGTTCCTGTTGATTGTGTTGCATATGGTGTAATGTTGTATTTGTTGCAATGATTGTTTGTTTATTTGTTTGTTACCGAAGTTTCTGCCTTCTTCTTGATTAGGTCCGCCAATTCTCCGCGCGTGTCCATGGTGCCGCCCTTTGCATTGGAATTCGTTTTGGCCGACTTCTTTGGCTTGTTGCTATTGTTGTTCGTTTCACTAGCATTCTTACTCGTTGGTGAACTCATTTTTTATTGTTTAGATGCGTTTTGTTATTTATTTTTGGCGATTTGTGAGTATAGCTAGTTGTGTATATCGATTCTGAAGCCACAAAGACTTATCGTTCAATATGGCGGCTTGTCGATTTCATAGAGCTGCAATGCTACAATTATCGATGCTGGTCATGACTTGCACATATGTAAACTAGATGGCGCTAGTAGCATAAACGTGACCGTTAATTTTGAACGACGCTGAACACAATTGCGAAGTCAACTATTATCATTTCAACGAGCCCTTCTTTGGGGATTAAATAAATATGCGTGTGTAAATAAATTGTAATTTTAAGTGGTGGCCAAGTTTCTTTCAACTTTTTGTTCGTCAAGCAATTTCATTACAAAGCTTCTCTTAACATTCATAGGAGATTCGAGTGCGTCTGCCATTGACCTCTTGCGTCGATTGTTTTATATGCGTGTATATCTAACAATAGCCACGGCAGCAAGCGCCATTTCCGACATCATCATCATCATCATCATCATCATCATCCACAGCCGCAACAGATCATCACTGTGGCTTCCATAGTTTATTGACCCAAGTTCTTTCTAAGCTGTTGCCCGAAAAGTTTGTTGAACTCCCGAAAAAAAAGTGAAGCGTTATTTCCATCAGCTGCTCCCGCCGCCACCGCTCCCATTCAGCTACTGGTGCTGCGTAAGCTTGTGCTCCCTTTCGCTGCTTGGTGCGACTCTCTTTTACTTTTTAACAATTCGTTGCTCACACAGCTACGCACAAACACGCACACACACATGCACACACGCACAACTTTTGTGTGCTAGGTGCTGTGGCTATTTTTCACTTTTAACAGCCGACGCTCGTCATACGCGACGTATGCTTGATTTTATTTTGCTGCGCTTTTCTTACTTTTCATATGCCCATCTATGGCCCAGACGAAAAATTAATCCAGCGCAAGTAGAAAACAATATCGCAGCGACAACATTAGAAAATGAAATCACAACGAAAAACGAAACGGCAACGACCGTTGCATTGCTTTGCAGGCTGGCAGCCGGTAAGCAAAGTCTGCTTCCACGTCTGACTGGCTAACTGACTGACTGGCTGGCTGGCTGATTGACTAACTAATTGACTGACTGACTGACTGACTGACTGACTGACTGACTGGCTGCTTTGTATGTGTGTCAAAGATTGGCGCGCAAAAACTTTCATTTTATTAAAACAAACACACAAGGCGCGGCTTGGGCGACTTGGAAAAACTTATTTTCATTTGGTTTTTTGTAAGCAAACATCTGCCTGCCACCAGCCCCGCCCGCCTTGGCCAACTGTTGCTCCACCTTCTGCCCCACCGTTGCAACGGCTGGTGCTGCTGCTGCTGCTGCTTCTTCTTCTTCTTCTTGCTCGCCTGGCCAATTGACTGCAGTTTACAATAATTTTTATGATGAATTGCATGGCCGCGTGTGAAATCTGCTGCGGCGACTGAGGAAAAGTGGAAAACTGCCAGAAAAGTGGAACACAGCTAAAGAAGCGACGACTGCGTAGCCAACAACAACACAAACACTCTCGACTAATTAGCTGCGTTTTAGAAATTCAGCGGCAATGAAAACAAAATCGAGTTCAATGCTTGCAACGATGACGCTGCCGCTGCCACTGCCTCTGCCACTGCCACTGCCACGGCTGCTGGCGCTACTGTGTTGCACTCGTTGTTGTTGCTGTTGCTGCGGCTGCTGCTGCTGTGGCAACTTGTTGTTCGCGCTGCTACGTTTTCGTCGGTTTCCAAGAATCGCGCACACATACTTTGCACATACGATATAGCATACATAGTTTGTTGCCATCGATTGAGGAAGACGCGCTTTCCAACGAGCGAGTGAAAATGAGTTGGTTGCGTTTTGGGCAAAAAATGGAAAACTTTTGTAATCGCCATAAAAACAAAATGCATAAAATTGAAACATTTTAGCGCACATGCAAAAGTTCATATGCAAAAGCTTGCAGCTAAACCCATAAAATGCCGCAGGCAGGGCGAAGGCGGCGCTGGCAGTGACATCATAACAGATTGACTGACAAACACACAAATGCACTTGCCATAAAGCACACAAACAAGCGGGGAACACACACACGCACACACACACACATGTGCATTCTCTCTCACACACTCAACTTATGCAAAAGCTACTGCATTGGCGCACTCGCCGCGCTCTTAACTATTGTTCGCTCTCTTGTGCTCTTTACATAGCGGCAGCAACAAACACAAAAAGCTCTAGTTTTTGTTTTTGTGCAAAAATGCCGGAAGAAACTTGATCTTGATTATTTTCTATGCAACGAGCAGCCGAAGCCAATGAGCACACGCGAGCGAGAGAGAGCGCGTGAGTGCGCAAAAAGTTCAAGTTGAATGTCGCTGTCGCGGCCATCGCGCTGCTCAGCCGCTCACAGCGTGGGGTCTGCCTCTCTCGCTCTCGCTATCGCTCTTTGTGTGTGTGTACGTGTGAGTATGTTTGCATGGTGGGGCGTCACAATTTGCACTGCTGCGTGTTGTTGTTGTTGGCAGTCGCTTTTGCTTGCTCGTGCGCTTGTTTGGGACTTGCATGCATTTTTATTCTAAGCATTTTGAGCTTTTGCATTTCTGCTCTTGCAGCTCGCGTGGGCATAGAAAATTGATTGAATTCTTCAATTGTGTATTTTGAACTGTAAACTTAAAAATGCATTAGTATTTCAATAATCACTAAAAGAATTCTTTTTTAAATCGAAATGATTTTGTATATGTCGATTACATAGCGATCAGAGCTTTTTACTATATAAAAAATAGCTCATGGCTGACATGCATATGCATGTGCATTCAAAATGGGCTATAAATATGCCTGAACATGTACAAATTTGCTTATTGTTGAATAGTTTCTAATGCTGCTATCATTCCTTAAATGCGCTCCTTTCTAACTTGACTTTCATCCAACAAAATGTTTTTTCCGTATGACAAAAACATAACCCTAGACACTTAAGTATTATTTGAACTTCTCACCTCTAAATGCAGTCATAGTTTATGGCACTTTATGTAGGCATCAGCAGAAGTACTTAGCTGTCGGTCACCGAACTCATCGTAAGTAATTAAAAAAAAGCCGACTCTTTACCCAAAAAATTGTTGACCAACAAACAAAAAAAAATGAAATGCAATCAAAGTTAGGTAAGAGAACTGACCTTAAACAATGCTGCACAGATCTTATGTGTGTTTCCCAGATGCGACACACACTTACGCACACGTATCCCACAGATAAAAAAAAACGCATTCACCCAAAAACGTCGCCAGCAACAACAACAACAACAACAACAGCAAACATTCCTTTTCAAGAGACCCAAAACAACAACACGCAAAGTTTTCAGGCAGCGCGATGAGCCAAAGAAAACCAAACGAAAGCCAAGCTCTGAAAATAAAAAAGAGAAAAGCAATCGATACAACAACAAAAGCAACAACAACAGATTTGAGCCAAAAAGAAAAAGCCTAAGAAGCAGTTAGCCGCAGAGAGCCAGCAGGCAGCGGGTGCCGGGTGAATAGTGTTGGGCAAAGAGTGAGCAAAGAGTGAAAGAGAGAGAGAGAGAGAGCGAGGTAAGCGCAGGCGAATGGAGTGCACGAGGCGAATGAACTTTGAGGCGAGTCGTCGCTGGCTGCGTTGGCATGAAAGTTATGCAACGCAACACACACACAAACACAAACACACACATAGACAGGCACTCACATAGAGCTGAGCGCCATGGTGAGCGCAGCTTTGCTTTCGGCTCAGCGCGCGAAACAAGTTAACTGTTTTTCTTCGGCCTCGCGCTAAGCGCTTGCCTGCCAGACGACGACGACGACTTTGACTAGTCGCTGTCTATGTGTGTGTGACTGTATTTGTTAGTATGTGCGTGAGTCGATGACTTTGCATAAGTGTGCCAATTTATGAAACGGCGTGGCCTTCAATGCATCAAACACGAGCTGATAAGAACGGTTAAAATCTTAAAAAAGCTGTAATATAAGCATTAATTATTTGTATATAAAAAAGATTTATGCTGGTTAAGCTTTTTGCTTTGGGTCAGCTTTGACTGGCGTCGAGAGCCCAACTAATGCATTCTAAGTTGCCTGCGCCTAATGCTGCCCAATTCTGCGGGCCGGCAGCGCTTTGTGCATCACGAATTTGCCACGTTTTTTGTTTAGCAACAGCAGCAGCGGCCGCAGCAGCGGCGTCAGCGTTGCATTCAGCATGCAGCAAACATTACTGTACATTCACCCACTTTTCAAAGTTCAAACACACACATAGACAGTGAGAAGCGCACGGCAAACGTTTCGCTAGAGAAACAGAAATTGCATTCTAGACGCCGCTGCAAAAAAAATAAAACCCGAGTTGCGCATGCGCAGCGATCGTGTGTCTCTGTGTATGTGTGTCTGTATGTGTGTGTTGGTGTGTGTTGCAGTTACAGTTGTTGCTGCAATAGAAAAAAAACTGCTTTCTCTTGAGGCCAAAATAAATGCAACGAGTCTATTCGCAATATTGTGGCAGCATCTAATGAATAGACCGTTTCAAAAGTTGTCTTGAACCTGAAAGAATACCATAAATATATATATATATATATATATATATATATATGTATATATAAATTGGTTGGTATTGGAGTGCTTTAAACATTAAAATATCATATATTTATTAAGATATGGCGAAGTTTAAGACATAAGTTGGTCAGCTTGGGGCAAAATAAGCAGAAAAACACACAGGAAAATATAAATTCGAACGGTTAAGTTTCAGAAAACAGGCGGTTCTTTATATATAGGAAAAAGTCTTGACTTTTCTAAGTCCAACATATTTATTGAAAATTCAATTTAATAATGATATAATTCTTAAATGTCAATGCTTATTTTAATAATTATTCTAGTTATTTATTTCTTTTATACAATTCTTAGTTCAACTAGTTTTGCTTTGCTTGCATCAGAAAAACATTCTATGAATTTGTTGAGGATCATTCTTTATAGCACGTAATCGATGTACATAAATAGATATAAACATATTTTGTGTGGAGCTTCAAAGAAAGCAAACAAATATTTAAAATCAGCTGAAGTCAATAGCCAATTGCCTGCCACCTGGCGCAGCCACTAAATTTTGCTGTCTATAAGCACAATAGAATCCGAGCCACGTTAAAAGCAGGAAAATTGCAATGCGAAAATCGGTTTCAGTGTGTACCTGTGTGTGTGTGTAAAATGTACGGTTATAATGCACATCAGCATTTCACTTAATGCACAGTTTGTTCTCTGGATTTGCTAGTTGCCGCGTTGCATGTTGCGCTGTCGCTGTCGCTGTGCCGCACACTCTCTGTGCCGTGCTAAAGCACCGTTAGGCGAGTGTTTATTACGCTCCTGTTACAGCATACAAAAGCGGCCAGCCAAGCAACAGCCCCGACGCGGGGTGTGGGCGGCTGTGTGTGCGTGTGTGTGTGTGTGTGTGTGGCAACTCTGGCAACTGCAGAACATTTCGCCTCGTTGCGATTCATATGTAATTTTCATATCTGGCCCGAAAGGAAATTGGTTTTTGTTTTTGGCCAAAAGAAAAGTGCCGAGTCGGTCAATCGCCCAATGACCGCTGGGCGAACGTTCCAATTGCAAGTTTCCACTCGCCCGCTCTCTTCCCCCCTCCCCTCTCGCACTGCGGTTGCAGGGTGTAATGCATTTGCCAGCAATCGAACCCAACGATCGCAGCACTCGGCAATTTCTTTTTAGCCATGGCCTTTTCTTATGCTGCCAGCAGAAACATAATTTCAGTTATTTGCCAGCTCAGTTCCTCGACTCGCTGCGACTCGCTCTATGCGCATGCGCATAGAACTTCCGGGACAACAAAACTGAAAAACAAGAATGCAAAATGTGGCATGCAACATCGCCGTTCGAATACCCTTCCAAGCTGTGCAAGAATTATTCTCTTAGGCTTTCTACGGTTACTTTTATAATCTATAAAAACTACTCCTTGAAAAGCAAAATCAAGAATTTCTTTTCGATTCTGATTAGATTAAGGATTAAGGGCAAAATTAGGAATTTGTATTAAAAAACGAATGTTTTTGTGAGTTTAGGACTTCTCTTCAGATCCCAGATATTGGGCATCTTATTGAGTAAAACTGGCCAAATCAAAATTTGTAATAGCTGTATTTTGATTTTCCTTTGCGATTCAAGAACCTATTTTCAAAATATGGTGGTTATCTATGTTTATACTGATCAGCTTTCCTTGATCGAATTTCTTGCCCCTTTCTATGTGTGACAAAGGCCTGGCCTTAGTTATTGTACCCCACGCTGCTAATGTATAAAAAGGCCAACTAACTCTAACAACAGCTACGATGGCGATGACAGCAACAACAGCAACAGCAACAACAGCAACAACAACAATAACTGCGATTGCTGCAACTGAGTGCAGAATTAGGTCACTGGGAATTCTTTTTTTTTTTTTTTATATTTTTTTTTGTTCTATTGCCCATTTTGTGCAACGTTGTTTTGCGCGCTGTTGTATTGTGTTGCTGCCTCTTGACTGCTGTTTGCGGCTAGAATTTTTTTACTGTTTTGGCTTATAATGGCGCACAGAGTTTGGCAACGTGCAACGATCCCAGGCGGCGGCGGCAGCTTATTGAGTTGCTATGAAAATATTTGACGGTTATTTTCAATTTGTTGCACACAGCGCACAATTTGGCCAGCCGCAAGGCAGCCCGAAAGAGGGAAGCAAAGACGCCACAGAAGTGGCAAGTTCACATCGCATTAAATAACATAGCGCAAATTTTGTGGTCAATTTGCTGTGGCACAGAATGTGTGTGGCTCGAATCAAAATGGGTAAACAAGTCAAGATTTGTCTGCGATATGCATGAGCAGCCAGTCAATATGAAAAGCTGATGATAAGGCCCGAAAGGCAGCTGTGCGCAAATTGATATATATCTGAACAATTCGAATAGAAATGTAATTGGGATATAAACAAAATTCTAAGGCAAGCTGAGCTTAAAGCTATCACAAATTCGAATAAAACCATATTTAAGACTGAATTACTTGAATTGAGCTAACAAAACGTTAATTTAACTAACAAAGTTATAAATATTTATTTATCACTCATTTACATCCCCATGTGCAAGCAACAACAATAAATATTCCATATTGAGCAGTATAATAAAATAATTTAATTTTTTCTTTATATGTTTTTAATGACAAGCCTATAAATAATTAAAGAGCCGTTACTAAACGCCATTAATTGTGCATTTAATTAAATGCATTTAAAAATAAATTCAAAAAACTTTAAATGCCTTTTGCAATGATTAAGAGGAAAATAGGAGAATGTTGTTGAGAACTTTAGTCGTCACAAAAACAGCAACAACAGCAGCAGCAACAACAACAACAACAACAACAACAACTGCAACAGCAAACAAGCAAAACTGATTTTTCGCCAGAGCTTCGCATTGCGCCTTTCCCTCAATAATTTTCTTGGAAATATTTCTTAGACCGGTTTCATCTTTGGCAGCAGCAAACATTGCAGAATTGTTGCAGTTGTTGTTGCAGTCGTTGTTGCTGTTGTTGTTGTTGTTGGCTGGCTAAAGAACCGCGACGCAGACGCGCTCAGCTACCGTTGAGATACTGTTATATTCTGCAAAATGCATCGGCACGTCTCCAATCGCATGCATCTGTGTAGCTGCGAGAGCAATTCTTCTCTCTCTCTCCCTCTCTCGCTCTGTGTGTGTGTGTATGTGTGCGGCAGCTCCTTTCGCTGTGCTTTTGCACACATTTTTCAAATGTAAGTTACTTGCGGTCATTGGCTTTAACTGCTTCTTGTGCTGTTGCTGTTGCTGCTGTTGCTGCTGCTTCGCTGCCTCTTCAGCTGCATTGGTAACTGGCCGCTGCAACTGCAACTGCTGCAGTTGGAGTTGGAGTTAACTTGCGGCCATTGTACCGATTTTGCCTGCCATTAGATTCTAGGCGGGATTGGCAATTGCTGGTTTATGCTTGGATTTGGGCATTGCCTAACCATAAGCTGCCCAATAATGTTGCGGATCTGATTGGAGTGCTTTAAAACCGTGCTCGCTGGCAACGCCCAAACAAAAGACTTAGGCAACGAACTTGCCAGAACTTGCAGGCCAACATGGGGACAGCGACAGCGACAGAGAGCAGAAGAAGAAGCGCAGCAACGAGAGCGTCGCTATACGAAGCCGAGCTGGGCTCAGTCGCAGCAGAAAACGAAGCGCAAACGAAGCCCGACCGAAGCACAGGCCGCCGCGCAGCCGCTGCCAGAGTCAGTTCAACGAACCTGCGCTCGAATCTAGGCTAAACATTCTCGCGCTGACGTGCAATGAAAACGAAAAGTACCGTAAGCTAACCGCTACAAAGCGGAGGCTTCTGGAAGACGCGGCCAGAACATTGAACGTGCTGCGCAGAGCGAGAGAGGGAGAGAGAGAAAGAGTGAGAGCGGGGCGGGAGACATTTGATTAGCAAGCGCTGGCCCAAAAAGGGGGCGGGTGTGTGGCAGGCTATGCCTGTGTGGCATGGCCCGAACGTGACGTTCTGTTGTGCCACATAGCATACACACACACAGAGATGTGCGTGCGTGTGTGTGTATGTGTGTTGTGCTAATCAAATGCGCGACTTTTCCGGCACTTTGTCTGAGCGGAAGTTGCAAGCGGCTTTATTAGCTTTTAATGGGAAAGTTATTAATGGGACATATTTGGGCAAACAAAAAGCAAATGGGTTCTAAGCCAGCTCACCTACACCACACACATACACACACACACACACACACACACGCATTCACGCACACGCACTGGCTGATATTGATGGCTGATCGGATTGACGCTTTTGGCGCATTGACAGCAACTCAATTGTTGTCGTCTCGTCGCTTGCCAGCGAAAGAACTGCGAAAGCAAAACAAATTGGTGAAAGTTGTTGCTCAGCTCCAAAAAGTCTTCTTGGCCATTCGTCGCCCGCTTTGTTGTGCGTTATATATTCGCGTTCTTATTCGCCGAAAAGGTTCTACCTCCTGTCCGCCCTGTCTCCCGCCACGAAAAAAAAACGGTCGTTGAACCTGTGCCGTGTGCGCGCCTCTTGAAAAGCTTCCAGCATTTCGTTTTTCATCTGTAATAATTTGGCGTGTAAACGGCGGAGTCAACGACTTCTGTGCCGCCACGCGAAGGTTTACAGCCCAACTACACCTCCTCTCCCCACCTCCCCTTCTCAGCCCATATTCAACACTTGATAACAACCGGCAGGCACTTTTCTGGCCCAATCGCAACAGCTACGGCTGAGTCATCTTGTTTACGCAAATCCGAAAAAAACGGCAACCTTTTTGACAGAGTTTCTTTTCATTGGAATCGGTATTGAGCATTGTATAATTAGGCTAACAGCCCCGGCCGCAGTGACGAAAGTGTAATCGCAAATACGCACACACAAGCAACTTTTCTTAGAGTTATGGAAATTTTGACCATGACACGACAGCGCATAAAGCCGCGCTTCTGTCGTCGTCGTCTTCGTCTGTGAGTCAGCGACCTGCAATCTGTTCTGCTTTGATTAGGGCCAAATGTGACTGAACCTGTGCACAAAAATTGTAAACAACATATTTTGCTAGGGGAATTCTTCGAGATTTTTTTTAGACTGCGCCATTTTGCTGGCAAATGGGGCAACAAGCTTGCATTCATATTTAAATGTGGTCCATGAAAAACTATTTTGCTAATAAGATATAAGAAATGTTTTACAGCTACGAAATATAAACAAAATCTTATTTTTTCGAAGGAAATTGACAATATATCAATTAAATATTATTTTAATTATTTGAAAATTGCCTGCTCTGTATTTTATACCCCTGTGGAGAGTATTAAAATTTTGTCATGAAATGTCTAACGCATGGAAGGAGGCAACTCCGACTCTATAAAGTATAAATATTCAGATCAGCATCAACAGCTGAGTTGATATATGTCGGAACAGGCCGAATCGGACCACTATATGATATAGCTGCCATAGGAACAATCGGTTAAAAGGTTATGGAAACCATTTTTTTATTAAGATAGGTTGACCAACTTTGCCATTTGTAAGTTTCACTATGATCACATATAAATGCAAAATCTTACCAACATCGGATCCCTATAAAGCTGCAATAGGAACGATCGGTAGAAAAGTAAGTTCTTGAATGGAAAATATTATATTTTCTAAGATCAAACTCGGGACTTACAAGCTTAATTATTCTCACATATCTGCAAAAGGGAAATGTCTAAAAGCGTTTCAAATCGAATATATCGTTATCTTTTAAGTTTAAAATTATATCAAAACTAAAACTAAATAAAGGTTAAAAAAGAAATATCTGTATTTGCCGCCAAAGTCCGAGCTCTTCTTCAGCTTAAGTCTTATTTTAAAATTATATTGTTATTATATAGCAAATAAATATGGCATATTTAAGACCGTACCATAATAATATGCTATTTGTTTCCCACATCACGTATCTTTATCAAAAAATCTTGCGGTTCTGCGCAAAAAATTCTTTGGCATACCAAGACCTACATATGAGCTGGAGTTGCTCGCATATTAGAATTCCCAGCGTGGCGGGCGAGTACAATAAACAATTGCCCCGCTCCTACGATGCCCGGGTGATCCTCGGCAGATGCAATCGTAATAGCATTTTGATGATCATTTTTATCGCTCAGCCGAAATCTGTAACAAATGTAATGGCCCGAATGCTAACAGCCATACACAAGATTGAAGAAGAAGAAGAAGAACAAAACCTGCTGCACGGCCGCCACTCGCTGCTCCAGAGCTCCACACATGCGTGTGCGGCGTTCCAATGCGCTGGCGACTTTGTCGAGCTGCGGCCAGTCCGGGAACTTTGGGGGCTCGGGTATATCGGCTTTTGGTTGATTCGTAATTATTTTCATTGCTTTCGGTTAGTTCGGCCGCCGGCTTCGGCTCGAGTTCGTGCTGGTGTTCGCGTATTGCTACTCCACTTTGTTCATTGTATATGTATATGTATGCCTGGCTCCATGGCAAGTTCAACGCACTCGCTTGAACTGCAGAAAAGACTGTGGCTGAGATGTAGATAAACATTTCCGCAACGGCGCCGAGAGGCCCCTCGGTGAAAAAAAAAATAGAAAAAAATCTATGTAGAAACATTCTACGTTAGCCAGCAGCCAAATGGCCAAACAACCAGCTAACAGCCGACAGACAACAACTAAGCCAAGAGAGTGTAACCAACGCGAGATACTTTCATTGGCTTATGCGAATCTTTCTCTTTGGCAATGGCAATGGCTTGGTCGTTGCCTGGCTGCGAGCTGCTGTCTCGCAGCCAACCAGTTTCTTGGCCAGGCTAAAAAGAAAGGCTTTCTTTCTGGCCAGCTTTTGCAATGCTGCAGCGATTGCAACTGCAATTTGAAAGTATGACCGAGTGCCCAGAACTCCAGACCCCAGACCCCGGACCTCAGACCCCTGAGACCCCTTAAAAACCCAGCCAAAGCGCAGCGCAGCGCTTTGGACAGCAATTGAGTAATTTTCTGCTGCTGCCGCTGCTGGTTCTTTCAAATTCTAGCCAAAATCTTCGTGTTAAAGTTCACATAGAAGATGGCTGCGGCTTTGTATTTGTTGTTGTTGTTGATTTCGGTTCGTTTTTTGTTTGTGGTCAATGAACTGCCCGAAAAAGAAACCCAAAAGTTCAGACTTTGCCGTTTGTTACATTCTCGGCCCGCGTCTTACATAAAAAAACTCGACGCACTTCGCTGCGTGTCGTCATTGGGAGTCGGGGGGGTCTACGTGGGGGCTCTGAAAAGTCAGCGGCGTATTAATTTTTCTAATTTGTCTGCCAAGAGGCGAATGAACTTTTCTAGCTTTTTTAAATACACTTTTTGTTTTTTATTTTTTGTTTAGTTTGGCTTTATGTCATGTTATTTCGTTTTCTTTGGCAGCTTTTTTGTTTTTTTGTGTTTTTGGGAGCTGTGCTATGAAGACATAATAGATGTAGTCGCAGCTCGACCGGCTGGAGTTCAAAGAACTCATTCGGCACTATTGTGAGAATTCATGCATATATTTGAATACCTTGTGCTAGTGTCTAGATTTATGGAAATGCGATACATAAAGACACATCATAATATCACAGTCTCAAATTGGCAATGTCATTAATCAAAGTTTTCTAGCCACGAACAATCGTAGATAGTCATATATTTTTGGTTGTGTGTAAAGTTAGCGCCAAATTCGATTAGCATTAAGTTTTTTTTTGCTTTGGTTCTTAAGCGCTTGTAACGGCGGCAAATGCTCGAGAAGAATTTTGCATAGACAAATATATAAAAATCAAATTTGAAAAACTCAAAGTCTCTAATTTATGAAGCCACTTAAAAATGTGGAATATTCAATTTAGAACTTGTTTCTATACTATAATTAAATAAGTTATATTATATATACAAATATATACTATATCTGGGTTAAGGATCAGTTTATGATGGGAAGCGTCTATAATATATGCAAAGGCAGGCAGCACGAGTCTGACAGTTTGATAAATTCATCGATTTTTACGAATGCATAAGTTTTATTTTTCATAGTTTGATTAATTTATGGATTTTACTTGCTGCCATAAGTTGTCGGGTAGAACCAGAATTTTGTAGCTAAGCACGATCTTTGAAACAATTCACGCGCTACTCCAAAAAGGTCTTCATATCGGTTGTGTGCTTGGAATAATTTATTACAATAATTATTAAAACATAATAAGTAAGTGATGCATTCAAATATATCACATAAAAGGATTATAGTTAGATAAACGCAGTTCTAGGATATTGATTAACGTGGAGCCGGATTCCGATTCCAGACTAGAGGATATATTATTTGATATATTATTGTCTAGTCAAAGGCCAGTTCTATTAAAAAAATATTAATAATGATGATAATGATAATAAAAGGAATAATAATGATGATAATATCAATGATAATGTCAATAATAATATTGACTAATAATAATAATAATACCAATGATAAGAATAGAAATGCTAATAATACTAATGATAATGATAATAATACTAATAATAATAATGACGATCATAATAATATTAAAAATAATAATAAAAATAAGATTAATAATAATAATAATAATAATAATAATAGTATTTATAATATTGATAATCATGATAATAATAACAATGATAATAAGATTGATGATAATAATAATTTTAAGATAATGTACTTTAAATTTCCCTGAACTGCTTCTTTCCTTAACTTAATATAACACTTTAGTTCCCTTCGAGTACCCTACATTACTTGAGCATATGTAAATTCTGATAAACAAAACGCTTTCTTTGCTCACATCAAGCAGCTGCTCCATTAGTTGCTGCCAACTCAAGTCAGCATCAGATGCTTCGCTTAATAAACAGACCTAACGGTGCTGCAATCCTTTAACGCCATTTTATGCGTCAGCTGCCCGTCAGCTTTCAAAAAATGCCCCATTCATAATTGATTTCCGCTCAAGACAGTCTTCATATACGTATGAGGCGCAAGTATTTCACTTCCACATTAGACAACAGGCTCAGAGACAACTGTTATCACACACACACACACATACACACACATGCTGAGAGGGAGCTAGCGCTCTGTTTTGCATTTACAGTTATGCAACACAATGCATCCACATCCTTTGACATAATAGCCGCGGCCAAGGCAAGAAGTGTTCACACTACACAACACAAGTTCGAGACGCTGTTAAAAACGAGTTTCCTGTCGCCAGTCGAGAAATAAAATTTAAATAAGAAAATAATGAACGAAAAAAACAACAACCGCTATGTTGCCGGCTGAGGCTGTGGCTGTTGCCTGTTGCCAGTTGCCAGTCTGCCTGTATTGCTGTCGTGGGCTGTGGCAGTTGCTCCTTTCAATTTCTCGTAATTCTCAAATGAAGCAATCGCCAGAGACGACGTTCAGTTCCGCCCGCGTCGCCGCGAACGCCTACAAAATGCTCAACGTTCCACGCAGCTACAAGACGAACAACAACCACCAACAACAACAAATACTAACAACAACAACCAGCAGACAGTTGAACAATAGAGCAACAATAAACACGCAAACAATAGAGAGAAACTGAGTGCAACAACAACAGCAACAGGATTTTTACCGTAATCCTTTCGTTTTGATCCGCTTGAGAAGTATATTTTCATTCTGACGAAAATGAGATTTTTGCCGCCAGAAGCTGACTGATTGAGCAAGGATTAAGGCTCGCTGCCAGCTACCTGCACAGGACATGAGTTGCTTTA
The DNA here is from genome assembly GCF_035044405.1 of Drosophila montana. Lineage (NCBI taxonomy): Eukaryota > Metazoa > Arthropoda > Insecta > Diptera > Drosophilidae > Drosophila > Drosophila montana. Next base: position 173,477 of record NW_026998113.1, on the reverse strand, counting down.
TTTGAATACGAATGCCAGCAGCAGCAGCAGCAACAACCCTGGCTGGCAGGTACCGCAATATTAAGCGCGGCGTCAGGTGCTGCTGCCTGGTGAGGCAAGGGTAACCGATTGCCAGTGCCCATTCCTTGGGTTTTGATTGAGGAGCAACGTGAGATTTTTACGGCATGTGGAGGCGCTGCCATTTGATTGCGTGAAATGCCTAAGAAAATTGATATTTTCCACAAAAAAAAACTCGTAATATTTACACAACCGAACACAAGTGGGAACGGGCCGCGCATATGCTGTGCAGGAAATGCTGTTAAAGGATTTACCCAGCGGAAATGACAGCAGCGGCAGCAGCAGCAGCAGCGTGTCTGCCTCAATAGACAAACAATGGTTTAATTAAAGCAAGGACACAGTCAGTCATAAAGCCATAAAATTCATAGTGTCCCTCGCGGCAGCAATTGCCGTCAAAGGGTTGACCCAGGCAAGGACTCGAAACGTTCCGTCGCAATTAGTGCAGCCTTTCGCTTCCTGGTAAATGTGTGCATTGTCCTTGCACGGTAGGCAAATGCGTTTCCATTGAAATTGCATGCAGTCCACGCACAGACTGTGTGTGTACATGCGTGTGCCTCAGTCAGTTTGGTCAAGTTCGTTACTTAAGTCTTTCGTTTTTACATAAACGAAAGAAGCAAAACTTGATGAAGACGCGCCACTAAAAACTGTTGCTCAACTCGCACAAGCCGAAACTGGAGTTCAACGAACGCACAAAATTCAAATATATAATGAAACAGTCCAACAACAACAACAGAAACAACAACAACAACAACAACAATCGTTGCTCTGTTACAAACGAGCGCCAAGTCACAGCAACTGCGGCTCAGCCCGCCGCGTCCCGCCAGCAATCAGTCAGTCAGTTGGCCGCTTGCTTACAGCGCACCCCACCTCGCTCTGCCTTACATATAGACCCCCCAACCGCCTCCCTCACCCCCTCGCAGCGCCTGCTGCTGCCTCACGCACTTGGCCGAAAAAAGCACAACGACAACGTGGCTGGAGATGAGTTTGTTGACCTGCCAACTCAATTTTTTGTTTGTTTTCGGCTTTTTTATTATTTTTGTTTTTTGTTTTTTTTTTTCTTTTGGCCAAGAGACGAAAATGAAATGGAAAAGAGCGCACACAACGTTCTTTACATTTGTATTTATTTTTGGTAGCCGCGAAACACTCTCGCCGCACGCCTTTAACTCTCTCGCGCTCTTGACTTGGTTTTTGAAAAGTGAAGTGAATCACTTTGATACACGCACAGTAGCCGCTGCCGCACAATGGACACGCTGCCCGAGGGTCCAGGGACCAGGGGACGTTGGGCAATGAGGCTACAAATTACTTTTATATTCGCATTTGCTGAATTATGTCGAATGAGTTGGGCAAACACTCGACGAACGTAGCTGGTCTGGAGTTAACAAAAAAAAAACCGCTGAACAATAAGCTGTAAAGCTGGAGCCGAAGCTTTAGCCACAGATTTCCGTCGCCAGCGGGCTGCTCTTCATTGTTTGAAGGTGTGTCGCGGTAGCATACGCAAATATAAACACCTGAACATATATATATGCGCATATATGATTACTTATATTTCGAGGGTGTTTATAAATGGGGGGCAGCTGCTGCTGGTGTTGCTTTCTTTTGTGCTTTGATTTTCAAATCTGTCGATAAGATCGCGATGCGGAAATCAATCAGATTTGTGTTCAGCTGATGCAACTTGCCGAATGACTAATCAATGAGAACAGGATATTTGCAGCTTGAATTACTCATAAAACACAAAATAATTGATTAAATAATATCACTAACTCAGCTCCACGTCATGTTGGAGTGTTGAGAATTTAACAAGAAACGAGGAAGTAAGGATTCGATTCTACGTTCTAATATCTATAGTATTATACTAATAATATTATAGAATTATAATAAGTATTATTATTATATTATAGAAATTAATTAATAATTAAAAGAAGCCCGCGTTGTAGGCAACATCGTAGCAAATTGTTAGCTATGTATTGTCTGCTTATTCTTGCGGTAGATTAAAAACACAATTATTCTATAAGATCCAAGTTTTCACGTAAGAGACTTCCTTGATTGTAGTTTAAGTTAGCTCAACGGCATTTCAAAGACTCCCAGACTCTTTCTATACCATCTAGAATGTTTATCGCTTTCGACCCGTGATCATCACACTCCCTCTCTATTCTCCTTGTTGACTTTGCCCAAAGGCAAATTTGTCAATTTATGTGGAATTACAATCCTCATTCCATGCCATTTTTACAGTCACTTCATAATGGACTATTCAAAAATTGGCCAGGGCAAGAAGAAAAAAAAATCTCGTCTCTTTTTTCGCACAAATTTTTAGCTACCTGTGCGAGCAATTCCTGAAAAAGATGACCGCAACCTTCTCAAAAAATAAGAGAGCATAACGGAACGGTGAAAGTTATGAGTCCTTGAACTGTTTTTATGTGTTGTTTATCCCTGGCGATGCCGCAAAATGCGCGTGCCGCTGTTTTGGCCCCGGTCCGGGCATGCAAAACAATAGCCCAGGCCCAAAGTCTGGCTCGGGTCGAGGTCTGCGCAACTAACTGACCTGGGTTCGTGACGAAAAGTTACGTCACTGTAGCAAATTGTGATCCCTGGAAAACGCTGCATTGTAAATTATCTAACGTGTTTATGAGGCCGACAAGGTAAAAAGCAGGACATAAAAAATTTCACAGCCTTGTTGGAAATATCTTGAACAGGCCCATAAAACGAGACACTCTACATGACTAAATTGACTATATCAGAGGTATTTTTTATCAGTTCTGCTGTCGATAAGGTAGGCAGTTTTTTTTTTTTTGAAGATTTCAATATAGGTTACTAGTTCCGCTGTAAAAGGGGTCACACATCCTGCGCAGCCTTTTTTGAGACCAAGACGCATTTCCTAGAGCCAAGTGGAACGCGCTTTTCCAGGTCATTTCCGTTGGTATTCTAAATGGAACTCGGTCACTTGAATTATTATTGAATAGCCTCTGAGCAACCACAAGGCTCTGACACTTCCTTTTTTATCCTCAATCTTAAGGACTGCATTGGGCTAAAATTACATAATTATTAGTTGCTACCTAATAAAGGTGAGGGGTAAGCGAACCCTTGACAGCCGCTGCACTGACAACAACAATACAACAAAAAATAAAAACCCATAAAAAACTTGAGAATTTTCGCGCGCAATAGTAAAAATTCATTTTCCCCGCGGCAGCAACCCCAACAGTGGCAAAGGAAAACTGAAAGAAAAAAGGACAGCGCCGACAGATGCGCCGATTGATTCAACGATTATGATCAGATCCTTTGCGCTAAAGGGGCACTCATGTTGCACAGCGCGGCGGCGTTTATAACTGTGCTTGCTTTTGATTTCGTCAGGTGTGCCAGGAGCAGCTTCTTTTGCCTGCTGCTGTTGCTGCTGCTTGGTGGCTGGTGGTAGGAAATCGAAATCGTTTTGTTGCGCGTTTACAGTTAGCACGTCGCATTCGGTAATTGCCCCCAGCCGGTGGCAGGAGCAGCGGCAGGGGCAGCAGCAATCGTGGGAGCGTTCTCTTACAGGATATGCGCGACGGCTCTAACGGTTCATAATTATGCAAGTAGCTGTCAACTCCAAGTGCGCGACTCCCACACACACACGCACGCACACAACTATAAATATGCAAACATATGCGAGTGTCTATATCCGATTTCAGCTTGTCAGCTTGTCAACAACATTTGCAGTTATTTTCGCGACTTGCCGCCTTTCGATTCATCAATCAGCATTAGTCTAGTTGTCTGCCAGTGACGTGGGGCAAAACAGCTGCAAAACAAGAGCGACAACAGCTTAAGAGTTCATTGTTACAATTATGAAGTGTTGCCGGAGGCAACGGAATGGACCAAACGCACAAAATAAAACAACACAAACAACCCAAATAGCCGAATAATCGAACAACCTGCGCGAAAAAACAATTTACACGGGGGAAAAAAAATAAAAAACAAAATTTTTGAGTGGGCTTAATAGCTAACGTGGGAGTTTTTACCATATGAGCAAGATTTTAATATAACATTTGACTATTAGAATTAAATGCTATCTAAATTTAAATAAAGATGAAGACAATGTTTAAAGATAGTGAGTCTTACAGCTAGTAAGCTCCATAGAAGTATGGCAAATTTCTATTAATATAGGCCAAGAAAATGTATCTATCTAGAAAATGCTTAACACATGATGAAATAAGAGCTACTGTAAAAACCAAGGCTGGGAACCAAAGGAGCTCATACAAATTTCTAACAATATATGCCAATAAAATGTACGTTTCTAGAAAAGGTTTAACTTATGCTTAAATAGGAACTATATTAAAATTAGTGTCTGAGAAACAAAAGGGTTTCGAGCCCAGAATTCAAATACATAGACTCCACAGAAGTATTACAAATTTCTATTTATAAGTATATTTCAAGAAAATGGATGTATCTAGAAAAAGCTAAACGCCTGAATAAATAGAACCTACTGCAAAAATCATGGCTGACAACAAAAAGGGGTTCTAACCCGGTATTTTAATACATATTTTTACAACGAAACGAATTTTATACCAAAGCATTTGCCCAAAAATCAGACGAACTAAAACCTGATACAAAACATACATTTTTCAAAAAGGCTTTGGCTCAAAATATAAATAGTATAAAGATAGTTTGCATCAAAACTTTGACCATCAACCATGTTTAGTACAGGCCAATTTTGATTTTGCTTAATTTCAATTTTAAAAATGTAATTTAATTTGATTGTGGAAAATTGAGGTTTGAACTAGAAGCTCATGGCTGTGAAAATCCGGGTTCACGAATCAAATTTAAAAGCAAGGAGCTGGTTCACGAACATAATCCAAGAGCAGGAAGCTGGTTCGAGTCATTAGAAGATTCACCCACCTTGCAGCGCTGCTTAGAACAAAACAAAACTTGGTTTATCTCTCACGTAAGATAAGATGTCATAACCGGAATTTGCTCACACGTAGAATAACTGCAAATAATGATAAGGATCTGTCCGTTGCAGCTGAGATAAGAGTCGCAAAAGAGACACTCAAGCAAATGCCGTTGCTGGGTACTTCAAGCCAAAGCTGACAAATGAATGAAGTATTGCCTGCTGCTGCTGCTGCCAGCTACTCGTATTTGAATGCAGCTAACAGAATGATAAGCATTTCATCTTTGGCAACAGCCTAACAGCAGTTGCCGTTAGATTCTTGCAGTTTAATTGCGTTTTAGGCAAATGTGGAGCATTTGTTCTCGCAGTGCACTAAGGCAAAACAATCTGAAGTACTGCAGAGGGTCGTCGAGTGGGAAGGGTGGGTGGAGAGGGGGGTGGGGGCTGATGCTGGCAGCGTCAGAGTATCTGGCGTAGGTCGTTGGCTAGTTTGGCGGATTGACAAACACTCGAAGACATGCAGAACGAGAACGGCAGAAAAACCAAAGAACCAGCGACAGCGACAACGATCCAAGGCAAGACACTTGGCGCGGCTCTCACTCGCACTCTTTCTCTCTTTGAGAATTGCGAATACTCAATTGTGGAGCTCTGTGAGTGTTAGCAGAAAACAGTTAACTTTGCTTTTGTGTGCGTTGGCCGCGCCGTTGTTTGCCTTGTTGTTGGCGCTTGTAGTTGCTGCCGCTGCTGTTGCTGGTTGCTGCTGTTGCTGGTTGCTGCTTCTGTCGGTCATTGGCTTAGCACACATTTTTCATTTCGTTGCGGAAAAGAGTGAATTCCAGTGCCTCCTTCGTGGCTGGCCCCAGTCGCCGCAACTTCGAGTCAAATGTGCCACACGCTGTTTGTGGCAGTTGCTGATGCTGATTGCACTCGGTGCTGGCTTTCAGATTGATTGCGAATACTTTCAGAATTGCAACAGCACTATTCTAAGATCCGTTGCCACAAATTGTACAATACAGGTGTCTATTATTAAGGTAAACAAATAACAAATATACACATACACACGCACACACACACAGAAATGGCAACAAAACATTCACTTTGTCTGCAGCTTCTGACGAATGGCAAGTTCATTGCTCCTAACCTAATTTTTCAAACATAATCATGAAGTAAATCAGGTTTGGCACATAGATAACAACAACAACTACGACGACAACGACAAAGACGACAGCAACAGCGACGCGACTTCCAGAGACCGAGCCGCGCTTAGAATCATCACAGACGGGACTATCAATCTGTCCAGGTGTGTGTGTGTGTGTGTGTGTGCGGTGAGAGCTCTTACCGCAAAATTGGCGCGTGTGTTTAGCACCTTTCGCGCCCCCAACTGGCAAGCAGTTGGCAGCAGCAGCAACAGGAACAGCAGCAGCAGCAGCAACAATCATAGACACAGCTGCAACTGTGCTGCATAATCAACTTCTGCGTCGCCCGCTCTGATCCACTTAAGCACGGCCAAAAAGCGCAGCCCAAACTTCAGTTGGCAGCGATACAAAGTAATTGATGGCAACAATGGCAACAGCAACAGCAACAGCAGCAGCAGCAACTGCTGCAAGTGGCAGCTAGTTCGTCTGAGGTGGCTGACTTGGTAATTTGATGAGTGACCATTATGCACAATGAGCGCAGGAAAACAAACATTTGCGGCCAGATTTGGCAATGCATCAGCATCAGGGAGACAGCGACAACAGCAGCAACAGACAGCAGATACGGGCAACAGTCATAGACACAGCAATAGATTCTTATAAGATTGAGGTTAAGTCTTGCGATTAACTTTTGAAGCGCTAGTCCTTTCATTTTGTTCATTTGAAAAGTTGGGCTAAAATGTTGTCTAAGCCCAAAAAGTTATTTGTGCTTCACGGCTTGAGTCAACTCTCCGACTTGAGCTTCGGTTCGGATTAAAGATCCTTGGCTTGTCATAAAATTTTTAACAAAGCAGATCAATATTTAATTAATTTTTGTGCGCCACAGCGTACTCCATAGAGACTTAAAGATCCCCTGGGTCGAAGAACAAATTCAAGCCACCCACAGCGCTCCATATTACTCGCTGGCAACCTTCAAGAGGGAGAATTCTGCCCAGTTATTGCCCACCAATATCAATAACCACGCCCACCCAACTGTTTGAATAAAAGTTTGCTTATTATAAAAAAGTCTAAAGCAACTAAAATGTTAAGTTTTTCTTAACACCACAACGGTAAACTTTAGTTAGTGCTACACAAATGCACAACTTGAACAAATTTTACGTGCCGCTAATCAAAAGACTTAGGCAACAAACTTCAAAAATATTTTCAAAATTCAACTTTTGAGCATGAATTTTTGGCAAGTAAATAAAAGTTAAGTCCATTTGTTTTCTAGCGCTGTCATGCAAAATAATTTTATAAAAATTATTGCTTAATGCCAGTAATCAATCAGCAACAGCGACAGGTCGCAATCAAAAGACTCTGGCAACAAACTTACAGGTAGAAAGAATATATGTAAAAATTTCAAATATAAAATGTAATAAATAAAAAGCATATTTATGGCCATTTCGGCAGCACTTTAAATGCGCTTGTTCTCTTTGTCCCTATTGTTGTTGTTGTTGGTGTTGCTCTACCATCATTTATTTATTGAAGTGTGGCTGCTGGCGCTGGCCAATGAACTCCAGCAATGAAAACGAACGTATAAAAAACGAAAACAACAAGAACAAAAAACTGCGAAGAAGAACCAAAAAGAAATGAGCAGCGCCCCGCACAAAACAGAAACCGAAACGACACAACACAAAAATTTGGTTTCAAGAAGTCATTGAACTTGTTACCAAAAAAATAATCAACACACACACACAAACTCTCTGGGTGCGTGAGCTTGAAATAAACTTGGCTCGAAATGAAATGAAAAGAAATGATTGTTGGAGCAGCCGAAAAAAGGCCGAGAAGCAAGCGAAAGAGCCATCAAAAATGAAAGAGCCATAAAAGCGGGCGACGTTAACGTGCGCTCATGACTTGGCCTCTCTCCCTCTCTCTCGCAGAGTGTGTATGTGTGTGTATAAGTGTTAAATAATACATGTACATATACATATGCATATAGGCCTAAAACGCACTTGATCTGCCTGCTGACCACATTTTTTTTTATTATATTTTTCGATAGGCATTTCATATTTATTTTTTACTTTCAATTATGGATAGGCGCAAAAAAAAGAACGAAGAACTTAAAACACGAACTTGTTTTAGCGCGGGGAATATTTCTTTTCCCACTTTTTTGTATTTACTTGTATTTTTTAACCAAGACGCAATAGTTTTATGCATATGCCAAATATACATTTATTGAGTTGCGTTAATCAGTTGGGTTCTTGAAATTCCGAAAGTTCTTAAATCAACTGCGTTTCATCATCAGCGCGAGGCACATCAACCAAACCCGACAAATATAATGATGATTTATTTACTAAATATTATAATTGCGCTCATGCTCATACTCATGCTTATGTGTTGCCTTTTTGGGCGGGTTTTTCAGCTTCGTTTTTTTTTCTTTATTTATTTAAGAATTTATTGACCCCATGTTGGAGCGTTTTTGCTTTCTATGTGCCGCACGACAAGCAGCCACAGCAGTAGGTTCTAATGACCACAGTTCCCAAGTTTCTTGAGCGTGTCTTTCGTTAGTTTTTTCATTCTATTTATTATTTCGTTCGCTGGCTGGTTCCATTGTCCATTAGAAGCCGACACGTCGCTTTTTTAAAGTTCTGAGCGAATCAACTTTTGTATGCCTTAATTGTTATTTATAGAAAATGATAGTAAGTGTTGCAAAGCTAATGACTTTTTGCGCGGCTTGTCTGGAGTTCTATAGGCCTTTCGGGCTTATGGAGATCTTCTGAAACCACCAACTGATTTATTGTGCGTGTCTTTTGATTCGTTTCATAATCCTCTGTGCGCTGTTTTTTTTTTTTTGTTTGTTTGTTCACCATCGCGCAGAGTTCAAGGTTGAGCTCAGTTAATGCTAAAAATATTGATTACCTTACCAAATTGCCGGGCTGCCAACTGCTGGCAACTGCTCGATGCTGGTATTCTCAATGCCCGCAGCTCGACGAACGGCTACCTTCGTTAATTACATTTTAGTTATGTAAATGCCAATTTCAATTAGTTGCCATTTTAATGTCTTTGTTGTAAATAATGATTTGGCATTTATTTGATCTATTGTCTTATCTCATTTGCCGCCCTTTTATCTCAGTGGCGAGCGCTAGGCAAAGGCCTTAGAACTTATATTACGCAATCTATGGTATTTATATTTTTATAATGCTGCTTTATTCTGATTGCCGCATGCTTGCAGCTATGAAAATGTATTAAAAAAAAACTATATTTAATAACCCTAATTATAAGTTAACTCCCCCTTTTGCTGTAAGTTGAATTCTGCGCCAAGCCCTTTGTCTGGCCTTTGTTATTAATTTGCTGTAATTCAAGATTTTCTCTAGATTTGTGCGTAGCCTGAGATTATGGCCTCGCTTACCTCTTCAGATTTTAGGTGGCATCGATAATTTGCTTTATATGTGTCTTAAACTGATTTGTATCCAAATTATATAGACAGATGGTTCTTTTTTTTATAATCAGCAGCTAGCACTATATTTTTCTTAGTTTATGCATAGTTTTTACTAAACTATCCTACATGTAAATAAAATACAGATAATCCAACAAAAATCTATTAAAATTTGGCATTTGGCAATTTTTCAAAAATTCCAAAAGTCTTATATAAAAAGTTCAGAAATAATTTGATAACAAATCGGGTAGTTAGTTTAATAAAGTTACTTCCTAACATGTGTACTCATTCTTTTTTTTTAAATTTATTTATCTACGTATTTTCAGAACAATTTAAAAATGTTTTGGCTTAGTATTGTGCCCAGATCGCCGCAGATCTCATCCCATCGATCGCTCAGATCGGGTTACTTTATTATTTTTGTTATTTTTGTTACTTTTCTTATGCTCGACTTAACGTAGAATAAGTTTTTTTTAGTATTTATTCCCATAAGTTTAATTTAAGTTTTATTTATTTTTGGTTTAAAAGCCAATTTTACTACCCTATATTATTAACACATTTCAAGTTCTTATTTCCTTAATATAATTATAATTTATGTATTTATTTTCAGCTATGCAAAATGACAACTTGCCAGTTCCAATTTGGGCAAACAACCAGTTGAAAAAAATAACAACAACAACTACTAAAACTCGGTTGAGACGCTCGCCCATTACAATATGCAATTATAGCATCATGAAATGTAATACGCCAAAACAAACAAACAACAACAACAACGACAGCAATAGCAACAACAACAGCAACAGTAACAACAACGACAACAACGACAACCAATTACATGCAATTGTGAGTACGAGTGCTGAGCACAAGTATTCACCTGGTCAGGAGAGTGGGTGAGAGCGCGCCGCGTGCACTTACAGAGCAGCATTTGCGTGTGTGTGTGAGGGCTTCTGTGTGTGTGTAAGTGAGTGTTTGAAACGGGTTAAGAGAATGAGAACAAGTGGCGGTTGGTCGCGCTTGGCTTGCGCAGATTCTAAACTTGTTAGAAGAGTTCAACAAATGAGCGCGAGCGCCAATTGTCAAGATCAATGCTGCGGCAGCGATTGCTGCTGCTTCTGCTGCTGCTGCTGCTGCCGCGAGCCTTGAAAATGTTGTAATTTTACGCTCGCATGCTCAATTTGCGCTCACTCTCCGTTTGATGGCGTCTATGTGTGTGTGTGTGTGTTAGAGGCGTTTAGAACTATTGCAAAAAGCACGAATTTATTGAGTAAAGAGCGAGGCAAAAACAACAGCAACAACAACAACAAGCACAGCGGCAGCAGCGCCAACGCTCAATGCCAAAGAGATGGCTCTGCTGGCAGCTCTGCCGACGCACTCACCTTGAATGAAAGTTCTGGCCTGTTGCGCTCACCACACACACATACACACGAAGCCGAAGAGATACCGCGACGACGCGTTGCGCTCAATGTAAAAAGAAGGCAGCAGCGGCAGCGACTGAGACAGCGACTGCGGCTTTGTGTGTGTGCGTGATCAAGAACCTGAGACACCTGAGCTGCCGCTGTTGTGCTGTCTGTATGTGTCTATGTGTGTGTGTGTGTGTTTTGAAGAGAAAGAAGAGTCGCTGTAGAAAGCAGCGGGCAGAGCTGATGTCCGTGTCCGTGTGTGAGTGCGTGTCGTGTAATGAAATGCTGAAAAAGTCTATCTGTTTGCGTCGGCGCTGCTGCTGCTGCTGTTGCTGCTGCTGCTGCTTTCAGAAGCCTCTAACGACGTCGCCGCTGCTGTCGTTCGACATTGAAGTCGCAACGCGACTCATCCGTAGTTCAGTTTCCCGTAAGCAACAAAACGATCGAGACATGGTTTCGTAAGCAGCACGCGTTACGTTTTTATTGCTTTTAGAAGAATAAGAAGAAGATGTAGAAGTGCACGTTACGGCTAACCGTCAACAACAACAACAAAATCAAAAAAACACCTTCTAAAACTAAACAAATTAAATTCTGTGCAACAACAACTACAAACAACAAAAGGTGCAACAAAGTTACGAATTTGTGTTTTGCATATTGATAAGACTGCCTACAAAAGATATCATAGCAAAGTTTTACATATAATTAGGCAATTAGTTCAAATACCCCGCCCACAAAATCAAGTGTGCACTTCAGTGCCAAAAATGTGTAACAACAACAACAACAACAACTAGTGTTTATAATAATTGAAAAACAACAAATACAAATACAAGTAAACGGCATTTAAGCATTTGGATTTATTACGTAATGGATTTAAAATTAGCAACAACAACTACAACAACAACATCGTCAGCAGCAGCAGCTTCACAACAACTAAAGCAACACGGATATGCATTTAAACAATGAAAATGGTAAGTGTTATTCACATTTATTTTTTTTTTAATTTAAAGCATAAAATTTTTTTTTTTTTTTAATTTATTAGTATTTGTAAAAAAAAACCATTTGTTCAAGTCCAGTCAGAAGTCTTGGTCTTGGCATCTATATATCTATCTATTTAGGTCTTACCAGAAATTTGTTCAAGATTCTCGAAAGTTCTGCAAAGAAAGCTTTCCATTAACTTACCAAACTTGTTGCCGTAACTCTCAGACCCTACCAGAAGCAATCGCAGTTTTAGATTCTTTGAAATAGTTAAAATCATGGCTTATATTTCAATAAAGTTCCATTTTCTTGCCCTTCTTAGATATCAGAGATTATAGCATAGATATTCCAAACAAAAAAAAGCTCACTTAAATCAAATGAATCTGTAAGATGTCGAATGTATCTTCCGGATAGTTTTTATTTTACGCGGCTAAAACTGAAATTGTAAATATATATCCTTAGAATATCTAAAAAAGAAAGCATCGTTAAGATAACCAAAGAGCATAGATTATATTCGCATACCTCAATTGCAAATCTTTTTATCATTAAGAAGAAAAAATCCCAACTTTACTCAGAGTAAAGCACGCAAAACAATAGTTTGTAATAAGCTCGAACGCGCCATGACTTGTATTATGTGATTAATAGTAATTTGTTTACACAAGATCACAATATTTAATTGTCTGAGCACTTCCTGGTTTATCTTGGCCATTACATAACAACCAAAACAATGCAAATGAGCCATCGATAAATACACTCATCTCAGACAGAAGGCCACATAACAAATTGCATAATCAATTTGCCAGCCACTTTAATTGTATTATTATTAGTATTAATTCTTGTTTATCATCAAGACCAAGTGAGAATTGCTAATTGTCTTTTTTACACTCCATTCAATTCAACAATTTGCTAACAAATTATGTCTTGTTAATTGTCTTTCTCTGAAATATGGCCAACAATGAAGATGTTAAGCCAAAGTGGACATAAATGCGTTTAATTTTAACCATGATGTGGCTAAGAATCTCTATGAAGATGAAGACTTTCTAGTGTCAGTTATGCTAATACATAAAGGTATTATATAATCAACCCGCGGGTAAAACGAGTTTCAAACTTACTGAACAAAACAAAAAATAAAACAAAATTAAAGAACATATAAAGCCCAAAAAGTGATTAATTACTGTCAGGCTAGTAAAATGGGGTGTATATAAAAAAAGTTCTTAAGGCGAATTTATGAGAAATTTAATCAAGCCTTAAAAACAAAATACGCTTAGACCACTTGCCGCTGACTCAACAATGAAGAGCTGCCAAGTCTGGATAGCATTTCATTAGAAAAATTATATATAAAAATTGTATTTTTAATAATCATACAAACAAAAAAAAAGCAAATAAGAACCTAGCAAAGTGAGCAACAAAAATAATTAGACAAAACCAGTTTCTGGCCTTAAACAAATAAACAGCAACAATAAATGGGCAAACACACAGATTTAAAGGCATACAGATATCCACAGATATATAAATATATATATATATATATATATATACGAACAAAGTTGGTAACTTTATATATTATAAGAAGCGCTAGGCAGAGAGAGAGCGGGAGAGAAAGAGAGAGATGCTAAAATAATTGGCGACGTAAGGCAGAAAAACCTTGACTTTGACTTTAAATGACTCGCAGCGCCGTAACAGAAACAACAACAAAAACAACCACGACAACAACAACAACAATAAAAGTTGTGATATATTGTCTAAACAAAAACAAATTTGAAATGAAATCGAAACGTGGCGCGAACGCTGACGCTGACGCTTCACTTCGAGATGAATGAACAAAGCAAAGGCAAAAGCAGAGGCAAAAGCAAAAACAAAAGCAAAAGCAAAGGCAAAAGCAAAGGCACTCAGCAAATGCACATAAAGCTCAATTTCAATATCAAGGTCATTAGCTGCAGCTGTCCGAAGACGCAGTTGCCACCTGTTAAAGGCGACAGCAATAGCTTCAATTGTAATTGATTTTAAATGGCATATAGAATGACAGATCAGCTGTGCGAGGGCTGGGCGGGGAGTAGGGGGGCATGCACAGCTCAATATATATTATACAAACTGGCAGCAGGCGTTCAAGCAAAAGGTTGTTTTGCATTTCAAATGAGACAGCAGCGAAAAGCTGCTCTCGATGATTTGTAGCTGCTGCTGTTGCTGTTGCTCCTATTGTTGTTGTCGTTGTTGATATTTGGCACGAATTTTGCAGCTCTTTTTTTGGGCATTGCGTTATGTAGACACACACACGGACGCACACACACACACACACGCACGTTGAGTTGGCCGAGTTCAATGACTGCGCGTCCAAACAAAAGACTTAGGCAACGAACTCAATCTAGCCTGAAAACGGTTTTCATTTTCATTTCTGAGAGAGAGAGAGGGCGCAAGTGAGCGATAGAAAGAGACAGCAAGCCCATAGGAGTCTAGCATTAGAATGTTGTTGGCAAGGGCGCGACCAAACAAAAAGTGAATCTGCCGCTTGCCGCAAACCAAACCAGTTCAACGCTGCAATTTAGTTACCATCCTTGCTGCAGCGGTGCGGTGGGCCCGCGTTGGGGCAGGTTGCGAGGCGGTACAGGCAGGCCGGCAGGCAGGCAGGCAATCCAAGGCAAGGCACGGCTTGGCTTGGCTTGGCAAGGCAGCTCAGCATCGGCATCGGCATCGGCATCAGGGAATCATTTGCCGTGAAAAGGGCGTTCAACTGGCAAATGCTCATGGGCACATGGCGTGTGTTCGAGGTTCTTGCACTTGGGGCCGCCAACAACAAGTTCTTGCTGTTGCAGCAGTTGCAGCACTCACTGTCTGCGCTCCGCCTGTCGATGCACTTATTTTTTACACATTTTCTTCGTCTTATTTTTTTTTTTGTTATTTTCTAAGCCTGCCCGTCACGTCATGAAAAGGGAATCAAATCACTCTTACTCTTTGCCGCAGCTGCAGTCAACTGCATGCATGGGGTTATTGACTTTGCCTGTGGCAGCGCCTTTTGCTTTCTTTGTTGCTGCACAATTAGAATTGTTGCTTGCCTTTGGAGCTTGTTGGCCAGGCTCCAGCTCCGGCGACAGCTTCAACTGCAGCTCTGGGCGGTGCACTTGCCACGCATTGCAACTGCAAGCAACATGCAAGTCATGCCAGCATCGCAGCTTCATATACAGCTTAAGAGCTTAAGAGAGCGCTGGCTAAGAGAGGAAGAGCGAGAGACAGAGAGAGGGCGCGCGCGCACAGGTGGCTGAAGAGAGCGCGCGCACACACCAGGAAGAAAGTGTGCAATGGCCATGCAAAAGAATCAAACGAAAGACACGGACGCACACACAGCAAAAGAGGCATGAAAAGAAAACAAGTTCGCCAGTTCAATGACCGACCTACTCAAGCGCGTTATAACCAAAGCAACACCAACACACATACACACACACACACGCATACTCAGACAAGCGCGAGTGGAGAGCAGCGCGCGGCTTTGTGTGTGCCCGTTTGCGCTCAGAGCGTAAGCGCATGCGCCGAGGCGGCTGAGTCGCTGCTGCTGCTGCGGCTGCTGCTTTTGTTGAACTTTGCAGCGACAGGTTCTGTGTCATGTTGTTGTTGTTGTTGTTGCTGTTCCGACACTATCGCGTGTGGCGTTTGCTGCTAGCTGTAAATGCAGACATTGTTGTTGTTGTTGCTTTTGTGCATTGACTGTGACATTGACGAAGCCAGCGCAACGTCGATCGGCGCAGTTCAGTGGGTGGGCGTCTCTTTCCACCTTTTTTTTTTTGGTGGAGCTGACACGCTGACTCTTTTGTTTCGATTGTTGTTGTTGTTCGTATTGTTGAAATCAAATTATGCTCATTTACGCGCCACGCATACGTAATTCGTAATCAGCCGCATTACGTTATGCGACCCACGAAGTCAGCGCGCCTGTAATTGCCGTTTGACTATGACAAAATTACATTTTTTTTTAATAAGCACAGCCCAACCTGTGTAACGGTATTTTATGTGTCGCCTTCTGCTGCACGCTTTTCTTAATACGCTTTTTACAGTTGCCCGTCACTTAAAACGTGCTTGAAATTTTATTAATAGACGTTTTGCGGCTGGGGCTAAGCTTTTGCCAGAGCTTTAACTGCGCCAGCTTGCATAATGTTGAGTTCAGTTGAACACTTCCGGTTTCTGGCTCTGTAGTTCATTGTCAACTGTCGCAGGGCATAGAAAACGCAATCAACCCTCTGGCGTGCGAACTTTTCCAACAAAACATGCAGTTGCAGCGGGAGAGAGAGAGAGAGAGAGAGAGAGAGGAATAGAGAGAGCTTAGCTGCAGAGCTTTACGTTGGGTTCCGCTGCACTTAAAGAAAATGCATGTGCTTAAGTAAAAACTTTACTTGGCATTTTATTGATATTTGTTAAAACTACACTTTCAGATAAGATTTGCTGGACTATATGCAACAATTTGCTATTAATAGTGCAATTTATTTACCTGGGCAATAAAATCTTATCTTATTTGACGATTTTACAGAGCTAAAACTGGCTGATCAAGGTCAGTCAGTTATTGTTTGTATACAGAAATAAGAAATGTGTTTCGGTGTCTTCTTTTGGGGCAAGTGTAGAAATGCTCTCCATAATCCTTTGTTGCACTTACATACGGGAGCACAGTTAAGCTAATCTATTAATATGCTCAAGAACCCAACTTTTTTCCTCAACTATACTCATGCCAAATATTACAAGCAAGCGATTCCTGTTAGCTTTCAAAGCTTCGTGTTGCATAGACAGACCTAGCCCAATAAAACGGCTTGGGTTTTTCTATGGAAATCACAGCACCATGCAGCGCTGCACAACACCACAGAGCCCCTACACACGGGAGGGAGGGAGCCTGGCAACAACCCCGTGGCGTGGCGCCGACTGCACTGCAGACTCGGCTCGACTGCGAATGCTGGCGACGGACGCCGCCCTTGTATCGCTGCCTTTCGCATTGTTGTTATTGTTAAATGCGCGAGTTCAGCTCATGCCAAGTGCAAGTGCCAACCCCACTTCAGAGCCCCTCTACCCCCCTGCCTTTTGCCCGGCCCCCTTGCATGTCTGCTTGTTTACTGTCTGCACTGCGTTCGGGCTGCATTCGCTGTCGCCGCTGACGGCAACTGCGACGGCGACGGCGACTGCGGCAGCGGCAGCGGCTGCGACAGCGGGCTGGCCAAGTGGCAGCCGCTGAACTGGCAGTCGCTTCAGTCCTGACTCGGGATGTTAGCGCGTTGGGCAGGTCATGTCTGGCAGGCGTAGCAGCCGCGTCGCGAGGACTAACAAAAAATAGCAAAAAATATATATACAAAAAAAAAAAAAAAATAAAATGATAATAATAAAATAGTTTTGCATTTTATACAAAGAAAATGAAATGATATACCACAAATGTGTTCAAGCAAATCGATTTAGTGCCGTTTAAGTGTAAGATTCTAGTGTATAAGGCTCGAGGAGTGTACGCTCTGTATATATATTGTCTATATATCCCAGCAATACGGCAAGCCGAACAGACCGTGGCAATGTGTTCATACGCCCGTAGAACACTATACTTTTATCGTATCTATTTTCGCGATATTTTTGCGATAATCAGTTTCTTCAAATCGCGTTTAAAATGCATTTTGGCCAATACTTGAGCGATAAGGAGACTGAGAGACCAAAAACAATACCAAAATTCTTGTGCAACAAATCTAAGGAAAAGGTAAATCGTAAAATATACTTAGCATTAATTCTATACTTTTGCTTTTCTGCGACATGAGCATGTTCAGTGTCCGGTGCCCGGTGCCAGGCGCTGGCTGACCATGTCCTAGCGCACCATAAAGCTCGCCGCCTCATGTCCTGTGAAAGTTCTTGCCTTTCTTTTTTTTTACCACATGCTGCTGCTGCTGTTCCTGGCAGTTCAATAACCTTCCAAAATTCGCAGCCAGTAATGGCAGCAGCAGCAGCGTCGCGAGTCCTGACTCCACGCCAGACACAAACAACAAGAAGCAGCAGACGCCGCAGCCGCTGCCGCTGTTGCTGTCGCTGCTGCTATTGTTGTCTCGCTTGCTCGCATCGAAATCGAATCGTTGCCGTTCTGTCTGAATGGCTGGAGTGCAAAAAATTAAAAGTGAAATTTTGTGCGCTAGCGCCTGCGCCGCCCCAACATAGTCCTGCCGCTGCATTCAGGGTCCTTGCCCGCAGTCGCTGCGCAGCCGGCGCCAACACCAAGCACGACGCACTGCACAAACTGCACACTGTCAAGACCACAACCCAAAGCGAGGCAGCTGCCCAGGCCCAGAAGCAGCATTAGCAGCAGCAGCAGCAGGACCTTCGTTTGGCTCGTCGTTGTGCTCGTCGTCGTCCTCGTCCTCGTCCTCATCCTCGTCGTCGTCGTCGTCGTCGTCGTCGTCGTCCTCGTCTGCTGTCTGTGCTGTGCATTGTGTACAGCTTTTGCTGTCGTTGTCCTGTCGTTTGTGTGTTTCGCTTTCCGTATTGGGTGTGTATACCACTGGCAGCCGGCAAAAGCCGACGACCGTGCAACGTACGTGCCCAAAAGTTCAATGAACGCGCCAGCGATTTATGTATGAAAAGCGAAAAGGATAATGAGCAGCAACAGCAGCAGCAACAGCGGCAGCAGCAGCATTGGCAGCGACGGCTGCGTCGGGCCCTGCCCCAACATAATGTGGCAACATTGGCAAGGCGTCTGCTGCAGCCACTTCCCCGTATGGAAACTTCGAACTGGCGTCGTCTGGCGCTGCCTGAAAAGGGTCGTTCGCCTTTTCTGTTGTCTGGCAAATTTTACTTTGACTTTTTTCCGCACACCCCCGCCCCCTCACACACACCCACAGTCAGGCAGTCTGCTCCTGTGTCTGCCAGCCCCCAGCGCCGCTCCATGTCTCGAATTTATGCGCATTTTCAATCGCTTTGTCGTAGGTCGTGTTTGTTGTTGTTGTGTCGTCAAGGTAATCTCGCACACAGGATTATGGCCAGCATATATATCCTTATAAGCCGCTTCGCTGCCTGCGATTGCAGTTGCAGCTACCTGAGCCCGGACATCTTAATCTCGGCTTGCGTTTAGAAATTTCCAGTCCTTTTTTCTTACTAATTGTTGCTAGCAATTTTTATCGTTTGTGGTGAAATTGTTCTTTTGGCAGCGGCATCTACTAGCTGGTAGCCATGACATCATGCCCCATGTGGCATGCAACTGTCAACTGTCTGCGCTGCATTTGACCTTTGGGTGCAATGACCCCAGTGCGTCAGCTGCAGATGATGCAATTCCACTGCGGAGCTCACCAAGTCAACAAGTAGTAGTAGTTTGGGCCCTAAAATATGCAAATTTACTTGATTATATTTAAATATTATATTAAATCTTTGGAGTTAATTTAAATATATATAAATATGTTAACAACACTTACATTTTAGAAAGACAAGTTCTAAAAATTAACATTTCTTTGGCTTTTAGGAAGAGCTGAGAAGAATAAATAAGTATTTATTAATTATTTTATTGCTTCCCACGACTCTTAAAATTTTCGTAGCATGCTTCCAGGCGTTTCTAAGGCATTCATCTTAAACTTTACTTTATGTATATTTAAACCAGTTTTTTTCGATTGCGGTTAAGTTGTCTGCTCGAACTAATGTGCCTCACAAAATTGTAGCGCAAGGCATGCAAAAAATTCTCTTAACAAACTCAACGGCAAAATTGAATACTTTAATTAACACTAACAAAATCAACAACAAAATGTAAAACTTTCACTGCGCAATAAGTCAGAAAAAAAAATAAAGAAAAACGAAAAACAATACAAAAAAAACACAAAGCAGAATAAATTCTAAATCAGCTGATAAGGAAAGGCAAGTGCATGGCAAATGTAAAAGCAGAAGAAGCAGCAGCTCCAGCTAACTGTAACTAAATGGTAGCCGATAAGAGGGCAACGAATTGTGCGGCGAAGCGCGGCGAAGTGGGGCGAAGGCGAAAAAGTTGCATTTAATTTATGATTAGGCGGCCAAACGACCTACGTCAAAGCCGAAATGCCAATAAAACAAGGCAATCAATAAAGCTATTGCACCTATAAACATATACGTAACTATATATAATTATATTTACATACATATACATATAGATGTGTCTGTGTGTGTGTGTGTGTGTAAAGACTGTGTGAGTTATAAGCATTTCGCAAAGCTGAAATAAATCAAGATTGCGCACAGCAATAGAGGCGGATACATTTCGATTGCAAAAATAAAAATCTTTAAATATATATACATATATATTTATTCATTGTTTCTCATATACAGATCTGTTAAGGTTTAATATACTTTCGCTTTTAATTGTTGTTATTGTTGCAGTAAAAATGAAATTTTTGTTTAAATGCAAAGCCGACTGCGAGACTTGGGCTCGTGTCGAATGAAGCAGCAGCTACTGAACGACGGGCAGAAGCTAATTAATATGCGAACACTGACAAAAAGCAGCAACCAATTGATAAGCAGTGTGAGACCAAACGAGAGAGAGAGAGAGAGCGAGAAAGAGAGGGAGGGTGAGAGCGCGCTCAATTGCATTGCCATTGCACATGCGCTAAATGTGAGCAACAAATTTCAAGGTTAAAGTGCAACGAAACCGCAACAATACTTTTACACAGCCCATGCAACCCTTGGCTGGTTGTGGCAGGGGTTGGGGTGCTGTCTGTAGAGCTCGCTGGTATAGATACATAGTATTTGTCTGTGTATGTGCTTGTTTATATATATATATATACATATTTTATTTAGATATCAATTTTAATTACCATAAATTGAATTGCAATTCTTATTTCGTTTGCTGCTGCCCTTGAATTGCAAATATTAATTTCAGGCTTGCTTGCTTTTGTTAGATAATGAGAGCAACTAGTCAGTGCACAAAAGATACTCACTTTGAGATACTTTGCATACAGAAAATTCGACGTGCGCATCGCTGCATCGTTCCATTTGTGCATTCTATTCGCATGCACATTCTCGACTTGTGACTCAAGGTTATGATGATGATGATGCTCACTGACTGACTGACTGACTGCAATAACCCCCAGTCACCCCCTTCCCCCACCCCCCCAACCACCTCACAACCAACCTTACCGCTACACTACAAAACGAAAAAAAGCTCTGGCAATTATTGCACACACACACACACACACACACACGCACGCACACTAATTCAGCTTAGCACACAATTTTATTTTATCAGCTGAATGCACCGTCCCCCTTTCGCACACAGCCCCGCGCTGTTTGCTCACTCTGCCAGTTCCCAACTCCCCTCAGCCCCCCTCTAGCCCTTTGTTTGTCGTGTTTTCGTTTCGTTTTTGCATGCACATAAAATAAATGCGAGCACTCAGCGTTACAACAAATTCTGTCAGATATTTGTCGCGGATTTGTTGCTGTTGTTGCTGTTGTTATTGTTGTTGTTATTTCTCTAGCCTCTGCTGCAGCGCACATTTTGTATTTATATTTCCGGGTTGTTGCACGCCCGTTCAAAATTTTGTTTTGTAGTTACTCGCAAATTGTTTTCGTTTGTTGTTTTTGTAGCCGTATCTAAATGCATAAACATCATAATTTGTGCCACACGCAGCCCGTAGACTTTTGTAAATAATAAATTCATCAATATTCAATGTGAAAATGTTCTACAAGTTCAATAAATAATCATGAATAAATAGCAATATATACATATATGTTTTTACACATTAATACTTAACTTTATACACATCCCTGCGTCCTTGAGATCTAGATAGCTTTCAATTGCAACCAAATAAAGATTGCTTAGTTTTTAGATATAGTTATAATATTTATTATAAAATATATTTTGTTAGCAATAAAAATTTTTTGTATTTACACACAAATATTTTAGATATTTATAAATCTTAAAAATCTTTAGATCCACAAATATTTAATCTAGATATTAACAATTTGTGCTTAGAGAATTCGTCTCATGAGAAACGTCTTCTTTCTCTCCTCCCATGGAACTACTTGAGCCACAGAACCCTGGTTAGTTTCGCTCTCTCTGTATCTCTCGTTTTCAGCTTAAGCTGCATTTATTGTTCGCAATTAGTGCTAACTTGCTTTAGGTGCCGGTTCTTCATAGACAAAACACAGATCCCTGCCTCAGATCCCTTCTCTCTCTTTCTTCCTCGTTTTTAGCTTTATTTTGTAATTCGCAATTTGTTCTAACTGGCTTTAAGTGCCTGCTTTTCACACACAAAAAAGTCTTCTAAGAAACGTCTTTCATCTCCCTCATGTAACTTCTTGAGCCACTGATCCAGGGCTCAATCTCGTCCTCTCTCTTCCCATCATTTGCTCGCGCGTTTTCAGCTGAAGCTTTAATTAAATGCACAATTAGTTCTAACTGGCTTTAAGTGCCTGCTCTTCAAAAAAATCGCTTCCTTATAGCTAGTAAATTTCAGCAACTTATCTGGTTAGCATACTCTATTGTTACCAAGTTCTATGGCTTTTCCGGCGTTTACTTTCCACATGTCTTTAAAATCGCACCCTTCGCAACTGAATCATCAGGGAAATACACACACGCGAATACGAAGTGTTGCCTGCTGGATGGGAAAGCCGATTAGAAAATGTTTTAGTGGAAAACGCAATACACAATACGAACGACCCAGGCACTCCCCAATATAAACAAATATTTGCATTGCACTTATAAATACATCGTGAAATTTGTTTATTCATTGAGAATACCCAACAGATATGCGTAGATTTCCTAGATAGCGCACTATTCGCAAGGCCACCCAGTGAGCCCTGACACCCAGCCAGTCCGAGCGAGACGACACTATGTAAGCGGACATTTGATGGCCTTTGCTGCTGCAAAGTTATCAGTAGTACTTTATATATATATGTATATATGTTGATGTATGCATTTATATAGGTAGTATATGGGCTGCGGTTAGTACAGTTTGCGTTGCCTATCGCGCACTTGTCCTTGAATCGAAATATCGCCATTTGGTTTTTATTGTTGAATATTGTTGTTGCAATTGCATTTGTTGCATTTTGTTTCGTTTCGCAACGCTTCCCCATTGCAATTTGATAAAGATCGATGCAGCGTCAACGACGTTGCGGAAGTTTTTCACAGTCTAGAATAACAAAATTATTATGAGCACTGCATCAATACTCAGACGACAATTCGTACATATAGAAATTCATCTACATATAAATATAAATGTACACATATATATATACTATATGCATAAGAACATGGTCGGGCGCATAGCTAACGCAGCCACAGGCGGCGGTAAAACACGGCGTATGCGCAATGTGCAAAAGCTTATCAAAATGCAAATGCACTCGGAGACGACGCTGATGATGACGACGGCAACGTCAGCGGGTCGCCTGCGTTCAAGTTGAATGTTAAACCCAACGAGTCATTTCGGTTGACAATTTTCTAATAGTTTTTTATGGCTACTGTTGTTGTATAAACTAAGTTTATACGGTATATTGAATTAGTCAGTGAGCATGTAACGGGCAGGCGAAGCGCCTAAGTGAATCATAATTTAACAATAATTTCCAATTAAAGTATTTAATATTTTTGAACTCAATTTCAATCAGCTTTTAAGGCTCGGCCTCAATTAATTTTATTTAATTTTTTTTTTATAACTTCACTTATTTATGCCAATTGTAGTGTATTCATGAGTTCTGTCAACTATTTCAGATTTGTAATAAATATACTTTATATTTTTGACCTCAATTTTAATCAGTTTATAAGGCTATTTCTAACCTTTTATGCCAATTGTAGGGTATGCACTAGCTCTGCTAACTATTTCTACTCTCTATTTAATCAGATTCTTAATCTCAAAATAATTTTATTAAATTTGTTTCTATTGGCATTCTCTTAACCTACTTATACCAATTGTAGGGTATGCATAAGTTCTGCCAACTATTTCGGAATGATGTCGTGTACACGAAATGCGTTCGTGTAAGTGTGCACTTGTGTGTGTGTGTTTGTGTGTGGCACTTATTTATTTTTAAATTGCTGCGCCACTCTCTCAACAAATTTCGCGTTCAATTCCCGCTTGGCCCCCCAACCGTTCGCACCACCTGCCCTACGCTCGTTGCGCTCGTGTCCTTCAAATGCAATTGTGCGATGATTGGAAACGCGTTGAGCTTTTTACTTTTTGTTTCTAATGCGGGCAACTCTTTATAAACACACACACACACACACACATACACACCCATGTAAACATATTAATCTTTGTGGATGTGTGTGAGTGTGTGTGCAGCTGTTTATTTTCATTTTCATAGCGATAGCGAAAAGCTTTTGGCGCACTATCTGCACACACACACACACAGTCATTCACACATACACTGCCTTTTAATATAGTTTATTTTGTTGTTTATTTTTATGCCGACGACTTCCTAGAGGCAAAACGCATCTGTTCTATGCTAAGATGCGACAGAGCAATGCATTATCCAATTTTGGTTAGCGTTCAGCGAAAGTTAGTCCCTTATTGCCGAGCAGTGCAAAATCGAAAGTACCTAAAAAAAGAATAAAATTGAGATTGAGAAAAAAAGTGAATAACTATTTCGCGGCTGGCGCCAATTGCCAACACAAATGCACACACCCACAGGCACACACACACACACACACAGATAATCGCACATGCAGCTAGCCAAAAGTGTTCGCACGTTTCCGCACTCATCAAAATAGAATCGAAGTGCAATTTTACAATTGCAACGCAAGTGCAAGTGCAACTAGGCGGCAATACATGCAAGCACACACACAGACACACACAAAGATAAAGTATCTGTAGCCGTAGCTGTATCTGTGTCGATGTGCTTGCATCCGTGTTTTTGCCGCCATTGCCATTTGCCAAAGTCTGGGCAAAAAGTTCTCATTTATGCTGCACGTCGCCGCAGTTCGCATTCTACGTGCGTGTAGCTCACAGATTTACTTACGGCAAAGACCCAAAATATAAAAATCGGAATAGAAAATAGTATACGATTATTGTAAATTACCGTTAAGCCAATGGCAAAACATTTTAACTATTGGGTGAGTGCATATATATTTATGATTACAATTCTTAAGTGGTCTGTAAATAATGAGCTGTTATCAAAAGAACTTAAATGCATATCTGATAAGACTCTAACAATATATAAAATAACTATTCAGGTTTATATGGACATACATATGTTACAGATCTGATAATTCACTTAATTTATTCTATGCTATTCATATAACTGAGACAGCAGCTGAAAGCTTTCAGCTTGAACTGTTTGCGAATTTTAATCTTAACTTTACTTCAATCAATAAATTTGAAGGGAATCGGAAATAAAAGTTTGTATACTATATAAAATATGGTATATGCTAATAATATTCAGGTTTGCCTTAAGACTTTAGGCAGTTTCCTTTCTTAACCTTACTCTCAGCCAGCCAATAGCTAACTTGATTGATAGCTTTTAAAAGCTTATGTTAAGCAGGCTCTAAATTAATTGACATGCTGCATCAAGCCTGCAACATAATTGGACATGTCGAATTCCATAGCTGTCAGCACGCAAAGCACACTTGTGGCATTGTCTGCCACGAACAGTTGCCACAAGCTCATCATAAAAAGACTCGCAAGAAAATGTGCGGCTCATCAATATGGACGCTGCCGCCGTCAATTCCTTTGCCAGCCTTGCACAATAAGTTCATGATTGAGCGGCGGCGCAGTAAAAACAAAAACAAACCACGCAAAGAAGAGACAGAAAGTAACGTTAGATTGCAACCACCGTTGGGACGCCAGCGACAGCGACAGCAGCAGCAACAGCAGAAACAGCAGCAACAACAGCCACAGCAGCAGCAGCCCCGCCGATGCTGAAAGCGCGCGGCGAAATGCAGTCCGCATGAATTCGCCAAGCAACTGCGAAAGCTTTTTTGCATGGCGCTCAAAAGCGCAACCCTTGAACAAACTTGAGCGTTTAACTGTTTTTTTTTTTCGGCTGCGCTGGCGTTCCGTCGCTGCTGCAGCTGAGTGAGTGCATTCATGGGCAATGCCGGGTCGCTCGTTTGCCGACGGCAGCGGTGGCGGCGGTCTCTCCCTAGTCTGGCTGCAGCGGCAGCGGCTGAGGCAGAGGCAGAGGCGAGCGAGCTTTGAGCATGGCGCCTGTGCCGGTTGCATGTATATTGTGTATATGTGGGTCAGTAGTAGGAACACTCGGTCCGCGTCTGTGTGGATGGGCACAGCGTTCATTCTAAAAACTTTTTTGCACATTAGTTTAATAATTTTAGTTGTTCTTGTTTTTGTTTTCTTTGCATTTGTTGCCCGATGCATTTTTGTTGCCCTCCACTCTAGCTATTGTTGCTGTTGTTGCCTCTATACATTTCCGCATAGCTGCATTTGTGAGCGCAATTTGATTTGCGAGCGGGTTTGAGAATCCAACGGGAAGACACAAAATATTTCTGATGTCGTTGCCGTGAGTTGGTTCAGTGCAATCGGGTATGCGGTGCGGTCGGTTGTTCTCGCTAACGGTGTTATTCTCACCGCCGGTTCGCAAACTTCAACAATGTAAACTCAACAAATTTTAACCGAAAAAAACTGTAAAACTCTAAGAAATTAATTCAAATTTGTTTCTAAATTGCTGGAAATTTGCTGGCTGCAGTCAACAATGCAAGCTTTCGGCTGGTCAACGCGGCGTATGCGTAATATATCGAGCACGAAAACCAGCAACGAAACAGAAAGTGATGCGTAATTTGCCAGCACCAAAAGTCCAAAAATTAAAACAAACAACAACAACTACAACAAGAAAAGCAGCAATAAATGATTGAAATTATTCAGTGTGCGAGCAACAACAATACAAATAAAATTAAGAATTCAGCGGCTCAATTAACAGGAATATATTAATTCAAATTTATATATTTGGAACAAAGTAACTGTCATTAATGAGCGCAAAAAGCAGCAAAACGAGAGTACAAACAGCAGTTGGCCAAAATAAAAATATAACAAACAAAAATAAAAAACGTAACAGCCTCACGTGAGTGTCAAATTCTGAATGAGTTTCTAAATGCTTTGCCTTAAACTTCAATAAGAATATGCATATATATATATATACTTTTTTTTTTTGGTCGGGAAAGAGATTTGCCTCTGAATGCCCCTGAACGTGAACGCGTAACCTCCATTAAGGCCGCAATCTTGAACTATGCAAACACACACACACACACACACACACACACACACACGCGCGCATACACGATGACAGCGTCGAACCGAAGCCACTCGACGCTTCGTCGTTAACGCTTTTTGCCGCTATTTTCCCGATAACGACAGCAACGACGACGCCATTGAAATACGAATGCAACACTGCAGGCACACACACACATACACACGCACGCACACATTTAAACAGGCACATTTTTGAGTGTAGTTTTGAGTGAGTGGGCGAAGCTTTGCCTGTCTCTGTTTAAGTGTGTGCGTGTGTGCGTCTCTATGTGTATATATATATGTGTGTGTGTGTGTGTGTGTGTGTGTGTGACGCATGTATTAATAGCCCTGGCTGAAAAAAAGTGAAAAGCAGCACAGAACATTCACAGCGCGTACTAAAGCTCTATTTTCTTTCTCTCTCCCGCTCCGTTATCTTTGCAGATCAAGTGAAACTTTAAATACAACAACAGCTAGCAGCCTAAGTAATACAACAACACAAAAGCGCACTTAAGCCTAGCATTAAGAAGCGAATAGCAACAACAATTAGCTGTAAATTTAAAATGCATGGACATCATCATCATCAACAGCAGCAGCAGCAGCCGCAGCAGCAGCAGCAACAGCAGCAGCAGCAGCAGGCGCTGCCGCCGCCGCAACAAGTGCAACAAATGTCCGCCACAATGAAGCTGGCTGGCCATCCACAGCAGCAGCAGCAGCAGCAACAACAACAAACACACATAGCCATACAGCAACAGCAACAACATCCACATACGCATCCACATCCACATCCGCATCATCATCATGCACAGCATCCACATCATCATGCAAAGCTGCTGCGACGATCGCGCAGTCGCAGTCGCAGTCCAACGCCGGACGGCACACAGGATTACGATGTGACGCGCATGCGCGAGGAGGACTTTGAGCGTCTGGCCGTATATCTGGTGCCCGACGTACAGGCGGAGCGCGGCCTGCCCAATCGTGCGGATAAAACGCTGCCGCGCAGCCTGACGCTCAAGTCCTCCATGGTCTACTCAACGCCAAATGTTAAGGTGAGTGCCGACCACAGAAGCTCGCCGGCTGTAAGAGTGTTGAGCCATCAAGCAGAGCTAATTGTACTAACTGCACTCTCTCTCTCTCTCTCTCGCTCTCTGTGTGCAGACTGAAGGAGTTTGGAGCAGCGGCGTCATACCGCGCGGCACACGCTTTGGCCCATTCGAAGGCATTCCAACCTCAAATTATCCAAATGATAAGAATAAGGCGCGCTATTTCTGGCGGGTAAGCACACAATCACAATTAACGGGCATTAACTGGTTTTTGTTTAAACAAAACTATGGTTAACATATTTTTATTTTGCTGCATTTTGCTACTTTTTAAAACAAGCAAAAACTATGCGACTAACCAACTGGTTTCTCTTAATTTTTAATTTCATGTGCATATCAAAAACAAAACCCAATTACTATACAAATATATATAACCCAACTACAAAAAACAACCAACAAATCAACCGTTTATAAAAATTCCAAATTACAATTTTGCATTTTGTTGCGGATTTGAATTTGAATCAAAAAACCAAAAAAAATAATCAGGTGCAGGGAACACGCCACATAACCTACGGGAATATTAAGGTACCACTTTATGCTTTGTTTTATTTGTGACTCTTAACCATTCAACGCACTCTCTCTCTCTATCGCTTTCTCTCACTAAATCTAACTGCACTCACGCTCGCTCTCTCCTCTCTCGCTCTCTCTCACTCACTCACTCTGTCTGTCTCTATCGCTCAGCAAGCGCTGCGCTTGCTCTCTTTTGTAGTTTGTTTTCTGTGTTGTTGTCTCTTCAACTTGTTGCTGTTTCCAAGGAAAATATCATATCGAGCATTCTTCAATCTCGCTCTTTCTGTTCTCATAACTCTCCGTAGATCTTCAAGGATGATGACTATTATTATCTGGATGGCTCGGATCGTTCGCAATCGAATTGGATGCGCTACGTGGCCTCCGCGTACTGTTTGTCGGTCATGAATCTGGTTGCGTGCCAGCATCAGGAGAACATATATTTCTATACCACCCGCGACATATTGCCCAACGAGGAGCTGATGGTCTGGTATTGCAAGGACTTTGCCAGCCGCTTGGGCTACGATGTGGATCCGGAGCGCACCATATTCGGTGCCTGCAAGCAGGACGTGGATGTCGAGGAGGAGGAGGATGAGGATGAGGAGCTGGCGCACAAGAAACCCCATTATGCAATGGCCGCACCAGAAATACCCGCCGAGGTGGCTGTCAGTCACATTACCTATGTGATGGGTCTCCATTTGCCAGGTGCGCCGCCGGCAGCAGCTGCTCCTCCGCCAACAGCAACAACAACAGCTGCCCAATGCTGTCGACGCGCCAGTCCGCCTGCCCATGTCAGCACCACCAGCAACAACAACAACAACAACAACAACAACAGCAGCAGCAGCTCCAACTCGCTGCATCCGCATATACATCACAGCCGGCACGCGTCCGTGATCATTGGGCAGGATCGTTCGCCGCTGAACAGCAGCAGCTGCGACAAGGAGACGGCTGGATCGCCGCTGTGCGGCAAGGATGCGCACTATGAGCATCAGCTGACGCCGCAGGATGGCAGCGTGCGGTCGGTGCGCTCCGATGAGGGCTACCACAGCAACGAGTGCCAGGAGGATGGCCTGACGCCGCCGGAGGATTCCAGCGATAGCGAGAGCGAGCACAACTATGTGCTCGACTGCTCCAAGAAGGCGATTGCGCCCAAGGAGACGGTCATTGCGCAGGCGCAAAAGCCCAGCAGTGTAACGCCGCCAGCCACCACGCCCACCGTCGCTGCCGTCGCCGCCACGCCCAGCTGTGAGTCGGATAAGAACGAGTTTCGCAAATTCAAGGTGAAAATGCCGCTGAAGTACGAGTTCAAGAACAAGAGCTGTGTGAAAACGGAACCGCTCAAGGATGTCGATGAGCATCTGCCGCCAGCCGGTGTCAGCTTGGAGGAGGAGGAGCTGCACGAGCTGCATGTTGCAGCAGCGGCGGCGGCAGCGGCAGCGGCAGCGGCGGCAGCGCATTCCGAGGACTCGCTATGCCCGCCCAGCACCACAACAACGCTCGGCGAGGAGCAGCACCACCAGCATCAGCAGCATCTGGAGCCAACCAACACACAGCCCGCCTCCTCGACGGTAATTGTGCTGGAGCACAACTCGGGCGGCCAGACGCGCACTATTGTGCCGCTGAGCAAGCCCTACTATGAGGCCGATCCGCCTGGTGAGCGCTATGTGCGCTTCGCCCAGCCCAGCTCGAGCATACTGGAGACCATACTGACCAGCCAGCATCGCCTGGAGGCAGCTGCCGCCGCAGCCAATGCCTGCAGGCAGGCGAACGCAGCGACGCCGCCGCCCACCTCGCCCACGGAGATGGCCTACAGCTACAAGAAGTCGCAGCGCTATGGCAATGCAGTTAGTCCCGATTCCAGCTCTAATCTGGGTCAGCCCCAAGAGCTGAACGGCGCGCACGTTGTGAGCGAGCAGGAGCTCGGCTTGAGTCGCGCCACGCTGATCAAAGGCGAATGCTCGCCGCCACCCGCCGCCTCCCATCATCATCACAATGTGATCTATTCGCCGTCGAGGACCCATCATGCCGCCTATGAGCCGGGCAGCCATTCGCCCAGCTATGCCGGCTATGCGAGCTACCCGGGCGCACAGTCCTTGCATGCGGCTACGTCCACGTTCCACTCACCGCCGCACAGCTCGCACTCGCCCTTCGATCGGCAGTCGAACGCGTCCAGCGGCGGCGGCTCCGCCTCCAATTTGCATCTGCTGCAGAGCAGCACCCAAATGCTTAACCATCCGCTGATGCAGCCGCTGACGCCGCTGCAGCGTCTCTCGCCGCTGCGCATCTCGCCGCCCAGCAGCCTCAGTCCGGATGGCAATTCGTGCCCGCGCAGCGGCAGCCCCCTGAGCCCCAATTCGTTGGCCTCGCGCGGCTACCGCTCGCTGCCGTATCCGCTGAAGAAGAAGGATGGCAAAATGCATTACGAGTGCAATGTGTGCTGCAAGACCTTTGGCCAGTTGAGCAATCTCAAGGTGCATTTGCGCACCCATTCCGGGGAGCGGCCGTTCAAGTGCAATGTCTGCACGAAGAGCTTCACCCAGCTGGCGCATCTGCAGAAGCATCATCTGGTGCACACGGGCGAGAAGCCGCATCAGTGCGACATCTGCAAGAAGCGCTTCTCCAGCACATCCAATCTGAAGACCCATCTGCGGCTGCACAGCGGCCAGAAGCCGTACGCCTGCGATCTCTGCCCGCAGAAGTTTACGCAATTCGTCCATCTAAAGCTGCACAAGCGTCTCCATACCAATGATCGGCCCTATGTGTGCCAGGGCTGTGACAAGAAGTATATCAGCGCCTCCGGCCTGCGCACGCACTGGAAGACAACAAGCTGCAAGCCCAACAATCTGGAGGAGGAGCTGGCCATGGCGGCGGCGGCCACCTCCGAGTGCCTGGGTAAGTTCAGAGCACAGCTCGGCTCGGCTTCACATTCAACAGTTGCTCAAAATGGTTTTCCGCTTGCAGACAAGGATTTGCCGGAGCCGGACTCGCGCGAGGCCTATGAGCAGCTGCAGCAGCATATGCATCCGGTGCATCCGAGCCTGCGTCATTTGGCCGGCGCCCAGTCGCCGCCGCGTCTCATTCCGCTGGGCGGCAATGGACAGCAGCCGCACATGCACATGCAGCAGCTGCAGGGCCACCAGCCGCATGCGCAAGCGAGCAATGCGCCGCCGGGCCACCTAATGCACTCGCCGCACGGCGGCCCGCCCATGCTGCTGACCACAGCCAATCAGCTGCCGCCGCCAACAACGCCACACCACATGCAACAGCAGCAACCGCAACAGCAGCCGCCACAGGCCTCGCCCGGCCGACAGCCGCCCACGCATCAGCAACAACAACAGCAACAGCAGCAGCATCTGGGGCCACCGCATCATCTCGCACAGCACTCGCCCAAGTCGCTGAAGCCGCTGCCGGACGCTGGCTATCTGCACGGGCCGCTCGTGCAGACGCAGGAGAATCGACCCTCGGTCATCGAGTCCTCCAGCCAGCCCATGATCATTGAGTGCACGTAAATCCGGCATTCAACTATCCGTAACTGAAATTGAAGTGCAATACAACAGCAACAACAACACGTAGAAGTTAAGAGAACCGTACGGAAGCGGACAGACGTTACCTAACTGCAGCACACAAGCACACATAACGGTATTATTATTAGATTGTATATAGCCAGGCGGGCCCAAAACAAAACCCCACAAAACCCACTCAAAATTTATTAAAAGAAAAACCAACTCATTTCGCGCTATGAAAAACTAGATCTCAACAATTGGCAGTCCCTCAGCAAAAAAAAAAAAAATAATAAGAAAACTGAAATTGAATAAAACATAGAAAAGAAAACACGGCATATTATTTTTGATAAATATTTTATATTAAACAACTGGAAAATCATTTCAAGCTGTTAATTGTAAAAAAAACCATTCAAAGCAAAATAATAAAAACGGCAAAAAAACAGCAACAATTTTGATTCGATGTGAAAACTAAAAATGCATTTAAATTTGTTTCCGAGTTGCGAGTTGTAAATTACAAGTACAGTTATGCATAAAAGTAAACATACATAGACATAAAAACACATACACAATTAGATTCAAGTTGCCTTATTTGAATTTCGTTAGCACTGAAAACAAAAAAAAACCAAACACAAATATTTGCTTACAATTCCAAATTTAAGCAGAAGAAATATAAATGTATGAAAAAATCAATAAATAAATACTGCAAATACGTATTTTATATATAAATATATAAATATATAAACATAAATATTTATTATATATTTGTATGTATTTTATTAAAAGCAGCAGCAACACAATAAAATCAGCAAACTGTAAATAATTAAAAGAAAAACAATAACAATAAACTTTGACATATGTAATAAATAATTAATTAATTTGAAGGCCTGTTAAATTTGCAAACCGCTTCATTCACTAGTGTTTAGCTATTAATTACTTAGCCACGTAGAGATTATCATTATGATTATATGATTATTATGATTAGTGAAAACAGAAAAGAAAAAAAACAAGAAAATATGAAGAAAAAAAATCAAAAAGAACAACAACAAAAAACTTAGCTGAAAATCGGTGCTTTTGACTGTTTCCATTTGTCCACATTTACATTTACAATTGTATTTGTATTATGAAACACAATAATTATTACCATAAACTTAAGTACATAATATACGCATATATTAATATAAATATTAGTACACATACATAGCCTAATAATGTAGCAACATATTCTATATCATAAGCCTTCTCTAAACAAATCTTCAGCTCTTTGTAACAATTACTTTTGCGCCTTAGAAAAACAAAAACAAATTCTCCCAAAAAACAAAAAAAAAAAAAACAAACAAAAATATGAATTATTCGTAACTTTACCAAAATTTAGCAAAAACAAACAAAAACATCAAAACGCTCTCAATTAGTCTTCGTTTTTTCTCAATGTCTAAGTTAAGTAAAGCAAATGGCTTAGTTAATTTGTCTGATTAATATAATGAAAACTAATATTTAAGCTTATAATATTAATGAGGCTGACTAGCGTTAAGTCTAATCTAATTAGCTCTAAATACAAACCTGTATATTATAGCTTAATACCAGCTTAAACTGTAAGAGACAACACCAATTCGTAACACTTAAGTATTTATCGTGTACGCGCGCTGCGAGCGCACGCGGCGTATGCGTAATATTATTGAGAATCGAAGATTTCATTTACCAATACGCCCGTGCGCTCGTTTTGTAAAGTTGTTTACCGGGTTTTCATTTTTTTATTTTTTCGTTTATATGTGGGTAAGTGGCAGCAGCGCGTGTTCGAACCGCTAATTGAGACTAAGACTACGCAAAATTCAATTTGTATTTTTGTATTCGATACAAAGACGCAAAACCGTTGAAAAAGTTGAACGCAAAGTTTGTACGGAGTTAGCTATAAAACTAGAGTCTAAGTTTAATAAGCATATGCAATATTTATATATATATATATATATATATATATTTATATATATAAAGTATATATATACGCATTATCTAACTCTAATCATAAAGTATTGAGTGGGAGACCTACATACATGGAAAATATAAAAGAAGATAATCAAAATTATAAAAAAACAAAAAAAAAAACAGAAAATTGTTGATTTTATTTAGACTTTTTTCGTCTCATGTGTTGTTGGTTGTGAGTTCATTTGTTTTGGTTCTTTGTGCAATACTCAGAAATATTGAAAATAATTTTTCGAACTGATTTCATATGATTTCTGATTTATTTTTTAATTAGTTACAAAAGCATAACAATAATAAAATGATGTAAGGAAATGTCATACATAAGAATACTTTCCTATTTGTGAGACTGAGACTGAATGAATTACTATATATACAATACTCCTAACTCTTAGCGTTTTGGGTGTTACAACAACAACAAATAGAACAGAAAAGAAACAAAATAGCATACAATATAAAACAAACAACTTTATCATTGATTTGCCTGGCCGCATTTCGATATTTTACAACAGGAAACTTATTGCTAAAAAAAAAGAAGAATATTTTACAAGACAGAACAAATAGTCTTTCATACGTTTTGATTTATTGACGCATTGTAATATATATAATTATTATTTATATAAATATATACATATACATACATATATATAAACTATTATATATTTGTATTAGCACACGTTTGTAGTTGGTAGGGGGAAATAGAGAGAGAGAGAGATAGAGAGAGGGAGGCGGAAGAGCTATAGAGAGCTATACTAACTATGCCCATGGTGAGAATGCAACTTGTACAGTTATTTTGAAATCTGTTTCAGGATTCAAAACACAAAAACAAAAAAGTGACGACAACACGTAAATTTAAATGGAGAATAAATGACTGCTTCTTAGTGTTATAAGTGACTCTGATTTAGGTCAACACACACACAAAAAAAAAAAAACAAAAAACAAAAACAATGAATGAATCAATTATAGAAATCAAATCCAAATATATTGCATTATATATTCGATAAGTACTTATATGTATGTCAACTTTTATTACAAATCAATATTTCCATATGTATCTGTATCTGTATCTGTATCTTTATCTGTCTCTGTATATTTATCTAATTACGTATATAGTGCATGTAGAGCCTTTGTTATTCATATTTATTGGTAAACGCATATTAATATACACACTATATATATATATATGTATAAATATTTATATATATACATATATATATATTTGATTGAAAATTGTTTTTTGTATCCACAAATGTACAAAATTGGTTCTCATACACAATTAAAAACGCAGCGAATTTCATTTGCAATCATTATTAACAAAACAAATTGCAATTAAAACCTTAAATTAGTGAAAGTATTTTGTTGAATCCATTTAAAATTGTTAGCGATATGTCTCTGTCATTCACCTTTTATGCCACAATAACGAAATAAAACAAAAAAAAAAAAAACAACAAAAAAACACTAAACCAAAAACAAATATGAATCCATAATTGACTAAATACATATATGCGAATTATATGCGTAAATCTAAAACAGAAAATGTAATGAAATTATTTGAACGCAACTTAAATTCCTATTAATTATATAAAATATCTCTAAAATATCTCTAAATGAAAACCACAATTAATACAAATACGATGAAAAGACATAAATAAAAACAAAATATTTCATACTAAAATAACCTTAAACAAATTTCTTTCAAAAATGCATTTACCAAAGAATTTAACAAGCAAGACAAATTTATTTGAGAATTGAAGATTTTATAATAGAGAACTTTCAAGTGAAGCTCTAAAAAAGTTTTGACAACATGTGTGTCTGTGTGACTGTCGTTGGATTTGAACCAAATCCCCCTTTTATATCGAAGCATACTTTTAGGAACTAACATTTAAAGAGACAACCTTCGAATGTTGGCTGAGAATGAGTTCTTAGATTTGGATTGATTTTTTAAAGGGTTGCAAGCAAATATTACCGGCTTACCGCATGTAGTTCGAACCAGTTTTCGATTTAAACCTTGGTTTTCCATATATTTTCAAAACTAAAATGAAGCACCTCAAATTTTTAATTGACAAGTGCCCGTTGAGCTGAAAATTTTGAGAGATATACATATTTTTATTAAGGTATGTAAGCCCAAGAAATATTATCTGCTTGGGGTTCGAGGTTCGAACTAGGTTTTGGTTCAAACCTTGGTTTCTAATATATTTTCAAAATGGGAATGAAGCAATCCAATTTTTAACTTACAATTGCCCGTTGAGCTGAAAATATTGGAAGCTGTACATATTTTCTTTACAGACTGCAAGTCCAAGCCATATTATCGGCTTGAAGTTCGAACCAGAATTCGGTTCGAACCTTAGTTTCTCATATATTTTCTAAATTGTGCCCGTTGTACTGAAAATATTAAAAGCTTAACGTAATTTTAGTCAGTCATTTAGCAGTCCCAAGAAATCTTATGGGCTTATAGTAAGAACTTCGAGCCAGATATCGGTTTAAACCTAATAATTCAACAAATTATAAAAATTAGTTGCTCTCAATATAGGCTTGCTTAAGAGTTTCTATGCCAATTGTACTTGCCTTTGGCTTCCGTTTTCCGTAGGTCGATGGGCTGTCACTGCAAAATGGAAACATCAATCACATGTCAATCAAGAGGGAAAGTGGGATACTTGAATGCTTATTGTGGACTGTAATAATAAGCCGGCCTCCTGCTGAACATGCAAATCGTGTGCGCTCTCGCATAAAAAAGGACACCGACAACAAGAGCAAAAAAAAAAATATATAAAAATAGAGAGATTGTCGATAATCACACAGCCCCGACACGAGGTGCCGGGCGGGTCAAACGCGTGCAGCGGGACATCCGCTGAAATGAAACGCTGCGGCGCTGCCTCCCCGGCCTCCCCTGCCACCCGCCAGTTGCAACCACTTTGCATGCAACTTGCAGCATTTTTTTCTGTATATTTTCTGATTACGATTTTGCATAGAGTTTTCATTGCTCGAATTTTCCAAATTTTTGTTTGGCAACGTTTTTATAGACTTAAAGCGGATTATTTTCAGCGCATTGTGTGCGCGCGCTCTTTGTGTGTGAGTGTGTGTGTGGAATGCATGTCCGGAAATGCATGTCCGATCAAGCGGACCCAAAAGGCCGGCCGGACAATGGAACCGCTGCTCGCTGTTGCAATTGCATTCATTGATGTGCGGCTGCCTTGTTAATCCTGTTCCAATTATGCGCATGTGAGTGGTTCGTATCCCCTAATGGGCACTTTCCATTTCAGCCATTGTGCTCGCAGGCGTCCAGTCTTTTGGACACTCGCACACAAGCACACACACACACACATAAACACACACAGGCGCAGAATCTCGGGCACAAGCCAAAGGACTCTGCTGTCGGCAAAATATTGATTACACAGGCCCCTTTGAGCCAACGGCTATATTTTTTTTGCTGCTCTGATTTTGTTTTGTGTTGTTGTTGCTGCTGTTGTTTGTATGTGTTGTATGCATTTATTAAAGATAAAAATCAAACTGACCCAAGCCTGACCTCACAGCAGCCAGTTGAGGGCAAAGTCCTGCTCTGGTTTCAAAAAAAAACCATATCTTGTCTACATGCGCAAGGTAAAATAAAGAATAATTGGAAGTTCACTTTAAAGACTGTCATATACATAAAATATTTTAGTATTTATTTAAATGTCTGTCGATGGAAATATATAATAATGTTTATTCGTATTCAATCTAATTTTTAAGCAGCCACGTGACCAACCCCGCTGAGCACCAAGGACGATTCAAAGTAGAAGGCACCAGCAATGCCGGTAATGGCCGATATGTATGTTCTTTTATGCCACTCGCAGACCAAGCTTGCTTCACTTCTCTGTATGTGCGCATGTGTATGTGTGCATGTTTCCTTAGGTATGCACGAATATGTTTATGACATGCCTATAAGCGTCAACGCATGTTTGCATGTACGAATGCATGTGTGTGTATGTATTTGTATGAATGTATGTACGTATGTATGTATGTGTGTGTGTATGTATGTACGTATGTATGTATGAACGTATGTATGTACGTACGTATGTATGTATGTTTATGTATGAATGTATGTGTGTGTGTATGTATGTACGTATGTATGTATGTACGTATGTATGTACATACGTACGTATGTATGTTTCTGTATGAATGTATAAGTGTGTGTATGTATGTATGTATGAATGTACGTATGTATATACGTATGTATGTATGTGTGTATGTATGTATGTATTTATGTATTTATGTATGTATGTATGTATGTATGTATGAATGCATGTATTTATGTATCTATGTATGTGTGAATGTATGTATGCATTTATGTATGCATGTATACATACATTATACAAACGTATAAATGTATGAATATATATGAATGCATGTTAGTATATATGTATGCGAATATATGTGAGTGAACATGTACGATAATATATATAAGTTTGTGTGTACTTGTGTATACGTTTGTTCATGAATGTAAATGTATGTATCAATGTTTGTTTGTTTGCCTGTAAGTATGTACATGTTCGTATGCTTGTATGTATGAACACAAAAGTTCATATGTATGCTTGTATGCATATGAATGTATGTGTAAGTGTATGTATGTGTGAATGTCTGCATGTATGTATGTATGTATGTGTGTATGTATGGAGGTATGCTTATATGTATATATGCATGACCAAAATTACTTCATAGTATGGTGCATATTTAAAAAAAACGTGTTTTTGATGAACGCCGTACTACTCGATTCTCATGAATTCAAGTAGGCCCCTCATGCTGAAGACTGAATTTCACAAGGCGGAGGCTGCGGCTTCAACAAGAGGAGGCGGCTGCCTGAAAAGGAGGAAGCGGCGGTTTCGACTAGGAGGAGGCGACTGCTTTGACCAAGAGGAGGCTAGGCAGAATCGGCGGCTCCAACATGGAGGAAACGGTGGCTTGGACTAGGAGGAATCGGCGGCTTCGACTAAGAGGAGGCGGCTGCTTTGAACAGGAGGACTCCGCGGCTTCGACTAGAAGGAGGCGGCGGCTTCAATTATAAAGCAGCTGCTTTGACTAAGAGAAGGCGGGCCTTTCAGCGAGGCGATTTAAATAATGCCGGCCTATGCTTTTCTCATAAATGCAAGTAGGCTGCTCATATGGAAGTCTGTTTCTGCTTTGACTTGGAGAGAGCTGGCCGTTCAGCGAAGCGATTTGAATAAGTATGTAAAACTTGGGCGATTTTCATAAATTCACATGGAAGCAATGCGGCTTCGACCAGGAGGTGATTTTGGTTTTTATTATTCAACTCAACTTATGGTACGTGTTGAAATTTTCCGTTTAAAATATACAGATACATATATAGAAATCATTATTTATATATGTACGTGTGTATGCTTGTATGCAAGCCAGACTAAGAATATTTCTTGGTGTGCTGCTTATTTAAATAAGTAATTTTAACAAATGCCGTACTATGCAATTCTCATGAATTCAAGTTGGCCCTTCATATTAAAAATGAGGCGGAAACGGGGCGGAATCTACGCCTTCAATAACGGAGGAGTCGGCGACGACTTTAATAATAGAGGAGGATATTTGTATTTATGTATGTGTAGGTTTGTATGCATATCTGATAAGCTTAACTCTCGATGCGCTGCATATATATATATATAGAAGTAATTTTGACGAATGCCGTACTATGCGATTTTCATGAATTCCAGTACCCCCCCACAATGTCAAGGCAGGGCATGTTGCAATTAAACACCTTTAATAACGGAGGAGTCGTATTATTGAATATGTAAGTTATGTAATATGTGTATGATGGAATGCAAGCTTACGTTTATTTTTCGCTGTGATTTAAGCAACGCCCTACTATGCGATTCTCAATAATTTATGTAGACCCTCTATACCGAACGCTGCCTTCAGCAAGGAGGAATAAGTATCTTAAAAAACGAAGGATACTGCTTTTATAAAAAAAAGGAGGTGATGGCTGTGGCAACATTTTCCAAGGTTTCAATGGAGCAAACTAGAGCAATAAAATGATTCTTATTATTCAACACAACTTATGGTACGTATTAAAACTTTCCATTTAAAATAAATATATATATTGAAATAGATAGCATATATTG
Organism: Drosophila montana; assembly: GCF_035044405.1. Classification (NCBI taxonomy): domain Eukaryota; kingdom Metazoa; phylum Arthropoda; class Insecta; order Diptera; family Drosophilidae; genus Drosophila; species Drosophila montana. The sequence continues at coordinate 133,350 of NW_026998113.1, read as the reverse complement.
GCTAATAATCCACACGGCACGAGTTGTCTTCTTTAACTACATATAAGTTAGATAACGTGCTATTGTTGCTTAAAATGAAAAGCATAGCGTTTCGTAAGCATCTCCATTTCAAGCTCGGCGCTGTCACATTTGCTACTCATGCTTATATAAAATTGTTCTTGGTTTCGCCCCTTGTCTCGTAAATCTGTGTTCTATATGTGTGCAGCCTCTCACCCTCGGCAGTGCGGGTCCGGGCACCCGCCCTGCGCTCGGCTGTCGTCAAGCATTTTGCGGCATTGGCCGACGATTTGGCATGCCACATAGCGGCAGGAGCGAGGCACGTGCCATGATAAATTGCATCCATGGCCTGGAAAGACATTCGCAAAATGTTGCACAATGATGCTGCACGAGGGTAAAAACGCGTTGCCACGCGACATTAGCAATTTGTGTGCATAATCTGCAGCATTCATTTTGGGGTGGCAAATCGGAACAATGCGATGTCTGTCTGCGTGTGCGGCTTGTTCTGCAGTTTTTTATGCAATTTTTTGTGGCACCAATCAGATGTCTGCCTGTTTTTTAAGCACTCAACCTATCAGAATACAGACCATCAACTCGTGGTGTATAACAGTCTCGTGGTGTATAACAGTATGCCAGCCTGTACGACATACGGATCTTCAGATACATGTCACGCATGCGGTGCGTACAGTTCCAAAATTTGTATCTAAAAACCGCAGATAACAAAGTAGAAACCAAAAAAAAACACGCACAAATTAAAGTGCTCGAAGTGCGTGCTCCGCTCTGACTATGCCTCTGCCTCTTGCGCTCTTTCGCTGTCTCGCTCTCTGCGCGATCGCTACGTAAAGTATCTGTCAGATACATTTACGTTTGTTACGTTCAATGCTCACCACGACTCGACTCAAATGTTTTTCCACACACACGCACACACACACTCACACTTGGCTATTGCTGTCACGCTCGCACACACGCACACATATCTTGTGCGTCGTGGCCGTGTTTGAATATTGTTTTTGAAGATACAGCTACAATTTCGGGCTGTCTCTTGTGCGAGCGCGCATGTGTGTGTGAGCGTGTGTGTGTGTGTGTGTGTGAGTGTGTGTTTCAGGCACTGTGACCTTCCTAGAAATAGTAAAACGCAACTCACAATTCAGTTTGACGAAGTGCGTCGTGCGCAGCGGCAGCGTTTTTCAATCGAGTTCGTTTTCCGAGTTTTGTTTCGTTTCATTTCCATTCCGTTTCGTTTCGTTTACGTCGCATGTGCGTGCGTCCGTGCATGTATCTGTAACTGCATTTATGCGTGTGTGCGTTTGTGTATATTTTGGTGTTTAATAGTGTGGGCAGCGGAAATATGCAGCAGTTGACACACAACACACACTCATAAGCAATACCGAGAATTGAAGCCAAACAAAATTGAAATCTACAGCAAAACAGCATGGAAAATCAAAATTTAAGCAGCGAGCCAGCAGCTGAAGGCGGCGCCAGGAACAGCTCCTCGCCAGGCACAGCGCCAGGTATTAAATATCACCCACCCCACCCCTCTCTGTAGCCCCCCTTTCCCGCACAGACTCCCAAATAAGAAACAGTGCGTATCCAAAACATGTAAGGCCAAAGCAAAAAACAAGTTTCACTTTTGTTTATGTGGCTGCTGCTCTATAAAAAACGAAATCTTATCAAACTCGACGCTGATTGGCCGCAGCGATCGCTTGTTTTTTTGTTATTTTCGTTTCGTTTTGTTATGTACTGCGCAGTTCTTTATATTTGTTTTCCGCATTTCTGTTTTGCTTTTGGCATTCGACTTTTTTATTGGCAAACTGTTTTTTGCTTTATTTTATATATGCTCAGGCAGCTCGGCTTAGGGGCGAACGCAGATCAACCCTCAAATGCTTGCAAATCGAAACGCATTCACTCCCCCCACCCCACTGCCTACAGCCCACACCCCGCTGAATGCAGCGGAAAATGTGCAGAAACCGCCCTCTTCTCCCCTGCCTGCTCTGTGGGCAACATTTTCTGCACATTTCTCATAGATTTTTCCGGCTTAGGCATTTTACTTGACTGCATTATTTTAATAACTTTTTTTTGGCGTTTCTCTCCAATTTACAAGTTTTTTTTTAAGTTACAAAACAAGTTTATCGTCTTACAAATTGTGTAAGCAAATTTGGGCGCTTCTTTTTCATACTTCAGTGAGTTGCCCAGAAAAATAAGACGTTAATAGGGAAATAGGCGCGTTTCCCCGAACATTAGAAGTCATTCAGGCATATGGTGGTAGTTTTTGTTAAAGATCTTGCATATATTTTTAAACTAATTGAGAGATTTTACAATGGGAAAGTCGCCGCCAAAGATGTATCATAGAATTGTGCGTTCCATGATGACTATATTTGATATACATTTTATATATTTATACAGCTATGGAAACTATGTTACATCAGCAAAATATATCTTTAATATAAGAAATATATTTATATATATTAACTTAATTTTAAACGAGTTGCATTAGAAAATCTATAAATTCTATCAAGTTAGCTATAAGATCTCACTAAAAACGTTCTCAAGTTGCTGCCAAAATGAGCTATAAAAACTTTATAAAAGCAACTAATTAATATCTTGATTACCCAAATAATATCTTGTGTTATTGCCCTCAATCAATATCCAAAAACTCCTCTTCAATTGAAATATTCACAACAAAATTCTTAATGAAGCAGAAAATGTTTCAATAAGACAAACAAAACACTCTTAAGGTCCGGCAGCAACAACCCTCAAGAAAATCACAAACACTACACACATATATATGTATATATGTATGTATAGGCTTTTCAGATAAGAGCTATCAGCCAGCGTGCATGCATTGCAGTGCGTGGCAGTATCTATGTATCTGTCAGATACTACGAGACAAACGCAAACCAAAAGATAAGCGGCCGAAAATGGAACGCAATCGAAATACCAAATTATGAATGAACGCAGCAAATGAATGAAACGCACGCGTGTGCGTGTGTGTGTGTGCGTGTGAGTGTGTGAGTGCTTATAGATGAAACTCGCGCATTTCGTAGATAAAGAAATAAAAAGTGGAACAACAACAGCTCCCAAGCATTCAATTCAATTCAATCCAAAAGAAAAAATATATAATAAATATATTCTTATTAAAAACAACGAAACCTGTTTTCCAATTGTTGTTGTTCTTGTTGTTGTTGTTGCTGTTGCCGTGGCAGAGTTTTCGGTTTGGTTGTCTTGAGCATTGGCTTGCGGCAAATGGGACAAGGACACGGCCAGGCATAAAAGTTGTTCAGCTGCTGCTCAATTTGAATAACAAAAGACAATTGCAGCAATGCCCAGGCAGGATATTCAGGATAGCTGAGGCCCTGTTGCCACTCAAATGCTTGATTCACCATCCTTTATATATGTATGTGTATATGTGTGTGCTTACAGCTTCGCCCGGCGAGGAATGCGGCTGTGTGCGTCTGGGCAAATGCAAATGGTTTAACGTGGCCAAGGGCTGGGGCTTTCTAACGCCCAACGATGGCGGCCAGGAGGTTTTTGTGCATCAGGTGAGTAAACACACACACCCACACACACACTTAATGTCACTCAAATGTTGCCACACACACAGAGTGTCATACAAATGGCCGGCTTTCGTTCGCTGGGCGAGCAGGAGGAGGTGGAGTTCGAGTGCCAGCGCACGGCACGCGGCCTGGAGGCGACACGTGTCTCGGGACGGCAGGGCGATGATTGTCACGGCAGCACCTATCGGCCGCGCATGTAAGTGGCATTTGCACAGGCCGCAAACTTAAATCTAAGCCGTATTCAACTCAATTCGCAGCAATAGAAAAACTCGCCGCATGCGCTGCTACAATTGCGGCGAATTCGCCAATCATATTGCATCGGAGTGCGCGATAGGGCCGCAGCCGAAGCGCTGCCATCGCTGCCGCAGCGAGGACCATCTGCATGCCGATTGCCCGCATCGCAGCGCCGCGGTGGTGAGTTACACGCAAATACACCATGTTTTGTGGTGTGGTGGCAAGTGAGAGTCTAGCTAATTTCACATTCTTCCACAGACACGAACCAGCAGGCGCAGCAAAAGCATTGCCAGCGAAGAGGCAGCTGAGGCTAGCTCTGCAGCAGCAGCAGCAGCAGCAGCTCCCTAGCGCAACGATGGGGCATATTTGAAGTTCAAAACTTGTAAAAAATACACCTAACAACAACGTACAAAATGCATCAAATCAAAGAAATACCTCACGTACAACCCACAGCCTCGTATAAGTGCAGTCATTTTCTTATGCGAAACTAGATATTAAACAGTTTTGGGGCGCCACGAAGTAGGCGGTGCAGGCGCCTAAACTATAGTTAAGTGATAGCGATTAAATTACTGTTCAAAAGAATAACTAAAGGCCATTTAATGATTAGGCTTAAGTAATAATGCTTAAACACTAGCAAGAGCAATGCGAGAGTACAAATTTTGTTGTCATTTTCGGCATGATTTTTGGCCTAAAAATTAACCATGCCAGCATATTTTTTATGTCGCTTTCTTTTTTATTTTTTACCAATAATCAATATAAAATAAATTTCTAAAATTGTAAATTTAAAAGTAGCTAAATTTAGCTAAGGTGAGAAAGCCTTCAAATTGAGCAACAAAAATGTAAAATAATTTAAATAATCCTTGCAATTTAGCTGTTGATAAATGCAAGAGCAAAAGCTTTAATAATTGTTGCAGCTGCTTGAAAGGATTTTTACCAAGCAATTTTAATATTTTACAAAATTTTTAATTTTCTTTAATTTTTGTTTGTTGGCTTTAGTTGTAGATTAATTTCAGATAATTTTATATTTTATTGCCGCAGCTAAAAAGCTGTGCCTGGAGAGCTTCACATACACAGGCACACACACCCGCCTACCTCCCTCCCACCCAGAGGGAGCTGATTGATAAGAAAGCTCTGGCCAGTCACGTGGTGCACACAATAACAAAATTTGGAGCTTTGGGGCCTGGCGGCAACAACAATAACAACAACAACAATGTAATCACCATGAAAACGCAGAATCATTGTAACACATTCCTGAGCTTCAACCCCGCTTGCAACTGTGAAAGTGAAATAGTGGCCGAGGAAGCGGCAACGGCAGCGGCAGCGGCAACAACAATAAGGATATTGTGCGAGGACACGCACGCGAGAGGTGAAAGTTGCGCTCAAGTTTGCTCTCAGCGCACTGTTTGTCTCTCTGGGCGAGGGCGAAATATCCCTTCGGCTGTTTTAGTCGCGGTTTGCGATTGAAATTTTTGCGCTGCTGCTGCGCTTCTGTTGTTGCCACTCTCGTGTTGTTGTTGTTGTTGCCGCACCATAATTTTTGCAACATTGTTCGCTTCTCTTTTTGGCGCGTGGCTGGGGCCTGGCCTCGCTGAGGATGTGCTCGGCTCTGTGGCAGACTCCAAAAGGATGCAACTGCCTTGGCGCGAGGACAGCGAGCATTGCCTAGTCTCAGTCTCAGTTTCAGTCTAAGGCTCAGTCTCAGTTTATCTCTGCCAGAGAATTGTTGTGTGTGTGCAACGCGGCGGATTTAACAACCAACAACAGCAATAAAATACAAACACAATTCAAACCACAAAATCAAATAATTTACAATAATAAAAAATATTTAAAAAAAAAACATAAATATATAAAAAACAATAACTAAACCACAAGAATTTTAACCAAAGTTAACAAAGCGTTTCAGCAACAAAAACAAAAATTCTAACAACATTTGTAACACATTTTTTGCATATAAAACTTAAAAAAACAAATTGCAAAAATAACACAATTTAAAGTAAGACAATAAGCAAAATAATCTTCGTTTTTTTTTGTATAAATATTAAACAAGGACACAAAACGACAACAAATGTAAAACAAGCAAAAAAAAAAATAGTTCAAGGTTGCAAAAAAAAATATAATTTGATTTTGAATTTTTTTGAAAACCAAACGTTTTTGTACAACGAAATATGCCAAATGAAACAGTCAAATGTAAGTCAATGTGTGTGTGTTTGTGTGTGTGTGTGTGTGTGTGTATATGTACGTGTATGTGTGCGTGTGTCAAGGCATCAACACAAACAAAATGAGGCATCGAGACCCGAAAAAGGAAACTGCTCAAAGAAAAACCAAATGCAATTCAAATCAAAAGAACAATAACAAAAGCACAACAAACAGCACACACACACACAAACAGCACACAGACACAAGCAGCACACACACACACACAGTTAACAGTACACACACACATTTACATGTCGCTTGCTGTTAAGGCAGCGCCTGTTATGTAATATCCTGTTTCTGAAGCTGTCGCCTGTCATGTTACAAGTCCAGCCAGGCAAATGCTTAGGAGCGGGCCCTGTATCTGTATGTGTGTGCGTGTGTGTGTGTGTGTGTGTGAGTGTGTGTTGTCCTGGCTTGAGCTCTTGTGTGAGGGGGCGTGGCATGCACCTCAGTTTTAGCTGCTGCTAAAATGATTTACTACACTGTGCAACGCTCCATGGGCACGGCATTGAGACATTAACACGAAGGACGAACCATCCTTTAAATATATATCTATCTAATAGGGACACATTCGCACATACAGATACAATATTTTTAGTGGCCACAGGGCGTGTGTAGTGTGCGTGTGTGTGCGTGTGTGTGCGAGTCTGTGTGTTAAGCGTGCAAATATGCGACACTAATTCGATGAGCAAATGCTAATATTACGCATACGCCGCATTGGTCGAAGGTCGTCGCCATAGAGTTGATCATTTTTTGTCTTTTTTTTTTCGTGTGTGTGTTTTTGCTTGGCCAGCGCCTAATTAATGAAATGTATGTCATAATGCGACAGGCAGTTAGTAGGTCAAGTGAATTCCATGTTGAGGTTGAGGGCCAAAAACTCTTTCGCATCAAAAAGCCCTTGGCCAAAAGAGAACAAGCCCCCCAACCCCTAACCCCTTCAGCACGAGTAAATGCGACGATGTTGCGCGTAAAGTAAATAAATAGATGGGCGTTTTCTAGCCAAGTCGAGCTACGTGCTAATACATTAGCCTTTAAATGGGTTGGGCTTGGGTTTGGCTGTCGGGCGCCTGGGATAATAAATAGATCAGTGCAGTAAGAAATTGATTTTAGCAGTCGAGCAAAAGAATTTAGGATTGGTTTTCCAATTAAAAAAAGAAATTAAAAAAATTCCTGATTACTTTTGGAATTTACACAATATCTTCTTTCAATTATATAAATCTAATTGTTCTTATTATAAATCTAATTGTTTTGTGTAATCCTAAGCAGTCTCTATCTAACTGTCAACGCACCTCACTTTTCCATTTTTCCATTGCTAATTTTGTTCTAAATATTTGATAACTTTCACTCACAGTAATTCATTTGATTCTGTTTTAAATTCTGCACAGGCAATTTATGTATTCAAATTGTGGCATGCTTCAAAAGGCGGTAACAAATAATGCAATACTAAACGGTGAATGTTCCAACAAGCTAAACTACAGTTTGTACAAAAATAAATAATAATAATGCTTGAGTTCAACTAAAAACCTCACAATTATAACACAAAAGAGATAAAACATAAACAATTACTGTGCTCAACGATACAAATATTTAACCAAATTAAATTAAACAACTAAATCAAAAGAAACTTCAAATAAGTCTTCACACAAATTGCACCCCCAAAAAAAAGGTAAGTTAAAGGGCACAATTTTTATTAACTATCTAAATGTTTAGATTTGAACTCTTATGCGATTCTATGTGTTGTGTTTGATCTTTTATGCAACATTTTTAAGCACTTTTTACATGCAAAGCGGGTGAAAAATGGCAGCTAAAGGGTAAATCTTTAATAAAAGGGGGATTGGGTGGTGGAGAGGGGAGAGGAGTTGTAATTTCAGATCTCAAACTCTGATCAAAATAATACACATTAAGCTGGGCTCTGTTTATATATATAATTAAGTCTGATTTCAGTTTTGGTTGAGCTTTTGTCAGGTTAATACAAATATTTGATTATACTTATATGCTAAGCCTTACCCTAATCACGACTAGTTGGGCTAAAAAGGCAGCTGCTGCACGGCTAAATTCCAGGCGGGCAAGCCGCGACACACATAGACGCAACAATTGTAGATTTTGGGCTCCGTTTTGCCCATCTGAACGTTGGCCAAAATGGCGCACAGGCTGCCGATTTGGTAGTCCGGCTGCTGGGCCAGTGTCTCAGTGTTGCCTTTCAGTGCTGCAGAGTTAGGTTTAATAATTAGCGTGAATCCTGTGTATGCTCTCTAACTCTACCTTTGACAGTGCCCTGCGAGACCCAGGCCTGGCGATCTATGTTCGTCCAGGGTATGATCTGTGGATTGGCTGGCGTTGTCCACTGGCTGAGCATATTGGCGGACACATTGTCCATATTGCCGTCTAGCGCGGGCATCAGTGTGCCAACCACAGTGGGACACAGTGCGCCATGGTAATAGTCCTGGGCGCCATATAAGGCGCTGTACAGACCCGAGCTCAGCACGCGCGTCGAATCGCAGCCAAACAGAAACACAACGCCCTTGATGCGATTCCGATAAATCAAGCGACTAGAAACATACTGCAGACTCGAGCCGTGACCTGCATAGCTGCAAGAAAACGTTGGATCAGTTGGTTGCCAGGTTCGAAATAATGTGGTTACACATACACAAAGCAATCGGCTTTGAATGCCTTGTCAATCATAAACTGCTCTGTGGGCACCGTCTCAAACATGTGCTGCCAGTGGGTCAGCCAGTACTCGAGAAAGCTGCGCAGACGGCGACCCGAATTCGCTAAGTCTGCATCGGGATTGATGAGCGTTATGCCGCGCTTGATGTTAACCGTATAGTAGCCGCATTGTATCTGCTCCTTGTGGGATTTAAACAAGCGCCACAAGCTGTGCAGCGATTTGATGCGTGTGCACTCCTGCATGGGCGCCAGCTGCTCCCAATGCATATGATCCAGGCGCTAAAAAGAACAACCATTATGAGTTTGATATCTGACTATGCTGCGAGCCTAGCTTGCCTCATCCACCACCAGAATGACGGGAAAACGCTTAGCAGCCAGGGGCTCACGTTGTTCCACCTGCTGCCAGTCGCTGGCACAGCTCTTGAGCAGCTCATAGACGAGCAGCGCTTCAGTCTCATTGTTATTGTTATTATTCTGGCTGTTGCCGCTGAGCTCATAGCTCAAGTGTTTCATCCGGTCGCGTGGCAACCGATTCGCATGCAATGCCGCCTGCGAAAGGAGTACGCGCTGATGATTGCTCCAACTGTGCTGCACACAGAACTCATCCACGCGGCCGTAAACAGCGTTGGTTTGCTGCTGCACTGCGGCGCAGGCGTAACGCTTGCCCAGAAACATAAAGCTATAGGGGTTCAAAACGCTGCCAAGATCCGCAATCAGTTTCTGCAAGATTCAAGAGCATGAGCATTTGGTAACTGTCGGATCGAAGCTATACCTTCAAGTACTCTTCAAAGGCATTCAGTTCCTTCCAGTATTTGGCCTTGGCCTCCTGCCCCTTCACCGCCAGCGGATCGACTGTGACCACACGCCTGAAACGCTCCACCAACGTGCCGTACTCCTTAAATAAGCTGGCCAGTGCATCGCTATTGAAGCGCAGACAAGTGGCGGCCAGCTCTGGACTGCGGCAGTGACGCAGCAGGGAGACATAGATGTTACCATTGGCGCCGGCGATCTCGCAGAATGTGGAGTATGTGGTGGCAGCATTGAAGCTCTTGCACAGCTGCAGCACGCACCACTCGTCGGGCAGCTGGTGGCATATGTGTGTGATGCGCGCAAAGCCCGCTGCGGGCTCTGAAACATCTTCGAGAAAGTCCAGACTATCGATGGGTGGTTCTTTTGTTTTTGCCTTGCGCTGCTCCAATTTCTGTTGGTATTTCAATATGTTCTGGAAAAACTTGTTGCTGCATAGAAGGAGAGTACGGAAAGTCGATTTGTCAGTTTACATGGTTTTTAACTTATTACACTCACCTTTTGTAGTCGGTCTTCTCCTTGGCGGTGGCTTCTGACAGAATTTCCGCTGTGTTTGGCGGCTGATTTTCCAGTTCCTGTGCCTCGGTCAGCAGCCGCATGTCTGCGCACTGAAAGAGCGCTCTCACCTGGTAATAAATCGAGTCCTGCTCGTTCCCATTGCGGTACTCCTCGTCCGCACGCAGCAAATTGTATTCTGCCAGGACGCGCACTTTGCAGTTGGTTGCTGATCGAAAATTGTGTATTTCACCTACCTTTCGTTTCGGGGCCTACCTGCACGCTTGTTAAGCCGCGCAATTCGTTGTCCGTTGCTTCGGCGTCCAACATTCTGCATTAATATTGTTGAAACTTTAATTTGTAAATTCGAAAAACGGCGCCGTCTGCTTCAGTTTCTGCATGCCACAAGTTGTTGTTGTTTTTACAGTTTGCTTGCCACAGTGTTAGCAACGTTGCAAAAATAGAGCTGCGCATCACTGCAAATATCGATAAGCGCACGCAGTAGTCCGGTACGAGCACTATATCGATACTGGTTAGGGTAATTTTTAGTACATTTCTGCGCGGGTTGTTCAAAAATTGCAAGCAAAGAAAGCATAATTAACAAAGTTTGGTTATTTTTAGTGTATTATTTATAGTGCAGTGTGGGAAATTTGAAAATTGCTCCTCGTATTGGAAATAATATATGAAAGTGAATAATAAAAGGTAAAAAGAAATATTCTTCAATCAGGTATGGTTTTAATCACAATTCCAGCACGGGACGTGCCGCAGACTGCGCGCTCCCGGCTCAAAAGCTCTGCCCTTGCTGTTGTTGTTATTGTTGTTGCTGCTGCGACCGCGTGTATTCATTCATAAAAACGCAACGACACGAAAGTTCGCGTGGCGAAACGTTGGCCAAAGCTCTGCGCAGCGGCGCAGATGCCCATACACCCAGAAAACTGTGTCAATCTCGTCTAACACATGTGTTTGCGCGTGTATGTATTTGTGTGTGTGTGTGCGTGAATGTGTGTATGTTTATACATTGTACATTATATTGGCTCACCGGTGAACCACACCCTCCAGTTGCCCTAAAAAACCTTACGCAACAACAAAGCGACACACATTGGCAATTATTGCAACAACAGTAACAACAACAACAACAGCATAAAGGGCAACAAGAACTTTGACATTTTACAGCAAGGTCCAGCGCTGACTTTTGTTGTTCGCGTTTTTTTCTGCCCAGACGCGTCTTTTTGCTGCCTGCTGCAAGCGGCTGCTGCAGTTTCTAATGACGTTTCTTAAAGAGATAACGACAGCAGCAGTAACAGCGGCAGCGGCAGCGGCAGCAACTGCAGCAGCGGCAGCGGCATTGTGCGTGGGGTGTGCATGGCTTGTGTGTGTGTATGCGTGTGAGGGTCTGACGTCAGTAAGCCTGGCGCAGCCCGTTCGCATGTGTGTGTGCGTGTTTATTCATTTTTTGTTTTTGTCGGCCGCTCCCCAGCTGCTACTGCAACCTGCAGTTTGAATGCGACGCTGCTTTACCCAAACAACTTCCCTACCCCCCTCCCAATCAACCAATTCGACCGCTTTACACTCTCTTGGGTCCTTTGGCCCCGGTCTAAGGTTGTTGAATTATGTATTTATTGGGTAAATGAATGCAGCGTGACAGTGGCAGCAATATTATTATTGATGCAGCATCCGCAGCAATGTAAGCAAAATTGACAACTTGACGAGACTTTCGTTAAATATTGAAAGCACGCCGACGCACAAGCACCTGCTCTCTCTCTCTCTCTCTCTCGCTCGCTCTCTCTCATTTTATAAGCTCTTTCCCTGTCTGTCTTGCACTTTGCTTTTGCTACTTTGTGTTTGTTGTGTATTGTTGCGCTGCCAGCGTCGCTGTTGGCGTCGCTGCTGGCCCGTTGGCCGCAGAGCACTCAGCATCCTTTCTACTTATTAATTTTGATGTTGCTTTTCACTTTTACTTTGTGTATGTTAAACGTGCCTCAGTCTGAGTCTAACATTTTCTGTGAGTAGGTGGGTGTGTGAGTGTGAGTGTGAGCGTGTGTTTTTGTCACAAATGTCCCATGACAATCATATGTTGGTTTTGCTGTTGTTGTGGCTACTTGAAGTTGCAAGTTTTGTCGTTTGGGCCATAAAAAGTTGACTTGTTGTTTGAAGCGCACGTTCAATCTTTTTGACCAGTGACCATTTGCACCACAGCACCATTAACCATCCCCGCAACCACCTGGCAACCCTTTGCATTATTTATGAGCCACTGCCAATGCAAAAACTTGGCACGTACATGTGTATGTGGCCAACCTGCGAGCGGGTTGAGTGCGTCGTACGCCTAGCAAATTATAACATTAATATTACATTAACGAACACAAGCGTGCATGCTCACACACACACACACACCCACACTCACACAAACACACTGCGACAGGCACACACATGCATCGGGGAGACATTAAAACAAAACAGAATGGCAAAAACTTTCATTTGACGTTCTAACAGCAAGAACAACAAGAACAACAGCAAAAGCACGCGACATGTAAAATAAATGTAACAAAATGCGCCCGAACACGGAGCAGAAACAGAAACAGTAGAAACAGCAGAAGAAGAAGCAGCAGCAGCAGCGCGGCAGCATCAACAAAAAAAAAAAACAACAAAAGGCCATCACAAGCACTGGTAGCGGCAGCGGCAGCGACAGCAGCAGCGGCGGCGGCGGCAGCAGCAGACACCCCAAAAAATATGGCACACATTCCAACAGTTGCAGCGATGCCAACGTCGACAGCGACGCTCAGCAGAGATCCCTCTGCCAGCTGCTGCTGCTCCTGTTCGTTTGTACGCTGCTCGCAAAGTCAAAGCGATTTTCGAAGTCGACGGTTGTGTGGCTCGCGCTGCTTGCTTCGGTGCTGCTTCCAGAAGCAACTAACAAAACGCTTTTAACACTTAACCGAAAAAAAAATAAAGAAAACACCAACACACACAACACACACAACACATATATATATATATACTAGGAAATTGCAAAAATCGACAAGAAAAGTAAGCGAAAAAAAATCAACAACAGCAGCGAGCAGAGCGCGTGAAAAAAAGTTTAGCTTGCTTTTAGGCAGCGCACAAATGACGCCAACGACAAATAACTTTTGAGATTAACAAATGCCAATAGAGCAGTGTGTCAAGTGTATTTAAATCGACATTTAAGTAAATTAAGGTGTGGTGATTTATGCAACTTTTTAGCCACACGCACGAGCACAGGGCGGCGACAGACACATACATAGGCGGAGTGAAGGGGACGCAGAGTGGAGAGCAGCAGCAGCAGCAGCCAACGACTGCACATACCTCTAAGCCATAGCCCACACATATACGAAGAGCGGAGGCATACAAAATAAAGGATAACGACGAACGAGCGACGAAAAAGCAAGAAAGAAATCGAAATTAAAATATATGTTGTACAACAACTACAGCAACAACAACAACAACAGCATCAGCAGCAGCAACAACAACAGCGCAAGCAATTTTCGGCTGTCGCTGTAATTCGAAGCTCATCTACGCTGCTTTGCTCTCTGCTGCCGCTGCTGCTGCTGCGGCTGCTGCTGTGTGGCTGCTGCTTCTGCTTCGCTCTCTCCGCTCTGCCTGCTGTATGTGTGCGTGCGTGATTCGTCAAGTGAAAACATTTCGTTTCGTCCAGTTTTGTAGGTATTTTGGCTGGCCAGGAGGCTGCTACACACAAATCTACAGAGCGACGACATGTTCTTGTCATCTGCTGCTGCTGCTGCTCCTGCCTGGCAAAAGTGAACAAAAATCTAAATAAAAATCATTAAAAAAATATCTTAAATAAATAATAATACATTTCCAGGACAACTCAAAATAAGTAAATAAAATACAAACTTGCACACACAGTTAAAAAGCGAGCACAAGGAATTGGAAAACCAAACAAAAAAGAACATTTTTGTGTGTGTTATTTTGCAAATAGGCAAAAGGCGTTGCCAAATCAAAAGCAGCAGCACGCATTGTGGCAACAAACAAAAAAACATAAATAATAAACCTATCACAAAACAGGCACAAAAGAAAGTTTTATTATTATAACTGAAAAGAAGATGAGAACTGCAAGCATAAATTAATCATACGCACCGTTAAACACCGCAAAAGGCAAAAAAAAGCAACAGCACCAAAAGTGAAATTTTCAAATGACATTGTGAAAGGCAGCAACATTCCAGGCTGCATTAATAATAAATACAACAATCATATAGCACATATATAGGATATAAAAGGATAAAAGGACTCGGCACAGGAGGCACTCTGCCTGTTCTATTATTTAACTGCTTACAACAGACGTTTTCAACTTGACGAAAGCTGATTGAAAGCCGCTTTCAACAACAGCATCCGTCGCCCACGGACCGAAAGAGAGCGCAACGCAGCGAGAGAGGGAGTGAGAGAGATTGTGAGCGTGACAGCAGCTGCCGACGTCAACGTCAATCCGCTCAATATTTATATTGCACGAGACCAATCTACGCTCAAAGTGCTGGCAACTCGGACGCAGACGCCACTAGGTCCTGGGTTTCAGTTTGTGGCTCTGGTTCATCTGGTGCCTGGTCCAGTCGCAGCACCAAAATAAATAACATCTGACAGCTGCTTCTGCTGCTCCTCCCACGCCAGTGCCACCCACGCCTCGCCAGTCGAGTCGAGGCCTAGGCAATAAACACAAGATAAACAAACTACAGCTGTATCTGTGACTGTAACTGTAGCTGTGTCTGTAACTGTAACTGTAACTGTAACTGCAACTGGAACTACAATCAAAGACAACAAACCAACAAAATAACAAGCAAAAAATAAACAACTAAAAAACACGCAATGGGTGCCAAGGAAAGTGTCGAGGCGGCCGTCAAAATGAACGCCGATGGCTGGGGTCACGTGGAGGTGTGTATACAAACAATATAATAGTATAATAACAACAACATTAACATTTTACTACCCATAAGTTACCCACGATAAGATATATAACTGTTTATTGTGGTTTTATTGTGCTTTTGATTGCAAGCTCAAAGAAAGCAAAGGAAAATGCGCAATTCTTTGCAGGCAATTGCCTTCCTCAGAGTTCTGAGCACAACTCTTTAAAAACTATATAAAATGTAAACTATATAAACTAGTTTACCTACTTTATCAAATAGTTTACTTAAACAGAATTTCGTATAATTATGGAGCCATATTTGATACTGATATTTAAGAGTTAGGGATTTGGTAATCGTTGCGGATATTTTAAAGTTATCTTTGAATTGGGAATCGTTGCGAAATAGCCTATATATGGACCATATACAGCCTATATATATCCTATCATAAATATAAATTTATCATTGCTTTTAGGGATCAAGGAATATTTGTAATAAAATGATTATTTAGGTTAATTATTGGAATAATTTTGATTAGAATGTGCCCATTTACTTTTTCTTTAAAAGAGAAACAAATTAGACATTTCTGATAATTGATTAGGAAAAAATTTCTTTTAAAATAGAAAAATCTCCAAAATAGTTTACTTAAACAAATGAATTTTCTATAATTACAGGGTTAATTTTGAATTGGGAAATTGAGCTTATCTATAAAATGTTATATGTTAATTTTATTAAAAATATATCATTGCAGAGCAGAGCATTGAATGCAGATTGAGAATATGTTTCTTAAAGTAAAGAACTCAATAACATTCAATATACCAGATCGACATCTATAATAAGCCTTATCCCTTTATCTTTTCATTTTGCTGGCACAAAAACTAATCGAATATAAGTAAACATTACTTGATAAAATATCACAAAAGATGATATCCTTAAACTCTTTCGATTATATATAATTATTGCTTTTACTGCACACACACATGCACCACTTTTAACCATTTAAGCTGTGTATTTTATCAAACCTGAGTCATCTTTTACTCGTATCAGGCTGTCAATCGCATTTCCCACAACTCAATTTGTCAATGGTAGAATGGGGGATGTGGGATGGGGGCAACGTCTGTGGCGAGTGTGACCCAAAAATCGGCAGAACTGTCGCCACCTTCATTCCTTATTGCATTTTGATGAGCACTGCGACAATTGAGAGCGACTGAGTGCTATTTGATTGATTTTAAAAATAAATTTCAACAAAACAACGAGCAAAAACGAAACACGTGCAGAGCGCCACAAAGTGTGGCATCCACTTGATGAGCCCAAAGTATGCGGGCAGCAGCATTCTGTCTGGTTATCGCCAGATCTCTTGCGGCTCTTGAGCGCAACAAACGCTGTGTGGGCGAGCGTCAGCTCTTGAGATCGCGCCGAGACAATGAGGCTGCTGCATAAGATTTACGGCTAATGTGGAGAGCTGTTCGAGATACTGAGAAACATAGAGAGAAATAGAGAGGGAGAGGGAGAGGGAGAGAGAGAGAGTGGGAGAGCGTTACGTAGCGACTGAATGAATGAATGAAAAATGCGCTTTGATTTTTCCCTCAATTTCCGTTTGGAGTATTTAGTTGTTTGCTTGACTTTGTGGCGTGTATTTCAAATGCTCTTTTGGCACTCTTCAAATATTTATATAAACAATATTTAAAGAAATTCTATGACCCCAGTCGGCTCGTAAACAGGTGTCTGTTTGTCTCAGCGGTAAAGGCTCGTAAGCAAAAATAGGTAAAGTGTACATATATAGCTTGGCTAGCCAAACAAACAACAAATGTGCTCAACATATGTGGCCAGCAACAGGCTGCAGACAGCCCAAAAAAAAAAAATAAAGAAGAAGAAAAATATGATATATATAAATAAGTTTATATTTGAGGTGTACCAAAAGAATTTAAAATTAAATTCATACAAATAAGGGGGCAGCAGCAGCAGCTTCTAATGTGCAACATGTGCTCGTGTGTGCGTGTGTGTTGGTGTGTGTCAAAGAACATAAAACTCACCGATCAGATCGAATCATAAACAACTAAATCAAAGTGAACTTCAAAGCACTTTTTTCCGCTAGAAATCTCCAAGTTGTAGCGTTTTTTTTTTGTCTATTTTTTTTTAATATTTGTGTTGTTGACACCTACACGCCAGCATCGTTGCAGCATGCGGCATGAGGGGAGCCGAGTAGGAGAAGGGGAGGGGCTCTAACCGGCAGAGCGACTGCATTTTGGCCAGCAATAGCTTTGGACTCGCTTCGTTCGCACCTCTCGACAACGGCAACGTGTTGGTGATAATAGCCCTGGCTGCAGCCGGCGTGGGTTGTTTCATGGGTTAATCATACATCTGGAAAATTAAATACGATTGTGGCACAATCGTTGCTTAATACATGCTTCAAGTTCAAATTAAATGATTAATGCAGCAGATCTTGGTATGTCTGGTATTTGACTGCATACGATTTGTCCCATTGAGTTTGAGTCTATATATATATGTGTATATAGATTTCTCTGTTGTTCGCTGAGCTTCATTAAAAAACAGGTGAATAAGTCTGCAATATCGATTTACAGTCTTAAGCTTCAGTTGGGTGTTGCAAAGCTGAGGCAATTCATGTACCAAAGCTCAGCTAAAGAAATTATATAAACCCTAAACTTAAAATGATTTTAGTTGCATGAGCGAATGTTTAATTATGCTTCAATGGGTCTTAAACTCATTCTCAGAGCTGTACATTATAACAAAATTAATACGTGTTTTCTAGATTTTGAAAAGTCTAGCAGACGGATAGACAATTGTCAAAAACTGTTGATAACAAGCTGCTTTTCTGCTCGATTTCAAACTAAAGATGAAGGACAAATAAAAAATATTTTTTTAAATATTTCAAATAATATTTGTGATGTCTTATAACTGCAGGAAATAAATTGTCCTGGGCAATGCCGGATATGGCGTGCTTTATTGTAGAAAAATAAATATATTATATATAAAGCTGATTTTGGAGACTTTTCCATGTTGAAATATATAATATATATAAGACAAAAAATACTCCAAAAACTATCCAAAAAAAAAAAAAGGATTGGGTAAAGTAAGTTACCTGTCGTATAACTACTTAAAATTTTAATTACGACTAAATTTTTCTTAACTCATGTTTAAAATACCCAAAGTGCTGAAAAAATATCCTTTTGAAAGTACAAAAATATATTTTTAAATATCTATTCTATTAAGCTCAGAAAAGACTCAGATAGAGTCTAATATCGTATAAGTAAAACTTCCATAAGATAGCTATTCGGTGATAACACAATTCTTTAATGTCTTTGCGGATTTAAATTGGAGCCCAATCTTATATATATATATATACATAATAAAATAGGTAATATATAATATTACCTTAAGATCTATGATACATAAATTTCATGTCTTTTATGTAAGGCCCAATTGGAGCCCAATCTTATATATATATATATACATAATAAAATAGGTAATATATAATATTACCTTAAGATCTATGATACATAAATTTCATGTCTTTTATGTAAGGCCCAATTCTATAAATGTTTTACGTTTGTTTCTTATAAATGACTTATAATATATAATAAGAAAGCCTTCCACACAACTTATAAGAGGTCTTTACGGATTTTGAATGGAGTCCGATCTTATACTTAGATTGAGAAAGACTTTCTTATGTTTGGATAATAATAAAATAAATCCTTAACAATTACAGTTAAAGATTCTTTCATAAGGGGTTTTTCTTATAAAGGACGAATAATCCATTATTTCAATAAGTAAAACTTACCTAAGAGAGCCATTCACCATTTTCACGAATTTTAAACGGAACCCAATCTTATAGTTAGATTGAGGAACGATATTCTAGAATTTGGATTATAATAGAATATTGCCTTAAGAATTACAATTAAATATTCCTTCATAGAAATGCTCTTAAAGGGCTACAAATTAATTATTTCCTGAGCTAGCCACACGCATGATCTAATTGATTTGACTAATAATTCTTGTTCTTTTTGCTATCTCCTTTCTCTCTTGACCCGCCTCCAGCAGCGCGGTAGTCGCTACCACGGCCATCGGCATAATCAACGGTCGCAGTCGCTGAATCGCGGCCAGGCGCTCTCGCAGGCGGACGTGACCAGCATGTGGTGACATCGGGGTGCCTCTGGTAAAGGTGAGTGTTCGTATATCGATCGATTTCGATAAACATTAATCGATAACTTATCCCCACTCCAGCAGGAGCTGCGGTGAGCTGTGCCAACTGTGCCATGGGCAACAAACTGAGCTGTTCATGTGCGCCTCTTATGCGCAAGGCTTATCGCTACGAAGATTCACCCTGGCAGAGTTCGCGTCGTCGGGATGGACATCTATTAAGGTGAGTTTGGCTGTTTAGGCGTTGGCGGCAGCAATCTTTTGCCTCTTGTAGTTGACTCTTTTGTTCTCTGACTGGCTGTAAATATGGAACAATAACAACAACAACAAAAAACAATTGAATTCGCTATTTCGAGAACTTTTGTAATTTAACTAATTGTGTTCTTTTTCTGGTTTTTCTTTCTTTCAAAAACTCAATATGAAAACAAAACGAATAACGAAAAAACTTTCGACTTTTGCCTTCACATCCAATAATCCAACAACAACCAACACACAAACCAACACACTGCCTAATCAAATTCGTTGGGCGCTTCAACAACAACAACAACTACAAATCTGCAACAACTTTTCCTTCCTAAACGACTGCAACAACAAAAAACAACAACAACTGCCAAACTGCGCTTCCTTTGTTTGACTTTACGTTCAATTGAAAACCCTCCAACAAAAATGAAACTTCCTCAACAACAAATTTGCACCAAATTTCAATTGGATGAACCAACCCAACAACAATAACAACCAACCAAACAACCAATCAACCAACAACAACAACTTTTGCAATAATCAATTTGTCAACAATCGTTTTATTAACCAACGCTAGTTCGTTCAGGTTGTGGGCTGAGGTCTTTCACGTATCGGCTAGCGGCGCCGGCACCGTCAAGTGGCAACAAGTGTCCGAAGATTTGGTTCCTGTCAATATCACATGCATTCAGGATTCGCCCGAGTGCATCTTTCACATCACCGCGTACAATAGTCAGGTGGATAAGATACTCGATGTGCGACTTGTGCAGCCAGGTGAGTTGTAAAGCCCCTCCCCAAAGCTCCTCTCCCTATTTACTTTTGCTAATTGAATATGGTTTTAATGTGTGTGTGTTCGTGTGTGGTATTTGCAGGCACACGCATTGGCCAGGCATCGGAATGCTTTGTTTACTGGAAGGATCCAATGACAAACGATACTTGGGGCCTCAATTTTACATCGCCCATCGATGCCAAACAGTTTCGGGAATGCTGTGTAAGTATTCTCTTACAGTTTGTTGCATATTGCAAGCGCGACGACGACAAGCAACCACCTCAACTGATACCTCAACCAAAGAACCACCTCAGCCAACCACAACTACAAACACTGAAATAACATTTGCACCCCACACACACACACATACAACCACATAGACCCTTCCTACTAACAATAACAATAGCATTTGGGCAGTTCTATGCGGCATGCAACAAAGTGTTGCAAGCAACTGGCCAAATCAAAGCCACAACAGCTGCCACAAATGTTAACCACAAGTTGATGATGCTGTGATGATGACCGACCGTGATGGAAGTTTAATGATAATGCGGCTCAAGCTCGTTAATTTTTTTTTTTTTTATCTATTGAGCTGTATAACTTATCTAGATAAAGTCCGTTCCACGAACCCAATTTTAAATCAAGTCAAAATTCTTTGGTAAACTTTCAACAGCTTTGAAATGTGTACGCGAATCCTTTCAATTCATGCCATGCCATGCCATTTGTCACAGTCAGTATCACAGTCGCAGTCACTGTCGCAGTCACTGTCACAGTCACAATCGCAGTCACTGTCACCCAACACACAGCCAAACACAACAGACAGACACCGCTCTCTAAACTGCTTTACTGTTCCATGTTAATATAATTGTACAAGTATATATTTATATATAATACTATATATATTCATATATATATTTTCTCGTTCTTAGTTGACTAACATATGACATATTTTGCAAAATTTGGCATCGTACTTGAAATTTATATTTGAGTTCAGTATTGAGATTGTGTTTTCTAATCTTACTTTTTATTTTTATAATAATTTGGAAAAATAATAAGATAATACATATATAGTAGTGATATTTTATTTAAGAAACCCGCCTTAACACGTTGATTAACAATATAAACCAATATACACACAAGAAAACAAATGATCAGAAATTGAAAGAGCGAAAAGAAAATGGGAGCAACATAAAGCAACATTAACTAACTTTGGTCTTGAAATCAACAATCAGATATGATGTCTATATATATATATAAAAAATTTAATTACTTTTATATAAAAAAACTAAAAAGAATAAGAAGTAAAAAAACTCAATTCAAATTCAATTTCTGATCAGAGACTTGTACTTACGATCTATAAACACACCCATACAAACACACACACACACACACCGACACTTGACAACGCCCTTCCCCCCAACTTTGCCACTCACATAGTCAGAGTATACTGTCTGAATTAGTGTCTAATAATTGTTTCGTTTCTTTTCTTACTTTGCGCCTCATTTGTTGCAGGTATCTTACATAGTAAAAAAATACGTTAGTATCGCTTCATATTATTTATTTGTCACAAAACACAGTACTATTAACTTTACAAACTGCTGCTACTAAGACTCTACTACTAATTAACTAATTAATTTTATTAATATCACTGCAGAGAAAAGTACTCCTATAAGATAGCTCGTATTTATATACAGATCTTAATGTATTTTAAAAAACCAAAACATAAACCCATTCAAGTAGCGCTTCCCTTTGTCGGGCATGTGTAAGATCTACCATAAATACTTGCATACATATGAACTTCTACTCACCCACGCACATGCACACGAACACGCACACACACACACATAACAGTGTCCTTAAGTGTCGTTACTGTTTGTAAGCTATTCAATTTTTATGTGTGCCTGTTCCTCCACCTCCTCTATCAGTCAAGTTTTTCAACCCAATTATCACATTAAACTCGCTATCAGTACAGCCAAAAACACACGCATACCATAACAGTTATATATACCAGAAATATACAAGATAAATACCAGATATATACCAAATAAATACTAGCTAATTATTTCAGTCCAACGACGCGAGTTGCATTCATTTTGCAAATGTGCAAAGTTCTTCAGCTCTTGTTGTGTGTGTGTGTGTGTATTAAAAGTTTTAAAGGTTCCAAAAACTACTTACACACACCCACACATTGTTTATACCCACACACACACACACACAGACTGACGTAACTCACACATACAGTTACACGCACACCCACTAAAATTTGTTAAATGTATTTATATTATATATTCTTTCATTTCTTTTCTCTCTTCTAATCATTTTCGAATTCATTCTCGAAACACGCCAAAAAACATATATATGTATATTAAATCAACTGAAAAACTAAATTTGTTTTCAAATATTTCATTTTTGATGCATTTCATTTTGATACTTATGAAAAAAAAAACAATAAATGTCGTACTTAAATTTGAAATATTACGAACAACTTTTTCGAAAACTACTTTTACAAAAATGACCAAAAAAAAAAAAAATACTTTACACGCAACAAAAACGAAAACAACAACAACTACAACAACAAATAACAAAAAAACAATTTTGAATACATTTCTAAATGTACACTTTACAAATCTATCTATCTATAAAACTCTGTCCCACCCGAAATGCTTTTATTATCTAAAATGAATTTTATTTAACTACTCTTAACTATATATTTATGTGTGTATAAATATATATTTTTCAACTCTATTCGTTTGCATTTGACACGTGCGCCACAAAAAATAATGAATAAATAACTAACGAAATCGAATCAATTGACAATTTCCATTTACAAAATCGAATGAACGAAAAACGTAATGAACGTATAAAAATTTCATAAATTGACTGATAATTGTATAATAATTGTTCGAATTGCCAAACGTACAATGAAAATGCAAAAGAAAAACGCAAAACGCTTTAAAACAATCGCACGTATCCTCTACTACAATACCGTTACCTATCCACTGCAAACCGTTTCCGATGAGCCCTAAGTTCCCAAGTACAATCCAGCCCGAACCTAATCCCAAGCCAAGTGGGCGGTTTAAATACGCAAATGAAAATCAAATATCGAAACAACTTTCAAAAACAATGCAAAATCTTAGACTCGAATCAAATGCTAGCAGCGCTAGGAATTAGAAGAGTGTAGCCAAGTGCTACGTTTGAGAATCGCCAAGAGAGGCGACACACAAAGTTAACCAGTTGAGCGTCAGAAGAGGCCAACGCAAATATATATTATATATTCTTGGAACATAATTTTAAGGTTTCCAAAACCAAAAACGAAATCGAAGCAACACGCACAGGCTCACAATAATTGTTACCGCAGCAAATTAATCAAAACTAAGCTAAAGATGAAATATAACTAAAACTAAGTGTTATTGTTAGGCTAAGATAAGTTAACAGTTCAAATGTTGCTTCCACTAAATGCAACATTTGAATGCGCCTAGCGCCCCAATATGCTCTCTGAGCTCGTAAAAGATCACACTGCTTAAACGAATGCACTTTTAAGGCTTCATAAACTTAACTAAACTCTAACTACTAACTAACTAATGCTTGTATGTGTATGTTTGTCTACTTCACTTTACTAACTATCAATTTCTATATTTAAACTAACATATATATATATGTGTATAATCTGACTCAAGGCTTGAGCACATGTCTAGTAATACTACCCTATGTAAATTCTATGCACTCTTCTAATAGTTCTCTAAGTCCTCTAAATCGCACACTAAGCAACAGCTACAAATTTCGCCAAGTCACACGGCTTGTGCCAGTTATATAGATGCAGATCTATATAGATCTATATCGAGATATATAGACAGTTAATGAGAGAAAAATTTCGAAAGCAGTGAAAGCAGAAACCGCACACACAGAACCTTGTAATCCCAATCAACTAACCTAATGATAGTGCGACGTTTTACAGTCGCCTTCTTTCAAATTTTCACGAAAGGCCTCGTCGAGCTACTCGCTGAAACTGGATCCGCCGGGCAAGGGCAAGGTCAAGGCCAAGCGAAAGCCGCTCAGCACTCCCGCGTCGCCGTCGCGCGTGCGCCAAGAGCCCCAATGCACCTGCATGTCCGCCGAGCAGTATGCGCGCCTGAGAACCGATCCACGTGTTAGAGGTGAGAGAACAAACCAATCCAAAAATAAAACCAAAAAAACCAAAACCAAACTCAGCCAAATCAAACTATAAGCAAATCGGTTAAGTCAATAAGTTGGCGAGCGCTTCGACTCGTACTACCCACTTTTTTTTTGCTCTTCTTTTTCTTTACGTTTCCAGTTTTTTCTTTAACCTTTCGCGATAGCCTCTGGCATTCTTATTTTTTTTTTTAAAGGGGCCATAAGAAGCTCTTGTAGATCTTCTGGTTTACCGTTTGATTTACGCTTAGCATAGTCTCTTCATGTAATACAATGTACCCCCACTCGTATACCCAAATTATACAGTTAAACGCAACTTAGCAATTAGACGCCAATACCACCGCATCCCCCATCAAATCTCATCGCCATACTCATTGCAGGTTCATCCACTTTGCCGCGTAATGTCGGCTCACACAGAATCACAGATGTCGATGGCCAGCAGCAGGGCAAGGTTGTAAGCGCCGTGAGCAGCACCTCTTTGTACGATAACGTGGCCAGCAGTGGGCCGGGCGTGGCCCAAGGAGGCGGTAAGTTCTTATCTGATTGAAATCAAATTGTTAAAAAGAACTTTAAACAGTTTGTAAACAAGATTAAAAAATAGAGCAGATGATCAAGTGTTAAATCTGATCTGGTGTGTGATCTATAACTCTAGGCTCTGAACCTAGAGCTTTCATGAATTCTGTTCCTATTATGAACGGGATTTGGCTTCATTAAAAATTCAATTTTTTTTTGGTCAAAAATGTGCTTTAAGATTTTATTTACACATTTTGACCTGCAAATAAACCTCTCTAAGCCGGCAATGTATCTGGCCTGCAGTGAGAAACGCTTCAAAAAGAAACGTTCACCAGTTTGCTTGCCACAGTGCAACATATGCTGCATGCTCTGATTTGACATACGATCCACTATAATTGTTTTTAATCTCTCTCGCGTTCTCTCTAATTCGCAGATACCTTACAACGTCAGCTCAAGGGGCAAGATGGCAACATGGTGGCCAATGCGGGCGTCAATACCAATACGCCGGGCGTGATTGTGACCGGCGTGGGCAGCGGCTCGGACATGTGCTCACAGAATCATGTTGGCTCACAGGTGGGCTCAGACGATGCCGGCGCCTGCCATATGGAAATGGATCTGCCTAAGAGCGAGGGCACACAGGTTGGGGGCGGATTGCATCAGAGTGTGGGCACCTCTACCAAATCAACAGGCACACGCACCAAGGATTTCAACGATGATATGGTAAGCTGAGTGCATCCAGGCACGCTAACTAGCCGGCACAATATGCCTGTCTCGCTTAGCGCACCTGGCTGGATTGTCTGTTCTAACCGCCAACTCTTTGTGCTTCTGCCACACAGACACGCGACGCACACTCGCACGATATGCACCACCAGCACAACGTAATCAACAACAATACACGACGCAAGACCAAGAGCACCGAGGACATGAACGTCGATACGAGCACACTAAAGCGCATGCTAAAGCCGATGCCCAGCACCGAGAGCCCCGTCACGTCGCCGGAGATGGGCCGACGGCGTTACAACTACTACAATGCGAATGGGGCCCAGACATTGGGCCCACAGCACATGCATCAGCACGGCATGGGCATGGGCATGGGCGGGGGCGGCGGCCATCACGTCATGAACAACAATACATTAGGCCGCGGCAGCGGCAGTCAGTCGTCGCGCTTCTCCGGCTCGAGGTGAGTTCTGTAAATTGCGCTTTTTGCTGTCAACTAGTTGGTAAACAATTTTTGCTTGGACTTGACAGATCTTCGCATGAAATTGGTCGCGGTTATCCGCCGCGCAATCTATATTTGGAATTGGAGCGGGAGCGTGAGCGTAGCTGCATTGAGGGCTCGCCGCCATCAGATAATGTGATGTTCGATAATCAGTGCTATGCGACCACGCCCAGCTCCAGCAATGGCAACTCCGATCAGGATCAATCGTATGGCCAGCAGCAGCAGCAGCAACAACAGCAGCCGCATCCACAACAGCAATCGCATCAGCCGCATTTGCCGCATTTGCCGCATCCACAGCAGCGAGCATCGCGCCATCAGCATCATCAGCATCAGCAGGCACCGAATGTGACGCCCACTCCGGGCAGTCCCACCTCGCGTCTGCTCATGGAGTACGAGATGCATTTGCGCAATACGCTGGCCAAGGGCATGGACGCCGAGTCCTACAGCCTGCACACCTTTGAGGCACTGCTCTCCCAAAGCATGGAGAATCTGGGTGAGTTGCTCGCACCGCCAGCCGCTGAACGCCTACATTTTAGTTTGGGTTTCGTTTGGGTTCGCTTTTGGTTCACATTCGGTTTTTGCTAAACTTGTAGCTAATTTAGTTTTCTAAACTTTTCGTTCTCGTTGTTGTTGTAGCTGAACATTTCGTCTTCTTCTTATTATCCACACCTCCTACTTTCTATTATTTTATTGTGCCCCCTCTCTAATCGAATTTTTAATTAGCTTGAGCTCTAGTGCGGTTTGTGCCCTCGTCAATGTCTCGAATCAAGTCAAACAACGTTCGCATTTCATGTAACACCTGCGTCTGCTAATGGGGCTGGTGTATATACCTTTAGCTAGTTGCTGATAATCTGATTAATGTGAGTTGCCTTTCGTTGGGGTATTTCGCAATAATGCAGATAAGCTGGTAATGGAATTCCTGTTGAAATCAGAATGTCTTTTTAAGTAAATACCTAGAGCATCTAGAGAGCTTTCGAGAGAAATTTTAATAAGTAAAATCAATTCATGTGGGGTACAACGGGAAAAATTGTTTAAGGCAGAATGAAACGATTTTAGAAGGTATTGCCAGCAATATTGACTATCTAACACCTTCTTCTCTTCGGGAAGACGAAGTCAACTTTTAATTAGGCAAGAAAATTGTTGAAAAGTCTTAGTTATGTGCATATGAAAAGTCTATTGCTCCAAAATTAATGAATGCCAATTAAACTAATATTAAAATGATAAAAACAAACACTTAGATTTCCTATAAATGTCATGCAGAATACTTTTCCTGTACTTGAATTCTTTTTCATAATTCTTAATGTGATTTCTTCATTTTGCAATCAAAACACCTCTCTCTATCTCTCTCTTAATAACCATTAATTTATAATAATAATTAAAACTTAAATGCTATCCATACATATCACAAAATGCTCATCATGCGCTCGCACACAATAACCACCACAACTATCACACCACGTACCATCAATATAAATAACAACAATAATAACAACAACAAAAACAACAACAATATCAACATCACTATTAAATATAACAAAAACAACAACCACCACAACAATAACAACAACTATCATCAGAATTCGCTGAAAGCCTACCAGGATCAACACAGCGCAGCCCATATCCACTACGTAGGCGTAAGTAGTTCCATTGAATGCACGTCTCTTAATTAATTCAGTGTCTTAAACTATCCTTAATGTAATCCTGAAGATCCTTGCGCCAATTCGCCGCTCAATTATAGAGATCTGAAATGCATTTGCCTGCCTGTGTTATGCTTTAGCTTTGAAATCAATTAATATACAAATGAACTTAATTTAATTTTGTTCTTGTTTTTCCCATGCAGCCAATGCCAAGTCGTCAACCTTGCCGCTGCCCCCACATCGCCCCCTATCCACCATACGGGATAAGGAACGCGATCGTGACCGGGATGGCTACTACAGCGATCGCAATGAGTTAATACGCGAACGTGAACGCGAAAGAGATCGCGGCTATCTATCCGATCATAATGCCAGGTAAATATCACATCTTTGATCTTATCTGCGATTTAGTTTCACTCAATATTATTCCACTTGACAGTTTCTCCAACTCGCGTTGTGCCAGCTGCATTGGCGAATCGGCACGCGCTCAGTGGTTCCGTCATTCGGATGGCTGGCGCTCGGGCAGCTCAACAATTGGCTCCGGTTCTGGTCACGGCATGATGACACAACAAATGGCCGGCGGGGGGCACAAGCGTTCGCCCTGGGACTCGCTGCCATCGCTGCGCCAGGACAGCAGCCTCAATGATTCCGGCTATAAGAGTGCACGTGCCGATTCCTTGGAGCAGCGGTAATAATCTATTAATTTGATATTATATTCTATATTAAATATGCATTATTTTCGTTTTACAGTGCGGAGTTTATACGTCAGGATAGCTTGCGCTCTGAGTATTTGAGTGATCGTGAATCACGCTATGGAATTGTACAGCAGGCCTCCATTGAGAGCACCGATTCGCGCATGTGTTATCTCACATCGTCCGAGGTGAGTGTTAGACATTTAAGACAAACAGGCTGAGATTATCAAAGCGCACTTTAAACACAAGTTTATCTATTATTTTATATTTATTTTCTTAAAACAATTCACTTAGTTGCATAATATTGATAGAGTGCATCTGGTTTGCCTTCAAGTTAAAGAAACCAAAACTTTCGGCCAATCGCAGCTAAACTTTTATTCCTAGTATAAATAATCCTTGCTAATCTTCTCATTACAAATTTATTCCTACTATAAATAATCCTTGCTAATCTTCTCATTACAACAACCGCAGCCCTTATAGAACTTTTTACTGCTACGCAAATCAAGAATCGAACGCAGTTCATCGGCCTGTTGATTGCCTTCAATCGCCCCAAGCCTTGTCATAAAACTCTTCCATCAAGTTTTCAATGTACTCAAAAGTCGTAAGCTTTTTTATAAATATCAATTTAATTCGCATAAACCATTGTGACACAGCGCTTCATTTCTGGCGCAGTAGCAATTGCCTGCCACGTAATGGCACGAAATCCATCATAAGACCCAACCCACATGCAGCTTCTGTAAAGTGGAGTCTGCCAATTCACTGCCCTCCCTGCCTGACAGCACTCGTGAAGGCAACTGTATGCTCTGCTCTATTTATAGGCACCGGGGCCAGGCAACTGGGTCAACTGTTACAGAGCCTTTACTGCCGCTGTTAGCGCTTAACAGTGATATGTTAGTTAGCAGTCATGTTCCTAGTTAACAGTAGCGAGTATCGTAAATTTGTATAGCAATCCAATAGTAACTGTGTACAAGTGTGTGTGTGTGTGTGTGTGAGTGAGTGGTGCAGAAGCGTATGAAATATATGCATGCATATTCTGTATATGTATGTGTATTTATATTTGAGCATACAATGCATTCGCTAAAAAAATAAATAAAATAAAATGAGGAGGAGGGAAAGTCAACTGGCGCATTTGGCTGGGCAACATAAATGATATTTATAGTTGCAGCCCAAACTGACCCAGTTTTGCCTTGATTAAAAACAAACTGCCAGGCATGGTACACACTCACACACAGAAACACACACACAGTTGCAAGCACACACTCCTAAGCAAACACAGTTGCAAGCAGCCCCCCGAAAAACAAAAGAGGAAAAAACTTTCTCTTTTGCAACTCCCTCAGCTAGCAGCCTTGTCAACGTCAACGTTGCTGCCTGCCTACTGTTGATGATGTTTATAATCATGATGATGATGATGATGATGATGATGCCAATGATGACTATGTTGATAATGTGCAAGTGCTTGCTGCATGCATATAAAATTGCTGTGCAGCCGCTCAACGCTTTTGTCTGCTTATTTCGCCTTGGACTCTGGGCACGACCCGGCTTGTCAAGCCGGCTAATGTTAACTGTGTGTGAATGTGGGCGTGGCATGCATAATGCATGTGAGGCATGTAATGTGCATACTTGTGGCACGCTTAAAGCCAATTTTGATCTCTTTGCCTTGACACTAATGAGTCGCAGCAAAAAAGATGTCGCCGCGTCCACTTGCACTGCACTCACGCATCATTGGGCATCAGCAGCAGCAGCAGCAGCAGCAGCCCAGGCTCACGCACACAGAGACACAAGCTATGCGCTGTTAATTGCAATAAACTTCCATTGTTACACTGACACATAATCCAAGCGTACAGCCCGCCCCCACTGCCTATTCCCTAACTAACGGGTTTTCCAGCGTTCTTAACGCGGCGCATGCGCTTTAAGCAGCTAGCGCTCTTTGGCGCTCTCTTGTGCGTGCTTTCGCTCTCGCGGACGGTCTCGCTCTCTGCGTCGCAGCTTTCGCATCGCTTCCAAGCAGCTCTGCTGCTGCGACTGTTAAGATTTCCAGCTGCGAAAGCTTCAATTGCGTTCGCTACGCTTCGCTCCGCTTGCCGCTGTCATTGCTGCTGCTGCTATTTTGCTAGTGTTGCGCTAACTTTTGCTCTGTCGTTTTATAATCAACTCACAGTTTCGCATGTGTGTGAGTGTGTGTGTGCGTGCGTGCGTGTGTTTGCCATTTTGCAATTAAACAATTACCAAATATAATCAGCAAAATTTAACAATAATTAAACCACTGCCAGTGTGTTGTAAAATTTGAGCAGCGCTCGCAAAAGCAAACAACTGTGAAAAATTGTGTATAAAAAATTTGTTGTTTTAAAATTCACGAGCAGCTTCCGTCGCGGCAGTAACTGCAATTTTCTCTCTGTATGTGTTTTTTGTAACGCTTGTGTGTGTGTGTCTGTGTGTGTGAGTTTGCGTGTGTTGAGAGGCGCTCAAAAGTATGCAACGTGTGGAAAAATTCGCTTTATTGCAATTTTGCTGAAATACCAGAAACAACAGGAGCAGCAGCAAAACACAATTTACAACAACAATAAAACCTACGACAATAAGAACAGCAACAACAACAACAACATGAAATAGAAGAACGCAAGGCGCACGTTAAGCAAGTAAATGTCAATAAAACCCCTCACCACACTCCTCCACCCTTCAAAAAAAGAAGACAGGCATAATAAATAAAGCAAAACACGAGCACAGTATCCCAAATCTAACTCTGTTGTGTGTGTCTGTGTATGTGTGTGTGTATATGTGTGTGTATATGTGTGTATGTGTGCGGGTCCTTGTGCTGTGGCATTTTATGCCAAGCTAAGATTAAATGCTTTGTTAATCTCTCATAAGACACAAGCAGTACCTAAGCAGCGGTCCAAAATAAAAGCAACTCAAGCGATTCTCGTAGCACTCAAGCGTGCGTATTTGTGTATCTGTGTGTGGGCGTACTTCTGTGTGTGTGTGTGTGTGTTTGCGGCAATAATAATAAAGCTGGCAATCAAATTTGCTGCCAGATTGTCGCACGCTGCGTTTGCATTTAGCATTTAAATGGAGCAACACGCGGCGGATACACAATGTGCACAATTCGCAGCTTAACGCACAAAAAAAAAACGTTTTCAATTAGGCTACAACAAACATTAAACATAACAAATCCAATAACGATTAGCAAATGTCTAAAAAAAAGCGCAACTCAAATGAAAAAAGCAGAAAATGTCGCTGGCAAATGCGATTAGCATCACGTTTCCCCTTTTACGGCACGTGCACAGCAGTTATGTGTGTGCGTGTGTGTGTGTGTGTGTGTGTGTGTGCGTATTTCGATGTTGTGTTTTGATAAGCCAGCAAGTTTGTATTCACAATGAGGCCGGTGTTTGTATGGCTGCATCTGCCTTTGGGACATGAAAACTGTCTCTTGTACACGCGAATTGTTGGCTTATTTTGTTGCTGGGCTCTGCAGTTAGTTAAACTCTTTTGGTCGCCATTGAGCTGCTTTGAATCAATGACAAATTAAGCTTTTAACTGATAAATCTACCTAGTTGTATCATCAGCGAGCTCTTCGCTTAAGAAATTAACTCGTGATCCTGGAAAGTTGATTATGTCTTGTGGTAGGTTCTGCTTAAGACACTGCAACTTAGCCTTTCGTGTTTTTTCAATGCTAAGGTAACAAGGATTAGATATGAATACGGATTGGATGTATTTATCCCTTTAATACTGTTGTCTTTTGGTTTTGGCATCCTTCAGATCTAAAACCTTGCCAAAACTGCTTTCAAGACATTTGAAAATGAACCTCTTGCTTACCATGACATAATGTTTGTCCCCATATTTGTTTCTATATTCTGAATATATAGATATAGATAGATTCTCAACAATAAATGGAATGAATGAGTTTGATTTCATCTTCAGTTTCCCAATTCTATCAGCTGTTCCCGTAGTATATATATGTTTTGTTTAATTGATTGCTTATTATTAATTTAATTATTTATATTATTCCCACGCAGTTAGTTCGCAATTTGTTTGATATACCTCATTAATTTGCCTTCTATAAGTCCATCATAGTCAATCTGTACTGTAGTCTTTTAAAGAGAGCGCAAACAAAGCTGCGAGTGCTGTTTAAATAATGTAAATCGGGTTGCACCTTAACAGAGCGCTAAAAGCTTTATAAAAGCTTTCGTGCACACCTGCACTCTGTTAAGTATCCGCGGCTGGCAAGCACTTGAAGCCGTTGCGCCATGTTTGGGGATTTAAAAGCTTTGCCTTGTCCACCGGATGTGGCCGGGTGGCAAGTAGCCCACGTTTCTGTTAACAGACTGACAAGCTGCTGTAATGGAAGCTTGCCAATGTGGGCGATGCACGCTTCCTCTTTCTCTCTCTCTCTCTGCCCTTCCTCTCCCCCTCCCCCACTCTCATGTTGTATATGGGATTACGAGCTGAAATTCGTAACTAAATTGCAAATTTTTGACGCAATTTGTGTGCAGTTTATTAAGGCCAAAAAGTAGGCAACCGTTTTATGGGATTTTATATAGGTGCTTGTTAAATTTGATATCTGTCCAAGTTATCGCAAATTTCGCACAGCCTGACAGCAACAATCTGACAGCAGCTGTAACTGAGACTTTCTAGTATCGATTACAGGACTTTCATTATGCTAATTGAGCGTAGTTAATTCATAAGCCATTTATCTCAATTGGTTTAAAAGGTGTACAATAATGCGAGTATTTACAATATTTATAAATAAATAATTTACATCATTATTCACGCTGCCCATCACTCGCCCTCTCTCTCACTTCCCTTTCTCTCTCTGGGGGCGACTATAAAATATTGTGCACACACAGCTTTCGGGCCTCGAATGATCAATCAAATTGATTAATTACCGAAAAGCGTTTTAAATATGAGCCAAAATACATTAATTTATGTGGTTGAATAACAAAAAACAAGAAAAGACAAAATATGCCGCGACTTTCATTAGATAAGCAAATGCAGATAAGAAATGAAGATGGGCCAAAAACCAAAGCTTGCCACCTACGCACATATATTTTGTGGCTTAAGCCACTTAGCTTGAGGACCTTTTTATTTTCCATACCCAGTGTACAACAAATGTTGGCAAAAGGGTAACATGAGCATGTGGATGTCCATGTAACAGTTGGCTGAAGAACTCTTCAAACAGATGGCAGCATATAAAAGCCTGATCAGCTTGGCGAGTTTGACTAGGATAGGGTTTCATCTGTTCGTCTAAGCAACAAATCGTATATTCCCTTCGATCTCAGAGGCTTTGAAAAGCTAGAGATGCGAACTTATTGAGGCATTATTTCAGTAAAGCACAAACAGATCTTGGTTAATTAAACTTTTTTATAACTCTGCTTCTCTCTTCTTGCTCGAGATACTTTAAAATGTCTACATCCTGCTACAATTGGTGAGAACAAGGCCTTGGGAAAATCCTTTAGTACTGTTTATAGGGAATTTTTTCGACTAGCAGATTCGCTTTTTACCTTTCTTTCTTTGTGGTTAAGTTAGCAGCTGCAACTTTGTCGCTTTGGCCACGTTCATTAGCCGTGACAAGCGTGAACCTTTTTGTTTGAGTGTTTTATCATAGATGTTGCTTCAATTGTGAGCAGCTTCCTTTTTTAATTTGTTTAAATTTCAGTTTCGCACCTTTTTCGCCGTCTGCTTCTTTTTTTTTTTGTTCTTTTGAGAAACAGCGAAACCCGCTGATATCATTAGGTTAAATTGACGAACGCGCTGCCAAACAGCTGAGGTTGCCCGCGTCCCAAAGGCGAGAGCTGCAAAACAAAAGCGCAAACTTTGTACCCACACACAATCTGTGTATGTGTGGGAGTGTGTGTGTGTGTGTCTGCTTGGAAGGGACTGGCTCTGAAAAAAGCGACGCTAAATCATTTGGCACGAAGCGTTTCAAGCAAATTGACGCCACGACTAAAAGGAATATCTCGAGAGTTGTGCAGACGTGGAAATTACAATTTGGCTACAGAGTTTTTGCCCCGGCCCCGGCCCCAGCGACTTGTCGCGTCCGCTTTGCTGCTTTGCTGACATTCCCACTGACATTTCAATAAGTGAAGAAACTAATTTTTGTGCTGCAACAACAGCAACAACAGCAACAACGACAACAACTGCAACAAGCAGCAGCAGCAACGAGCTAGCAGACGCGCAAAAAAGTTTCTTAGCAGTTTCTCATCTCAACTTGTGCAACTATCGTCCTTATATCCTTTATTTTTTTTTTTTTACTGAGCAAGCGAGAGGGAAGAAAAAAAACGGCAATATTAATTTGCAGCGAGTGCATTAAGGCGTGAGTGGGCGGGGTCGCTGCCTCGTGGCAGCTGTCAGCGAAAGTTCGACGTGTACGTGGACAGTTGTCCAAGTATTTGACACAAAAATAACAGTTTTTCCTACACTTTTGCCTCTCCGTGTGTGTGTGTCTGTGTGTGTGTGTCTTTTTTAGTGCTGACCAAACGAGAGTTTTGTGCAACTATTACACGTATTTCAGTTACCAACTTGACTTGCCCCCTTTGCTAATATCCTTTTGCAGCAGCTTCCACTGCTTTGGCAATATGAATTGCGAAAAGTGCAACCCCCACCCCCTCCCCCTTAAGTTCTTGTCAATGCTGAAACGAGTCACAATTTTGCAGCGCGCTGCCAAAGCCAAAGCCATTGCCTAGAATTCACTTTTCGATAATTCCTTTTGCTTTTTCTATTTTTTTTTCTTTACATCCTTTTTCGAACTGCCCCAAAATGACAGTCGTATGTAACACACATGAACCATTCCGTGCCAGGCTGGGCGTGGCACTGCGGTCAGCTCAGCATGTGTGTGTGTGTGTATGTGCGACTGTGTGCCACAGATTTGCTGGTTGGCTTTTGGCCGCAGGCTTATGAAACTTAAGCGC
Source organism: Drosophila montana (assembly GCF_035044405.1). Classification (NCBI taxonomy): domain Eukaryota; kingdom Metazoa; phylum Arthropoda; class Insecta; order Diptera; family Drosophilidae; genus Drosophila; species Drosophila montana. Next base: position 98,241 of record NW_026998113.1, on the reverse strand, counting down.
ATTGCAATGCATTTCATTGCGGCCTCTTCAAGTTGCCAAGCATTTTTGGGGCTCAGTTTCAAATGCAGTTTATGGCCAGCAAAGTTTTGCGGCCAACTGTAAGTCCTGTGATGTATGAGAGATCCTCGTTCCTTTTTTTTTTTTTATTCCCACCCTTCAGCCTTCATAGGCTGCAATATTGGATAAAAACTGCGAGCTGGGTAATATATTGCCAGAGCCGACAGTAAGTTGCATATGTGGACTGAGTTTAATGTGCTTTTCTCTTATTTTGTCTACTTTCTTTTTTTGGGTCTACTTAAAATGAACTTTTGCTGAAAGTTTTTAGGTTAAGGTATGCTGTGTATTCACTGTACTTAATTTTCTTGTGTCTAAAGTTGAATTTTATGTGCAAAGTATTTTTAGTTTCCAAATTTTAAATAAACTTGGACAAACTTTTAAGAGTTTCTAATTTTAATTGTAAGAATTCTTGTTAGAAAAACTGGGAATACTCAGTACTTTGTTTAGACAATTTTCTTTTTTCCCGACAAAAAAACTATCGAACATGTTTGTATATTTATATAATATCGCTCTGTTCCATAGTGATATTTATTGTTCTAAGCGTATTTAAGAGTTTCTAAGAGTTTTTAAATCGAATAGTTAACATTTTTCAAATGACCTTTTTATAAGATAATCGAACAATCGATAGTACAGTAAAACTATCGAAAATGCAGGTATATTATCGATACTTTTCAAAGGGACATATATTGCTTTCCACCTTGCTGGGAATTTTAAAGAGCCAAATGCCTCTTAAAATATCATTTGCCTGTCAATAAGAAATGTAAGACTGCTAAAAACTATTTAATATTAATACAAGCAATGTATTTATATAAAAATAACTCTGATAATACAGATTCTAGCCAAATTGAATATATATTTAAATGCAGCTAAATTCCCAGCTGCGTTGTTAAGTGATAACGGCTTTAACATATATTTTAAGCACTCCAATTACTTGGCAAATAGTCGCGGCCGTTACAGCCCCCATTCCAAACTTGATTACCATTTCCAGCTCTCTTGTGGTAGATTTTAAAATGCTTACACAACTTTTCACTCAGAGCGCCCGAGTTACAGAGTTTCAGAGTTTCAGTTGAAGTGCAAACAAAACTTTGATGCCTTTAAACAAAAACAAAGAAGAAATCGTCACGAACTTCAATTCAACTCGGTTCCAAAATCAGTGACTGTTCCTTTAATCAGATGCCTTCGAACGAGTTGCCTTTAAGCAAATTATACAAATATAGTCATAATCAAGCCTCTACAAAAGCCTGCTGCAAATGAATGAAATTGCTGAATACAAGAATGCCAAACCAGGCGTATGACAGACGCGACAGCCAGTCGAGAAATGGAATGGAATGTGCCAACACAGTTGGCGCATTCATTTCAATTGTAAACTGCGCGGCGGGGGCATGGGCATGGGCTGGTCCAGGGCCAGGGGCGGGGGCGGGGCCAGGGGCAGGGCCAGGGGCAGGGCCAGGGGCGGGGGTCTGAAGTGTCTGAGCAGCAGACGATGAAAACCAGCGACAGGCAGTTAAAGTAAGCTGGCAAAGAACACACTTAAGTCAAAACTGAAACTGTGCCCCAAAATGGAAAAAACTCAATTCGAGATGACAATCTAGCACGAAAAAATACGCCAAATGTTACAAAAGCCCAAAACATCAATGACAAACATTTTAACAATTGAACAAACTGACTGTGTGTGCGTGAGTGTGTGTGTGTGTTGGTGTGGGGCAAACACATCATTTTCCTTTCTTTGGCCTCACACGAGTTGCAAATCAAGTTAGCATGAATATAAAAAAAAGAGAGAGGTGCGCGGGGGCAGCTGGGCTGCTGACAGGAAGGCGAAAAAGACGCAAATGGCAAATGGCTGGCTTGTTTCGTTCCGCCTTTTGACTCGCCGCTCCTTGATTTCTTCCTTCCGCCACAGATGCCGCGAAACGGCGTGTAAGTCTTACCCTAACCGAAAATAAAGTAGAATCGCGCTGCCAAAAAGCGTTTGCCAACTTTTACTACACATACTCTTTTTTCTGAGGCATATTTCCCCCGTTTTTAAATACTCTTTTTAGATACAACTAAGCTAAGATCTGGTCGGCATACCTATAGAAATATCTCGAGTTTTATAAGAGCTATGACCAGCTAATGTTATGCTTAGCTTAAAATATCCAAGTACATATTTTTAAAAATGTCAAAAGAAGAAAAATTGCAATTAATTGCAGTCTACTTTGTAGCTTGCATGGTCTCCCAGCTAATTAAAGGGCATCTAGTAGTCGCATGCTGCGCATAGCTCATGCTTTTTCGCACCTTTGTCAAAAGTCATAAAAAATAATAAAATGTGCGAGCACACAACTACAACAGCAGCAACAACAACATTAAGCAGAAGTCAGAGGCAAGCCGAATCCGAATCCGAATCCGTGCTGCTCACATGAGCGCACCCAAATATGAAGACCATATAACCCCCTGGCCCTATACCCTTGCAGCCTCTAGCGCTCCCCTGCATCCTTGCGCAGCCCCTTCAATACAGTTGTAAGGGCGCGTGTTGAGTTCCTTTTGCATTTTGTATGTAAATGTAAATGTAAATGTCGTTTGGCATTCGCGCATTTTAAGCTTGTGCCTGGCAACCGTGCGTAGGCCGCCGGGGACGGCGCTGGGGCTGGCACTGGGGCTGTGGAGGGGCGTGGCAGGCTTTTTACCTTTAGTCCTCATTTTGGCACCTTGGCACTTTCGGCGCCTGGTAATTGGCATGTGTTCAGCATTTTTGTACATTTCGCACAGTTTGCAAGATCTGAACGCGACACGCCCATAAAGGAGAGAGCAGGACCAAAAAGAAGGGGACAAGCGGCAGCGCAGCTTTGTAACTTGTCGGATTACGTGGCACGTTTGGCAGCCAAAAGATATGAATATAATTAAATGTAACAACTACATTTTTACCTCTTATAAGGCAATGTTTAAATTGAGGCGCCGCCTCTGAGTTGTCTTCCCCCAAGTGTTTATGGGCCAGGCCAAAAGCGGCGTAAAGCCATCAACTAAATTGCCAGTACGGCCGAAAAGGCGGCGCATAAAACCTGCCAATTGTATTGTGTGTGTATTTGCTTGCTGTTGTTGCTGTTGGTCAACAATTAAGGCAATGACAAGCGAAGATTAGACCAAAGTTGCAAATTAACTTCATTTTTTGCAGGCTTCTCAGATTAAGTTTTAAACTTTATGCGCCGACTTGAGTTTCTTAATTTGGCCGGACGTAAAACAATGAAAATTGCAGCTATAAAACACAAAAGAAACTAACAAAAAAGGTACACACAACAAAAATAAAAACAATTCTAATTTGACAAATTAAATAACAAAGTCAAATTGAGTTTTTACTCTAAATGACAATGACACAAACTGAAAGCAAAGTTTTTGAATAACTTAAGCTACAAAGAGTGAGAGGTGAATAGTGTGCAAGCCAAAAGTGTTTTTGAGAGTTTTAAATAAAAAGAAGTCGCTGGTTCAGTTCACAGCTTGAAGCTGCTTCCTGGCTTTAGGTGCACATGCGAAGGATTCTTTGCCACAACTTTGTACTCTAGTATTCTTGGTTATTTTATGTTTTAAATGTGAGAGAAACAATCTTAATTGAAATTTACAATCGCCCGTTGTACTGAGAATATTGCAAGCTGTAAATATTTTCATATACAAGATGCGGGCTAAATTTGATCGGTGCCAAAAGTTAGTTGCATTAATTCAATATTTGGGCCCAAGTTTTTTATGCTTAGGGGCTGGATATCCCACAAAAGTCTTGCAGCTAACAAACAACGCCAAGCCACACACATATATTCCTTTAAATTAAAACCTTTCTTACAAGATTTGCCATCTTGGTCATAATTTTGCTTTTAACATAATTTATTTAGTTTGATTTGGCATACAAATAGTTGAAAAACAATTTCTCAAACCTAATCATCTTTCTTTTAAACAACTAATCTTAAAGTGCAATTGTAATAAAAGTGTTGCCTACTTTTTGGGCAGCCAAAAGAATTTTGTCAAATTATGCTTGTGGTATGCCAATTGACCATTTTACAGTTCTGCTAAATTTTGCATATAAATTCACAATAAATTGGCAATAAATCATCTATATACATCAAATATTTATTTGAAAATAGTTGAATAAACAAATTTATTTCACCTCTCTCTCTTTCAGGTAAGTTTCAGTGCAATTTGCTTTTGTTTTCTTGAACTGTTCGCACAGTGCGGGTAAGTATTTATATATATATATATATATATATCTATAAATATCTATAGTATTGAATTTGCACAATTTTGGAATTTATGAGGCCACTGAAAATGTTGCTAATTTATGGCTGAATCCTGGCCACGACACCTCAATGCAGAGCCAATAACAAAGTTGGTTAGTTATATAAATGCGACTGTATCTCTTATAGCTCCTTGCTCTCTCTCTTTCTCCCCTTCTCTTTGTCCGTCTGTCTGCGGATATCCGCATGCAAGCCATAACTCAATAAAGCATTGTCCAGAGCCAAAGCCATAGAAGTAGCAGCATAAAACAAAGGCAAAGGCAATAGCAAAGGACAAACGACCAAAACTAAAACCCAGCAACACCAGCAGTCAAAGATACAATCGAAATGCAGCAACAACATGCGATAGCCAGCACTGACAGGGCGGTTTAAGGGGCGGGGTAGCGAAAAAATAAAAAATAAAAGAGCAGACAGATTAGAAGAATAAACAAAGCCCTGGGCTTGACTGTCATCCAACCGGGCGACTGCTCGACTGGATGCTCACTGGCCTCCGACTGTCATTGGGGCCAAGAAATAAACATTAACTGTAATTTAGTGGGGCATTGTGCTTAAGCGTTGAGTCGACTCGACTCGAACCGCCACGACTCGACTACACTCGAGACTCGCACTCGCAGCGCTCCCAAATTATAGCCCATTGTAAGAGGCAGCGAATCATTATCCTCGACCCATTCTGACCCGCTCGGCGCATAGCTAGTTTCATGTTACACTAGGCGTTTCGTGCTGGTCAAAACGCTGCGGGAAGTCCCGATGTGAAGGCAATTGTTATGTTGCCTTTGCCTTCATGGGCAAGTGCTCAGTTTTCACAGCGGCCAACAATTAGATGGCAGCAGCAGCTGGCAAATTTACAGATACACACGCAAAGTATATATATAAGTATATATATATATATATATAAAATGAACTAACTAGGCAAAGGCACAAAACTCCACAATAATCGACAACAATAAAAATGATGTTGTGCCCACCGCCTCGCAATCTTTATGAATATTGCAAAGCTTTTAAATCTTCTTAAAACGAACCGAACTGGAAAAAAAGGTCGGCAATTTCTTGATTACCACTCAGAAGAATAATGCTAAGTAGATGAAAAATATGGTAGCTGCAAGTCATGCCAGTCAGCTGACCAGTTACTAAACATATTTAATGCTCAATCATTGCAACAGATTTCTGGGCAATTAACTGGAAACGTGTCTGTAAAATGTAAATGTTAATGCGAGCAGCGTAACAGCTGTTAGCTAACAGCTGGCGGCAGAGCCAACAACAAGTGAAAGGCCCGCCAAAATGCTCTTAAGTGCAAAGCAAACTAAAGCAAAGTAAACGCCCTCTGCGCAAACGTTACTCACCACACACACACACATACACACACAGACACAGACGAACACACGCACACACAGCAGCGAGGCGCGTGGTGAGCGTGTCTGCTTTGGGGCCTGGCCCCGAACCGCCAATGGCTATAACATGGCTTTATTTGGCTTATAAATTGTTCGACGCCGTCTGCAGCTCATGAACTTTACTCATAATTCAACACCTAACAGCAACACCTACAACCCTCAGCAACAACTGAGCGCAAAATATAAAACGCACACAAAATAATAATAATAATAATAAAAAAAAAACCTTTTTCAAATTAAACTTTGCACTCTGACCACTTGATGATGCCGCCAAGCGGGGCAACAACAACAACAGAACAGAACAGAAGCAACGCCTCGGGCTGCAAAATGAAAACAGGCGCAAAAGCTGTGCCTGATATCCACTCGACAGGCAGCAGTCCACAAGCCGCACCCCGCACTGTCTGCCCCCTCGGCTGGCCCTTTATTGCAGCTAAACAATTTTCATAGCCTATCAGCGAGCGGGCAGCGGGCAGCGGCAAGTTGGCAACTTTTTCGAGTGCAGCAACAAATTAAATTTGCGCTGGTAATTGGATTTCAAAACACTTCTGCGACGGCTGTGTTTAATGCCGCCAACAGCCGCAGAAGCTTCTGCACCCGCCACGCACACACACACATACACTCGCACGCACATACACACACACACCCAGATAGACACACTCGGAGATTTGCCACGAGTTGGACAGACGTCGCGGCAGCCGCTGCTGCCGCTGATGTTGAGCTGTCAAAGGCTCTAGCCAGCACTCTGCTTGCGGCCTGCACACGCCTGCCCCGACTGCCCCGATTGCCCCGACTTCCCCGCCTGGTCGAACGAGCCACCCATCCGCGCCCTTAACACAGCTCGACGGAGCTTTGGCCTAGAAATTGCGCACCGTATCGGACGCAAACGCTAACTGCCACCAATTGCGTGTCCGTGGGGCAACTTGAGCCGCAACGCTGCCCCCGCGGCTTCTTTTATTTTATTTTTTGTTGCGCTTGGCAAATTTAGCGTGCGGCGTGTAAAGTAAACAAAATGAACTGGCACACAAAAGGACCTCGAATTGTAGCGCCCCACCGGGCAGTTTATAATTATGGCGCGCAAATAAATCTTGTCATGTTATCCTTGTTGCTGTTGCAATTGTTGCAACAAAACGACAACAGCGGAAATGAAAGCGGACATTGCCGGTCCGGAAATTATAAAAAATTGTTAAATACCGATTTCTTTTTTTGCGGTTGCGGAAAATAATGTGCGTGCCAAGGCGGCAATCGAAGAACATATTTATGAAGCGTTCAAAAAAGGGTAAATAATACTTTATGAAGCTTTAAACTTGGCTGGGATTAAAAGCGAATATGTACGAAATTATCTGAAGATCGTTTCTGAACAGTTTCCAAATATGAAATGCATAAATTATAGTATTCGTACACTCTAAAAATAATTATATGCCGCAGATTTCTTAAATATTTATAGTATTAACAAGTTTTTAATTCAAACAGATAAAGTCCAAAAATCAGTCAAATTCATGAAATCAAATATGCTATAGTGTAAGCTCTTGAATGATGGAATACTTTTTTTCTAGTTTTATTTCAATACAAACAATTCCCAAAGAATTCCGTAAACTCTAGTCAACAAACTAATATTTAGTTGCCATTTCTTTTATTTGTTTTATAAATTACCAAAGTCTTAAATAAGATTCTCAATCCATAATTTATCAAGATTTTTGTTTATCTAACATTTTCATAAATTGTGCTCATTTCTTTTTAATATTTCATCTGTTTAATCTGGCAGACCGAAATAAAAATAATAATAATAATTCCATCTTAACATCCATAAAAACTGCGCGCGCTCCAATTACATAGACAATATTTACAAAGGTTTCCGCTACGCACAGGAAATTCAATGCCAAATCCGTAAGCGACATAACGGCCAAATCCATTAAATAATCCACGTAAATAAACTAAAACCAAACGAAACGAAATGACACGAAAAAGAAATAAAAGGGGGGCCACGTAGTTGGGGCAGGGGCTTGGCTGAAGGCCATTCAAAAAAGCAAAGAGAACACAAAAATATCAAGAACAACAAAAACAAGACAAACAATTTTTGTACGAAACGTAGAAAAAACGAACAGAGGAAAAAATCATTTTTCAAATTCCAATCACAGTTATTAAATCTTTGCTATATGGTTATGGTTATTGTTGTGATTTGATTTTATGGTTATAGATGAGAGAGAGGGTCCGAGCGAGAGAGATAGCGAGGGACAGAGAGGGAGCGCGAGTAAGTGTGAGAGTTTAAGCTAAGCTAAGCTGAGCTGTTGTTGATGTGAAACTATTTTAAAAGAGCCAGCAAAAGCTTTGCGCTCTCTTTTAAGCGGCAAACCAGAGAGAAAAGAGAGCGCTCTTTTTGTTATTATTGTTTGTTGTTGTTACTGGGGCCAGCTACTGCTGCTGCCGCTGCTGCTGATATTTGCGCGCGCTACGGCAGCAGCACTGGCAACATTTTGTGTCAGGCTGCAAAAATGTGGGCCTAAAATGCTTTACTGACGTCATAAACGTGTCTTTTCTTATCTGGCTGAGTATCTACAAGCGAAATGCGATGGATGCGATGGATGATGCCGCTGCCGATGTCGTTGTCGTTGCCGTTGCCGTTGGCCTCTCTGTACAGTTATTTTGCGTATGCCTCTCCGTGTCTCCGTCTGTGTGTGTGTGTGTGTGTGTAGTACAAATGTAAATGTCGCTGGCAGGCAGCAGCTCACCAATACACACACACACATACACAGACACGCACACATGCACAGCTATACGTTTGTATATGTGCCTGTCACTGACGCATAAAGGAAAATAATTATATTTAAAGGCAATTTGGCGGCAGCCGCAGCCTTCTGCAGTGTCCTTGACCGACTTATGTAGATTTTCTGCAGCTTACTGCCGGGCTTTCACAATTTCCACACATATAATTTTCGCAGCTGCTGATGCTGTTTGTCCGTTCGCCCTGTGCTCCCCCTGACAGCGAAATCCGCCACCGTTTCCCGCTCCCCTGCTTGCATTACCACCTCCCTCCCCCCCCCCCCCCACTCCCTGCTCATGTTGCCCAAGCCTTAAACCTTGGATATGTATGAATAATATTCGCACTTGCCTCGCGCCCATCTCATTATTAACATATTTCGAGCTATTTTCTTATTGCAAGCAGAAATATTTATGTGCTGTAAGTGAAAACTGGGTGACAATGCCTGCGTATGTGTTATAATTCTCTTGTGTTTGTGTTTGTATTTCTACGTGTGTGTGCCTCTGCCTGTGTGTGGGCGTGGCAGACCATGTGACTTACTTGAGCCAGCTTAAGCCATTTTCGTTCGCCTGTGATTACCTATGCACATTGCGGGGGCGTTGCCAAAAAATAAAAGGTATTCCGTGAATGGGCCATTTGTGGCCCAAATAGTTGCTAGTAATTAAAACGCTATAAACAACGAAATAAAAAGTGTATTTAAAAAACGAATTGTGAATTGTGCTTAATGGGCAACTGTTGCCTACTTTTATCGCGGCAAAACTGTTGCCTACTTTTATGGGCACACGCTTCAAAATGTGAATTACGACAAAACTATTGCCTACTTTTACGGGCACAAATAGTTCAACTTATTTTAACAGCTAAATGCAACTTTTAAGCCGCATGCTTACCATGCGGCTCATTTGTCGCCACGTGCCACATGCCCATAAGCTGCTCATTTAGTAGAATAACCATTCTAAGTCAACTTACAACTTACTCTTATGGCTTTTTGGCAATTTGGTACCAAAAAACACCTTGCCACACACACAACTTCTACTTCAGCAGTCGCTACTATACAATTCTATTAAGTTGCCGCTGGCGCACTTCACTCCGCCAAAAACTTGTAACAGAGACTAACAAAATAAATTATGCTTACGATTTGTAAAAGCTTTAATACGCCCTAGAGCCAAATCCTAAGTGCACACAGCAGCAACAGCAGCAGCAGCAAGAAAGAGCAGCTGCTTCAGCTTCAGCTGCTGCTTCGCCAGCTTCTGCTGGCTGGCTCCAAAGACAACAATGAATAAATTTAATTTTAGCTGCGGCCGACCTACCGCACCAAAACCTCAGCTTGTTGTTGCTCGTTGCTGCTGTTGCTGTTGTGGTTGTTGCTCATGTTGACTAAACACCTTTGAGATTTCCAGCTATGCCTCGCCCTCTGACAGCTGTCAGGCGTGCTTTGGGTCCATGCCACCCAACCACCACCATCCCCCTCTCTATTCAAATGTTACTGCGCTCTGCCCCGCCAGAGCTGCCTAAGTGCATTATAACTGCATTTTGGTTTTGATGACGTCGACAACGTTGTTGTCGTCGTTGTCGTCGTCGTCGTCGTCTGATTTGTAAATTATGCTTGGGCACAGAGCACACACATACTCACATATACACAGGCACATACACGCACCCTGCACACTCACAGAGATTTATAATGTGACTAAACGGGCTGTTAACTAAAACAGCATCCGCTCTCTTAATGGCAGTTCAATCAAAGAGCGCGAGAGCAGCCAAGTCTGAGCTTGATGGCGGCAGCTTTTCACCGCGCTCATGTGACTGCCGCCAGTAAAAGAGAACGGGCCGCGACGGATGCTGCGAAAGCTTTTTGATTTTGCTGATTACGTAAATAAAAGCGAAGCAGCGATGTTTTACGAAATGTGGCGAAACTGTTATAAACAATTTGAGCGGCGGCCAAGAGCAGCCGAGTTAGCAACGACCCGCTTTTGTTTGTGTGTGTGCGAGCATAAGCTTAGCCTGTACACACACGAAATGGGGCGAAGAGCACCAGCAGCAGCGGCAGCGGCAGCAGCAACAACAATAAAACAAACGAAAGCTAACGAGGCTGCCGCCAGCCCGACACAGAGAGAAATGGCGAGAGAGCGAACCAAACGCCGAGAGTCTATTTGGAAATGCAAGGCGAACTGTCGCTCGCTCTCTCTCTCTCTCTCTCTCTCTCTCTCTCTCTCTCACTCTCTCTCTTTTGGCGCGTCGGCTGCGGCCAGCGTCAGCGTCGCGCTTAGTTGCTGCCTGTGCTGTGTGGTGAAAATCAGTCACAACGGGAACGTCGTCGCGAGCTGTTTGCGCGCTTCATGCACTTGTGTTTGTAGCGAGAGGCGAAACACAGAGAAAGCAAGCAAATTCAGAGACTGCTTACAAATGAAGCCAAATCTCGAATAACCAAAATAAAGCGTAGGAATTTACCAAACAATAATCAAAACACAAAGAAATGTAAAATTAAGCGAATGCATGGAAAACATTTCGCAGTGCGACTTTGTCGGCCGTCAAGTGTGAAAAGTGCGTCAGCAGCAGTGAGCCAAGCAAAGCAGCCACAGCTTCAGCTACGGCTACGGCTACAGCTACAGCCACAGCGGGTGGCGGGCGGCAAAGAAATCAAATTACAAAACAGCAACACACACACACAAACACACAGTTACGAATACTAACACAGCATCCGAGACAGACACACGCAGCGCTCTGAAATCGACGCAGGCTATATAATTTAGCACACAAGTTAAACGCAAAAAGCAAAACGAAAGATGAGCAAAAAAATGCAAAGAAATGAAGTAAAATCGGAACAACAACGCAGCCGCCCAAAAATGCGCGTGTGTGCGTGTGTGTGTGCTTGTGTGCAGAAATCAAATGGAAATTGTTCGGCCAATCGCCATTAAAACCAAATTAACAAGTGCAAAGTTTTCCAAAAAAAAAAAAACAAAACCAAAAACCAACAGTAATAAAAAATATAACAAGTTGCACGTAAAAAGTGTTGAAAAATACCACAGCTGTGCAGCAGTGCGGGGCAATGGCAAAAAGAAAAGAAAACACGCAAATACCAACGCACTTAACACACATACTAACAACAACAATAACAACAACAACAAACAGAGGCATTTAACAGCGTGCACAAAAGAGAGACAGGCAGAAAGAAAGAAACAAAATATAAAACACAAAAAGCAAAATACTCGAGACTTGAGTTTTTGAGTCTAGGCTACGTTCCGTTGAATTCGTATATTTTAGTTGACGCTTGTTTTGTTGGCCAGGCTAACAGCCAGCCAGGCAGCTGTTGTACTTGTTGTTGTTGTTGTTGCTGTTGCTGTTTGCCTATATTTTTAGCACGCGCAGCGAAAATTTAAAACGCCAACGCACAAAAAGTTTTTGCTTGCCCTGACTGGCTAATAAAATACATATCAACAAGCAAATGGGCGCAGAAACAACAGCAGCAACAACAACAACAACAACAATTTTTGTGGCACAATGAAAAGGCAGCGCCTGCTGTTGCCTTTGCCGTTGCCAGTAACGACAGCAGCAGTAGCAAAAGCAATAGCAGCAGCTGCAAGGATAACCAGCCAGCAACGTCATACATGTGCAAGGATATTATCAACGTCATGCCAGCCAAAGCACACACACACACACACACACACATAGTGAACGAGACAAAGCGAGTGAAACAGTTGGCTAAACGGCAGTCAGAGCGAGAGCTAGCGACATTTAGTGTGGCATATTTGTGCTGCTTGTGCTTGACAGTTGTTTTTACTAACATTAAACGTATTTATATTTATGAATGCACGTCTGTGTGTGCCTCACATGTGTGTGTGTGTGTGTTTGTGTGTGCGTGTGGTTGGGTGTGGACTGACATTAAATGCATTAAAAACATGTTGATAAATTCATTAGAATTTATTTAACTAAAAATAAATGCACAGCAACAACCACCCACAGACACACACACGCACACACACAGACACATGTTGCCCAGGCGTAGACACTCGATTGCTGCTGCTGCTGCTGCTGCTCTCATTAGTGCCTGTGGCTGCCCATCGAATTATGCGGAAATCTAATTTATTTGTCCCAGCCAGTCCGTTGATTTCAAATTGCTAGGCGACAACAACAGCAAGAACAACAGCAGCAACAAACGCAATAGCAACAAGCAGCTTCTAGGCAACAAACTTCATGGCCGCAGCGCCTTAACGAGCAAACGAAGCCATTGCCGCTATCAGTAATTCCTCCCGACAAAACTGTTTTTCTAGACAATATTGCTACTCGGAATATGCTGAACAAAAAACGTTGCCCACTTTCAAGCGCAGAACAGAAACTCTTCCAGCTCATTTCATATCATTTTGAGCGACTGCAGAAAACTGTTGCCTACTTTCCTGCGTTTGTCAAACACTTGTTAGAATGTAGCTTAAAGCCAAAAACTTTATGAATTCCACGCTAAAAAGACAAAAGATAGAGAATAGCACAAGTAAGACATTAAGCTAACGCTGAAATTAGGTACACCAGTAGGAGCAGGAGCATATTCCAGGAATAGTATTTAAAAAGAATTGGTTGTTCCTCAACTTCAAAGCATCGTTTAAAGAGCAAGCAATTTAATTCTCATATATCTTCTAGTAAGAACAACTTCTAATAGATAAAACTTTGAGCTCAAAAAGTTGGTTAACAGAGCAAAATATAAACAACTTTAGGCAACAGCTACCCTTTAGGCTAATCCAGCATCTTTATAGAGCTGCTTATCTGCGTAGCCGCTGCTTAATTTTATAATTCAATTTTAAAAACCTCCGTGCCCAAACTCTCGCCCAACTCTCGCTTATTGCCTATTGCCAAATATACGCCAAGATAACTGCCAAAACTTTTTGTGTGTCTAAAACAATCGAAATAATTTATTACAGTTGCCTAGATACAAGCACAGACACTCATAGCTATAATAATGTCATTTAAAGCTTGGAGCGGGTTAGAAACAACTAAAACTTTGAGCGCAGGAATTAACTTTATTGTGCGAATCAAGATAAAATTGCTAAACAAATGCGCTCGAGCATCTTTGGGGCCTACACCCAACCAAGCACAGTTGCCAACTAGTTGAGCTTGCCACACACACACACACCCACATATACACACAGAGACACAGCACACGTGTGCTGCATGAGGGAACGGGGAGATCTTAACTAAACACATGGCAACTTAAACTTATCGACAACTCGCATCTAACGGCTACAAGCTGGCCAAAAGTTTATTATGTCTGTGTGCGTGCGTGTGTGTCTGTGTGTTTTTGCACGCGCGTAAGCCGCACACCCCAACAACAAAATAAAATAGAAAGCAACTAAGACGCACTAATTCACGACTCGCAGCTCGCAGCAGCATCTTCTTCTTGTTTGTGTTTTGTTTTTCCAGTGCAACTTCCCCTCCAAAAAAGAAGTAGGCTATAAAAACTATCAACACTGCTCGAGGCGTTGCTCTCATGATTTTCCCTGGGGCTGCTGCAATAGTAACAACAAACTGGCATAACATAAAAATACGAAAACTTATTTTTTCAAGTTTTACAACAAAACACGAAAAACAAAAAAAAAACAAAAAAAAAAATAACAACAAGAAATATACTGGATCATATAATCCTTTCACTTAACAAGCAAACTTTTGGCAACAGACCGAAAAACTTTGCGCATTTCTACAGCTACTGCTACTGCTGTTGCTGCTGCTGCTGCTGCTGCTGCTCCTGCTTCAGCTGCTTTTTCAACAGCTATGTTGTGCTTTGCATAAACACAAGTCAAGAGCGGGGCGTGGGCCACAGGATGTGACTTGGTGCCTCGCACATACATGACGTTGGGAAAATTTATGCATTCGCCAGCCAGGCCAGAAAAGTATTTATGTATGCGCTTATAAATATATGCGCATCTTGCTCTAACAGCAGCCCCTCCCACTCTCTGTGCGTGTGTGTGCCTGTGCGTGTGCGTGTACGTTGGTGTGTGCAGATAGCCAGCAAATTTATGCTAGCAATATAACAAACAAAATATTTGCGCACCAAGAAGAGTTGTGCAAAAACTTTTTTTGGTGCCGCGCCCCTTTGCGCCGTTGTTGCAAAACTTTAAAATAACACAAGAGCAAAATATGAATATGAATATAAACAAAAAAATGTTTTATTTTTATTTTTGGGGCAGATGCAAGTTGAAATTTAAAAACTTGCAAAGCATGCAACACGGTTTTTTTTTTCGGGCGGCTCGCCTTTTTATATGCTAATTAAAGGCAGCAGACACAGCTACACACAGTTACACATACATACTAATGTGTGTGTCCTTGTGCCTAAAAAAATATATATATTTATATATTATAATATATGTGTATAAACTGAAATGCACACAAAAGCCTAACCCTGAAATATGAAGCTGAAAAGGCGCAAAGCTTGAAGGCTGCCGCTCAGCTAAAAAGTAGGCAACTGAAAGTAGACTAAAAAAAGAAACGGTGCGCCGTGAAGCAGGCAACAGAAAATGTTGCCAGGCATTTAAATGCTTAATTTCAATAATTGCAGCAATTAAGTTATTATACCAAATTAACAAAAGCAACAAACGAACATGCAAAAAAAAATACAATAAATAAATAAAATTAATGAAATCAGCAAGCGAGCAAAACAACAAAAGCAACAACAGCAAAAGCGGACAGCTATTTAAAGCGCAAGCATAATTAAATTAATTGTAAATAAATGCCAAAAAAGCAGCAACAACAACAACAAATGAAACTACGCACGCAACAACGCACAGATAAACAGTTTATCAAATAAATAAAAGAGCAACAAAAATAAAACCGAAACCGAAAACGAATGTGTTCAGTACTCGTATAATTTAGCGAATTTTTTGTGGTGCCATTCAGCGTTTCGCAACAAGTAAAAATAATTAATTATAGATAAATGTGTGCGACGTGTGTGCGACACACCCCACACACATAGATAAATAAATAAATTTCCAAAAAAAAAACCAACAACTGTTTAATAAATGACTGCATTATATAAATGAGCTTTTAGTTTAATTAATCGCCAAATAAATAACACACACACGCACACACTCACACACACGCATACATGTACAGCACGTGCGTGTGCGTGCGTCGATTTGTGTGTATGCGTTAGCTGTGAAGCCATATGCATGGCAGCAGCAACAACAACAACAGCCACAACAGCAACAACAACAACAACAAGCGCAATAAACATAGCCACATTCATCAACAAAAACGCATTTGCAACTGCAACAACAACAACAGCAACAACTACAACAAACGCAACAACGCCTCAGTGCAACAGGAACAAGTTAGCCACGCCCAAGAATTTAGGATATAGCCATAGCTGCCAAAGCTGCCAACGCTGCTGCTGCTGCTGTTGTTGTTGTTGTTGCCGCCGTTGCCGTAATTCATTCTGGCCGCCCCAATACAACAACTTCAACAACAACAAAAACAACAACAACATCAGACAAACAACGAACAGCGCCAACCAAGCGAACCAAATAACAACAACAGCAAAAGCAACACCGCCCACGAAGTCGGCGCCAGCAGCAACGTTGGCGTCGGCGTTGCCGCCACCGCCAGCAACTGCCAGAACAGCAACAACAGCAGCAGCAGCAACAACCAGAATAAACAGCACGCTGCCAACAACGACGGCGGCGGCAGCAACAGCACCAGCAGCAGCGTTGCCCCAGATCCCAAGAAAACCTTCTCGCTACACTGCTGTTGCGTGATCGTCGACATTACACCCGTCTCACATCCGGTGGCACGTTTGACATCAGCAACAACGGCCTCGGGAAGGGATGCGGGGGCTGGCGCTGGCGCCGGCGCCGGCAGCGGCGGCAGCAGCGGCTTGGGCCTCGGTGAAAATGTCTCCCAGCTGGCGAGTCAATTGTTTCGCTTTGGCAGCAAGAAACGCACCGGCGTCTGCATCTGCAATGCCCAGTGCCGGCTGCAGTCGCTCGGCGAGGGTGCCGCGCTTACGACAACGCATCACGGCTCGCTGGATCGCCTGCTCCAGCAACAGCAACAACAACAACAACAACAGCAGCAGCCACAACAGCAACCACAACAGCAACCACAACAGCAACCACAACAGCAACAACAACAGCAGCTGCCACCGAAGCAGCAGTCGAGCGGTGAACGTTGCATAAGTTGGGTCGCTGATAGCGGCGCCGGCGTCGGTGGTATTCCCAGTTCCGATGAGACCAGCGAGGATAAGCAGCAAAAGAAACAGCAGCAGCAGCAGTTGGAGGAGGCGCCACCGCCACGCCCACCGGTGCGTCATGGCGCCAGCAAGCCGCACAGCGTACGTGAGGAATTCGAAAGGGGCGTGGAGGTGGAAAAGTTCTATCACCAAATCAACGGCGACATCTTTGAGATAACCCGACGCGTGCGCGCACGCGATGAGGACACCATGGAGCAGCGTTGCATCCGGCGCAAGGGCTCCGTTCGCCTCACCGAGCCGCACTATGTGCGTCTGCCCGACCAAAAGCCGCAGCTGCCGCCGCGTCGCCAAAAGAGCGCCGAGGAGGTGACAATGCCAAAGAGTGCGCTGCGCCAGGCGGTGCCCGAGCAGCAGCTGGAGTGGTTCGATCGCAAGGCACAGCAGCGTCATTCCGCACGCTCCGCCGAGGGTGGGCAGGTGCGCGAGGAGACCATGGAATGGCTAAAGCTGCAGAAGAGCAGTGCCGTCCAACAGCAGGCGCCCGCGCGCACCTCCTCTGGCCCCAGTGAAATCACCGTGCTCAAGGATGAGCTGCCCGATTGGCTGCTGGAGCATTTGCCGCATCAGCGCGAACGCCAGTCGACGACGGAGAAGCCCGTCAGCTCCGCGTATGCCAAGGCATTGGCCGAGCTGCTCAAGAAGCCACTCTCCCGCCAGAGCTCCGGACCCTGCGAAGTGTCGCTGCTGAAGACGGACATAGTCGAATGGCTGACCAAGATGCAGTCGACAGCTGGCAGCAAGGCGTCCCGTCGCTCGCATCATCGCCGCAACGGCAGCAGCGGCGCTGCGCCGCGCTCCAACTCGCAGGAGGATCACGCGGCCACGGAACATGCGGCGCTGCAGCGCAAACGCCACTCGCTGGGCCACAGCGATGAGGAGCAGCTGCAGCAGCAGCAGCGGCAGCAACAACAGCTGCCAACGCTGGACTGGATTGCGTATCCGCTGAACAAGCTGCAGTCGCTGGGCAAACAGCCGCCGCCATTGGCGACGACCGTGCCCAGCGGCTATGATGTGCCTGTGGCTGCCACACACACGCAGCTGTGCCAGGAGCAGCGGCGACGCGAGGAGCGCTCCCGGGAGCGTCGACTGCGCCACTCGGCCAGCGAGGTGGTCAGCAGCGGAGCGCCGGCGTCCAGTACAAGCGCACACCTGGATCGACTGGAGCGTCTCTATGCCAAGCCGCACAAGGAACGCTATCAGTATGTGCCCAAGGTAACGCCGCCCAAGGAAACCATCACCACCCACATCAGCACCCACACCAGCAGCTCCGGCAAGTCCAAGCGCGAGCGTTCGCGTCGCCATCAGACGCAGCGTTCCGCGACCGTGACGGACATGTCCGCTCAGCGTTCCAGCGGCAGTCACAAGCGCAAATCCTCGAGTGCGGAGCGTGCGCCCCGCTCCCGTTCGCCGTCGCCCTGCACAGATCCCGCCTGCCCGCTGCTGCCCATCTGCACAGATCCGCACTGCCGCTACCAGGAATGCCAGCGGCGACGCTGTCTCACGACCTCGGCCAGCTCGGTGAATCTGGCGCGGCACCAGCAACTGGCCCAAGTGCAGCTGCATGCGGTGCCCGCACATTTGATGGGCGGCTCCGATGCGACAACGCCTTCGACAACGGCCACGCCACCACCACAACAACAACAACAACAACTACAACCACTAACGCCAGCAGCTGTTGTGGCACCAATACCGGAGCGCCGTCTGGTCATCTGCCACGAGTGTCGGTCGTGCGCGCCGCTGCTCAGCTGCCAGAATCGCAAATGCCTCAATGCCGCCAAGTGCAACTCACTGCCTCGCTGTGCCGCCGATTTCAATCGGTTGCGCACTTCACTCGCCCAGCCGCCGGCGACACTTGATGACATTGAGCCGGCGCCGCTTGAACTGGAACAGCAGCCGTTGCCGTTGCTGCCGCCTGCCTCGCCCACACGCCACATGCAACATTATCGCAGCAATTCGCAGCCGAATACGTTGCAGCGCGGCGATTCGACCGCCTCCAGCTGCGGCCTGGCCACAAATCTCGGCTGGCTGGAGCCAGTGCAGCAGCCCTCGAACGGCCATATGCATCATGTGCTCAATGGGAATGGCAAACTGATGAAGTCCGCATCGGCTGCATCGTTAAACTCGCGTCGACGGCGCCACAAGACCGTGCACTTTGGCGAGAATCTGTTGCGTGAGGTGTGCCAGAATCGTAAGCTCATCAAGACGGAGCAGGTGCCATCGGGCTCGGCGCCCATGAAGGCCAACATACAGATGCTCTACAATTTTGTGGAGGGTGTGCTTAGCGCCTGGGTGGACGACGATGAGGATCAGGTGCGTTCCGGCGCCGAATCGGAACCGGAACACGGCCTCGTCGCTCTCCAGCCCATACACCGTTGCAATCGGCTGCGCTATCAGTGCATCAGGCGTGTCGTCGAGGAGGCAGCCGATCTCCAGGGCACCCTCAAGCTGGGCAACTCACGGTATCGCCATCGGCACTGGCGCAGCACCGCCAAGCAGTGCAACGAAATGTTCCTTCGCAAGGTAAACAAAAAACATCGTGTGAAAACCTGATAAGTACTATTCTAAATTAACATATCATAAATTATTTAAGGTATTTCTGCATTAAAAATGCAAAAATGTCTGATTTAAATATATATCTATAATCTTTTTTATAGCAAATGTTTTTACCAAAAACATTTTAAGTAACAGCTTGCCCGCGAGCTGAAAGTATTGCCTATACCTTACCTACTTATGGTATTCCCGCATAAATGGGTTCGATTTTTCAAATATGTATATAAGATCCCATTTTTGGCTTTAACCTTTCAATAACTCATAAATTCCATACATATTTGGGGTGTTCCTGAATGGTAAAAACTTAATTTAAATTAATGGCATTTGCGCTTTAATCAAAGTGTGACCAAACCAGTTTGTGCATTTGCCAGCCATGCTTGCCTTTGTTCTAGCCTTCAGAGGCTATCCTTTACCTCCCATTAGGGGTATTCCTTATTATATGACTGACAAATGCAAGTCGTTATCAATATTTTTATTTATAGCATTTGGTCACACTTGTATTGCAGGCATGCCCTTATTTATTACATATTATTTATTGTATTTTTGTTAAGACCCACAAGTTTAATTGTAAAGTAAATTTTTTAACAATTTTAAAATCGATCAAAATTTGTTGCCGTTTGCTTTAATTTTGAGCTTTGCTTGAAAATCCTGCCACAAAGAGTGTTGTCGAACCCGTCCCCGTTCCCGGACCTGCCCCGCCCCGTGGCTCTTGGCTCTTTGTCGCCAACACCAAATGACTTAAATATATTGTCGCAACGTTGCGTCTGTTGTCCGTTTGTCTGTCTGCTACAAATTCATTTTGGTTGCCTAACAAAACGTTGATCAAAGCCAAAAGCATCCTTTTCACGCTCGAGCTCCTGCAAGGCAGCTCCGGCAACGTCTCCGGCCCCGGCCCTGGTCCCTGCCTGCCTGTGTGCTCACAAAGGAGGCTGGCAATAAATTAAAGCATTAGCCCCAGCCGAAAAAGCTCTTAACAGAGCACACACGCACGCACCAGGCGAACAAGTGGATGATTGTGAGGGTGGAAGGGGGGTGGAAGAGGGATGTGGCGCGCTGATGCGAGGGGGATTTTCATTTACTGTTCGTATTTAGTTTTTGGATAATGAATGGCATTGATTGGAATTCACATGAATCACAGTGGCAAAGTGATAAAGGCTATTTGCAGCATATGTATGTACTTTGTGGACTTGCCCAATGGGCGTGGCATCGTCCATGAGTGCCGCATTCATGCGCATCAACAGTGCAGCCGTAAAGCACTTGTATCTTGTATCTAGCAACTGGTTACTTGTATCTATAGCAACTATGCAACCATTTTCAATCGTGTAGCTCATTTGGTGCCCGGCTAGGGGATACCCTCAATATGCAAGAAGTAAAGAAATACTATACGAGAATCGTCTGGCGCATCTAATGGGCTAAATTTAACGAAGACAAATGATAAACTGGTTCTCCTTCAGTCTGTTACATACATTTGTATGTAGTTTAGAATACCCAATTTGCCTGTTTGCAATGTGCTTAGGGTATTCAAATTCAGTCGAATTGGCCAAGGGAGAGCAACCTCTGCAACTGCATTCAACTTGGACCCAGATACACATCGAGCTGTCCATGTGTGTAAGTATGGCTGAATGGCTGAATTTGAATGGGGCATTAGTTGAATAACTGATAGCTAGCCAAACGCGCTGCATATTAATTAATTGCCATATAAACAGAACATATTGAATCATGATATAAAAGCTGACTCTGCTCCAGTAAATGCATTGAAGCTAAGGTTAAATTCATTCATGCTACATCTCTTGAGTTCCAATTGAATGTAGTTCAATGTAAATTTGTTTGCGAGCTTATGTTTGTGGATCAATTCAGTAGGTTGCAAAAAAGGGAATCTGAAGGTTTTAAAGAGTGAAGAAAATGAAAAGAAGGGTCGATAGGTTAAGGCAAACGATAAAGAGTATTTTTATACGGTTTCAACGACGCGGCAAGCCTTCAGTTTCGGTTCGTGAAGCTGGTTCTCCGCATGTCCTTATCCAGAATTTGGTTCAAGATCGTATTGTTGGTCGAATGTTGTCCAAATTTAAATGAAACAATTGAGGTTTTCATTATTATGTGCGCTTTGCACTAAATATGATTCAGTTTGGGAATCGCATTAGTTTAAGGTTCGGCCCAATTACAAATAAATTGGAATTCCGGGTTTGAACCGGCTGGCTTGAGTCTTATGGCTAAAAAAGAAATTCTCGCAGGCATTGCTCCGTCTTCAGCTCTGCACGCAATTGGCTCAGTTAACCCATCTAAAACCCTTCTTAGTTTTGATTGATCTGCTGCCACAACCCCATCGCTGCACAAACCAATTAATGCTAAGCAACGCTCAGTGCACACATTTAATCAAATGGGAATGTCATGACACATACCTGTGCGTTTAACCCCTGGTTGGGCCCCGGGCACCGCTCCCCGCTCCCCGCTGGCTGCCCAGCGACAATATTTCCGTTTTAATCATTGCCAAAATCCGTCTTACAGCTAATGCCAAATTGCTTTCGCTTAGCTCGCGTTGCACAGAGATTTGAATGCTGCTGAGACAGCTCCATTTGCCACTAAGATGTTGCCAAAAAAATAAATACCAGGGGTTGAGCTGGGGCTGGCAAAGACTTGCAAGGCGCTGCAGATTTTCCATACTGAATCAATTTCTGGGCAACAGGACTTCAGTTTAATGCCTCACTTAAGAGCTGCGCAACGACAAACGTGCCACGAATTTGCAGTTCTTTTTTTTCTTCCATTTCGCTGACAGCGGTTGGCAAACCCCACAACGTAAGCAAATGTTTGCTTACATATGTGAAATTGTGCGAATGTGTGAGATTTGAATGCTTGGCAGCGCGCGCGCGATTCGGCAAGGACAACCGACAACTGACAACCGACATTGGCAACAGCAACAACAACAACAGCGTCCTGCATATAAACACTCTATCAAATATTGTAATTTTTGACAGCGACAGCGACAAATGAAATGATTTTTCCTCTTTTCTTTTTTGCCGGAGAAGGGAGTGTGAGTGAGCGTGTGTGTGTGTGTGTGTGTGTGTGTAGGTGCCACTGGCAGGCAACTCTCACATTTGACATTCAAAAGTCATTGATAATTATGGATGAAACGTGAACGACAGCCGCATCGAGGGATCACAATCAATTCTTGATTAGAAAACGCAGCGCCGACATCAGGGGCGCTGCCACGCGGCAGCTCACCTGTCCGGGCCACGACGAGGGTGTGCCGCCTAAGTGGGCGTGTCTGGGCGCCAGAGTGCGTGCGTGTGTATTTGATTCTGTGCGTAAATTGAATTTTGATTTTGCACCGATGCTGAGATATGGCATATTAGGCCCAAGTAATCAGATGAGAAGAGGCTGGGGGAGGGAGAGTTGTCACAGCCCAGGACTATAGGCATTTAATCTTTTGTGTGTGTGTGTTTGTTTGTGTGCGCGCGTGTTTAGGGCTGCCCATTTAGGCTTACCCATGTGAGTTAGCCCACAGACACAACAACAGACCCATTGTCAGGCAGTCTGTCCCAAGCTGCTGATGAAATTCGACAACGTTTTAGCTATGGAATGGGGCCCATACATACCTTGTCCAGGCCGGGTCATATCAATTAAAAATTCATGAATCATTTGACAAACTCTTTGGGTCCTGCACAAATTGTAACCAGGCGACGGGGCCAATCAGTCGACGTTGAGATTTGATGCTGCCATTTGCGCAGTCTTGGTTACGGTTCGGCTCGGCTCTCGTTTTTGGCCAGCCACCCACACACACACACCTACACATACATAATACACAATTGTAGATGCACAGTAATCTGTTGTAAAAGGTAAAAAACTCGTTAATTTTGCGAGTTGTGTCCTTTTTGCTAGCCACTCAGGGCAGCTTTCTAAAGGGTTTTCCATTACATTAGCGTCGATTGTTCCGAGTGTTTTGTTGTTGTGCACGGCAACAACTGATGAAGTGACTTTTAGTTTTACAAAGTTCTATTTTGGTATACTATATATATATATATATAGATACATATTTACAGATACAGATACATGCGTATCTTAGCGGCAACTCGGCAAAATGTATTTTTGGCCCCTTTGCTTATTGTCTTTAATTTCGTTGCGAAAAGTTCGTACTGCTTATGTATTTGTGTAGCACACCTCGTTGCCAGGGTTGCCATAGCTGCTGGCAGAGTTGCTGCCGCTTGCTTGGAACAGTTCCGCTCGACAGCTTCCGTTCGGCTTGATGATTTCATGGAAAACTTCATTGAGCAAGCGGAAACTATTTCATTTGGCGCTATAAATGTTGTCAGGTGTACTTTGGGGCAACGGCGGGGCATCGCAGTGGTGCGGGCGGCTACTGATAAGTGGGTGAGAGTGCTTTTTGAGTGTTTTTGAAGTTTTCAATATTGAAGCTGTCCCGAATATGATTGCGGCCACTCGCTGGCTATTTAAAATTGAAGCTCTGTTATGAAAATGTTGTACATTAATTTTGTAAAAAATTACACAAGATCAAAACATATTTGAAAATAAATTGAAAGCAAAATTTTATTGGGATAGTTAATTAAAAAAGCTGTGACGGTTATTCAAAGTACATGAAAATGTTAAAAAAAAGGTAATTAAATCGAAACAAGGAAGGCAGAGTGTGTCAAAGGTGTTCAAAATATGAAGAGGAAAATATATTAAACTGACCTATTCAAGGAAAGGTCCTGGTTGAGTGGTAATTAAGTGCAAAGAATTTATAAGGAAGCTTACAATATGCATTCAGTGTTGGAAAATTCCTTAAAAATATACTGCTCTAACAAAAAATAAACTGCACAATGCTTGCTGAAGCTTTTAATGGCTTCTCCGCTTGCCCTGCCCTATTCTATACCATTCCCAATTAATCAGAGCTACAAGCTTTGCACCTTAACACGATTCAATGGAATTGCCCTGCGCCCTCCGCCCACCATGAAACCCCTTGCCACAGTGTGGTACCGCTTTGATGTGCTGCCGTTGGGTTTCCCTTTTTATTATTTTTTTTGGCAATTTCGACTCGGAAAATATTTATGTTGCCGGAGCGGAAGCGGCAGTCACTCAGCCAGCTCACGTTTGGGTATTTGCATGCCTTTGCACTCCTTCGATTAATATAAAATTTGATTAAACTTGGCCAACGACAAACGACGATATGAGGGCGACATCACTTGTGGGTTAAGCACACATGACTTTGCCTGCAGAAAGGGCGAACGACTGCTCCTGAGGATTGGGGCGTGGCTACTGTGCAAACATAAGCGCGCTTGCCACTTGACAGTTGCCCATTTGCCGCCCCCCAGCCGACGCGCCGGGCAGTCAAATAAATAACTTGTAAAACATGCATATGAGCAAAAATGTTTGAAAATTGCCAAAAACGTAAAAGAGGCGGGCGGACATATATGGATGGTATGGGCTGGTGGAGCTGGTGTTGGTGGTTAGGGCGGCACGCTGTGTATCGCAGTAACCAAAGCCAAGAAATGGGGCCGAGGAATCGATGGGTCTGTCGCTGGCTGGCGTCCGTCCCGTCCCGTCCCGTCCCGTGCCGACCCATCCAGAGCCAGCAGGAAGCGAAGACGAAACGAATAAACACATTGTAAATTGATTTCCTTGGGAACTCAAATAAAAATGGCATGAACAGCAAGTGAGCGACATTGTGGGCGTGGCTGGTAGCTGGGGCTACCAGAGCACCCCATCCAATTGAAACGAATGAATGGGCAAACCAATTTTTATTGCCACGCGGGACACGTAGCGTGCGCGCGGTACCACAGCCTCAGCATTGGCAGCGCCGTGTTGCCTCAACTTGATTCCCACACGGACGAGCTACCAGCAAACCCCCTCTCTGCAACCCCTCTCTCTCTCTCTCTTCCTTCCTCTCTCTTTCCTGTTGCAAAAGCAAAATTGGCGCACTGGGCTCTGTGTGTGGTGAGAACGGAAGGAAGTCGCAGGATGGTCCAAGGCAGCACAGCACAGCCCAGAACAGAGCTGAGCAGAGCAGAGCAGAGCTGTCGCACTCGACCCGGCTTTTGATGAAATGCTCGCTAGCCAGCTCGCCTCGATAACATGGCCAAGAAACTGTTTGGCATTGCCTTTATTTTCTACTGTCACATCTCCTCCACTTCCAGCTGCTGCTGTTATTTTGTTTCGATTCGTTTTCTGAGCCTTTTTTTTCTTTCTTTTTGTTATTGTCAATTGTTGTCCATCCGTCGCCCTCTCGAGCCGTCCCGGCAGTCAATTCTGCTCCCATGTTGCCAACTTCACTAAAAATGCAGGCGAGAGAAGACAAATTGCTTTATCGACGACATACGTAACAAATGTTGCTGTCGGCAGTGACAACGGCAACAGCAACAACAGCAACAGCAATACGAACAACGACAACGACAACAACAAGGAGCCAGTCAACCATTATTGGTTTCAAATGGCTTACGGGGTCGATTCGACTCATTGCGATTCGTATCGGGTTGAGTTGTGTATGGCTGGGTGTGTGTATGTGCGTGTGTGGTTGTTGTTGTCGTTGTCGTTGGTTGTGGAGCCTGCCTCTGACTGGCACTGCTAATTATGACTTAATTATTTCAATTATTACCTCGCAGACTTATTGAATTTTTATCGTTGCCAGCATCAACAATCACAACAACAGCAGCAAGTGTAGTACATATATCTGTTTGCTATTTCCTCCTTACTTACACGCTTTCCCTTAATGCATTTTTGCAGATCTCGGACGATGATCGAATGAGCCTAACTACTGCCGTTTCGGATGAAGATGATGGCGAAAGTGTCATGGCGTCACCATATAAAGCAAAAGCCACTGGCACCGCTGCATCCTCCTTCAACTGCACGGGCGCTGTGCGTAAAGCTGGGTAAGTTAATACCAAGCCCCAACTAGCTGTAATCAGTGGCACGAAATGGTATTCCCTCAGGCATGGCCGCCTGCTGCTGCTGCCAGCTGGGTAGCATGGGCACGTGTGCCCCAAACATTCTGCCAGCCCGAGCAGCTAATCATAAATAAAGTAGCAAATGGCCTGGCGCTTGCCATATCATTTACAGCGATTACGGCCAAGCGCATAGCACACTCTGCTATCAGCGCTGTGATGAAGTGTGCGCTGCTCGCAGCTGCAATGCCGTAGAGACTCTCAAAAAGGCAAACTGAGAAAAGTTCTTGACTGTAATAAGAGCTGCGCGCTCTTTGCGGCCACAAAGCATGCACGTTTTGTGTTACCTATTAGCTAATGAACCTTAACTATCTTACCTATTACGTTAAATGAATCCTTTTGCACAAAAATTCACTGAAATCGCGTTTTTTATAACGTAATCTAGTCCACTTCTTTAGCAACCTCAGTAATTTATAAAGTCGTTAGCCTTGAATTTGTGAACACTCATTATCCTAGCTAAAGATACTCTGTCGAGAATTTCCCCATGTCAATTATTACCTCTTTTTTAATTAAGAGGAAAGAACTAGTCATTGTAAATTTATAATTCTCAACTAGTAAAAGCGAGCAGCACATAAAATCAGCAAAATACCCAACTCTTTGGGCAGCTTTTTCCGAATATTCTTTATAATTCTCCACGTCTCAGATATTCTTCAAACTTAGGGATATAAACGCGATTGTTATGCCAATTCAAAGCACATTTATTTTATAATTCGCAACGGCTTCTAGAAAGCAGCCTGCTTAATCAGCTCGCTTTTTATAATTGATTGTATCGATTTGCCAAGTCATGTCTATTTAATTTTCTGGAATCCTCTGAGGGAATACTGTTCATGCTGCTGCCAATGGTATTTACCAGCTGTCTACAAATTTGTTTCCTACACTTGAAATTTATAAGCTGTGCTTATTTAACAACTCAATTTGATTACATTTCTTTATTTACAGCTTTCTATCGGTAAAGAAATGGTTATTACGCAAGAAGCATCAAATCGAGCTGGCTCGCAAACGTGGCTGGAAGGGCTATTGGGTGTGCCTAAAGGGCACCACTCTCCTGTTCTATCCGTGCGATTCGCGTGAGGGTCGCAGCGTTGAGGCAGCGCCCAAGCATTTAATTATTGTGGACGGAGCAATTATGCAGCCAATACCGGAGCATCCCAAGCGCGATTACATATTCTGTTTGAGCACCGCATTCGGTGATGCCTATCTGTTCCAGGCGCCCTGTCAGGTAAGTGCTTCTTGCTGCTAGACTTGGCCCATGCTGTAATATATGATGCGTGGCATACCCAATAAAAACTGGGAAGTCCTTCAAGCGTACAACTTTCATGCTGCAATTAGAAAAGACATCAGGCCCCGGCCCAGGGGCAGTTGAGCATAAAAGCTGGCCTTGTCCTGGCTACCGAGCAGGCACCGATGATAGCATTGAGCAGCACGACTTGGACTTGGACGACATCGTCGAGCCATTGAGTGAGAGCTTGTTTGCATAGGGATATCAAGGATATCTATCAGGCAGCTGCGTCTGTGTGTGTGTGTGGTGTCGAGTTCAGCGCTCGCGGGCTTTCAGCAGACCTTATTCGTAATCGCCATGCAAAATGTGTGCCACACACCAACACACACACACACACGCACACACGCAGTGACAGTTTAAGACTCGAAGGCGTTAACTGATGCAGCCCCGCAAATGGCTGAAATGCAAATCGCTCGGCTTAAAGTGCGATTGAGGCTGGGCATGCGACAGCCAACTGGCAGATTGCCTTGAACCAATAGTTGCTGCCTAGCTGGGTCCTTGTGCCTAAACTGTTACATGTCTCAGAGGCATACGCTCCTCATTCACACCTGCCACCTACCATCTGTCCCTCCCGCAGAACCCAACATACTAACTGACTGAATCGCTGGCTGACAGCATTTCAGCGTTTTGCCTGGTCGCCTCTGTGATTTGTCATTAAATTTGCATAACTGATAGTCAGCCAGCAATGACAACGACAACAGCCACAACAACGACAATAGCAACAACAACAACAACAACAACAACAACGCCGTTGTCGACATTTGGCACTGGGGAGCCATGTCAAATTGCTTGTGGTGCATTTGGCTCTACAAATTGTTGCAACGAAAAATCACCTTTCTCTCTCTCGCTCTTATCAACACTTTCCCTTACCTGCTCTCTCATTCTTTTCACACACAGGTGGAGCTGGAGAATTGGGTAAATAGCATACACAGCGCCTGTGCCGCTGCATTTGCACGTCATCGCGGCAAAACGGGCACGCTGCATCTGCTGCAGGAGGAGATCTTTCGCCTGGAGAAGGCCATTGAATCGGTAAGTGAATGCCAACATTTTACTTAAAATTCTACCACACTAGCTAGCTTATGTGTGCGAGCATGTATGAAAGAGCATGCCTCAGCATGTGTGTGTGTGTGTGTGTGTGCACAAGGATATTGAGTTGAATTATTGCCGTGCATTTTCGACTTGAAGGAAATTGTTGAGCTCCTTCAGCGCAAATTCAAGTGATGAGAATTGAAATTGTGTATTGAGCATAAAAGTTGTTTGTCGAGTGTACACCCACCAAAAGCAACGGCATTATTATGAAAATGATATGCAAAAAAAAGAGAAAAAGAAATAAAAATAAGCAAAAAAGAATATCTAAAGACATGCAAATTCCATGATTTATGAACCCAACTGGTTTGCATATTAGATGGCCGAATATTTGTGTGTGAGCTGCTAATAGAGCCAAGGCAACATTAAACAGTAGAACATCGAAAAGTTCTTAAATTATCGATAGCCCTGTCGATAAAAGCAATACTCCACTCGATATCGATATCGATAAGTTTTATAACATCATTAAATGAAATACTTTAATAGATCAATTTGGCATCTAAGT
Source organism: Drosophila montana (assembly GCF_035044405.1). Taxonomy (NCBI): domain Eukaryota; kingdom Metazoa; phylum Arthropoda; class Insecta; order Diptera; family Drosophilidae; genus Drosophila; species Drosophila montana. Next base: position 69,212 of record NW_026998113.1, on the reverse strand, counting down.
CTGGCAACATTATTCCTGCTCAAAATTCATGTGAAAATGGTACCCTCAGATATCCTATATAGACATTGGTCAAAATATCCCAGTCCCATAACTCGGTCAAATCTCATCCGATTTCCACTAGATTTGGATCTTTGTTCATGGTTTGGTCTCTAGATCAATTTGGCATCTAAGTCTGACAACATTCTTTTTTGGTCAAAATTCATGTGAAAGTGGTACCCTAAGATATCCTATATAGACATTGGTCAAAATATTCCAGCCCCCTAACTCGGTCAAAAGTCATCCGATTTCCACGGTTCTTTGTTTATGGTTTGGCCTCTAGATCAATTTGGCATCTAAATCTGGAAACTTTTTTGTTGGTCAAAATTCATGTGAAAATGGTAACCTCAAATATCCTATATAGACATAGTTCACAATTTCCCACGCATATATCTCGATCAAAACTCAACCGATTTTTATTAAGTTTGACTCTTTGTTAATGGGTTGGCCTCCAGATCAATTTGTCGTCTAAATCTGACAACTTAATTGTTGGTCAAATTTCATGTGAAAATGGTACCCTCATTTGAGGGATATTTTCCTACATAGACATAGGTCAACATTTACCACCCCCATAACTCGGCGAAGGTTTAGCTCTTTGTTTTTTTATTTTATACGTACCAAGGGCAAGGCCGGAGTATACTCCGTATTATAAAGAATCCATTTTTTAAAGCAACTCTGAAGTTATAGCCACAGCACCTGGCTGCCCAAATCCCTAACAATCCAAAATGAACAACAAAATAAATCCAAGTAAAACCATTAAATCAATCAATAAAATTATCTTCAAGCTACTCATGTACATTCAATTTGAGCTGCCGCAAAGTTTCTTGTTCTATCTCATTGATATTCAGAACATGTTTCTGTATATTTCAGCACCTAATCAGTCGTTAAAGTAATCAAAAACAAAGCCAAATTGTACGAATACATCAATTCGCGATGATTTCTCAACTCAGCTCCCCAACTTTCTGGCAAAGACACAACAAACGCATTTCGTCTTTTGCTTTGGCTTTTCCCCAGCAAAACACGCAACACGCAGCACCCAATTTTCCATCCACCACATTTTGCCTGCCCAATTTCTCAATTTCTGGCACAAGCACAATATCTAGCCAATTTCTCAGTGTGGTGCTCCCCAAAGATTTATGCGCTGCCCTGTTTTTGGTGGCTTCTTGGTGGCTCTGCTCCATTTATGTATTTGCTTTCAAATCAATTCCCCATCAATTTCGCGTCGCGGCTTTGCAGCAACAACATTTGCTTCTTGCCTCCTGCCTCCGACTGCATTGCAATTTATTTGCACAACTTTATGGCCGCAGCGGTAGCCGTGTGGCAGCTTCTCTTGCAACTCAACTCGTGGCAAAATTGAGCGGCCAAAATGAAAGCAAAACACAAATACACAAGCCAACTAGAACTCGAGTTGTTTGGTGGGGGGCGCCGAAGCAGTACAAGGAACTGCACTTGCCACACAATAAATGGCTGGATAAACTCAGCCAAAGTGGCAGCAAGAGATGCTGAGTGAGCCAGTTGCCAGTGCTCTGGGCCAGGGAGCAGACCTCCAGCTTGCTCCGCAGTGTCATCCTGCATATCTTCTTTTTTATTTATTTATTTATTCTTTATTTTATATTCGTTTATTTATTTTTGCATTATGTCATTTGCAGTGCAGCCGGCATAAAAAATTTTGCGACCGATTGTTGGTCTGGCCAGCAGTAGGTTTTTTTACTACTACTTAAAATCCACTTATAGCCCGCATTTCATCAGCGTGGAATACGGCAGGTTGTGAAGCGCAGGTTTTAAATGAAAAAATTCAATTTTTTACATACAACTGCCCATTCTGCTGAAAATATTGTAATACTTATATATTTTCATATACAAAATCTGGGCTAAATTTGAGTTCAACTCAAAATTGGCAGCAAACGAATTTGGTTGGATGCAATGTTTGGGATGTAAGCTATTTATGCTTTAGGGCCAAATCTCGGCTTTGGCTAAAGAAATGGCTTGCAGTCGAGGATCGACTTGGTTCTTTACAATTATTATTAACAGTATGACTTGTTAAACAAGACTGGCCCTTGGCTTAGATAATTTTATATCTTGGGATTTGAACGCCAATCCTCGTTGATCAGTTCCTTGATTTACCTGGTCACGTAGACAACTCTCTTGCCGATTAGGATTTTCATCCATGTTGCATCTATGTACATTTTTTTTAGAGCTTGACCTAGCGTGTCTTAAAGTCGACTGCTTTGAATCCTTCTTCTCATATTTTCACTCCGTTTACTTTACTTTAACCAACCACGAACCGAACCAACATCGAGTTATTATTGTTGTTTGTTGCCGAAATTCCCAAAGAAAATTATTTTGTCGGCCCATCTACGGAGTTGAACTTATTCAGCCGTGTTCTGTGTCCAGTCTGGGTTGACTCATTCATTCATTCGTCTCTGTCGCATTTCCCTTGCGTCTTGCCCCTTTTCTAATTTACATTTACACGTAAAGTTGGAAGTTTTGATGTTATGAATCGTCTTCTCGTTTTCCTTTCACAATTTCTTGCTGCTGCTGTTCCTATCATTATTCTAGTTCTTGCTGTTGTTGATGTTGTCTTGCCTGGCCTCGCCTCTATCTGTCCCTTTGGATAAACCATAATTACTTCCTTGAACGCTGCATTTTTCCTGTCTACTATCCCACTCATAAGTTTTCAACTTGATGTTGATTTCCTTTATTTTTTGTTCGTTTCGTTTTTTTTGTCTTTGTTTTATTTGGTCTACTACGCTCTGGTCGCTGGCAAGAGTCACTTGACAGTCAGTTCGTTTAGTTTTCAAGTGCCACGCCCCCTTGCGAAATGCCCACTGCGCCTCGAATTAGGGTGCCCCATTCTGCTGGCTGCCAAAGTTGGCGGATGAATATTAATTAAATGAGCTGCCGGAGTGGCCACAAAACTGCAGTTGCATTTGCATTTGGACTTGCATTCGCATTTGTTGTTAATTAATTTTGTGTGCAAAGAAAAGAAATGAATATTAAAAAAAATATTAAAGTGCCATCGGATAAACAAAGCCCGCAGGTCATAAAAAAAAATTAAATGGGCAGGAGGCGAATATGCTGTTGCGCTGAATGAAATTAAAAAAGGTGCCAACGCAGCCGGGCTGCCTATCACAATTTAATGGTCGTGAAGGCGTGGCTGAAAAGAGCAACAGTGTTGTCTACGGCTTTTGTCTTGCCTTCTGCTTAATATATGAGTGTGTGTATGTGTGAGCGTGAGTGTGTGTGTTTGTGTGAGGGTGTGTGGTGGGCGGAGTCCACCTACGTACGGCTGTTTGTCTGGCCTTTTTATAGCTGTCACCTTTCGGAAATAATCAAATATGTGTCAGTGGGGGACAGCACTTCGCTTCGTTTGCTTTAGCTTTTCTAGTTTTTCGCTAGCTATCTATTTTTCTTTGCGCATAAAGCACTTGCACACACTCGCACACACACACATACCTACACACAATGCAGGCGTAGAGAAAAAAAAATAGTAGTAGCTGCCCGAGCGCATTTGGTTTTTCGTTCGCTCTGGTTTTTACGCTCTAATTACGACTCCTACGAGCAGCCCCGCCGACCGCTTTTCCCCACGTGTCCTGCCTTACACAAACACACACACACACACACATACACACACCTTGCACCCTCTGCTCGGCTGTGCCCCGCAGTAACTGTTTTTATTCCCAGCTGGCGTAGCTCGTGTGCAATTGCCATGGCGCTCAGTCTAAACAAGGCTCACTTGCCTGCTGCTTTCAATTTGCAATGGCGGCTGTCATTTCAGCTCAATAGCAGCCGCCACCCGCTACCACCCCCGGGCATACCCATCGCCTCGCGGCTCCCCATCATTCATGCGAACTGCATTTTTAAATCGCTGCAGGTTGCGTTTTAAATTCTGCGTGCATCGCTTCATTTCAGACATTTATTCCGCATTCTTCCTTCGATATTTCAATAATTAAGCTAATTAAATGTATCATGTGCTGTTTGTTCAACGTTATTGATAACAATTAATTAGGTTTTTTTTTACAATGGCCAACATTGTACGATTCGGGAATTAAATTTTCCCATTTTCTGATTTCGAAATAAAATTTGCTTGTTTTTCGAGTATTTTGATGTATGTTAGTTTTAGTTACAGAGCTATTTAATTTGATTTTCATTCTTTGTGTGTAATAAAGCCCGTAAAATATAAGCTGTAAAATTGTTTATGAAAAATAATTGAAAATAATACTTTTTTTTTTCTCATAAAATTTAAATAAAGCTCAAATGCCACATAGTTTTTTCAGAACCAAAAGCTGCAAAGCAAATTAAAAGCATTTCATAAATAAATATCATGTAGAGAGTAATTTTCCAACTTTGGGCAGCTAATTTGATAGAACCAACACACAAACATGATGCAGCATAACGCAGTTAAGCCATTAATTAATTTAATAACAATTAAGCTTTAATTCAAGCTTATGAACTCCTTAAATTTACAATGCAGCAGCAGCACCCAAACGCAAATTTGCAAGCCAAAAAAACCCGAAACCAACAACAAAAAAAAACCAAAAACAAGCTGGAATATTGCAGTCGGGTTCTACGAACTATTTAATACTCTATCACGGTCCATATTAGCTTAAAATGCGTTGCTTGGAATCTGAATAACTAAATATTTTCAGATCAATCTTTAGCGAAGTTCAAATGTGGTCTACATTTGGAATTTGGTCACACTCTAAAAGTGAAGAGCCTTGGCCACACTCTAAAACTCTAGAAGAAATTAATTTTTTTGCCATTTTTCACGCCTTCAGTGGGCGTATAATCATCATGCTTTATTTGTTGCGTATGTACATGAGTATATATATTTAAGTTTCAAGTCTCATGCATAATATACCCTGTTCACTGTGTGGTGGGGGATTAAAAACAGACCAGCACTGACTGGCAAAACCGTATAATGAAATACACATTAAGTTAAGTTTTAAACATTTGTTAATTAGTGCGTTGATTCTTTGGCCACGGCAAACTGTTGGCCAACTTAAAGCCACATGCATTTCCGCAGCACTCTTCCCCTCTTCGCGCACGAGAAAGTTATTTAGCTGGGAAACAATAAACTAGCGATGCAACTTTCTTTCCAATTCTTTTTTTTTTGTTTTTTTTTGGTAAAATAAAGTTTATAATTACCATAAAATGTAGTGCTCAATTTTCTGCGGTTGCCCAGCACCGAACTTCCTTTTAACTGGCCTTGGCAAATAGTGTGGGCGTGACGGGGGATTTCACAAAACTAATACCAAAAAAAAAAAGGGGAGGGAGGGTGTATTACATAGATGTGGCAAGAATTTATTGCAAGAAATATGAGCAAAGCCGACTTCCAACGTCATAAAGCACGCACACATGTCGCCAGCCCTGGCAGTTGTCCACGTTCCAGCTGCCTTCTGCTAACCCTGCTGACCCCTGTTGCACCCTGCTGCCCCTGCAGCTGCTTTTGTCTTTGTTTTGCAGCAAACGTGCGAATATTTTTGCAACTTTCGGTCGCAAGTTGCACAGGATATGGCCAGGCATACGGTCATATGGCCAGCTAGAGCCAGCTTGGCGCTAAGGCCTGACACTAGGTGTTACCCAGCTTGGGCACGACTACCCCCTACCCCTACCCATCCCACTGCCCTAATGTATGGGTAGCTGGCAGCAAATGCGCTTTTGGTTTTTGATTTGTTTTTGGTTTTGCCTATTTGGGTTTTGCATGCTGAAATATGCTTTATGCGTCTGGCATGTGGGCGTGGCATTGCCACAACTGCTGCCAAATTCAATTCAATTGTCAACAGCCATAGCAGGAGCAGCCGGAAAAAAGGCAAATGGGCATCACACACGCACACATAGTACACGTTTAGCTGTGGCCACAAGGACAAACAGGCGGCAGTTTTAGGTTTTAGGCTTAGCTTGTTTCACGCACAACCTGCGTCCCCCCCTCTCGTTATATAATGTGGCATCATTTTGTGGTCAGCATTTATGCAGGACATGTGCATACACTCACAAACACACACACTTTCAGCCACACAACGTGCACGAAGCGTACAATTTGCAGGCCTTTTGTTGACATTTTGCACCCTTGCACCACCCACTTTATGCGGTTGCCCGCACTCACATTTGACTTTTTGTGAGTGGTAGCAACGTGGGGGCGTGCATTTAATGCACCAGCAATGGCTGAAGCGGCAACAAAGTCAAAAGTCCTGCCATGAGGTCAGCTGAGCTGCAGTTCATTTAAAATTTCACGTTGCGCATACGCTTCGTTGTACGTGGTGCACCACAAACTTAAAGTTTAACTTTACTTTTTGTTTAATTTTCTTTAACTCACAGCCAAAAGCTGTCCCTTTCTTTGTTGCTATTATTGCTGCAACTGCTGTCTGTTGCACATACAGCAGAGCACAATGACTATAGTTGCGAGGGGGAGGGGGAGCGGTGGCGGCTGCTGTGTTAATTGATCGTTATTGTCTTTGGCTGGGTGAGAAAGAATGTGGAGCGACCGGTTGACTTATCGAAGGACGAGGCCATTAGCAGCAACAAAACTGATACCAGGCAGCGCTTTTTGCTGGGGCGTTATTATTATTTCAGTCATTGTTGCCTACGCTTGTTGCTGCTGCTGCTATGTGTGTATGTGTATTCGTGTGAGTGTGGTTATTATTGCTGTTGTAGTTGTTGTTGTTTGTGGTTTGCGGTTGCTGTGGTTTTGCTATTTGCGGCATCTTTGGCTTGTCATGCGATGCTGACGCTGACGACGATGACGATGACAACAATAGCAAAATGTATTTTTTAATTGTACTCTCGGGTAAACATATATCACAGCAACGCACAGCAACAAAACGCACCATGAACCCAACTCAACTCAACTCATCTCAACTGAACTGAACTCAACTCAACTCAACTCGGGCAGCCAAACTGAGGAAGCGGAAATGACAGTACGACAATGGCGACAACAAGAACGGCAATGGCAATGCCAGCTACAGGATCTAGGAGCCCGAACAACTTCAACTACAGTTTGCCTACTTGAGAGAGCCTGTGGCTGTGCAGCTCACAAATGTGCGCACGGGGAGCCATACACGAGTGACGCTTAATGAAAGCGCAACAGACAACCACAACTCGCACACACACACACACATACACACTCAGGCACACACATAGAGTATAAGCAAAAGCACTGGACCAGAGCAAAGCGCAAAGAGCATTGAGACAAAAAAAAAATGTAAACCGCACAGAAACAAGCAGCAACAACATAGCAATAATAAAATTGCTGTTAAGTGGGGAATTGAGATGACAGTCCAAATTGCAGGGCCCCCCCGTAACATAGCTACGGAGGGCTGCTAAAAAAACTATAGGTCACAGCCAACAGTCATCTAACTAACTAACCGCTTTCAAAGAAAACGCCAACATACTGATTCAAGTCGAGTTTTTGCGTCGCATAATTGAGTGTTTTTTACAGTAAAACAAACATAATTAACGGCTATCAGCAACAAGGCGTAGAAAGAAAATCTTTATAGCTTTATTTTCCCCTGCTTTAAAAACATATGAGCCTATGCAAATGTATAATTTCCACCCATTGTTCCTATATGAGCTATATAATTAGTCGTTTGATTTTAAGCGGGTTTCCAGATGGGTTATCTCTTTAAGATATCTTGCAAAACAGCAGATTGTTCCAAACAAAATCTTATTATTCCCGCGAGTTTTCCCACAGAGCCATTTGTTCCTCTAGTACAATATTGATAAGATTTAGCTCATATGAAGGGAACGTTATGAAGCTTGCAACTGCAAAGCTTTGTCTAGATATCTGCTTAAGATATCTTGCAAAACAGAAGATTGTTTCATACAAAAACTTCTTTTTCCATCAATTTATCCCTTAGAGCTTTTGATTGAGACTTAGCTTAACATATACATAGTAGGCGCTTTTAAGTGCTAAGTTTGGTCTAAATATCTTGAACAACATCAAAGTAACTTATACAAAAATTTAAATTTAACCGATTATTTTCATGGCAGCTATATGACATAGTAGTCCGATTCCATGTTGAATCTGCAAAAAAGTATTGTAAATTAACGGAGCTGAGTTTAGTTATGTGACGATTTCCTTAGTTGATACTGATCGACAATATATATGTTATTCATGCAACGTCTCTTGCGAAAATCGATAACATCGATAGCAATTATATCACGTCGATTTACATTGCAAGTGCATGCAATTACAAGGTAATTAACATTGCCATTTAACCATGAAGCGCACAACGTGACGGCAACAACAGCAAACAATACGACCACGATTAATGTGTGCACACCACACTCACGCACATCCACACACATACATCCATCACGTTCAGCCATTTATTTATGTTGCTATATTATTTGTGTGTGTGTGTGTGTGTGTGTGTGCTGGCAAGCTCAAGCTGTTGTCTATTCTGGCCATTTGTCCTTTTGTTTTTGACCGTAAATAATAACAAAATTCACTTGCCAAATGTTTTGACTGTCAATTGTGTTTGTCAAATGACGCCTACACAACCCTTCACCTAGCCTTATGAATTGTACCATTTCTTGTTGTCTGCCTGGACATACATATTATGCCACATGCCTATCGCTTTTGCAATTGTTATAAAACTAATGCAGCCCTGTTGAGCAGCTCAGCTGCTTGTTGCACGTATTATTTGTGAACTTGTGCGCAGATTAAGTGCAGTCATTAAATCGTAATACCATTTATTGTTCTTGGTGCTCGTTAAACTGGCAATGGCAATCGAGAGGCCTGTAGCTAAGCCTCTTTAGTTGATTTAGCTTCTTGTGTTGGTAATGTTGGGCCAAATTTGGCCTAAAATCATCAATTTTGTTGCAAGAAGTCAATAGAGCAACTACTTAAAGAAACCTACTTGACTGGATCGAAGAGTGCTTGATCAAAGTAGCAAAGTAGTCATATATCCGTATACTAATGATAATAAGGATGCATGAGAAGAGTTTCAATTCGTGCGAGGAGTTTGTTAGGCAAGCTTCATTCGCTAGTCTTGGCTTTTTACTTGCTCTCGTACTACATGGTAATCCCAATTTGCTTGTCTCTTTTATTCACTGGCTCTCCTCTCAGTGTAATGTCTTGGCATTTACCCTCTCGTCGTATGGTAAGCCACATTCGCTAGTCTCAGCTTTTCACTCGCTCTCTCTTCAGTTAATACTCTTTACCTAAAGCTCACCTACTTATCTAAGCCTTTCACTCGCTCTTCTTCTAGCGTATACTGATTAGGCTAACTTACTCGCTGATTAGTCGCACGCCCTCTCTCAGTATTTTCATTCCCGCTCATACTCGATGACTAAAAATTCTTCACTTGCAACTTTGCTCTTATTATATTATAAGAACACTTTCAAATACGTGCAGCAAGTCCATCAAATATAGCATATGATTGTTGCATTAGGCACACGCATTACGTATACGCCGTTTGGGCCCGGTTGAGTTCGTTAAATCAAATACACCAAATATGATTTATTTCACGTAAAATAAACAATACTGAGCTCAACAGCGTCACATAAGCTAGCAAGTAGCGTGCTCTCGCATATATACACACTCACACGCAACGCGCTTACGCAGACACCTGTGTAAGCCGGCGAACAAATACATTTACATATGTGTATTGCGTGTGTGTTTGTGTGTGTGAGTACTGCTGCTGCTACTGTTTATGTGTACACATTCATTAAAATGTCGAACATCGAAAGTGCCCATTCAGGTTGTTGTTGCCACGGCAACGCCCACTTTATCCGCCACTGCAACGGCAGCTGCATCTGCAAATAATTGTCAGCTTACACGAGCTGAATGCAGCACACAGCACCAACAGCAGCAACCATAACAATAGCAACAAGAACAGCAACAGCAACAGCAACTGCAATTGCAAAGTAAAAAAAAAGTCTAGCAACCAAAATGAAACAATCACGTGCTCCATGAAATCTATGGAAGCGTGTATAAATGCACGTGAAAGTGGGATTGCAATGGCACTGGCAATGCTAACGAAGGGTGGTTGGATTGGGCAAAGCAGGCTAAACTAGGAAGGGTATCCTGCTGCCGCTCCTCTACAGCGTCCTGCTGATGCGGATGGGATGCGCTGCGGCGGAAGTCAAACGTTATTTGTAATGAAAACAGGGGCATGTGTTGCATATGTGTGCGTGCGTGTGTGTGGCTAACGATGCCAAAGTATCTCTAACGGTGTGTGTGTATGTGTATGCATGTGTGTTTGTGTGTGTGTCAAAGTTGGTGCATTGCCAACGCACTTCAGCAGCCAAAGCGAACGGCAGGGTTGTATCTGGAGTGTGGAGAGCAGGGCCCAGAGATATTTGAATTGCGTCAACGAAAAATGCTGCTGCACATGACGCGTGATTTATGTATTTTCGTCAAATGGCAGCCACAGCAGCCACCGCAAAAGCAACAAAAACATCAACGTCAACAACAAAAACAGCAACAACAACACAAGCAGTAGTTGCTGTGACGCTGCCATGAAATGCTAATGATGCCATGCCAGAGATGCTTTCATAACCGTCACGAGTGCGACACTGCCGCATCCTTGCCCTACAATCCACACACACACAGCACACACAAATACGAACACACTGCTTTAATATATGCATGTATGTGTCTGCTCATGTCTAATGTCTGTCGTTTTTCTGTGTTTTCCTTCTTTTTTTCTATTTGCAGGATCACAAGCTGAAGCACATGGCTGAGCTGCAGCAATCAGTTGTCACCGATCAGGAGACGCGCCATCAAATTCAGGCACAGATTTTGCAATGGGAGGAAAACCTTGAGCGCCTGCACTGTGAACAGTTCCGACTACGCTGCTATATGGCCTCGCTCCAGAGCGGCGAGCTGCCCAATCCAAAGGTGAGTTATGCGTACGATTATAACATCCAGCCCCACAACCCTCGCAAGCGCCAAATGGCAAAATGGCAATTGCCGCAATTTGTTTTACCTAACGGAAGCCACAGAAAGTTCACATAACGTGGCTGAGATTGCGTCAATTTGAATTACTTAGCTCCTGCTGCTGACACTCATGCTGATGCTGATGCTGATGGTTCTGGAGCTGCTCTCGTCTCTGTGGTGATAAACTGCGTACCTGAAACTGCTATTCAATGCAAAGTAGTTGTCAAGTGCACAGGATAACAGCAGTCTCTAGGGGGCCAGTAACAGGTGGTACTCGAAACTGAAGGAATAGCAAGAAGAGTTACAAGTCTATTTAAATCTGTTATATTATAAATGCAAAGTGAAGCTAGAGGGTTAAGCCTCGACAAAACTTGACAACTGGTTCAGTTTTAATGAAGTTAAGAGAATTTAAAGTCCTTAAAGAAGGAATTGGAAAGATTTTAACGAGTTAAATAGAGTCAATTCACGTTTGGTGTGCAAAAAACCATATTTAAGACAGACTTAGAGGCTTGAAGATATTTTTGCTTCTTAGGAGATACTTCCACTAACATTCACATTCATTTTAAGCAGACTTTCGTAATCGCATATAAATAAAACTAAATATCTAACAAAGTAACGCACCCACCTTCAATAATCATGTAATCAACCACAAGACTTGTCATAATCTTCTTAAAGTTTACACACTATAACAAGGCAGAAGTTGATTAAAAATCACCTAGACCCTAAGATAAAACGCACTTGTAAAACATCTCATAGACAGCCATAACGAAGCTTAAAACGCAACCCCAGCCACAAAAAGGGCACAGATTACAGCTCTTAGCAGAGAGTTTGGGGCCCCGTTGTCTATAATTGGTTTTACCTACTTATTTGTAGAGCGGCGGCAACAGTGGGCCGAAATTTCGATTGCTCGGACTAGTTGAGAATCCGAGACGTGTACAGTTAATCTCCATAACACAATTTAAGCGCCTTAAATGAGCTGCAGCTTAAAGGGTCAAAGGGCACTCTTGGGGGTAACTTCCAGTGGCAGCACAAGCAGCTCGAACTTTGCACTGCATTAAAAAGATTTGCGAGGCCAACCCAACGTGATGGGTGACGAAAAGGGTTGCAAGTTAATTGCGCTTTTTATGGCTTGTAGAGGAGAAGGTGCAGGGTTTTACGGGAAAAAAGGGGGCTGGCAGCCAGCAAATGCAGGGCTTTCAACTCAGCTACTCGCATAAAGAGCAACCACATTTATTATTAATAACCGCAAAACCCAAACAACTTCAACAGCACCACTTACACGAGAAAGTGCATGCACCGGAGGCTATTTACACAGCACACTCGCCAGCCAAGCATACACACACAAACACACACACGCACACAAACACTCAGCCAGTTAATGTACTTTGTGTGGTTGTCTGTATGTATTATGAAATTAATTATGTCATATCAGTCAGGTTGACCAAAATGAATCAGCCAGTTGCTCAGTAAACGCTTTTCCACCTGCTTCTGGCTCTTCATCAGAACGGGAATACAAATAGGAGTAGCTAAACATCAGAAACCTTTAAAGCCACATTTTCAGTAGTCTTTGTGGGTTTTCTTGCTTTCGATAACTGTTCATTTACACTCAGCAATTTTTGGTTTTAAATTTATGGGCATTATTTTTCTATGGATTATCTAAAATTGTAATGTCTCTTACTTTTATTTTTTTCTACTGCAGTCACTGCTCACACACGTGTCGCGGCCGACGAAGAACACTTTAAATAAATTGGGAGTTTTTACGGTGTCCTCGTTCCATGCCTTCATTTGCGCCCGGTCGCCGTCGCTGCTCAATAATCTGTTGGCTGGACGTGGTGCCACCAAGCGACGACCTCCGATGTTATCTCGCTCCAATAGCGGCTCCAGTCGCCGCTCCATGCAGGTAAGTTATATATAAAATTGAGCCCACTGCTCGTATACGTAATAAAAGTATATCAATTTTTTGAAACGCTTTTATGACGCCTCTGTCCGCTCATTTTTATTGCGTTTGAGAAGTGGGCGTGTGTATGTTTATGTGTGTGTGTGAGCATGCTTAAATAATTGAATTGTATTTAAGGCAGCGGAAACGGCATTAAAAGCCAAATTGAGCGCTAATGCGCATCTGAACGACAGCTGAATGTGTCACCAGCGTTCCACAGACTTCTCTAATGTACTTCCACGCTGACCGCTGTCGCGTATTTTTAGCATATTGTTGTCCTTTTTTTTTTTGTTTGGTGGTTGTGTGCGCTTCTTTTATAATTTAAACTTAATGGCCATCAGGAATTACAAAAACAAATTTATGAAGCTGCCAGAAAAAACACCCAATTTTTGTTTTGCTTGGCTGGAAGATTCTTTAGATAGCCATTAGGCAAATGGCAGCAGCAGCAGCAACAGCAGCAGCAACAACAGCGGCAAAAAACTAATCCAAAGTTCTGAAAATATTTGCATAAGTTACGTAGTTCGCTTTTAAAAAGCCAGTTTAATCTCGACAAAGGCAAACAGACAAATCACAAATATGTAAAACAGTTTTACAATTTACATTTCACAAATGCAGCTCTTCAGCTAAATGCTTTTTATTTGCTCTTCATCCCATTCAATAGTCAAATAGTCTTTGTATTGATATTTGGAATTTTAGGTATTTCATTTAGAAGCCAACCACACAAATAGCAATGAAAATAATTGAAATATGCAAAAATAGTAACAAATGCAATGCAGTTTGTGCTTAGCCTTAAGATTATCACAGCCGCAAATTGCATGAAGTATACGCAGCGGACATTTTTAAAGCCATTTAAGTGTATTAAACTATAAACTCAATTTGCGGAAATAGATGCTTGAAGTCAAGTTGAAATATGTGTGGATTTTCATACACTGCCAGTGGCTATTTTGGCTATGTCATCAAATATGCTGCGCATTTAATGAGTGTCCCGTATATTGACAACAAAACAAATAAATAGACTATCAATGCCAAAAGGATAAAAGGAAAGTCAAAATGCCCATTTGCTAGAATACTCAAATTAGTTTACCATGTTGTTTAGTTGGTTGCATTTATGTAGCAACACGAATTAAGTCCGTTCTTTCAATTTATTATGCTTTTTTTGTTGTTTTATTTATGGACTCGTTATGTATTTGATGCTGCTTATTTGATAAACTTCAATTAGAGTTGGCATTTTTGCATATACTTGTTTTTTTTTTTGTTTTAATGAAATTCATTTCATAAATTCAATTTGTTTCGATTATTGGCAAAATAATCTTGTGCGCAGCACTCGATACACACACACACACTCACACACCCATATATACACACACACCCCCGTTCACAGGGGCGTGCACACTTCATTTCCAATTAAATTTGCCAACGCAGCACAATTGCAGTCGCCGTTGCCAGTGAAGCCAAAAATATTCATGGTAAAAACAAGAACATAAATATAAATATATATAAAACGTTACTAACGTAAAATGAGACTCTTGGATTTGGCGTTGTAAATGCAGCGCTGAAAATTCATTGAATTTGAAAAATGTGCATTTGATTTGCTTGATATTTTTTGCGCAGTCAACTCGATTGAGTATGTGTGCGTGTGCATGTGCGTGTGCGTGTGCGTGTGTGTGCGTGGCTTTTCATTCTGCCAGCATGTCAGCTGCAATGCAGTTGAAATTGCAATTGAAAATGAAATGAAATCAAATTAAAGGTGTCCGCCAGCGCCGGTGGCAGCGCTCGCAACTGGCAATTATCGAGCAGTGCAAACTCTTTGGAAAATGGCCTTTAAACAATTTTTGTCACGACGCATTTAATTGGCCCATACTAGTTGGCCCGAAGAGAGGTGGCATCACGACACAAAATTGAATTACGCAACGAAGCGACAACTGAAAATTGACTTGTGCCACACCAACGGCTCAACCAGCGTGCAACTCGTTGTGGCATTAAGCAGCCAAAGTTCATTAATCGACAGTTCAATGTGCGCCCAGCCACAGGCAACATGAGCTGAAATTCAAAATTAAAACAGTTCCTGCAAAGTTGCATAATGCTATTGAAAATCCGCGCTGCGCGGATGCAGCTGCGATCTAAGAAAAAACTGCGCTGAGCTCAATTGAATGGTAAAATATTAAAGTTTGAAGATTATTTGATATATTCCAGATCGGCTTTAACGGTCAAGTCTAGCTGATTTTAAACGAAATGCATTCTGTATATTTTTTATATTTAAATTTTAAATATTTACATATGCAAGCTATTCAATTTTAAACAAGTAAAAACATGTCAATCGGGTATAACCGACTGCGTATACTCAATCAAGCCAAAAAATATTGTTTTTGCCGATTTCCAGCCCAGATAAATTTATTTTGCATCTTTTGAGAAGCTCCTTTTGATCTACGACTGAGGCAGATATAAATTTTGGCGATTTGCCACGCCTCCAACGGGTCTAGCCATATACACTCAGTACTATCTGGCAGACGAGCATTGCATAGGCCCCATATACTCCGTTTTCATTTGTAAACGAGCATAAAAAGTAAATTGCAATCACAAATTTATTGAATATTTTCCACAGAGATTTTTAAGAGTCTTTTGTATTCCGAATATTTCTTAATTATCAGACATAAAAACAAAAATACTGCGAATTGTTTGCATTTGGTAATCTCTCTTCCTCTCTCTCGCTCTGTCTGTTTGTCTCTCTCTCTCTTTGTGGGAATTTTTAACTTGATTATATTTATAATTTGCAATCTCTGCAGCTGTTGCCTTCGCATTTCACATCACGTTCAAGCCACAACACGAACAACAAAGGACAATATAATACAAATGCCTTCATTTCCTGTATATGAATATAAAGTTGACACCCAAAAATGCAACGCATTGCATATTTATTATTGATTTCGCTGTGTGGCATCAACTGTGCGGCATAATGACTTTGCAAGCGATATATGCCACAATAAACATATATGCGAATATATACATATATAAATATACGTGCTTATAAGTATATATATGTATGCAAAAGTAAGATGCCAACGTTGCCCAATTGTTATGCAATGCAAAGATTCCTTTCAGTTGATGCTGCTGCTGTCCCTGCTGTACATGTGGCAAGCCTGACGGATGTGCATGCAAATGTGGCATAGCTGCCGCTGTCGCTGCTGCTGCCAGTTTGTCTCTCTCTCTGCGCGTGTGTGTGTGTGTGTGTGTGTGAGAGTTTTGTAACTGCCAAACTAATTCAATTGTCGTGCAAGCAGTAAACTGTACACACACACAACAGTTGATAAGTTAATGTGGTGTGTGTGTGTGTGTGTACGCATTACACCTGTGTGCTGTTGCCTCGGGGCGCCTGCTGCAGCGGCAACGGCAATGGCAGCCAAAGTTATTCAGCCAGCAAAATCCATCGTCGAAGGCTGCCAATACAAATGCAATTTTCAGCCGGCAACAACTGGCAGCTGGGCGCCTGATTCGTTTACCAGTTGGCCAAACTGTTGGCTGCAGCACGGCGCCAACTTCACCTCCAGCTGCAGCTTTAGCGTTAACTCCTCCCCTCTTCCCATCTCTCTCACACACACAGAGAGAGAGACGATGATGCCGTTAAGCATTTTAACAGAATTTTCTTCAAAATGGTGTCTGTCAGAGTCCGTTGACTGCCGACTGCCTGCTGGCTGACTGCTGCTGACGTTTTTCATTACACATTTGCTCGGATAGAAATGTGTTTTTGCTATTTTTCAATTTTCACTTCCGTGTGTATGTGTCCCAACAACAGCCTTAATGACATTGTGTATGTGTGTGTGTTCGCCTGGCTCGCCTGTTTATCCAATCGAATTTTCTGCCTTTTTCCAGATGAATTCACGTGACGAGCCGGAAAAAACCTTCAAAGTTGCAATGCCCGACAATGCTTACTCGACAGTTTATCTACGTGACGCGATGTCTGTGGAGGAATTCCTTGCCAGCGCCTGCGCCCGTCGCAACCTCAATCCCATGGAGCACTTTGTGCGCGTCAAGAAGCGACGTGACATGGAGGATCACAATTACTTTGTGCCACATCGCAATGATCTGATTGAAAATTATGTAAGTAACCTATACCAGAAGCCCGGCACAAAGCATTCCCAGGCACACACCCACTCGCCTTGTGGGTGTGTGTCTGTTTGTGTGTGTGGGTGGCAATTTCGATTGAACTTTGAACTTTGCGCATGTATTTGTTGTTTGCTCAAAATTAAGGGCAATTAAGGAGTTGGGTTTTTCTTGTATCGACAAAAGAAACGTGAACCAATTCAAAGGATTAAATGCGATTTGTTGCCACAAACGATGTGCAAATGTTTCGGATTTACCAAAGACTTCTGAGATTTTCTTACTGGAATTAGGATTCAAGTTAAATAACAGTTGCAACTAGAGCAAAGCAGAGATTGAATTTCAGTTAAAATACTTTAATAACTGCCCTTAAAAGTATGCAACAATATTATTGACAATTAAATGCAATTATAAATGCAATGGACGTGTTAAGACACAAAATCCATTTTAATTACACAAATGACACCGTAATCTGAAAAACAATTTAATAACCATTAAAATTAGTGTCAATTTCAATTAATTAAATTGAAATATATAATTGAAAATTGTTTGCTAAAAAATTATATTTGCTTGCAAGTTCGAAAAGCTTGGCTATTTGATTAATATCAGCTCAGTTTTGTGTATACCACACACATGTTAGGCGTTCGCAGATGTCATCCTTCTCAAGCCTGAACTCCGAAAATGTGGCCACTTAGCAGACGATTAGTCTAAGGATGCCATTTCTCAAACTGCCAAGTCAGCCAACACCCGCCCGAAGGAAAGTGCTTCAACAAAACTGCGAGCAGAACTCCCTAAAAAAGTTTTTGCTGAACAACAAGCTGTAAATATTGCCAGGTCAAAAGTGCAGCTGTACGAAACTTTTTGGCTGCTCAATAAATTGCGAATTAAAACAACTTTCCGTGGCCAAAATTTATTGAAGCTGACTGGGAAGGGTGTGGAGGAAGGGAAAAATAAGAAAAAATTCAACATTTTTTTTTTTATTTTTAGCTCTTTTGCACTGTGGCTTTTTGGCTAATTTTTGTATTTTGTTTAACCGCAGCTACATAATCACGAATTTGTGGAGGTCTGCATGAAAATACTGTACCAGGTGGAGCTGCAGCGCACCACATTGGAGCAAATGTGGGGCTTCTCGGTGGAAGCGGAGCTGATTGAGAATGCCGAACGGCAGGACGAGCTCTGTTGCTATGTGAGCCGCGTCGAGGACAAAAGTGTCGCCATGCACAATGGTAAGTACTTAAGGGGAATAACACTCGAATGTCTACAGCTGCTTAGCTCAGCTCAATTCCGTGCACTCACTTGCAATTTATGACACAAAATGCCAAATGGCCAATGCCAATGGGCAAACATCATGATTTCCTGTTTCCGGCCAGCCAAACAAAAACGTTGCCAGGCCAACTAAGTCTTTGCCAGCCGCAGTTCGCCGACTGAAACAATGTGCGGCCCAATGTTGGCAAAGGATATTATCAAGTGGCACGCCCAAGCGTCCCGCCTCCCCTCCCCTCACCACGCCGCACTCGAACACTCAATTGTGCTCGGTTGCATGCGCCTTTTTTGTGTAAGAACTGCGCTTCTTTTATATTTAAATGCTTTTCACTTTTATGTCACAAAACTTAAGCAAACTCGCTTTGGTTGCACAGAGGCGAGTCAAGTGGTGCACTGAAGTTGCAGGAGTTGGAAATGAAGCAACTGCAGCCTTTGGAGTGAGCAGCAGTTTGTATAGCAGCTCCTCAGGGCCAGCTACTGCGCCTGCTGCAACTGCTGCATCTTCATAAAAACTCAAAAGTCAGCGCTTGTGACCGAGCAGACATCACGTTGATGATGAGCAGCGCACTCGAAGATGCTCTCTCTTTCTGTGTGTGTGTGTGTGTGTGTGTGTGTGGGTAAGCGTGTATAAAGCGGATGCACCTGTAATGGCAGCCACAGGGCCATAGCACCATGTTGAGTCCTTAAAGGGTTTTTGGGCGTCATCTTAGACGTCGTTGCTCACCCGCCCTTATCCCTTGCCAACCTTGTTGTTTTTCTATCACTTAAAATCAACTTAAGTTGGCATTTGCATGCGTCCTGGCCTGGCGCACAGGCGCAGCTAGCGAACTGCAGTCAAGTGCTTGTAGTCGAAATGCCACTCGAGCAGCGCTTTAAATTATGTCGCCTGATGTTGACAGTACCTCAGCCCGCCCCTACGGCCCGCCAGGTGTTGGCAGGATAACTGCAACGCTGCACTTGCAAAAGTGATGAACCTGAAAGAAAATTTCACAGCGGAAACCTCATTAAGCACGTGGAGTGCGAATGTGGCAACGATGGCGACGACAACGACAACGACGATGACGACAACAACGAATCAAAAGTCCATAAAACAATGTGCACGAAAATCGTTAGCAAAAACTGAGACATGAACCCGCCCAGCACCCGCAGGCGCCAAGGCCCGTCCGCGACTACTTTAAAAGTTAGCCCTGCCACTGGCGGTTAGTTTATAATTTGCTATAAGTTTTTCCTCCCTATTTTTTTTGTTTGTTTCTAGTTTTTTTTTGGTGGCTTAAAACTGCGTTAACAATGCCACTGGACAAGTTTTTGCCAGGGTGTTGAATTTAATGAGCAGCAAATAAAGTGCCGCAGCAAGTGCCAGATTTGCTAATGACTTTACTTGTTTATTTTTCTTTTGGTTTTGCAAAATTGCATTTCAATGCAGGTGCACAACAGAAATTTCAAGATATGCGGAATATAAATGAAAGGAATTACGTAAAATTAACCTTTAAGGCAGTATAGCCATAATTTAAAGAATTTATATTAACCAGCAGGTATTTTTGTTGAATTATTTAAAAATATTGTGCTGCATGAAAGTTATGACAGCTTTCATTATTTTCCGCGCAATATTATTTATGAAATTGGATTGATAAAATGGCGCCTGGGCAGGGACTTGTTTTATTTTCTGTAAATATATGGAAATTAACTTTAAAGTGAAATTTTAAGTGCAAAAATAGTCATACATAATTTATTTACCCATACGCAATATAAATACCAAGGCAATGGCACCTGAGCAGGGATTAATATTATAATAATTAAAAATATTGTGTTATTATGGGCTCTTTAAGACTTAGTAGTTGTTTTAGATCTGTTATTATTAAAAAGCAAGTTTTCTTTAAATTGTTGACGATTTTGAACAGAAACTGAAAGAAATGGCGCCCAAGCAGGCACTTATTTTTATAATTTGCTGCAAATATAAAAACTACGACGAACTTCTTAGAAGACATCATCAATATTTAGTAGGGCTAAATGTGCATTGAAACGATCAATAACAAATTGCTATAATCTGTATGAACACACACGCACAACACAACACAATGACAGTGACAATAACAGGATATTATTCAGGGAAATCAACAAATAATACATAATACTACCTAAACTGTTGTTTGAGGGTGTTCCGAAAACTGTACCTGAACAACTGCGTGTGGCTGCATAAATTAAGCACTTCAATTTACATGGCCAGTTGGTTGCAACAGCTTGAAAGTTGCCACAAAGAGAGAGAGGCACACGTACAATTGATTTAATTGCCTATTAGCAAATGCCAAGGACCAATTTAAGGGCATTTGTTGGTCAGCGCTGGGCAGCTGGCAGCCCGATTTTCGCCTTTAACAAAAACAGAGACAACCACAAATGCAGCAGAAGTAAATGCAAATGCAAATGCTGTGGCAGCCCACTTTTCTTGGGCTAATTGAAACCCCAAAATGTCTTTGAATTCGGGCTGGGGCTTTAATGAGCGCACAAAAACAATTTAGTGCCTTAAATCAATGCGCGTTGGCTTTAAGTGCAATTTGCCACACATATGCCACATGCCACATGCCACACGCCACTCTTAACTGGCAACTGGCAGCTCTCGACTGTGACTCAGCGCCTGTTTGCTTGGCTTTTTCCAGTTAACAAACAGACGCAGTCGAGCAGCCATCGAGCCATCCATAATAATGATGGCCACAAATGCAGCAGCAGCAGAAGCAGCGGCAGCAACAACTACTGCTGCTAAAGTTGCACCAACTGCTGGCAGAATGTGCACAAAAGTTGCATGCCGCACACTCGAGTGTTGAAAAACAAGCGTGGCAAAGTATTTGGCAAACATGAAATAACAATTTGCTCAAGCCAAGAACAAAGCTGTTGTCAACGCAGCCTCCCACCTCTCCCCACCAAAAAAAAGGATAAAGTAGAACGAGGGGAAAAAAGGGTAACCGCAAAATAAACAAAATAAATACCAAGTCGAGTATATATTTGTCTAATGCATGTGCTGCCAAAGCCAAAGCCAAATAATCCACACCAAAACGTAACGAAACGTAAACGTAAACGTAACGAATTCCCTGGCAAAAAAAAAGAGTATGGCAAAATCCATTTGAAATTGTAACAAATGCAAAAATTGTGCATGAGTTGCTGCTGCTGCCTGGCAGCAGGTTCAAGGTGCAGCAAACTCTTGCATAAAATACACAACTGTCTGGCAGATAACAACCCACACCCACACACACACACACACACACACACACACATGTGCATATCTGTCGAAGTTGTTGCAGCTGCAACAACACTGATAACGTGCAACAAAACAAAAATGAAGCAGCTGCCTGGTCGAAATAAATGTTGTAGAAAATGCTCACAGATACACACACACACACACACCCACGCATACACCCACACACACATGAGCTAGAAAAGCTGCAATACATTAAACTGGCAACGTGGCGCATGAACAATGCGAAACCTAGAATGCTGTTGTTATTGTTTTTATCGCTAGCTAAAGACATGGGCGCTTATCTTAACGAAAGATGTCACTGCCTCGCCCACAATTGATGCTGTTACAGTTGCCACATCCAACCCAACGCCCCGCCGCCCACTTCCCTTTGCCACAGCAAACAAACACAATAACAACGCGCATCTATTAAATTTCTCTTTACCTCAAGCAAAAACAAAGCTACATTGTGCGCCTTCTAGCTATGCATCTATTATAAAATAGTTAAGATATAAACGTAACATAACTTGCTTTTAACTCCAGTTTCTGTCTTTATTTCATTGCACAGGCATTATCAAAGGAGACGAAATAATGGTCATCAATGGCGCGATTGTTTCTGATCTAGATATGATGTACTTGGAGAGCGTTCTGCAGGAGGAGCAATCGCTCAGCATGATGATGCGGTAAGTTGCTTTAGTCCTTTGTGCTCCTGCCTGTCCCTGTGCCTGTCCCTATCCCTGTCGCTGCCTGTTCGTGGTTTTGCCTGTAAATTGTCTGCATCTCGCACGTTTCGCAAACATCTGTTGACTTGAATGCAAGTTAAGTGCAGAACCCCCCACTCCTCTGCCCACACACTTTGCCCTGCATTTCTATTTCTATTGACAATACACACATTGCTATTGACGTATTTCGATGTGGTTGCCCATTGTTTAAATAGATATACAGATTAATTAACTATCTTAGCCGCTAGCGAGCAATTGTTTTACTTACAATGCCATTTACCGTCATACTAGTGCCTCAGTTGATCAGTTACAATAACAATTGGTTACACTCAGATTAACTACACAATTGCTTCTATGCAGCCTGTCCATATTAAATCTATAGCACACAAAATGGCAACCAGCTCCGTCAAATTTGTGCTTTATTTTGGAATTAACTTTAATGCGGTGCAATAACAATAAGCGTTTAACCTTAGTTAAAGTTGTGTTGAGGTAGCTTTGACTATTCATATATTAAAGTTTATATATATTGAAGAGAAAACATACAACAAGAACGAAAGTAATTGTTGTATTTATCTGTGATTTACACAAATTAAATAATGAACTATGAAACTATGAAAGGACATGTATTACATGAGCACTTTTTAATAGAGAACATTTCTCAGAAAAATACTGAATTAAATTTATGTCAAATAGAATAGCTTCAAGGGTATTTTTAAAAAAAATAATAACGTCCATTACAGCCCAACTAAACCACATGCATATAATAAATAATAAATATACTGCCTTTGGCTCCATAGTGCATTTTTCTGACAGCTCCGGCTTTGTTATGGCACTCGAAAAATCAATTAAATTTTTCTAATGGGACCTTGTATCACTAGTCCGGTGCCTATTTTTAGCAAACTCATGCTCAGTATATATATCTTAAATTTTAACATTTAGCTC
This sequence comes from Drosophila montana, assembly GCF_035044405.1. Lineage (NCBI taxonomy): Eukaryota > Metazoa > Arthropoda > Insecta > Diptera > Drosophilidae > Drosophila > Drosophila montana. The sequence continues at coordinate 46,110 of NW_026998113.1, read as the reverse complement.
TCTTGTAAAGTTCAACTCCCGCAACCCCAAAATTGTGTCTGCTACAATCCCAACCTCTATGGCAGCCAACATGCTCGTTTAATATTAAATACCGCACATAAAAAACTTTCAAAATGACGCAAAGAAAAAAAAAATAGAAAAACCTCCAAATATGTCAACATTTGACAAGCTTTAGCAAATTTTTGATAAGCAGTTGGATGAAGCCAACCCATAGACACATAGACACAACCAACACACGCACACACACTGACAAAAATTGTTTGGCAACAAATCAAAAATGGTAAAATTTAGCACCAAAAATGGCAGCGACCAACAATTTTCCGAGCTTTCAATATTTCGCTTTTCAATTTTCATGACAAAGTCCAAACAACAAAACTAAAGCCGCAGATGAACAGAAACACGTTAACCACTTCCCTCCATGCGGCAGCAGCAGCAGCTCATGGAGTGGGTTTGTTGCGGGCAGGGTTAAAGTAGGGGTAACATGGGTTGGGGTAGCGTAGGGTGTAGATTTTGGGGGTTTTTTTGGGCGCTTGCTTGGCTCAGCTACTGCGACGACGACCCCACTACGGTCGCAGTCGCGGACCCAGGCATTTTGATAGCCTAATTAGCTGCTCTTTATGGCCGCATTGGCTTTTGTGCTAAGCGTTTGCGAGGCAACAAACTGTAGCCCATGCCCAGTAAACAAGCCGCCCGTTACCCGTACCCCGTACCCCGTGCCCTGCTCAAATCCCATTCAAATTATGCACGTTGGAGAGCATTTTTCCGCATCTTTTGCCACTGACATAGAAAAAGGTCAGCCAGGTGTTTGCTTTAAAAAAACGACTGCAAAGCAAACCCAACCAGAACTCAAATTTAATAAAAATTTATGTAAATTTAAAAAAAAATAAAAATAAATAAAAAAAGCTTTAATTTTATATATTTGTTTTGCAGCTCGTCACGCACCGAGCCGCCAGATCTAGTAGGCATTATGCGTGTGACGGACGATATGATTGACTCTCTGGTGTGCCCGCCGCCGCCAACAGATCCGCCAGTGATGAGCGAGGAGATGATAACTGGACTGATTGTGCCAGCGCCCGGTTGGAGTAAGTAACCACTACCACCCACCCCCTCTCTCTATACACAAAGCCCTAAAAATACTTTTGGTCTGGCTTCAAACTAAAACTGTGCGTGGAATTTATTTTGTTTACGTCGTTTTTCAACATTTAAAAGCCGCAACACAACATACATCTACGGCTACAACAAAAGCATACTAATCACGGCAGTTGTGCTCGTTGTTGTTCTTGTTGTTGTGGTTAAGGTGCGGTGTGCCTTTCTCGCTCTCGCTCTCTTTCTCTTTTTAGATGTGTGTGTGTACTGTGTCGGCAGCAGCGGAAACGTAAAGCGCATTTCCGGCGCGCATGCGAATTTCTAAAGTTCATTAAAGTAATTTATATTTTTTGTTAAATGCATGTTGCAAGTGCTTCATGCAACATGCAACAGCAACAACATTTACTTCAATAAGTAGCATGCTAACCGTGTGCGAGAGGAAGAGAGACAGAGTGAAAAAGAGTGAGAGAGAGCGGAAGGGTAGCAGCAAGCAGAGTTGTGTGCGTGTGTCTGTGTGTGTGGTGGGAGTTGCCTGCCTGCTTGCCACACGCAGTCGTTTCGCTTTTCAGCAACAACTACATAATTACAGGATTACAAACTGCACTCACACACACAACCACACACACATACACGCACACACACACACACACGCTGCAGTGCACTCAAAAAGCCGAAGTGGCTAAGAACACAAAACAATTAAAAACCAACAAACGCAGAATACAACAACAAGTACAACAGATGTGTGTGTGCGTGTGTGTATTTTATACACAAAATGAAACATTTTTATGCGGCAAACAATTAAAAGGCACAGCAAACTAAAAAAGAATTAAAATAAAATACACACAACAAGAACAGAACGTATATAAAAAAATACAAAAAAAGTAGAAAAAAAGATGTAGCAAAAATTAAACGACTCGCATGCAACTGGCACATGTATTGGTTGTGTGTGAGCGTTGCGTATTTTGTACCATATTCCACATTTTGGCACACACACACATACAGTACTCACATACAGCACACACGTTCGCACATACTCAGTGTGCTGACGAACGGACATTTGTGGCATATGGGTTATGGATATGGCGGCATATGCAACAAAAATCGTTTGCCATTCAACATGAATGGTAGTTGGGGCAGACGCAGGCTTGGGGTGCAGGGTAGAGCGTATATATAAAAGAAAAAAAACTGGATTACATTTCACTTTGGCAATTAAACAGAGAAAGGAACTTGGGCAACGGAGCAGCAGCAAGGGGCATGCAACTTGATGTTGAAGCACTTTTAGCTTATTAAATGCACAATTTGCTGAAGACTGCAATCAGAGAAGCGCAAGCTGTAGACATGCACAACATGCGCTGGTCAAGAGTTACACAATTTTTATGCTGTGCAAACCAATTAACGAAAGAGCCACAAGCATTGCGGAGTAATCGAAACAATTTTAATTATCATATTTTATGCTGTTTAATCACGAGCCAAGGCACACAATTAGCTCCCTTTGAAGTGCCTTGAAGTCCCCCGAAGTACTTGTATCAGAGCAGTTGCAGATAATTGAGTGGGTATCAGGGCTGCAAACCAAGCTTCAAATTGTCGCTGGTTCAGTTCAGAGTTCGAACCGACTTTCTGCATTGGAGTTTGGCTCGTCATCCATCCAGGTTCTGGTAGAAATGTAGTTTTGCTGTAGATTTTCAACAGTTTTAAAGGCAAATCGTTTTCAAAGCTATATCGCCTTTCAGCTCGGCTCTTTTATTAAAAACAGCTTTTGCTTAAAGTTTTATTCTTTATTAACAACCAATTCGAATTCCAGATCGGTTCGTTTCAAGCCCCCGTAGCTATAGCTATAGATAACTGTTTGTAAAACTGTGTGAACGTCTCGAGAAGTCTTAGATGTTAGCTCTTAACTGGCTTAGAGTAAATTCTTTATCATATGACAGCCAACAGCAATAAAATTAAATTTGTAAATCACAAATCTTGAGAATTATCTTCAAGCTATAAGTATCTCAGCTCGATGTCAGCTCACTTTTTTAAAGCAGCCAGCTTGTGCGCAACATCATCTCTTTATATAATCCAGTAGGTTAAATATCTTTGAGCCATCAATAGCTGTCAAAAAGAAAAGCGTCCAGGTGGCACTTGCTCACCTGACCCTAAAGCATTCTATACTTTTTAACAGCCTCACGTTTGGCAAATAGCTACCAGCTCGGCACGCGTCATAAAGTTGTGCTCCTTGGCCCCGCCGAAAAAAACATCATAGTTTAAGTAAAGCCACTAAAACTCTAGACTTTATGGGCAATGCACGTTTTCGACTTGGTCGTTTAAATGACCAACAGCAGCAACAACAAACAACGAACGAACCACGTCTAGAAGTTATTAGCCCCAGCCTGTTGTTCTTGCTGTTGTATTTGTTGCCTAGCTCTGCCTTGGAGCACTACGTGCAATTTGTAAGAAGACCGCAAGTTGAAATTTATAAGGCGGCAATTTCAATATCTCACACACACGAACGAACACACACACACACGCGCCTAGCTAGTATGTGGTGTCAAATTTGAAGCAAAATGTTCATAAAATTTGTTGTAACCAATTTGCATGTGGCAGACCGTGGCCAAGGGGACAGCGGTGGCGGCATTCAAGGACATGATTTTTAAACGCTTCCTGGCGCTGCCAAAACTACCACTACATAAGCCGACCCACACGCACACACACACGCACACATGTATATATGTATTTATATATAGCCATACTGCTGCTTACATATGTATACATGCCATGTGTATGGCCCATAAATTTTTTTCTTGTTGGTTAAATCTTTGCCGCGCCTGCATATGTGTGTGCGTGTGTGTGTTGCGTGTATGCGCCCCTGCATGCTCCACCTTCTGCAATGCCCCTTCGCTCTGCCTTGCTTGTGTGGACGTTGTGGCAAACACATAGCAGCAATAATCATTACAGCTTGTTGTGGCTGTTGTTGTTATTCTTGTTGCTGCTGTTGTTTTTGGCTGCTTGGTGGCTGCTGCTGCTGCTGTTCCTGGCTGCTGGCAGTATTTTTGTTGTTATTACTTTCAGCTTTGTGCCGCCTGGCTGGGTTGTTTTTGTTGTTTCCTTGTTTCTTATTTTTTTCTTTTTTGTTGCTGCTTTCTTTTTTGGGCGCCATTTCCGCAAGTATTAAATTCCTGCTGCTTTTTATTGCGCAAACATGGAATTTAAAATTAACAAACAAGCTGCAACAACATAAATAAAATGCTTAATCGAACTTTAAAACTGGCCCCCCGCCAACATTAACAGCAACAACAACAACAACAACTGCAGGCAGACTATTGCCCAGAGGCAACTGGCAACTAATTATGGGCTAGCCAAAAACTAATAATAATAAACATAACTAACTGTTATCCAACAAATACATTCCTTTACTCTAGATGGCACTGGCAAGGATTTGTATTCACCGGAGGCGGAAAGCTCGCCGGCGCCCTCATTTGTGGAGCCAACTGTGGCGCAATTGGCAGTTGGCGCAGGCGGCGGCGTCTCGGCATTGGGCGTGGCCAAGCCAACCTCGCGCACCAGCAGCTTTGAAATTGAGAATCTGCTAAAGACCGCGGAACAAGTAAGTGCCTAGTACTCTGTCTGTCCCCTTTTTTTCGCTCTGTCTCTTTCTCCCTATATATATAATATAAACATGACCAAGAAGAAACAAAACGCAAACACGTTAAACCCGTCTGCCCTGAAACCCGAAAAAAAATTAACAAAAAATAATACCCTGACCCCTAGACCTGACATCCAAGAACATTCAAACCCGGCGCTGGGAACGGAACTTGGCACTTGGCTGACACCGGCTAAGGCAGCGGGCAAAGTCAGTTCCAATTGCTTTGAACTCGCTAAGCGGAAACGGAAACTATTAAAACGAGCGCCAAACACGAGGCGGCAACGCATGGCGTGTGGTTGGCAAGGGTGGGGGGGCGAAGTGGTTTGAGCTTCGGCTGGGGGTTTGTGCACTTCTGATTGAAATGTGCACAATTTGAAATTTGCTAAAGCTATGAGACGACGGCGGACCGGGGACTTCATATGGGGCCGTTATGGTTTGGTAAGCAGCTGCGAGTCTCTGAGAGGGCTTCGAGCTGCAGCTGGTTGTCAGTAGCTGGTTGACGCTCAAGATGTCGTGCCACAAATTTGGCCTATTGGGTCTTGTTGCTTGCAAGTCACCAAACAATAAACGTCACAAATAGAAATGTGCTGGCATAAAAATATCAAGGATATATTCACAACAACAGCTATGAAAGACAGGCGACAGAGAAAGAGAGAGCGACAGCGAGAGCGAGAGCGAGTGAAGCGACAAGAGACAAGAGAAAGAAACGCAAAGACGCCACAGAATGCACTTTGTTTCTGGATATGCTTTACCCAAGTGTGCTCGAAACTGGCAGAAACCCACTTCATTTAATGATACTTGAACACTGTGACACACAAACACACTGAGACCGAGCCACACACACACACTCAGACACACGCACACACATGCAACTGCCAGGCGAGACAGCAACTGGAGAGTCAGGGCGTTACATAAGAATCCTTTTAATTCAAGTTGACATTTCGCACAGCAGCAGCAGCATCAACAGCAGCAGCGGCGGCTGCAGCTCACCAAGAAATTCAAGAAATTTTCAAATTTTTCATCTTTGGGGCATGACGCCAGCAGCAGCTACAGCTGCAGCAGCAACAACAATGTTGGCACTCAGCAGCTGGCCCATAGGCTGCCTCAGCCGCTCACCTGGCACTAAACCCACGCCACGGCATGCCAGCCAGCACCCCAGCACCGCCCCGCCCCGCCCCTCCCGCCCATGGCCCTTTGTGTCTTACTCTTTGTTGGTTTTGGGTCGCTGCCGCCGTCGCTGCCGACGCCGCTTATGCAAATCAGCGACGCAGCCGTCGACGTTGCAACTGAAAGAAATGCAGAACAATAAAACAGTTAAAAGTAGACAAGAACAAGCTGCACAACAACAGCAAAGAAGAAACGTCAAGAGAGAGAAGGAAATAATAATACACAAAGTGCAACTGCATAAAAGTGAAATGTCTTCCACAATGCCAACGAGCAGCAACAACAACAACAACAAACAACAACAAGAACAATTCAACTGAATGTTGCACGAACAATGACAACTGAAATTTCATGAGATTGTTGTTGCAACTACATGGCAAAGTCTTCAAGTGTGCCTCTGCGTGTCTTTGTGTGTGTGTTTGTGTGTTTTTAGGGATGAAACGTGACAAAACTGTCAGTCACGACAAAAAAGTTCAGCTTAAAATCTATATGCAAAAGAGGTTTCCAGCCATATTTCGCGTTAACGCAAAAATTGTTGAAGACAAATATAAATCTGCCATAAAATGTGGCTGCATTTCGGATAATGGATGGCGCCAGCTATAAAAAGTACACAAGTGACAAATAAAATTTGACTTTCGGTTAATTTGTAACTTCTCAAGGAAAATGCAAATTTGCATATCAATTAACTAAACTTTATTCATAGATAGATAAAGCTAGCTTTAAATATTCGCAAGTAACCAGTATCAACAAAACTTACAGTTATTTTATAGCTTCCGGCTGTTTATTTTCATTTCAAACAGCAGTCGGAAAAATGTTTTCATTAGCCGGAAACGGCTGTTTAGCTTAAGCATGCAGCCAACAGATGGCGCCAGCAACCAATAGAAACTGCAGCTGAAACAAGTATTTATTCTTTGCATATTGAATGAATACAATTTGTAGAAAAATTGAAGAAACTCGTAAGAAACTGCCGCTGAAAGATAACTTAAAATTAGGTTTATTGAGTATTTAATTATTGAGCATTTGAATTTGGCTGTCATCTGCTTGAAACTGATATTTAAATTTCAATTGTGTTTAAATGAATATCTCAGATATCTTCAAGTGCAAACCAGCGCCCACTTAAACCTTTGACGCAATCACGCTGTCATCGCCAGTGGCCGTCTGTTCCTTGAAGAACAACACGCATTTTGAGCGCTGTCAAGTACAGTGGTAAGGCTTATGCGCCAGCTCTCAATCCCTGTCTCTGTCTGTATTTGTGTCTGTGTCTGTGTCTGTTTGTGTCTATCTCTTTGCTGTTTACCGCTCTGTTGATTTAAACTTTGACCTTTTGCAAATTGCACAGCACTCAAATACACACACATTCCCAGGCACCGTAAGGCGTATAAAAATATTTGTTTAGGCATTTACAATGCAAATTCGGACAATATTTTGCTGGGCGTGGCAAGTCAATTTAACTCAGTTCCGGTCAACGCGCCATTTAACACTTTTGCCTAAGCCAAAAAGCAGCAACAACAAAATAAATATAATAACAAAAGTTAAACCAAAAAAAAAAAATAAGTAAATCAAATAAATAAAAAGAAGACTTAAACAAAAATGAAAAGCTGAGAGACCTAAAACCACTGTGCAAGTGACATAAGAAGGCTGAAGATTTGCGCACCTCTACACTTTATGCAAAATGCGGTTGTGTGGTTAAGTCTGTGAGTGTGTGTGTGTGCGCGTGTATTTGTCTGGTGTAGTTGTATGCACACACGCTCTATGTCAACCGTCAAGCGTCAACTGTCAGTGCCAAATGTGCTTGTAACCGCACACAAACACCAACACCAGCAGCAGCAACAACTTTGGCGAGGACAAAACACAACAACAACGACGACAACAACTACAACAAGCAAACGGCGCCCCCAACTTGGACTTACGACAAGGACGTGACAGTCATTTAGAACCGCAGCTGACGTCGTGGACGCTGGGGCTACGTTTATGTCTGTCTGTTTAAAGTGGCCGCCGCGAGTTGCACAATAAAACCAACCCCGAACCAGAGCAGCAGCCGAACGAGCCATGCCAACAGTTTGACCCGGGACACAGCCCCCTGACCCGCTGCCACACCCAACGTCTAACGCCCACCGACCCACCGGCCCACCTACTCCAATGTCCTGTTCTTAACTATCGCTGTCTATCTATCTCTGTCATGCTAACTTCATTTTTGTTTATTGTCATTTATTTTTGGTGTCTCTTTTTTGTGTGGTCGCTTCGCTCGTTTTCGTTTCGTTTCTTTCGTTTCACGATCCTCATCATGCAACAATAACAACAACAACAATAATAACAACAACAAACACAACAACACAACACAATCAACAACCAACCCAACCGAACCCTGACCTGTTAAGGTTACCGGATTTTGTCGTTCACCTCAGGAAACACGCAAATCGAGCCCCACGGGTTCAGTCACATCGTCGGTCTCGACCACAGCGCTGACACCGTCGCGCCAACTAACCGATGCCGAGAAACTGCGCAAAGTCATCATGGAGCTGGTGGACACGGAGCGCACCTACGTTAAGGTGAGTACCAGAGTCATAGACCCCATGCCCATGCTCACACTCTATTCAATTTGTTGACAAACTTTTGTATGCACTTGCTGCAGGTATTTGCAATTTGTCATTAAGCATGAGATTAAAAGCATATGTATAGATCAGGGCTAAAAAAGGGGCTGCCTTGAGTTTCGGTTCTTGAAGTAAACCTTGTTTGGGGATATATATATTTTTGCTTTTAACTTTAAATGAATCAATTAAATTTTAAATAGACAATTGCCCATTGTACTGAGAATATTGCACGCTATAAATATTCTCATATACAAGATGCGGGCTAAAAGTTAAATAAAGCCAAAATTTCCAACTAGTTAGATAAATGGCAAACATATTTTGACTATGCGGCTAATTCTGTCTCATTAGTTTTTTATTTTGGATCGGTTTGTCTATTTTTCTTTTCTATGCAATTGTTTCGATTCAGGGCTTAACATATAGTAAAAGATCAGTTGGGAAACCGGCTAGGAATCGGTTCAGCCTAAACTCTGTTTGCAGGTTGGGTATATAATACTTATAAGCCGAGTTCTAAGCGTCAAAGAAATTTGACTTATCCGCCTCGTCCGTCTGCTGCAATTATACATAAATCAGATAAATAGTTGCCATATTATTAGCAAAACTTGTTCAGATCAGAGACTACTTTATTTACTACCTTAGTTTATAGTACACCTGCCACAGCAAGAAACTATCAGGGTATTTAGACTTCTTGAAAGCAAAGTTAAGGCTACTTTCTTGCTGTCCTTGCTGGCCAACATTACACATTCCATTCATTAGTCCTGGCTTGCAATTAAAAATGCAAATTTTAATCCTTTAACCATGCGGCTATGTTTCTGGCTTTAAGCCATGGCCGCCCGAGTTGGCCAGGAAGCATACAAATAATTATTATAATTTAGAAATTATGTAAAGCGCCGCGCCGCTGCCGCAACGTTGGCGAGTCTTATCTCTCGCTGTAACCCGACTGCCCACTCCCCCTTCACTCTACTCCACCCTCCCTCTATCCGCTGGCCGGAAGTATTGTTCCAAATGAAAGCGCGCGCCTGCGGCTATGCTACAGTTTTTTCGCCCATATTTTTATTTACTTTATTTTCTTCTGCTTCTCTGCGTTGGCAAACTAAAAAGTTCTGGTGTTCTGGTAGCTACCAGAGCACCAGGAACCGGTCACCAGCTCAACCCAGCTGGGAGCTCGTTGGAGGGGGGCAGGGCACTGCTGTTGTGGGCAGTTGTCGTTTTTGGGCGACTGCTGCTGATTTTTTAATTTAATTTATGCATCTTTTTTTTTTGTGTTGTTGCTTTCTTCTCATTTTTCATTTTTTATGTGTCAACAAATTTGAATTTATTGAACAACAACAACGTTTGAATTATTTTCGTATGCAGCACTTGAACAATCTGCTCGAGCATTATCTGGAGCCCATGAAACGCGAAACGTTTCTATCGAATGCGGAAATTAATGCGCTCTTCGGCAACATACACGAGATTGTCACATTCCAGCGCCAGTTCCTGCAGAATCTCGAGGAGGCGCTCGAACTTGAGCCGGAATTCAATAAATTCGAGCACTGCGGTCAGTTTAGGGTAAGTTCCAGTTCCCTTCCGAGTTCCTGCCAGTGCGTGACTTGCCTGTCTAATTGCACTTTTAAATACATTTTTTATATATATTCGTAATGTTTAATATCTGTGTGTTTTCTTGATTTTTGCAGAACGTCCTGTTTGCAATCGGCTCCGCTTTTCTCTATTATGTCAATCACTTCAAGCTGTACTCCTCGTTCTGTGCCAGCCACAGCAAGGCCCAAAAAGTTTTGCATCCAAGTAAGTACACATATCAATTGTCTTTAAATTTCATACAACTGCCAAAGATACCAAGCTTTTGTCAAAACTGAATAGATTTCCATTCAAAATGTTATTATAATTAAGTTAACTTTTCAAATTTCATGAACTATTTCTACGAAAATGAAATCGCAAAATTTTGTTCTAATATGATTTCTGTTGTCTATATATTGTATTTTAATTTAGTTATTGATACAATTCCATTTGACTTCGCATACGCCTGGTAGTCCGCTATAAAAAACTGCAGCCTGCTTGTAGGTTGTTTTGTACAAAAATTTGCATGGGGATAAAATTTAAAACCAAAGCGAACGCAACTGAGAGGCAAATGTGTGGACGTGACGTGTGAGAAATCAAAAGAAAAGTGTTTGCCATATGCATAAATACATATATTATGAGCCATTTCTATGTATGTGTGTGTGTGTGGATGTGTGTGTGTGTTTGTGCTTGGTGTGAGTTCAACTATTGCAATCAGCGTGAAGCGTCAAAGTCTATTTGAGTTTGAAGTTTGATGCGAGTGGGTGCATGGTTCGGGGAGCGGTGGTGGGTTGTTCGTGAAAGTTGTAAAAGTCAAACAAGCGACAAGTTCCGAACAATTGGCAAACTATGCGCTTCAATTGTTGTCTGCGGCTGCCGAAACTCTCGCAACACGCCTCCGCGCCTTTAAATGATTTGCAAGTTAAATGAATAATTACAACCGCAAATGCAAAGATACGAGGCGCAGGCGCGGCAAGGCGTGGCATATTCATATTCATGCCATGGCAGCAGCGGCAGCAGCAGCAACAGAAGCTGTCAAGTATCTTTTGTTAATTAAACTTGTAGAATTATGACACGTTCGCAAATGGGGACCGCGCAGGGCTGCCAAAAACTATGTCGCGCTGTTGCCACTGGCAGTGTCCCCATGAAAGGCAGCTGGAGCAGCAGCTGCGACACGGGAATAGGAGAAAAAGTGCAGACTAGAGAGACCTGCAGACTCCAGACTCTGGCTTAGGCGACAACATGTCATAATTAAATTAGACTTAGTGGCAGCTTAAAAACACTCGAGCAAACACAAGTGCCACAAATGAGAAACGGATGGAAAAGAGAGCAAACAAGAGCGTACCAGATATGCCCGGGTATGCCGCAGTTGAAATACCCTTATTTTGACAGCTATTAAAGCAATTGATTTTCAATATAATTTTTAAATATTTTGACTGATTTTTAATGGAGCTTTCTTGCAAATGACACGATTGTTCCTATAAGAGCTATATGATATAGTATATAAATAAATGATATTTAAAAAAATATAATATATCACTCAAGAACTTAATTTGTGATTCATAGCTTTATAATATAAAGGATGATACTGAACAGCTCTTCGTGAAGATAGTTTCAAAGTTAAAGATATGTTGGCATGGAAACAGACTGGAGGTGACTTCAAAGACTCTGAGATATACTTATAACTACAATACCTGATAATATTATAAAACCCTCTGCAAGGAACAAAGAGAATGAAAGTGAGTGTTGTAGATGTGGTGAATGCTTTACAACTTCATAACAAAGTAGCTGATTAATGACAATAGCAGCAAAACGTCGAGGTACAAATTTGCAATATTTGCAATCAATGGAAGTCAAAGCTACTGCCAGGAGCAGCAGCAGCAGCAGCAGCAACAACAGCTGGAGTAGGAACTGAAGCAGGAGCTGAAGCACAGTGTGTCAACTTAAGTTTCAGCTTTAGCTACGGCAGATACTCGAGCTGCTGCTGTTGCGCTTGGCTGTTTCATGCAATTTTATGCAAAATGTTGAAAGGATAATTAATTATAGCAAGAAGTGCACTTAAGTGCCTTCGTTACAAGCAGGCAGGCAGGGAGGCAGGCAGGCAGGCTGGCAAAAGCAGGAATAGGTGCCCAGGATGGGAGAGGGAGGGAGGTAGAGAAAGCAGCCATTAGACGCAAATCCGTGCAGCAGACAGGCTTTGACTATGGCCTTTATCAAAGCTTCTCAGCTGACTATAAGAACAAGTTAATGACATTTTCTTGTCAACGTTGCGCACGTGTAGCCTATCCCTGTGTCACCTGCTCTGGCCCTGGTTCGGGGCTCTTCAGTGCGGGCCTCTAACAACGTTCGCAATTAATGGCAATTGAAGCGTGCACTGAAATCAAATCATTTGCCAAATTTGTGTCAATTTCTGCAATTGTTAAACTTCTCAATTTTCTCATTTGATGCAGACGAGGGCAACCATGCGCTGCAGGAGTTCCTTGCTGCACGCAATCCCAAGCAGCAGCACAGCAGCACCTTGGAATCGTATCTGATCAAGCCGATACAGCGCATACTCAAGTATCCGCTGCTTTTGCAGCAGATGCGTAATCTAACAGATACGCGCGCCGACGAGCACGTCCATCTCTGCGGTAAGTATGCCACACCCAACCCACCACACTGATGGCAATTTTACAACCCATTCGTTTAACCCAACAGAGGCGCTCAAGGGCATGGAGAAGGTGGCGGAGCACATAAATGAGATGCAACGCATCCATGAGGAATATGGCGCTATATTTGACCATCTATTCCGACAGCATCAGAAGTCATGCAAGCAGCCAATCGATTTGAGTCCAGGTGGGTTACAGCAAAAGCATTCAATAGCTACATCAGCTTCAAATGCCAATGCAAATGCTCCTCCCCCGCAATGCTGCGCATTCCCAGGCGATTTGCTCTACTATGGCGGCGTCGAGTGGCTAAACATTTCCGATTTTCTGGGCAAGATCAAGAAAGGCCTGGAACTGCATGCCATGTGCTTTGTATTCAAATCGGCGGTTGTGTTCCTCTGCAAAGAGCGTTTGCGTCAAAAGAAAAAGCTAATGGTAAGTAAATCACCACGAATAATTACCCCCTCTCCCCTGTCAAACCTGTCCAATCTCATGCTCGCTATCGTACACAGGGCGTTTCGAGCAAAAATGCACCAAACGAGGTCGAAATTATACGGTATCAGGTGCTAATACCCGTCACCGAGGTGCAGGTGCGCGCCAGCTCTGCCAAGGACATGGACTCGCACTTCCTCTGGGAGCTAATACACTTGCGTTCGCAGCTGCAGCGCCGCTCTGAGAAGGTCTATGTGCTGTCGAATAGCACCGCCGATTTTCGCAATGCATTCCTCAAGACGATCAGGCAAATAATACGCGAAAGCGTGCGGAACATGTCAATTCCCATGAAGAACTTTGGCGGCAGCTCGGGTTCCGTTTCGGGTCTATCCTCCCAGCTAGGTGGCTATGCGGGCAACTCGCAAACGCTGGAGCGGCCCAAGCAGCAGGTAAACTAACAGCTACTTATAATACCCAATCCCAATGCCAGCTGCTAAACTCGCTGTTTTTCTCAGATCACCATCGTTCAAGGTTCTCATACGCTGGGCAAGCCAAAGAAGAAGTCCGGCTCACAGCGTCATTCGGCCGGCAATATTGACTACGACAATCTGTCAGGCAGCCAGGAGGGCGATGAGCTGCCGCCAAATATGACCGGTGTGGTGCACTATGTGCCACTCTCACACGCACAGCAGCTGCAGCAGCCGGGCGGCTTTCGCAGTCGCAGCAAGACCCTGGGTGATGTGACAGGTGAGTTTGAGCTGCAGTCGATTGCGGGCGTCTCACGTGCCTGGCAAATAATGCTAATGACACACAAACATGCACATCATTGCATCGCTTCATGCTTCATATAGAAATCATTTACACCTCCATAGATCCGCAACAGCCACAGCAGCAACAACAACAACAACAACAGCAACAGCAGCAGCTTGTGCAACAGTCGGTGGCGCCGCATCCACATCCGCATCCGCGCGAGCCACCGCCGCCGCCCATAAGGCAGCCGCATTTGCACCATCACAGCAGCGACATTGAACGCATCGATCCGGGCACCAAATCAGAGGGCGAGGAGGATTCACAGCAGGGCACAATCAGGCCCAAGGCTACGCTGGGCCGCACGCCCAATCACCTGACGCTCAGGTAGGTCCCAAAGCTCTCGCTCAGTTGCCTTTGCTCAACCCTAGCTAGTAATTTGGCAGCTAGCTATTAAATATAATTGAAAAAAAAAAAGTGAAAGCCCGAAAGTTTGCAATAATTGTAATGCTGCTGCCATTTAGTTTGTAAAACTGAAAGTTTGGTTCATTTCGATTAATTAGCAGGGCTGTAAACCCAGCAATAATATGTCTGTAGTTCGCCTTACGGTTTGAACCAGCTTCTGCCCTTTGGTACGATTCAGAAAACTGGTTTTTACGTTCTTGAACTCAGCTTTTGGTTCAACTGATGTGCTTTGCGCAACTTATTTGCTACGATTGATATTAAAAAGTATGTTATAATTGCGATTTGAACCAATGTTCAGTTCAAACACAGTTTAAAAACTAGTCAACCAATAACATTGTTCTGTTAACCTAATGTTGCGGCAGTTGGGACTAGTTTAATAGGTAGTTAGTTATATTAACTGTTAATTATTATAATCCTCGTAACGCTCGTTTATTGCTTGACTTATTGCTATTTTTCTCTCTCTTTCTGTGTCATTTTATCATTTAGCACCACATCGACGCTCTCGGTGGGCAGCACTGGCAGCCAGGCGCGCTTGATACAATCATCGCATCCGCCGGCCAGCTATCAGCCGGTGCTGATGAAGGATCTAGGTAAGATCAGCCTAGATATAGTTGCCAGCGAATCCGAGCACGATTCGGAATCCGAGGCGCATGCCGCAAACGTGGCAGCCACGTTTAATTTAAGCCTAGGTAGTAGTAGTAGATTGTTTGCAGCAACAATCTGTAGCGATACGAATCCGAATCCGACTTTGAACCAGACACTGACACTGACCCAAACTCAGAGCCAGACCATGAGACATTTGTCGCCGCGACAGTCGCCGCGTCAATCGCCCAAGCAGGAGATCGAGGTAATTGAGATCTTTGAGAGCGAATCGGAGCGTTTGGCCGCCTCTCAGCAGGTGGCCGTGGTGCATCAGCATTCTAGGAGCACAGCGGAGTCGCAGCACAAGCGTCGCGAACGTGACGCCAACAACGGATCAGCCACTGGCCATGTGACCGAATCAGATGCCACCACGCGTTTCATGGACAAGCATCTGTGCGAGCTGGAGCAGGAGGATCTGGCAGCGGGCATCTGTGACATAGCCGCCTACATGGCCAACTTGCGCGAGAAGGCCTTTGAGCCAGCGGATGGCGGTGAGGAGGCTGCTGATCAGCAGCAAAACGACTCCAGCCTCTCGCCCGAGCCACAGACCATTGTGGAGAACACACAGCAGATCGTGACCGTGGACATTGAGTCGCCCTCGAGTCGACCTGCCACCGAATCGGACAGCACTGGCGGCAACACAACTGGGCCATCGGAGCGGTCTGGCGATGAAACCGAGGATGAGCCAACCAGCTCGCTGGCCTCCCACATTGTTGTCATCGACAAGAAGGTGGACAAATTGTTCAAGGCCAAGTCCCCTGAACGAGCAACTGCTGCGGGCGGCGCCAAGCCAAAAGGGGGCAAGCGTCAGAGCATTTATATTTCGCCAGATCGCTGCAAATCCCAGGGCAGCTCTCCGGTGCGCATCATTAAGATTAAATCGCCACGCAACAGCGTCAGCGACCAGGGCAAACGTTTGAGCATCTGCTCCAGTCGCGAGAACTCGCAGGATCGCCTCTCCAGCGGACGACGGACGCCCAGTCCACGTCGCAGCTCCGAGGGTGGCGGTGGCATCTTAAAGCACACAAGTCCTGGCGCGGGCATACTGAAGCCACCGGCCAGCCCAGCCAAGTCAAAGAGTCCCGATCGCAGCTGCCTGAAGAAGGGCGGCGCCTCGCATGTATGTGCCATGGAGACAACAAGCACCACGTTGTCGCCACGCATCTCGCCGCGTGGCAGTGTGGATCATTTGTCGCCGGATCGCGCCAGCATTTGCCAGCGCCATTCGCCGCGCAGCAGCTTTGATAGCCACGGCGGCTCCGATCATAATCTGGATGTTCCCTACGGCGGCGGCGGCAGCGGATCACGCAAGCGCAGCATGTCTGCCCACGGCAGCTTTGAGACGGGCAACAAGCCGCACGCCCAGGAGACATATCAGTATTATCCGGTCTATGACAATCAAACTTGCAGCGATCATTATGTGGCCGCCGCGCCCACCACAAGCAGATATGGCTCTGGGAATGGACGCAGTCGACTCAGCAAGTCCCTGGAGCGCTCCACCTCGCGTGACAGCACCACCACGAGCAGCTCGTATCGCCCCTATGGCGTCTCGCCCGAACGCAACTATGTCGTCTATAGCTCCGGTCCGCTGCGCTCCCAGTCAGCGGAGAATACCTTCTCGCAGCCCATCTATGATGCGCTTCCCAGGCACGCGCCACAGCAATACATGCCCATGGTTACCTATATGCAGGATATGGATATGGGCTATGGACAGCCGCCGCCGCCCAGTTGCCAGCATGACCCGGCACAGCAGTCGGTCTATCAGATGAGCTCCTCGGCGCCCGAATATACCACATGCATTGACTGTCTGTACCAGAAGCGACCCTCCTAGCATAAGTCCCGCGTGCGGCAAAGTCGCACGCGGAAGAAGACGCCACGTGGCCTAAGCGGGGTGTCCGGCATGGTGGTTAGCACACAGCCCACAGCCAGCGGTGGCATTGGCTACATGCCCGACATGGGCAGCGATCAGGCAGGCGGCTGTGTCGATTGTCATGATTATTTCGAGATACACGTCTAAAGACGTACCAACTGACAACAGACCCAACAAGGAAAATAGGGGGAATTAAGAGTGAGGGAGAGACACAAAAACAGGGATTTTATGAGATCTATTAAATATACGAGTAGTTGAATTAAAACTCATTACAAAAGCGCAACCAAAGATAACATAAAACAACAACAACAGCAACCCAAAATGCCTCAAGAATTTTACAAAAACTAAAAACAAAATGGAAATATTACCGCTCAGCTCTACAAAAATACTAACATATACGTAAACTCCAATGCAAACTATATAAAAACGTTAATCAAAACTTGAACACAAGGGATTGAAAACAAATACTTATACACAGCACACACACACACACACATAGCACACACACACACACACACGCACAACACAGCACAGTTAAGAGTCATGTTTAAATGTTAGATTAAGCTCTTGGTATAGCTCTTAGGAACACTCAACTACATCTTCAGAGCACAAATTTTTTTTTGTGGGGTGCGGCGGGCGCTCAAAAGTTGCAGCTACAATTTGTGACCGCGCCCCCCTCCCCCTCTCCACTGGGGTGTGTGTGTGCTTGGCACATCAGGTTAATTATTTTGGTTTTAGAGAGAAAAGCAAATTTTGGGGCGTTATTTTTAAGGCTATGATTTACACAAAATGGCGGAAGTTCTGCATGCTGCGTGCGGCATTACGTATACGCACATGACGCATACGCCGCGTTGCACACAATGCTCAAGTGGCGTAATTACGACTAAAAACTAAAGTTGAAATTCATACTCGCACTCAAGTAAACTAAGAGACATGCATGCCCAACTTACTAACAACCACACACACACACACACAAATACACATATGCACTCGCACGTACACTATGGCAAAAAATAGGTACTTATATATAGGATAAAAGTTGTAGGTAATGCCAGTCGTTCCAACTATTAGCTGTGCAAACTGTGTCACTGGCATTTCCGGAATCGTAAGAAAAAGTTTTTAATTACACAGCTTGCAAGATGAAAAATGATTGCAGCTGCTCCGGGGTGCAAAATACTCGTGTGTATTTTAGTTTAAGTCTAAGTGAATAATGCGGGTTGGCAACATTCTATAGGTTAACATTATACATACTACCTAAAAACAAAAACAAAACCAAAAACAGGAAGCAAAAACAAATATGAATATTTACATACATAGTTAGCTAGTGAAAAACAAAATATGTCAAAATATGTGTGGGTGTTGTGACAAATAATTTTGCATTAATTAATAACAAAACATTTACGAGTTTTTTATTTATCAATCATAAAATTGCATATGCAAATCACGTACATTTTTTCATAGGCAAATATTGATTTACAAAAAAAAAAAAACAAAAACAATAAAAACCAAATGAAATAAATGTATTGAAGAATGATAATCGTAAGTCGTACCTCAATGTTCAGTATTAAATAAATTCAACAGAAAATGCATATAGGCATATTATATAGATCGATTATACATAGCGCTGCGTATATATATGCGGCCATAAATATACACTAAAATCAGGGCAGGCAGGTGTGAACACAAACCTAATGCATACCCAGAGATCTTCCAATTCTAAAAGCAAAGCCCAAAGAGTCCGAATTCCATCCTTCTATTTAATCCATTCGTTCGACTTGCCTCGCTCTCATATACACATTCATACTTAGACTAAGTTTGGGTGTCTATTAACTGCAGGCATATAGTACACATAGAGAGACCCAAGACGGACTTAAAGATCAAATGTCAGGTTGTTCAAGCTATATTCAAAATAGTCAAAATAATTCTTAAGATATCTACAATACAAAAACAAAAAGAAAATAAACGTTTACAGTTTACACACTGGGCTTCACAGCAGCAAAATCAAAAACAACAAATTTCAAAAAAATGGAAAAACCAATAAAATCAAAATATATACGACATACAATTAATAAGGCAAGTGACAACATTTACTAACTATATACAATACATCAATTTACATGGCTACATAAGTAATAAATTAAAATTAAAAAAAAAATAAATTAAATAAAAACCACAAGCAGACACAATACGTATAAAAAAGGAAAACTAATACAACTAACAAGCAAATAATCGCGTAAACACTTTAATCACAAAATCAATTTAAAATTCATTGTTGCATATATGCCAAAAACTCCAATATAAATGTATACCACTAAATAAATAATCAAACCAAATATAATCAAGAGCGTTAAAATCAACAGCAACAAGAAGATGAAAAAAATATAGACAGCAAATAAAATGATAATTAAGCTCACAAAATTTAAATAACGAATATTGAAATGTAAACAAACAGAATAGCTAATTAAACAACAATTCAAATTAATATCAACGAGCTCTTTGGACAGCGACAAAATGACAGTAATCGATGCAGAACCCTCTAAACCCCGCCCCCGCCCCTGCCCCCGCCCTACAACTCACCCCCTTAAGGACAGTCACAGAACCGTTTCGTATCGTATCGTATCGTATGTTTTATGTGCCCAAAAATATTAGTTGCAAATTGATTTTAGTTGATTTAGTCAAGTTAGCAGGTAAGTGCGTATTTTCCTTTTGTAAATTAGAAACAAATTATTAATTATATTGAATTAGCAGTTAAACAATTTAACGGGTGATATTTAATTTTGTTATTGCAAATTATCTTCAAGATAAGTAAAAAAAATAAATTACAAAAAAAATAAATAATATCAAATGCATTAAGCACAATGCAAATCGTAACACAATCTCCTATTAATTTATGCTAAAATATGTATGTCTATTTATAAGAAGAAAACATTTAAGTATGTTCGAAGGTTTTGTGCCTAAGCCACACACAGATACATCTGCATCTATGGCCAAAGCCAGCCGTACAGTGTGTATCTGTTGTATCTGTTGCAAGCACTTGATAGCTAATAAAAACAACCAAAAACAACAACAAGAATAACAAGATCTATCTAAGTATATTTAGTTGGCATCGCTTGATTAATTAATAAGTAATAAATAAAATTTTATTGAAAATGAAATTTGGCGGCGATTTTGCAAGTTCTTTCCATTAAACATTTTTGTCATTTCAATAATAATCTGTTTTGCATTTTCTAATTATCTAAAAAGAAACAATAACAACAACAACTAATAGTTAAATAAAACAACATCAACTGTGCCAGATTAACGTAAACTCTTGAAACGCTATGATTACGTTTATGATAAATTAGTGCGAATGGAAAACTAAGAGCATTAATTAAAATACGCAATAACATATATATACATATATAATCGAAATATTTATATAAATGTCTTATGGTTACACACACGTGTCCCCACAACCAACTAAAAACCAAGCAACAAACTCCATGTAAACACTTCCCCCTTCTCTCTCTCTCTCTCTCTTCAGTCTAATTTAATAACAAAAAGAACAGCAAAAATTTTATTTCGCTTCTCGTATAACATTTGCATTGCATTTTTGTGTATCTCATACCTCGAAAAGCACATCGTTTTTTTAATCACGGCAATAATTTTCCAAAAAATGTTAACTTTATTCCAAACTATTTTCCGAAACCAGCTAAAACTTGTTTATTGCAATGGAGGCGTGCCAACGCTCGCCCCCAATTATCTTTATCTAATTGGCCGACAAATTGCAGTACTTTAAGCATATGTTTTAGATGAATCTAACATTTTCAACATGCACTCATTTGAAATCAAAGTGTTTTCCGAATTTATAAGAACAATCACGACTTTGACCATATTTTATTTCCATTTCCTTTTTGTACTGAACACGAAACATACAAAAATGTTGGCATAAAATGCAAAACTGATTTAAAATAATTCGAACATTTGTACAATCTCTAAATGCAACTAACTGAAAAGTAGATTATCTTGAAGTAACGAAAAAAATATAGAAAAGAGAAGAAAGAAAGTAATATGAAAAAACCAAGCGATGTCAACATTTTAAACCAACAGAACTAAACTTTTATCCCATACTGTTTTAATTCCCTCAACAAATATAAAAAAATTTAAATTTATACAAATTCTTAATTAGTTGTTTTAGACTAGCTGTTTAAACTGCCCGAAACCACAATTAACCCCTCCTTCTCCTCCTCCTCCTCCCCCTCCATTCCATATTAAGTAGCAAACGCAGCGTTAAAGTAGTGCTCATTATGCATTTAAAAGAAATATAATTAGTTTTGCTTATATTTTATTTAAGCTAAAAGAGAACGTTAAAAGTATTTGTTTTGGCCAAGTACTTTGAACGGGGTGCGTTGCATGTTTTAAAAGTAATTATCTGAATCAGAAGACGACAATTGGCTAACTCCTAAATAAACCTAAACTAAATGTACACCAAATTATAGATTTAAACAAAATGGAGAGCTTTTCTCTGCTACTCTTTATACTGCTACAAATTAAGTTCTGGATTTTTGTTTGACCGCATAAGAATGAAAAAAGCAAACAAAAATAATAGAACGAGGCTACGAAAATTTCATATTCTTTCATATATGGTTTCCATTGTATCTTTTCTTTTCTTTCATTTAATTGTAGGGTCCCCGGTGTGGAAACCACGAGACATGATAAATTTAGGCACAGATCCACAGTCAACAACCCGCAAAGACGATGTGAAAAATTAAATCAGAAAAAGCAAAACAATACATTTAGTATGAAGCTAAGCAAACATAAGAACTCTTAAATAAATTCTTTTGTTACAATTTTAACTAATCAAGTGTAAGAAACAACGGCAACAGTTCAATCAAAGAACACAACACACAGAAACAATACGAACTAACACTTTTTCCTCCCTCCCCCAAAATCAAAAATGAAGCAACTTGCAAAAAAAAGAATAAAAATAAAAAGAATAAAAATAAAAACCAAAATAAAACTTTATTTATTATTAACTAATTAATACTGAAACAAGTGTGTCAAAATGTTAAAGTTGCTTTTGAAAAAGTGAATAGTCTCGAATTGTTTTTAAGCATAAAAAAACATCGAATGAAAGATAAAACAAAATATGAAATAACAAACAGTTTGTTGTTTTTTGTTTACGTTTTTAATGAGAGCGAAAAGATGCTAACTTGCACATCTTTTTCAAAAAGAAGACTTTGATTTATAATATCGATTGTATTTAATGTGCAAAACATATAATAAACGTATAATTATAGCAAAGGATTTTGAACAAATTTAATAAGGATTAAATAAATAAATAAATAAAAATGAAAATGTGAACAAATTCAAATGCATTTGTCGCTGAAAAAGACTTGAAAATAAATTTCGATTTAAATACATTTATTGAGGAGAAAACGTGAACAAATTGAAACATTGATTGTATTTAGGCTTAGAGAATTTAAAATGAAAACAAAACTAACAATCGCAAACGAAAACCAAAAAACCAAAAACGAAAATTTAATAAAACACAAATAAAACAAAATATATTAAAAATGCAACTTTAAACAAACGTTCTAAAAAGATAAAAGAAAGAAAGAAGAAAATCTTAGAGAATTAAGCAACACGAACAGCAAATCAACATACACTCGAATTAAATCTAAAGCTGCAATGCAAAATGTTTAGTTTGTAGGAAGTACACTGAAAAAAATTAAAAACAAAAAAAAAGAAATAAGAAAATACCATACAGCAACCACAAAAGAATACACAAAACATACACACATGAAAACAAAATAGAAACAATTTAGTCAAAATGTTAAATGGTAAACTAACAAGTAATACTAACTAAAGACAAGAGAATTCCATACACTTTAACAAGAACATATTTATAAACACACACTAAATCGAAATGAGTTTTGGGGATTACAAATCCCAGAAGACAATGGTAAATGCAGCATTCAGCGCCAAATACAGCAAAACCTAACTTGTTAAACGCGGGCAAACATTTAAATAAACCTAAAAACAAAACAAGAATTATATATAAATATATAAGCGAGAACACGACAGCAAAAAAAAAAAAAAAAAAACTAAACACACAAGAAAACACTCTTCTAGCTAAATTACAATAATATTATAATTAAGATCTTCACTCGAACACTTGCAAAAGATGCGAAAACCAAAATACATGCGTAGGTAAATTCCATAGTTAATGAAAACGAAAACGTTAAACCAAATATTGAGCACAAATTTCCATTTCTCCTGATAGGTTTTGCTTTTTTTTTTATATGAGTTTTCAATACGAAAACAAGAGTTTTCACAAACAGAAAGAAAATATTCTGCCAGAAGAAACAAAATAATAATTATATTGGTTGTGAATGCAGCTTGGATGTTATTCGAATCAGGAAAACAAAAAAGAACCTATCCAATTGCTGAAAAAATTCAATGCATTAACCAGCTCATTAATCCGGGGTACACTGCAAGTAGTTGGTGCAATTGTGTGTCAATTGCGAGGGGCTTTTGTTTCTATTCTCTTTTTTTTCAGTGTACACTTGACTGGCATTGTTTTATGCGAGTTTCATGTTTTCATTTTTCAATCCCATTCAAGCACACACGTGTAGCAAAAATCGAAACATAATCAAAACATTTTTAGGTTTCCAATCAAATTGAATTAAATATACAATGAAAACTTCAATTAAACTACAGACAGTAAAAACAAGCAAAGCGTAAAAATCGAGTCAACAGAAATTCTAAACAAAATAAATATACAATTGATAAATGGATGAATGTTAATCAAACACAAAAAAAAAGAAGAAGAAAACACAAAAAATTAAAGCAAAATACCAAATCACAACATTTTAACATAATTTTTACTGTTTATATAAGTTTGACAACAACAAAAAGAAAGAAAAAAACAAAATGTAAGCATAATAAATAATAATATAAATAATAAACAGAAAAGCAGTCAGCAGTTTCTTGCGGGAAACTTTAGTCAAATGAAATAGTTAAATTATAAAACTTATTTAAAGATGGTTAAGTATATGAATCATTCGAAATAGTATAAACTTTTTGTACACATTTGACTATTTTTAATGCATTTTAATAACAATTTATATATACATATATAAATCAATTAATATATATGTATAATTATTACAAAATGTATAAATATACATATGTGCTTATTTAGTTTAGTTCAGGCCGCTTCTCTCTGCCTTGAGTAAAGGTGCGCGTATCAAGTTTAACAAATTGTTAATGGCTATTTTGATTTGTTTATTCAATTGTTATTAATTTTTGTTTGAATCACATTTACTTTGGAAAGAGCAGAAGCAGTGCATAGAAAAAGATTGCAAATGTATTACATTTATAAGTCAGCAACACACGCAAGCAAAAGAAAATTTATGAATCGAAATTTAAATTATGAACCATTTGTAACACACAATAGCAGCAAAAACAAAAGCAAAAACAACAACAAGTTAAACAGAAACAATTCTAGTTATAACGAACAAATGAACAAGCATTCAAGAATTCAATTTTTATTATTGACAATTAACAACTGCAACAACAACATGCAATCGATGTTAATAATTTTTGAAAAGATAAAAACAAAAAAAAAAACAAAAACAAAAAAGAAATATACAACAACAGAATACACAATGAGAAAAATTATTATACAATTGCAAATGCAAATTAACACTCAAAGTAAGGAAAGTGAAAATATGTGAAAATGATTAAATTACAAAGATCCTTTTGAAATGAACAAAAAGAAAAACAAAATAAAATGTGAAAGTAAAAAAATTTCTTGACTTGTATTATTTCTGCGAGTTCAATTATGTGTGTCCTTGTCAGATCCTTAAGGATTTGGCCGAGCTATGGCCAAAAAACGAATGTCCTTTTTAGAAAAATAGCAATAGCTCGGCTATATCCTTGCGGATTTTCAAAGGGCATGGTGCGTTAGGACCGCAAGGACCAACCTTATCGTTCTGCATCAAAACATTATGGGGTCATCTAAGAATCCACGACTTGTAAATTTTCAGTCGTGCGGGCCGCACGTACTATGGTCTAAAATCACAAAATCCTTAATAACTTGGAAACTACAAGGACGATATAGATGCCCTTTGGCCAGTTGGTAACCCTGGTCAAGTCAATTTTTTGGCACAGGACTCGTCAGGATACGCAAGGATACGGCCTAATTATTGCCTATTTCTCTTGACAAAATTGTCCTTAAAACTTCTCTATTTGAAGCACTTTCGTCCTTTTTGTTGTATATTCTTAATTGGGAGGATGATGACTACTTGCTGATCAAAGGACATCCCGATAGTCCTTCAAATGGCCAAGTTAGCCCGGATTTTTTCGTTTTTGGCCAACTTTGCGACTAGACCCCTTGAAAAAGTTGAAGGCGAAAATTTTGGTCGAATCCTGGAACTACGGGACGCACGTACAATGCTCTAAAATCATTTTAAAAATCGCTGGGTTCAAAAAAGTTGTTGACCAAAAAACGATTCGTTTATAAAGTCAACCATTTTTGATGTCCGAATCAGTACAATCGATTGGCACCAAAAAAATGAAAATCTAAATTTTGACCAAATGGCATCGGAATTGTTTCGAAAATCAAAACTTTTTTGATGAATTTTTTTTTAATATTTCGGGTAAATGTTGCCTGATTTTAAATGTTATACCTTTTTGAGTTCATACGGATCTCTACTTACAATTGGCATTCAAACATTTTAAAAATCGCTGGGTTGAAAAAAGTTATTGACCAAAAACCGACTCGTTTGTAAATTCAAACTCTTTTGATGATTTTTTGGAATATCTCGGCCAAATAATGTCCGATTTTGGAATTTTATACCATTTTGGACTCGTAAGGATCAGAACAATCTATTGGCATCAAAAAAATGAAAATCTAAATTTTGACCAAAATCGGCCA
This sequence comes from Drosophila montana, assembly GCF_035044405.1. NCBI lineage: Eukaryota > Metazoa > Arthropoda > Insecta > Diptera > Drosophilidae > Drosophila > Drosophila montana. Next base: position 20,366 of record NW_026998113.1, on the reverse strand, counting down.
AATGGCAAGGGTTTACATCACGTTTTTTCTAAAAATCGGGGTCGGTTCGAAAATCAAAACTTTTTTGATGATTTTTTTTGAATATCTCGGGTAATTATGTTCAGATTTTGAAATGTTTTACCTCTTTGATTTTGTTAGGTTCCCTACTATCAATTGGCATTCAAACATTTCAAAAATCGATTGGTTAAAACAAGTGGTTGACCAAAAACCGATTCGTTTTTAAAGTCAACCATTTTTGATGATTTTTTGGAATATCTCGGCCAAATAATGTCCGATTTTGGAATTTTATACCATTTTGGACTCGTAAGGATCAGAACAATCTATTGGCATCAAAAAAATGAAAATCTAAATTTTGACCAAAATCGGCCAAATGGCAAGGGTTTACATCACGTTTTTTCTAAAAATCGGGGTCGGTTCGAAAATCAAAACTTTTTTGATGATTTTTTTTGAATATCTCGGGTAATTATGTTCAGATTTTGAAATGTTTTACCTCTTTGATTTTGTTAGGTTCCCTACTATCAATTGGCATTCAAACATTTCAAAAATCGATTGGTTAAAACAAGTGGTTGACCAAAAACCGATTCGTTTTTAAAGTCAACCATTTTTGATGATTTTTTGGAATATCTCGGCCAAATAATGTCCGATTTTGGAATTTTATACCATTTTGGACTCGTAAGGATCAAAACAATCTATTGGCATCAAAAAAATGAAAATCTAAATTTTGACCAAAATCGGCCAAATGGCAAGGGATTACATCACGTTTTTTCTAAAAATCGGGGTCGGTTCGAAAATCAAAACTTTTTTGATGATTTTTTTTGAATATCTCGGGTAATTATATTCAGATTTTGAAATGTTTTACCTTTTTGAATTTGTACGGTCCCCTACTATCAATTGGCATTCAAACATTTCAAAAATCGATTGGTTAAAACAAGTGGTTGACCAAAAACCGATTCGGTTGTAAAGTCAACCTTTTTTGATAATTTTTTGGAATATCTCGGCCAAATAATGTCCGTTTTTGGAATTTTATACCATTTTGGACTCGTAAGGATCAGAACAATCTATGGGCATCAAAAAAATGAAAATCTAAATTTTGACCGAAATCGGCCAAATGGCAAGGGGTTACATCACGTTTTTTCTAAAAATCGGGGTCGGTTCGAAAATCAAAACTTTTTTGATGATTTTTTTTGAATATTCTCGGGGAATTATATTCAGATTATAATATGTTATACCTTTTTGAATTCGTACGGATCCCTACTATCAATTGGCATTCAAACATTTCAAAAATCGATTGGTTAAAACAAGTGGTTGACCAAAAACCGATTCGTTTGTAAAGTCAACCATTTTTGATGATTTTTTGGAATATCTCGGCCAAATAATGTCCGATTTTGGAATTTTATACCATTTTGGACTCGTAAGGATCAGAACAATCTATTGGCATCAAAAAAATGAAAATCTAAATTTTGACCAAAATCGGCCAAATGGCAAGGGGTTACATCACGTTTTTTCTAAAAATCGGGGTCGGTTCGAAAATCAAAACTTTTTTGATGATTTTTTTTGAATATCTCGGGTAATTATATTCAGATTTTGAAATGTTTTACCTCTTTGATTTTGTTAGGTTCCCTACTATCAATTGGCATTCAAACATTTCAAAAATCGATTGGTTAAAACAAGTGGTTGACCAAAAACCGATTCGTTTGTAAAGTCAACCATTTTTGATGATTTTTTGGAATATCTCGGCCAAATAATGTCCGATTTTGGAATTTTATACCATTTTGGACTCGTAAGGATCAGAACAATCTATTGGCATCAAAAAAATGAAAATCTAAATTTTGACCAAAATCGGCCAAATGGCAAGGGATTACATCACGTTTTTTCTAAAAATCGGGGTCGGTTCGAAAATCAAAACTTTTTTGATGATTTTTTTTGAATATCTCGGGTAATTATATTCAGATTTTGAAATGTTTTACCTTTTTGAATTTGTACGGTTCCCTACTATCAATTGGCATTCAAACATTTCAAAAATCGATTGGTTAAAACAAGTGGTTGACCAAAAACCGATTCGTTTGTAAAGTCAACCATTTTTGATGATTTTTTGGAATATCTCGGCCAAATAATGTCCGATTTTGGAATTTTATACCATTTTGGACTCGTAAGGATCAGAACAATCTATTGGCATCAAAAAAATGAAAATCTAAATTTTGACCCAAATCGGCCAAATGGCAAGGGGTTACATCACGTTTTTTCTAAAAATCGGGGTCGGTTCGAAAATCAAAACTTTTTTGATGATTTTTTTTGAATATCTCGGGTAATTATATTCAGATTTTGAAATGTTTTACCTCTTTGATTTTGTTAGGTTCCCTACTATCAATTGGCATTCAAACATTTCAAAAATCGATTGGTTAAAACAAGTGGTTGACCAAAAACCGATTCGTTTGTAAAGTCAACCATTTTTGATGATTTTTTGGAATATCTCGGCCAAATAATGTCCGATTTTGGAATTTTATACCATTTTGGACTCGTTAGGATCAGAACAATCTATTGGCATCAAAAAAATGAAAATCTAAATTTTCACCAAAATCGGCCAAATGGCAAGGGGTTACATCACGTTTTTTCTAAAAATCGGGGTCGGTTCGAAAATCAAAACTTTTTTGATGATTTTTTTTGAATATCTCGGGTAATTATATTCAGATTTTGAAATGTTATACCTCTTTGAATTTGTACGGTTCCCTACTATCAATTGGCATTCAAACATTTCAAAAATCGATTGGTTAAAACAAGTGGTTGACCAAAAACCGATTCGTTTGTAAAGTCAACCATTTTTGATGATTTTTTGGAATATCTCGGCCAAATAATGTCCGATTTTGGAATTTTATACCATTTTGGACTCGTAAGGATCAGAACAATCTATTGGCATCAAAAAAATGAAAATCTAAATTTTGACCCAAATCGGCCAAATGGCAAGGGGTTACATCACGTTTTTTCTAAAAATCGGGGTCGGTTCGAAAATCAAAACTTTTTTGATGATTTTTTTTGAATATTTCGGGTAATTATATTCAGATTTTAATATGTTATACCTTTTTGAATTCGTACGGATCCCTACTATCAATTGGCATTCAAACATTTCAAAAATCGATTGGTTAAAACAAGTGGTTGACCAAAAACCGATTCGTTTGTAAAGTCAACCATTTTTGATGATTTTTTGGAATATCTCGGCCAAATAATGTCCGATTTTGGAATTTTATACCATTTTGGACTCGTAAGGATCAGAACAATCTATTGGCATCAAAAAAATGAAAATCGAAATTTTGACCAAAATCGGCCAAATGGCAAGGGGTTACATCACGTTTTTTCTAAAAATCGGGGTCGGTTCGAAAATCAAAACTTTTTTGATGATTTTTTTTGAATATCTCGGGTAATTATATTCAGATTTTGAAATGTTTTACCTTTTTGATTTTGTAAGGTTCCCTACTATCAATTGGCATTCAAACATTTCAAAAATCGATTGGTTAAAACAAGTGGTTGACCAAAAACCGATTCGTTTGTAAAGTCAACCATTTTTGATGATTTTTTGGAATATCTCGGCCAAATAATGTCCGATTTTGGAATTTTATACCATTTTGGACTCGTTAGGATCAGAACAATCTATTGGCATCAAAAAAATGAAAATCTAAATTTTGACCCAAATCGGCCAAATGGCAAGGGGTTACATCACGTTTTTTCTAAAAATCGGGGTCGGTTCGAAAATCAAAACTTTTTTGATGATTTTTTTTGAATATCTCGGGTAATTATATTCAGATTTTGAAATGTTATACCTTTTTGAATTTGTACGGTTCCCTACTATCAATTGGCATTCAAACATTTCAAAAATCGATTGGTTAAAACAAGTGGTTGACCAAAAACCGATTCGTTTGTAAAGTCAACCATTTTTGATGATTTTTTGGAATATCTCGGCCAAATAATGTCCGATTTTGGAATTTTATACCATTTTGGACTCGTAAGGATCAGAACAATCTATTGGCATCAAAAAAATGAAAATCTAAATTTTGACCCAAATCGGCAAAATGGCAAGGGGTTACATCACGTTTTTTCTAAAAATCGGGGTCGGTTCGAAAATCAAAACTTTTTTGATGATTTTTTTTGAATATCTCGGGTAATTATATTCAGATTTTGAAATGTTTTACCTTTTTGAATTTGTACGGTTCCCTACTATCAATTGGCATTCAAACATTTCAAAAATCGATTGGTTAAAACAAGTGGTTGACCAAAAACCGATTCGTTTGTAAAGTCAACCATTTTTGATGATTTTTTGGAATATCTCGGCCAAATAATGTCCGATTTTGGAATTTTATACCATTTTGGACTCGTAAGGATCAGAACAATCTATTGGCATCAAAAAAATGAAAATCTAAATTTTGACCAAAATCGGCCAAATGGCAAGGGGTTACATCACGTTTTTTCTAAAAATCGGGGTCGGTTCGAAAATCAAAACTTTTTTGATGATTTTTTTTGAATATCTCGGGTAATTATATTCAGATTTTGATATGTTATACCTTTTTGAATTTGTAAGGTTCCCTACTATCAATTGGCATTCAAACATTTCAAAAATCGATTGGTTAAAACAAGTGGTTGACCAAAAACCGATTCGTTTGTAAAGTCAACCATTTTTGATGATTTTTTGGAATATCTCGGCCAAATAATGTCCGATTTTGGAATTTTATACCATTTTGGACTCGTTAGGATCAGTACAATCGATTGGCATCAAAAAAATGAAAATCTAAATTTTCACCAAAATCGGCAAAATGGCAAGGGGTTACATCACGTTTTTTCTAAAAATCGGGGTCGGTTCGAAAATCAAAACTTTTTTGATGATTTTTTTTGAATATCTCGGGTAATTATATTCAGATTTTGAAATGTTTTACCTTTTTGATTTTGTAAGGTTCCCTACTATCAATTGGCATTCAAACATTTCAAAAATCGATTGGTTAAAACAAGTGGTTGACCAAAAACCGATTCGTTTGTAAAGTCAACCATTTTTGATGATTTTTTGGAATATCTCGGCCAAATAATGTCCGATTTTGGAATTTTATACCATTTTGGACTCGTAAGGATCAGTACAATCTATTGGCATCAAAAAAATGAAAATCTAAATTTTCACCCAAATCGGCAAAATGGCAAGGGGTTACATCACGTTTTTTCTAAAAATCGGGGTCGGTTCGAAAATCAAAACTTTTTTGATGATTTTTTTTGAATATCTCGGGTAATTATATTCAGATTTTGATATGTTATACCTTTTTGAATTTGTAAGGTTCCCAACTATCAATTGGCATTCAAACATTTCAAAAATCGATTGGTTAAAACAAGTGGTTGACCAAAAACCGATTCGTTTGTAAAGTCAACCATTTTTGATGATTTTTTGGAATATCTCGGCCAAATAATGTCCGATTTTGGAATTTTATACCATTTTGGACTCGTTAGGATCAGACAATCATTGGCATCAAAAAAATGAAAATCGAAATTTTCACCAAAATCGGCAAAATGGCAAGGGGTTACATCACGTTTTTTCTAAAAATCGGGGTCGGTTCGAAAATCAAAACTTTTTTGATGATTTTTTTTGAATATCTCGGGTAATTATATTCAGATTTTGATATGTTATACCTTTTTGAATTTGTACGGTTCCCTACTATCAATTGGCATTCAAACATTTCAAAAATCGATTGGTTAAAACAAGTGGTTGACCAAAAACCGATTCGTTTGTAAAGTCAACCATTTTTGATGATTTTTTGGAATATCTCGGCCAAATAATGTCCGATTTTGGAATTTTATACCATTTTGGACTCGTAAGGATCAGTACAATCGATTGGCATCAAAAAAATGAAAATCTAAATTTTGACCATCGGCAAAATGGCAAGGGGTTACATCACGTTTTTTCTAAAAATCGGGGTCGGTTCGAAAATCAAAACTTTTTTGATGATTTTTTTTGAATATCTCGGGTAATTATATTCAGATTTTGAAATGTTTTACCTTTTTGAATTTGTACGGTTCCCTACTATCAATTGGCATTCAAACATTTCAAAAATCGATTGGTTAAAACAAGTGGTTGACCAAAAACCGATTCGTTTGTAAAGTCAACCATTTTTGATGATTTTTTGGAATATCTCGGCCAAATAATGTCCGATTTTGGAATTTTATACCATTTTGGACTCGTAAGGATCAGAACAATCTATTGGCATCAAAAAAATGAAAATCTAAATTTTGACCCAAATCGGCCAAATGGCAAGGGGTTACATCACGTTTTTTCTAAAAATCGGGGTCGGTTCGAAAATCAAAACTTTTTTGATGATTTTTTTTGAATATCTCGGGTAATTATATTCAGATTTTGAAATGTTTTACCTTTTTGAATTTGTAAGGTTCCCTACTATCAATTGGCATTCAAACATTTCAAAAATCGATTGGTTAAAACAAGTGGTTGACCAAAAACCGATTCGTTTGTAAAGTCAACCATTTTTGATGATTTTTTGGAATATCTCGGCCAAATAATGTCCGATTTTGGAATTTTATACCATTTTGGACTCGTTAGGATCAGAACAATCTATTGGCATCAAAAAAATGAAAATCTAAATTTTGACCAAAATCGGCCAAATGGCAAGGGGTTACATCACGTTTTTTCTAAAAATCGGGGTCGGTTCGAAAATCAAAACTTTTTTGATGATTTTTTTTGAATATCTCGGGTAATTATATTCAGATTTTGAAATGTTTTACCTTTTTGAATTTGTACGGTTCCCTACTATCAATTGGCATTCAAACATTTCAAAAATCGATTGGTTAAAACAAGTGGTTGACCAAAAACCGATTCGTTTGTAAAGTCAACCATTTTTGATGATTTTTTGGAATATCTCGGCCAAATAATGTCCGAATTGGGAATTTTATACCATTTTGGACTCGTAAGGATCAGAACAATCTATTGGCATCAAAAAAATGAAAATCGAAATTTTGACCCAAATCGGCAAAATGGCAAGGGGTTACATCACGTTTTTTCTAAAAATCGGGGTCGGTTCGAAAATCAAAACTTTTTTGATGATTTTTTTGAATATCTCGGGTAATTATATTCAGATTTTGAAATGTTTTACCTCTTTGATTTTGTTAGGTTCCCTGCTATCATTGGCATTCAAACATTTCAAAAATGATTGGCTAAAACAAGTGGTGGCCAAAACGATTCGTTTGTAAAGAAACATTTCAAAAATCGATTGGTTAAAACAAGTGTTGACCAAAAACCGATTCGTTTGAAAGTCAACCATTTTTGATGATTTTTTGGAATATCTCGGCCAAATAATGTCCGATTTTGGAATTTTATACCATTTTGGACTCGTTAGGATCAGTACAATCATTGGCATCAAAAAAATGAAAATCTAAATTTTCACCAAAATCGGCCAAATGGCAAGGGGTTACATCACGTTTTTTCTAAAAATCGGGGTCGGTTCGAAAATCAAAACTTTTTTGATGATTTTTTTTGAATATCTCGGGTAATTATATTCAGATTTTGAAATGTTACCCTTTTTTGTGGTTCCACTATCATTTTTTTAATATTTCGGGGAATTATATTGATTATAATATGTTATACCTTTTGATCGTAGGATCCCTACTATCAATTGGCATTCAAACATTTCAAAAATCGATTGGTTAAAACAAGTGGTTGACCAAAAACCGATTCGTTTGTAAAGTCAACCATTTTTGATGATTTTTTGGAATATCTCGGCCAAATAATGTCCGATTTTGGAATTTTATACCATTTTGGACTCGTAAGGATCAGAACAATCTATTGGCATCAAAAAAATGAAAATCGAAATTTTGACCCAAATCGGCCAAATGGCAAGGGGTTACATCACGTTTTTTCTAAAAATCGGGGTCGGTTCGAAAATCAAAACTTTTTTGATGATTTTTTTTGAATATTTCGGGGAATTATATTCAGATTTTGAATATGTTATACCTTTTTGAATTTGTACGGTTCCCTACTATCAATTGGCATTCAAACATTTCAAAAATCGATTGGTTAAAACAAGTGGTTGACCAAAAACCGATTCGTTTGTAAAGTCAACCATTTTTGATGATTTTTTGGAATATCTCTGCCAAATAATGTCCGATTTTGGAATTTTATACCATTTTGGACTCGTAAGGATCAGAACAATCGATTGGCATCAAAAAAATGAAAATCGAAATTTTCACCAAAATCGGCCAAATGGCAAGGGGTTACATCACGTTTTTTCTAAAAATCGGGGTCGGTTCGAAAATCAAAACTTTTTTGATGATTTTTTTTGAATATCTCGGGTAATTATATTCAGATTTTGAAATGTTTTACCTCTTTGAATTTGTACGGTTCCCTACTATCAATTGGCATTCAAACATTTCAAAAATCGATTGGTTAAAACAAGTGGTTGACCAAAAACCGATTCGTTTGTAAAGTCAACCATTTTTGATGATTTTTTGGAATATCTCGGCCAAATAATGTCCGATTTGGGAATTTTATACCATTTTGGACTCGTAAGGATCAGAACAATCTATTGGCATCAAAAAAATGAAAATCTAAATTTTGACCCAAATCGGCAAAATGGCAAGGGGTTACATCACGTTTTTTCTAAAAATCGGGGTCGGTTCGAAAATCAAAACTTTTTTGATGATTTTTTTTGAATATCTCGGGTAATTATATTCAGATTTTGAAATGTTTTACCTCTTTGATTTTGTTAGGTTCCCTACTATCAATTGGCATTCAAACATTTCAAAAATCGATTGGTTAAAACAAGTGGTTGACCAAAAACCGATTCGTTTGTAAAGTCAACCATTTTTGATGATTTTTTGGAATATCTCGGCCAAATAATGTCCGATTTTGGAATTTTATACCATTTTGGACTCGTAAGGATCAGAACAATCTATTGGCATCAAAAAAATGAAAATCTAAATTTTCACCAAAATCGGCCAAATGGCAAGGGGTTACATCACGTTTTTTCTAAAAATCGGGGTCGGTTCGAAAATCAAAACTTTTTTGATGATTTTTTTTGAATATCTCGGGTAATTATATTCAGATTTTGAATATGTTATACCTTTTTGAATTTGTACGGTTCCCTACTATCAATTGGCATTCAAACATTTCAAAAATCGATTGGTTAAAACAAGTGGTTGACCAAAAACCGATTCGTTTGTAAAGTCAACCATTTTTGATGATTTTTTGGAATATCTCGGCCAAATAATGTCCGATTTTGGAATTTTATACCATTTTGGACTCGTAAGGATCAGAACAATCTATTGGCATCAAAAAAATGAAAATCTAAATTTTGACCAAAATCGGCAAAATGGCAAGGGGTTACATCACGTTTTTTCTAAAAATCGGGGTCGGTTCGAAAATCAAAACTTTTTTGATGATTTTTTTTGAATATCTCGGGTAATTATATTCAGATTTTGAAATGTTTTACCTCTTTGATTTTGTTAGGTTCCCTACTATCAATTGGCATTCAAACATTTCAAAAATCGATTGGTTAAAACAAGTGGTTGACCAAAAACCGATTCGTTTGTAAAGTCAACCATTTTTGATGATTTTTTGGAATATCTCGGCCAAATAATGTCCGATTTTGGAATTTTATACCATTTTGGACTCGTAAGGATCAGAACAATCTATTGGCATCAAAAAAATGAAAATCTAAATTTTGACCCAAATCGGCCAAATGGCAAGGGGTTACATCACGTTTTTTCTAAAAATCGGGGTCGGTTCGAAAATCAAAACTTTTTTGATGATTTTTTTTGAATATCTCGGGTAATTATATTCAGATTTTGAAATGTTATACCTCTTTGAATTTGTTAGGTTCCCTACTATCAATTGGCATTCAAACATTTCAAAAATCGATTGGTTAAAACAAGTGGTTGACCAAAAACCGATTCGTTTGTAAAGTCAACCATTTTTGATGATTTTTTGGAATATCTCGGCCAAATAATGTCCGATTTTGGAATTTTATACCATTTTGGACTCGTAAGGATCAGTACAATCGATTGGCATCAAAAAAATGAAAATCTAAATTTTGACCCAAATCGGCAAAATGGCAAGGGGTTACATCACGTTTTTTCTAATAATCGGGGTCGGTTCGAAAATCAAAACTTTTTTGATGATTTTTTTTGAATATCTCGGGTAATTATATTCAGATTTTGAAATGTTTTACCTCTTTGAATTTGTACGGTTCCCTACTATCAATTGGCATTCAAACATTTTAAAAATCGATTGGTTAAAACAAGTGGTTGACCAAAAACCGATTCGTTTGTAAAGTCAACCATTTTTGATGATTTTTTGGAATATCTCGGCCAAATAATGTCCGAATTGGGAATTTTATACCATTTTGGACTCGTAAGGATCAGAACAATCTATTGGCATCAAAAAAATGAAAATCTAAATTTTGACCCAAATCGGCCAAATGGCAAGGGGTTACATCACGTTTTTTCTAAAAATCGGGGTCGGTTCGAAAATCAAAACTTTTTTGATGATTTTTTTTGAATATCTCGGGTAATTATATTCAGATTTTGAAATGTTTTACCTCTTTGATTTTGTTAGGTTCCCTACTATCAATTGGCATTCAAACATTTCAAAAATCGATTGGTTAAAACAAGTGGTTGACCAAAAACCGATTCGTTTGTAAAGTCAACCATTTTTGATGATTTTTTGGAATATCTCGGCCAAATAATGTCCGATTTTGGAATTTTATACCATTTTGGACTCGTAAGGATCAGAACAATCTATTGGCATCAAAAAAATGAAAATCTAAATTTTGACCAAAATCGGCCAAATGGCAAGGGGTTACATCACGTTTTTTCTAAAAATCGGGGTCGGTTCGAAAATCAAAACTTTTTTGATGATTTTTTTTGAATATCTCGGGTAATTATATTCAGATTTTGAAATGTTTTACCTCTTTGAATTTGTACGGTTCCCTACTATCAATTGGCATTCAAACATTTCAAAAATCGATTGGTTAAAACAAGTGGTTGACCAAAAACCGATTCGTTTGTAAAGTCAACCATTTTTGATGATTTTTTGGAATATCTCGGCCAAATAATGTCCGATTTTGGAATTTTATACCATTTTGGACTCGTAAGGATCAGAACAATCTATTGGCATCAAAAAAATGAAAATCTAAATTTTCACCAAAATCGGCAAAATGGCAAGGGGTTACATCACGTTTTTTCTAAAAATCGGGGTCGGTTCGAAAATCAAAACTTTTTTGATGATTTTTTTTGAATATCTCGGGTAATTATATTCAGATTTTGAAATGTTTTACCTCTTTGATTTTGTTAGGTTCCCTACTATCAATTGGCATTCAAACATTTCAAAAATCGATTGGTTAAAACAAGTGGTTGACCAAAAACCGATTCGTTTGTAAAGTCAACCATTTTTGATGATTTTTTGGAATATCTCGGCCAAATAATGTCCGATTTTGGAATTTTATACCATTTTGGACTCGTAAGGATCAGAACAATCTATTGGCATCAAAAAAATGAAAATCTAAATTTTCACCAAAATCGGCCAAATGGCAAGGGGTTACATCACGTTTTTTCTAAAAATCGGGGTCGGTTCGAAAATCAAAACTTTTTTGATGATTTTTTTTGAATATCTCGGGTAATTATATTCAGATTTTGAATATGTTATACCTTTTTGAATTCGTACGGATCCCTACTATCAATTGGCATTCAAACATTTCAAAAATCGATTGGTTAAAACAAGTGGTTGACCAAAAACCGATTCGTTTGTAAAGTCAACCATTTTTGATGATTTTTTGGAATATCTCGGCCAAATAATGTCCGATTTTGGAATTTTATACCATTTTGGACTCGTAAGGATCAGAACAATCGATTGGCATCAAAAAAATGAAAATCGAAATTTTGACCCAAATCGGCAAAATGGCAAGGGGTTACATCACGTTTTTTCTAAAAATCGGGGTCGGTTCGAAAATCAAAACTTTTTTGATGATTTTTTTTGAATATCTCGGGGAATTATATTCAGATTTTAATATGTTATACCTTTTTGAATTCGTACGGATCCCTACTATCAATTGGCATTCAAACATTTCAAAAATCGATTGGTTAAAACAAGTGGTTGACCAAAAACCGATTCGTTTGTAAAGTCAACCATTTTTGATGATTTTTTGGAATATCTCGGCCAAATAATGTCCGATTTTGGAATTTTATACCATTTTGGACTCGTTAGGATCAGTACAATCGATTGGCACAAAAAAATGAAAATCAAATTTCACCAAAATCGGCAAAATGGCAAGGGGTTACATCACGTTTTTTCTAAAATCGGGGTCGGTTCGAAAATCAAAACTTTTTTGATGATTTTTTTTTAATATCTCGGGTAATTATATTCAGATTTTGAAATGTTTTACCTCTTTGAATTTGTAGGTTCCCTACTATCAATTGGCATTCAAACATTTTAAAAATCGATTGGTTAAAACAAGTGGTTGACCAAAAACCGATTCGTTTGTAAAGTCAACCATTTTTGATGATTTTTTGGAATATCTCGGCCAAATAATGTCCGAATTGGGAATTTTATACCATTTTGGACTCGTAAGGATCAGAACAATCTATTGGCATCAAAAAAATGAAAATCTAAATTTTGACCCAAATCGGCAAAATGGCAAGGGGTTACATCACGTTTTTTCTAAAAATCGGGGTCGGTTCGAAAATCAAAACTTTTTTGATGATTTTTTTTGAATATCTCGGGTAATTATATTCAGATTTTGAAATGTTTTACCTCTTTGATTTTGTTAGGTTCCCTACTATCAATTGGCATTCAAACATTTCAAAAATCGATTGGTTAAAACAAGTGGTTGACCAAAAACCGATTCGTTTGTAAAGTCAACCATTTTTGATGATTTTTTGGAATATCTCTGCCAAATAATGTCCGATTTTGGAATTTTATACCATTTTGGACTCGTAAGGATCAGAACAATCTATTGGCATCAAAAAAATGAAAATCTAAATTTTGACCCAAATCGGCCAAATGGCAAGGGGTTACATCACGTTTTTTCTAAAAATCGGGTCGGTTCGAAAATCAAAACTTTTTTGATGATTTTTTTTGAATATCTCGGGTAATTATATTCAGATTTTGAAATGTTATACCTCTTTGAATTCGTACGGATCCCTACTATCAATTGGCATTCAAACATTTCAAAAATCGATTGGTTAAAACAAGTGGTTGACCAAAAACCGATTCGTTTGTAAAGTCAACCATTTTTGATGATTTTTTGGAATATCTCGGCCAAATAATGTCCGATTTTGGAATTTTATACCATTTTGGACTCGTTAGGATCAGTACAATCGATTGGCATCAAAAAAATGAAAATCGAAATTTTCACCAAAATCGGCAAAATGGCAAGGGGTTACATCACGTTTTTTCTAAAAATCGGGGTCGGTTCGAAAATCAAAACTTTTTTGATGATTTTTTTTGAATATCTCGGGTAATTATATTCAGATTTTGAAATGTTTTACCTCTTTGAATTTGTACGGTTCCCTACTATCAATTGGCATTCAAACATTTCAAAAATCGATTGGTTAAAACAAGTGGTTGACCAAAAACCGATTCGTTTGTAAAGTCAACCATTTTTGATGATTTTTTGGAATATCTCGGCCAAATAATGTCCGATTTGGGAATTTTATACCATTTTGGACTCGTAAGGATCAGAACAATCTATTGGCATCAAAAAAATGAAAATCTAAATTTTGACCCAAATCGGCAAAATGGCAAGGGGTTACATCACGTTTTTTCTAAAAATCGGGGTCGGTTCGAAAATCAAAACTTTTTTGATGATTTTTTTTGAATATCTCGGGTAATTATATTCAGATTTTGAAATGTTTTACCTTTTTGAATTTGTTAGGTTCCCTACTATCAATTGGCATTCAAACATTTCAAAAATCGATTGGTTAAAACAAGTGGTTGACCAAAAACCGATTCGTTTGTAAAGTCAACCATTTTTGATGATTTTTTGGAATATCTCGGCCAAATAATGTCCGATTTTGGAATTTTATACCATTTTGGACTCGTAAGGATCAGAACAATCTATTGGCATCAAAAAAATGAAAATCTAAATTTTGACCCAAATCGGCCAAATGGCAAGGGGTTACATCACGTTTTTTCTAATAATCGGGGTCGGTTCGAAAATCAAAACTTTTTTGATGATTTTTTTTAATATCTCGGGTAATTATATTCAGATTTTGAAATGTTTTACCTCTTTGAATTTGTACGGTTCCCTACTATCAATTGGCATTCAAACATTTTAAAAATCGATTGGTTAAAACAAGTGGTTGACCAAAAACCGATTCGTTTGTAAAGTCAACCATTTTTGATGATTTTTTGGAATATCTCGGCCAAATAATGTCCGAATTGGGAATTTTATACCATTTTGGACTCGTAAGGATCAGAACAATCTATTGGCATCAAAAAAATGAAAATCTAAATTTTGACCCAAATCGGCAAAATGGCAAGGGGTTACATCACGTTTTTTCTAAAAATCGGGGTCGGTTCGAAAATCAAAACTTTTTTGATGATTTTTTTTGAATATCTCGGGTAATTATATTCAGATTTTGAAATGTTTTACCTCTTTGATTTTGTTAGGTTCCCTACTATCAATTGGCATTCAAACATTTAAAAAATCGATTGGTTAAAACAAGTGGTTGACCAAAAACCGATTCGTTTGTAAAGTCAACCATTTTTGATGATTTTTTGGAATATCTCGGCCAAATAATGTCCGATTTTGGAATTTTATACCATTTTGGACTCGTAAGGATCAGAACAATCTATTGGCATCAAAAAAATGAAAATCTAAATTTTCACCAAAATCGGCCAAATGGCAAGGGGTTACATCACGTTTTTTCTAAAAATCGGGCTCGGTTCGAAAATCAAAACTTTTTTGATGATTTTTTTTGAATATTTCGGGGAATTATATTCAGATTATAATATGTTATACCTTTTTGAATTCGTACGGATCCCTACTATCAATTGGCATTCAAACATTTCAAAAATCGATTGGTTAAAACAAGTGGTTGACCAAAAACCGATTCGTTTGTAAAGTCAACCATTTTTGATGATTTTTTGGAATATCTCGGCCAAATAATGTCCGATTTTGGAATTTTATACCATTTTGGACTCGTTAGGATCAGTACAATCTATTGGCATCAAAAAAATGAAAATCTAAATTTTCACCAAAATCGGCAAAATGGCAAGGGGTTACATCACGTTTTTTCTAAAAATCGGGGTCGGTTCGAAAATCAAAACTTTTTTGATGATTTTTTTTGAATATCTCGGGTAATTATATTCAGATTTTGAAATGTTTTACCTCTTTGAATTTGTACGGTTCCCTACTATCAATTGGCATTCAAACATTTCAAAAATCGATTGGTTAAAACAAGTGGTTGACCAAAAACCGATTCGTTTGTAAAGTCAACCATTTTTGATGATTTTTTGGAATATCTCGGCCAAATAATGTCCGATTTTGGAATTTTATACCATTTTGGACTCGTAAGGATCAGAACAATCTATTGGCATCAAAAAAATGAAAATCTAAATTTTGACCAAAATCGGCAAAATGGCAAGGGGTTACATCACGTTTTTTCTAAAAATCGGGGTCGGTTCGAAAATCAAAACTTTTTTGATGATTTTTTTTGAATATCTCGGGTAATTATATTCAGATTTTGAAATGTTATACCTTTTTGAATTTGTAAGGTTCCCTACTATCAATTGGCATTCAAACATTTCAAAAATCGATTGGTTAAAACAAGTGGTTGACCAAAAACCGATTCGTTTGTAAAGTCAACCATTTTTGATGATTTTTTGGAATATCTCGGCCAAATAATGTCCGATTTTGGAATTTTATACCATTTTGGACTCGTAAGGATCAGAACAATCTATTGGCATCAAAAAAATGAAAATCTAAATTTTCACCAAAATCGGCCAAATGGCAAGGGATTACATCACGTTTTTTCTAAAAATCGGGGTCGGTTCGAAAATCAAAACTTTTTTGATGATTTTTTTTGAATATCTCGGGTAATTATATTCAGATTTTGAAATGTTTTACCTCTTTGAATTTGTTAGGTTCCCTACTATCAATTGGCATTCAAACATTTCAAAAATCGATTGGTTAAAACAAGTGGTTGACCAAAAACCGATTCGTTTGTAAAGTCAACCATTTTTGATGATTTTTTGGAATATCTCTGCCAAATAATGTCCGATTTTGGAATTTTATACCATTTTGGACTCGTAAGGATCAGAACAATCTATTGGCATCAAAAAAATGAAAATCGAAATTTTGACCCAAATCGGCAAAATGGCAAGGGGTTACATCACGTTTTTTCTAAAAATCGGGGTCGGTTCGAAAATCAAAACTTTTTTGATGATTTTTTTTGAATATCTCGGGTAATTATATTCAGATTTTGAAATGTTTTACCTTTTTGAATTTGTACGGTTCCCTACTATCAATTGGCATTCAAACATTTCAAAAATCGATTGGTTAAAACAAGTGGTTGACCAAAAACCGATTCGTTTGTAAAGTCAACCATTTTTGATGATTTTTTGGAATATCTCGGCCAAATAATGTCCGATTTTGGAATTTTATACCATTTTGGACTCGTAAGGATCAGAACAATCTATTGGCATCAAAAAAATGAAAATCTAAATTTTGACCCAAATCGGCAAAATGGCAAGGGGTTACATCACGTTTTTTCTAAAAATCGGGGTCGGTTCGAAAATCAAAACTTTTTTGATGATTTTTTTTGAATATCTCGGGTAATTATATTCAGATTTTGAAATGTTTTACCTCTTTGAATTTGTTAGGTTCCCTACTATCAATTGGCATTCAAACATTTCAAAAATCGATTGGTTAAAACAAGTGGTTGACCAAAAACCGATTCGTTTGTAAAGTCAACCATTTTTGATGATTTTTTGGAATATCTCGGCCAAATAATGTCCGATTTTGGAATTTTATACCATTTTGGACTCGTAAGGATCAGAACAATCTATTGGCATCAAAAAAATGAAAATCTAAATTTTGACCAAAATCGGCAAAATGGCAAGGGGTTACATCACGTTTTTTCTAAAAATCGGGGTCGGTTCGAAAATCAAAACTTTTTTGATGATTTTTTTTGAATATCTCGGGTAATTATATTCAGATTTTGAAATGTTTTACCTTTTTGAATTTGTACGGTTCCCTACTATCAATTGGCATTCAAACATTTCAAAAATCGATTGGTTAAAACAAGTGGTTGACCAAAAACCGATTCGTTTGTAAAGTCAACCATTTTTGATGATTTTTTGGAATATCTCGGCCAAATAATGTCCGATTTTGGAATTTTATACCATTTTGGACTCGTAAGGATCAGAACAATCTATTGGCATCAAAAAAATGAAAATCTAAATTTTGACCAAAATCGGCAAAATGGCAAGGGGTTACATCACGTTTTTTCTAAAAATCGGGGTCGGTTCGAAAATCAAAACTTTTTTGATGATTTTTTTTGAATATCTCGGGTAATTATATTCAGATTTTGATATGTTATACCTTTTTGAATTCGTACGGATCCCTACTATCAATTGGCATTCAAACATTTCAAAAATCGATTGGTTAAAACAAGTGGTTGACCAAAAACCGATTCGTTTGTAAAGTCAACCATTTTTGATGATTTTTTGGAATATCTCGGCCAAATAATGTCCGATTTTGGAATTTTATACCATTTTGGACTCGTAAGGATCAGTACAATCGATTGGCATCAAAAAAATGAAAATCGAAATTTTCACCAAAATCGGCAAAATGGCAAGGGATTACATCACGTTTTTTCTAAAAATCGGGGTCGGTTCGAAAATCAAAACTTTTTTGATGATTTTTTTTGAATATCTCGGGTAATTATATTCAGATTTTGATATGTTATACCTTTTTGAATTTGTAAGGTTCCCTACTATCAATTGGCATTCAAACATTTCAAAAATCGATTGGTTAAAACAAGTGGTTGACCAAAAACCGATTCGTTTGTAAAGTCAACCATTTTTGATGATTTTTTGGAATATCTCGGCCAAATAATGTCCGATTTTGGAATTTTATACCATTTTGGACTCGTAAGGATCAGTACAATCGATTGGCATCAAAAAAATGAAAATCGAAATTTTCACCAAAATCGGCAAAATGGCAAGGGGTTACATCACGTTTTTTCTAAAAATCGGGGTCGGTTCGAAAATCAAAACTTTTTTGATGATTTTTTTTGAATATCTCGGGTAATTATATTCAGATTTTGAAATGTTTTACCTTTTTGAATTTGTAAGGTTCCCTACTATCAATTGGCATTCAAACATTTCAAAAATCGATTGGTTAAAACAAGTGGTTGACCAAAAACCGATTCGTTTGTAAAGTCAACCATTTTTGATGATTTTTTGGAATATCTCGGCCAAATAATGTCCGATTTTGGAATTTTATACCATTTTGGACTCGTTAGGATCAGTACAATCGATTGGCACCAAAAAAATGAAAATCGAAATTTTCACCAAAATCGGCAAAATGGCAAGGGGTTACATCACGTTTTTTCTAAAAATCGGGGTCGGTTCGAAAATCAAAACTTTTTTGATGATTTTTTTTGAATATCTCGGGTAATTATATTCAGATTTTGATATGTTATACCTCTTTAATTTTGTTAGGTTCCCTACTATCAATTGGCATTCAAACATTTCAAAAATCGATTGGTTAAAACAAGTGGTTGACCAAAAACCGATTCGTTTGTAAAGTCAACCTTTTTTGATAATTTTTTGGAATATCTCGGCCAAATAATGTCCGATTTTGGAATTTTATACCATTTTGGACTCGTAAGGATCAGAACAATCGATTGGCATCAAAAAAATGAAAATCTAAATTTTGACCAAAATCGGCAAAATGGCAAGGGGTTACATCACGTTTTTTCTAAAAATCGGGGTCGGTTCGAAAATCAAAACTTTTTTGATGATTTTTTTTGAATATCTCGGGTAATTATATTCAGATTTTGATATGTTATACCTTTTTGAATTTGTAAGGTTCCCAACTATCAATTGGCATTCAAACATTTCAAAAATCGATTGGTTAAAACAAGTGGTTGACCAAAAACCGATTCGTTTGTAAAGTCAACCATTTTTGATGATTTTTTGGAATATCTCGGCCAAATAATGTCCGATTTTGGAATTTTATACCATTTTGGACTCGTAAGGATCAGTACAATCGATTGGCATCAAAAAAATGAAAATCGAAATTTTCACCAAAATCGGCAAAATGGCAAGGGATTACAACACGTTTTTTCTAAAAATCGGGGTCGGTTCGAAAATCAAAACTTTTTTGATGATTTTTTTTGAATATCTCGGGTAATTATATTCAGATTTTGAAATGTTTTACCTCTTTGAATTTGTACGGTTCCCTACTATCAATTGGCATTCAAACATTTCAAAAATCGATTGGTTAAAACAAGTGGTTGATCAAAAACCGATTCGTTTGTAAAGTCAACCTTTTTTGATAATTTTTTGGAATATCTCGGCCAAATAATGTCCGAATTGGGAATTTTATACCATTTTGGACTCGTTAGGATCAGTACAATCGATTGGCATCAAAAAAATGAAAATCGAAATTTTCACCAAAATCGGCAAAATGGCAAGGGGTTACATCACGTTTTTTCTAAAAATCGGGGTCGGTTCGAAAATCAAAACTTTTTTGATGATTTTTTTTGAATATCTCGGGTAATTATATTCAGATTTTGATATGTTATACCTTTTTGAATTTGTAAGGTTCCCAACTATCAATTGGCATTCAAACATTTCAAAATCGATTGGTTAAAACAAGTGGTTGACCAAAAACCGATTCGTTTGTAAAGTCAACCACTTTTGATGATTTTTTGGAATATCTCGGCCAAATAATGTCCGATTTTGGAATTTTATACCATTTTGGACTCGTAAGGATCAGAACAATCTATTGGCATCAAAAAAATGAAAATCTAAATTTTGACCCAAATCGGCAAAATGGCAAGGGGTTACATCACGTTTTTTCTAAAAATCGGGGTCGGTTCGAAAATCAAAACTTTTTTGATGATTTTTTTTGAATATCTCGGGTAATTATATTCAGATTTTGAAATGTTTTACCTCTTTGAATTTGTACGGTTCCCTACTATCAATTGGCATTCAAACATTTCAAAAATCGATTGGTTAAAACAAGTGGTTGACCAAAAACCGATTCGTTTGTAAAGTCAACCATTTTTGATGATTTTTTGGAATATCTCGGCCAAATAATGTCCGATTTTGGAATTTTATACCATTTTGGACTCGTAAGGATCAGTACAATCGATTGGCATCA